>NC_080614.1:5000834-5635418 GCF_027887145.1 Ammospiza caudacuta | reverse complement strand
CCATGAAGATTGTTCCCAACCTCCTGAGAAGGCAGGGATGTGTCTGCTGCCATTTCTGAAGAGGAGGACTCACCGACTGGCTCTCAGAGTAGCAAACCCCCCTGTCAAGGAGGGTGACCAGCTGTGAGCGCAGGATCAAGCCATGGAAGGTCAGGGGTCTGAAGCGTTCCTCCATGGTCCACTCCTCACTGGGAGACTGGTCAGGGTACAGATTGGGGTAAGGAGTGTATCTGTGATGGATTTAACACCATGTGTTACAAGGTTCACATAGCCCAGCTCCCTAAAGAGCAGCTGTTTCAGCTCTTTGCAACCTTCCCCTGAATATTTCAGGGACTCTTGTTAGGGACAAGCAACACTTCAGAAAAAAAAAATAGAGGGGAGAGAGGTCAAGAGCCATTATGTGGGACAGTCTCCTAACTCAATTTCACATGACTTGCTATTAAAGCAATTTTCAGTTCCAAATTACTCAGATTCTAATAAAAGCTGAAGCATCTGGCAAAATATTTGGGTCAGGATGCCATTCATGAAAGTCACAATCTCTCATGTAGAAAATTATTCACTAGACTGGGCTTCTACTTGGGAGTAACAGCAACATAAGCCTGGTGACTCAGCCCAGTTACCAGAAAGGTGGGATCAGTATCACGGCACCAGGTAATTAGCTGGGATAAGGGAGCTCTCCAGAGCTATCACATTTTTGCAGATAAGAGGACATTGATTTCTACAGAAATCTTCCCAGATACTTTATCCTCAAGCAAATATGTCTGTGTAAGTGTTTGAAGTAAATTTAAGAAGCTGGACATAACCCACTTGCTTGGGACTTGGTCACAGGTGTGAGACATAGTACTGGTTCCTGAGACCTGACAAATCACCTCTAAAACACGGATACTGTTTCCACTGACATATGAAACATTCTTTACAACACACCTCAACATATGGAAAAACCATACTTCTGTACATTTGTGCCTACCAGGACCTCACCTTCTCTCCAGCATCTGTTGCAGCAGATCCTCTTTTTCAGGAGGCTCCTCTGTTGCTATGTGCTCGTCGCACATGTTACGCAGCTCACTCGAAGGGTACGACTTCATGGACTGGCTCCGCTTGCGCTGCTCTCCAGCCCGGGTGAGGATGCTGGATTTCTGCATACAACAAACAGTTTTCAGACACTCACTAAGCAAGCCAACAGTTATCCAAGAGTGACTATGAACTACTAATCATTGCTTTGTGCCACTACATAACATGTTCATTCACTGCTGCTGCAGGACTTACAAGAATAGCCAACAGGACTGCGCAATTTGGTAACAAATTCAAATGTTTCCATGTCTGTGCTACACAGATTACTTCTTCCTCTTAACTTTTGCCTCTAGGAATGCAGACCACTCTTTTGTCTCTACCATAACCCAGACAATAGAATGAAATGGAGCTCTTAAAAATTTCCTATTGCAGTAGGTGCTTATCTCTGACCCAAATTCTGCCCCAAACCTTAAATAGCTAAAGCAAGGCCATTCTGAATGCAAAACAAAGCTCTCTACTCTTCAATCTATCAAACAAGCAAGCTTTTACCTTGAATTTGATGTTGTTACTGATCAGCTGATTTCCCTTCATGAACTCCCTCTCATTGCCCCTGTTCTCTGTCACCACAGGGAAGGCATGGTGGACAGTGGTGCGCAGGATGCTGACAAGGGACTGGATCCGGGTGTGGGGGTACACGTATGTCAGGTTGGGCTCCATGATGTCACTGGCTTGTAGCCTGAAGAAACAGAAATCCAAGACTGCTGCATGAATCACATCAGTGACAGAAGGCTGGTGATGAACAAACCAGTCCTTAAACAAGGTCCTGAAGGAGTCTGCTGCAGTTAAACTCTGCTGGCTCCTTTTACCTGTGTGCTCACCTTCAATGTGGTATCGGCAGTGATGGTACACCTGATTTTTTAATTATTCTTTTTATAACATAACATTGTATCAATGAAAGGAAAGGTAGAATGTTCTAACTTACAAATAAAGTTTCTAAACACTACTGGGAAGACACAACAGGTGGGAAGAGGATGACGTTCCACAAGAAGTCCAATGGAATGTTTTCACAAAGCATTTGCTGAACTTCCCAAACCCACCCTGCAGATTTCCTTCCTTCCTTCCTTCCATCCATCCATCCATCCATCCATCCATCCATCCATCCATCCATCCATCCATCCATCCATCCATCCATCCATCCATCCATCCATCCATCCCCTCAGAAAGGGCTTCAGCATCTCTTTCCTGCTGCAGGCCTGGTGCACAACTCCTTTCACAGCAGCTCCTCAGAGCAACCAAATTGGTTGAAGATGAAACATCAGCCCCCTGCATTAACGCATTTCTGAGCAAGAATCCCCACCACAAACTCTTAACCCACAGCCTGGCCAAGAGGAGCAGCCTTACTTATCCATTTCCATCCCGGTTTCCCACTCCAGAAGAGGCACTCCTCTCAAGTTCACATGGATGTCATAGATGCCTTTGTTGAAAAAGTCTCCTGTCCACTTGGCTACCTGCATAGCAAACACGAGGTCTACTGAGTCGCTGTTCCAAGTGCAACTTATGACAGCCCTGAAAGTAACAAAGATTCACAGCCAAGCATTCTGCAAAAAGCCAGAACTGCTGGTCCTGCACTCACCATGAGGGTGATCATTATGGGGAGCCCATAGGTGATCTCATTGGTGGACTCAATGAGGATGACAGTCAGGCTGATGGTCATGCGCACCACTCCTCCCAGGAATGCTGCTGCCCCAATCAGTGCAAAGGTTCCTGAGTAGATGTGATCCAGACCAATGTAACTAGAGCAAAGCACAGAGCCCTCAGATTAGAAAGACCTGCCTGAGAGCTCATGGTGCACCTGCAGCATGTCCCTCACACGCACACTTGATGCACCTTTTGAGGAGGTTGGCGACCAGGCGTCCGAAGGCAGCCCCACAAAGCAGTGATGGTACAAACAGACCACTGGGCACAGAGATCCCATATGTCCAGCAGGAGAGTAAGAAATAGAGAAGGAAGAACAGGGATAGGGTGACTGGGCTGAAAGTACCTGCAACACAAGAAGAATCATGACTAAAGAAAGGGGCACATGTCTGTCCAAGACAGAGCCTTGCACCATCCACCCCTCAGCTCACAGCAGGCTCATCTCACAACAGCTACTGAGTCTCCCAGTCCAAACACACGTGCAGACAATGAGTAAGTGAAAAGAGAGGAAAAACAGGTTTTTCTTCCCATCAAAGAGACTTTCACCAGTTTTACTAGCAGTCCTCCAGAGCCATGAAGGCCTGAAGATGCTGATAGCCTTGTGGTGCTGCTCCAGCTAAGATGAAGCTCTGAAGCTTAAGTGTGGGATGAGGCAGTCTTGTAACTACTTACCATCCTGGTGGAAGAGCTGCAGGATAGCTGACTCCTGAGGGTTGAAGAAGAGGGTGGCCATGTCATTGTAGGTTTCATTTGGGCAAAAAAAAGTTTTGATGCTTGAATTGACATCCTCTGATATATCCTAATGCAGAACACAAAAGACACAAAGAGTTAAAATTCACTGTCTCCTGCATTAGCCTTTGGGGAGAATGGAAATAACACTTCTGTTACTGTTAGCCATGCTTTGGGAAGTTCAAACCAAACATCAATAGCAGAAATGGGGCCTACAACATCAATGTGCTCCTTGACTCAGAGCCTGAGTTGTTTGTACAAAAGCACAGTGTAGGTTTCATTATTACCCACAGCTCCTGCAACCCTCCATGGGCTCTCACTGCAGCTCTATTATGTACTGCATGCTGTCAAAAGCTCACTGCATGTCTGTGCTTCTCTGCAGGGTGAACAACATGACAGGGAATATAATATTCACATAAGAACCCCTCACCTGCAGGCTCAGGCTGTCATTGCCACCGTGCCTGCTGGAAGATATCTGCCGGCATTCCCCCAGAACCATGGAGGCCACAAAGACCATGACAGTGGTGGTCAATGACACAAGCAAGCTCTCCAAGACTCTGAAAGACACAACAGAGACCATGCACTGAAGCCACACTCAGCACTGTAACCTAGTCCCAGTTCTGCAGATGATTTGATAAAGCTGCAAGAAGCAACAATCACCACAGCTTAGCATCAGAACAAGGGACACTGCAAATCAAGTTGAATTTTGACTTGGTTCCCAGGGATTGCCTTAGCTCCCCTTTTTAACTGGTTGCCCCAAAAAGAAGCCCAGAGAACACAGCAGTCACACATGAAAAGCCCCAGGGTTCAGTAATGAGGCTGTTCATATGGAAACAATGTTCTGTACATCCTTACAGGGTAAAAGCATAGATAGGACTGGGCAGGATGATGCACAGTCTCTCAATCTCTTTTCTAACTGCTGAAATACACTTGTTTTCCTCTTTAAACCTGGGCTTTGTGTTGAGGAGCTGTCCAGAGCAAACCAACAGCTACTTTCAGAATAACACAGAAGTTCCCTCTCTAAACAACACACATATTGTGAATTTAATTAATCAATATGATTTTAAAGAGTGAGATCAGCTATTTCATCCACATCAATTTTGACAAGGACACAAAAAAATCCTGCATGGAGACAAAGCTCTGGTTTGTTCAGCCTTTATGACAAAGAGCTTCCTCCACTGCCCTTATAAGAAGGATTGCAATTCTCTCTGTACCACCAAAGTCATCAAAAATTACAGGGACTGTAACATTTGCTTTCTGGTGTTCACTTCTAAGTTCTATGGAGGATTCATTTAGTGATTTTTAAAACAACCAGGCTGAGATTTGCTCCAATCCTACTCAAAGGGTCTTCTAGACTGATGCTTTTGCTCTGGGAGCAGATGCCTGCACAAACTGGAGAGGGCACACATACCTGACCAGCTTTGGCTTGGGGTGCACATTGCGCATGCGGTACTTGGCAAGCCTCTTGTTCAGGCAGTTAAAGGTGGCTCCAAGAAGGCCTCCCACAATCCCCATCAGAATGAAGAAGCCCAGGTCCACAGCTGTCCAGAGGTGGCATTTCTTATCAGACTCAGAGCACTGTGCAGAAAAGTGTACAAAAAAAGGATTACAGTAGTTGCTGGAATTTCCCACCAACATTTCTGTCTCCACACCTAGAGACTTTGAGCAGCTAAAATCAAAGGGTGACAATTATCAATGTATTGCAGCTAAACATAAAGGGCCTTGAAATACAAGCATGTGTCAAAAAAAAACCTCCAAACTAACAGACAGAAGCACAGGGCTAAGAAGAGACTGGAGAGTGGGGAAATAAGAGTAAATCTTACCTTAAACTCCCCAAAGTTCAGCAGCCCAGGGAGCTGGAAAGACCCCCAGCTTCCAAACTGAATCCCAGAGCGGAAAAAATTCAAGGTGAAAGTGGCAGCCATGGAACAGAAAAGCTGTGGAACAAAAAAAAAAAAAAAAGGGGAAGGGGGAAGCAAAGGTTCCCAAAATTAAGATTGGTACAGTCAGCTCTTCCTTGAGACCTCTACTTGGGCAAAGGAACTGACTGTGGAGGGATCAGACTGCAGAGAGCCCAGGCACAAAAGCCCACTCTGCCAGGTACACTAAAGCTGCTGCCTAGAGCTGTCCCACAGTTCCAGATAACACCAGGCTCATCTCTGCCCTTGATCTGTAGTAGTTCTGGACTAATGATAGATCAGGCAACCTTCCTCCTGCCAAGACAGTTCAGGAAGAGGCAGGATAATCAGAATGTCCTCATGGATAAGCCCTACCAAGGGGAGCCCTCTTCTCAAGGCACACAGAAAGAGTCACAATCACCACTCACCACTTTCCATGTAAGTCCCTGGTTCCAGAAGGAGGAACCTTCCTCCAAACTAAAAAGAGTGCCTCCAATTGGTGCTCCAAAGGCAGCTGCAACCCCTGCAGCTGCTCCAGCAGATACAAAATCCCTTTTATCCCTGAAATGAAGAGAAAAACAACCTCAGTTTAGCAAATTAGAGCTCTGGAGATGCTTAGGTTCTGCAAAGTAAGGGATCATCCCCATTTATGGAATATCCCAGAGATTCAGGATGAGAGTTGGGACAAAAGCTGGCCATGGCAGACACCACCATTTGCTCATTAAGCTGCAGCATTGTGCTCTTTCTGTAGAGCACAAACACAGAGCAGAATTCTGCTACTACACAACTGCCCAGTATGTGAGGAACCATCCCAAACCATGGACTCCAGCATCACTTGAAACAATTACAGAAACAAAAGGGCAAGAATTTGTTCACATTCAGAGAAGTAGCCTTCTCTGTAGTATATGCTAATCATAAGGGATGAGCCTTCAACCACCCACATTAAAGGTTTGAGATGGGTAGAGATCTGCTGAGCAGCACAAGAGAACATCTATGAACAGGAAGACCAGAGCAGCTTGGAAGAGTGACACCCTGGTGTTGTCTTGCTGCAGAATGAAACTGCAGGACTCTAGAAAGAAACTGATAAAACAACTGAGTGGTTCACCCCAGCCCACCACCCTTCTCCCAAGGAAGTCAGCTCACTCATCCTCCTGTCCCCTCCTCCACATCCTGGGTACAGTACCTGTCACTGCAGAAATAGGGAAAGTTAAATTGGATCTTCCTCAAAGAGATGCTCTGGAACTACAAACAAAGTAAAGATTTAGAAACACAGGAGATGGGAACTTACTCTTACAAAACAGTGGCGTAACCAGGAGCGTGGCTCAGGCCAGCACTAACCTGTGGCAAGCCTGCACCCACAACAGCACCACTGTGAATCATGGGCCCCTCCTTCCCGACAAAAAGACCTGGAAAAACAGAGTTTATTGAGGGAATGCACTTTCCCCACTGCCACCCTCCCTTGCTGACAAAGTCAGAAGAGATCAGCTCAGCACTCCCATGCCATGGCACATCTCTCTGTGCCAAGCCTGGAGCTCCTCACAGGGAGGTGCTGACCTCCTGCTCACTCAACAACCCCAAATGCAAAGACTTGCACAAATTCTGCACTCTAAGTGGGTGAAATAACTGAAAAACAACTGTACAAGGACTCTGAACTCTCCAGGTTTTTCTGCTCTTCTGCCCTCAGGCTGCTCCTGGAACATTCTCAGGTCTCTTTTCTTGGATTCTGCCCCAAAGAGTCACATGTCATTAGCCCACTCAGAAAATCACCTGTTTCCCCTGATAGTCCTGATCTTTCTGTTTATTCTCTACTCTCTAAATGCACTCAGGGCTCATGACTCTGCTCCAAATCACCAGAATGATTTTACTGGAAAGGCAGGGCCTTCTGTGCCCTATAGAAGCAGAGAAAACATTTTTTTCCCCTTCAGTGACTCCTTCACCCAACAAGCACAGCACAGCAGAGCCCTCCTTACCTCCTGCCACGCTGAAGAGCACTCCTGTAGCTTTGCACAGCACGGTCCGCAGGCGCACAACCCCGGGAACCTTCACTCCATTGAGGTAGCACTTAATTTCAGGAATTCCTGACCCAGCTGCTACAGGCTGCAGAAAAGAAACACTGGCACTATGGTGCACTGATTTCGTACCTGGCCAACTTTTATCTGCGAGCAAGGGACTAAGAGACCCTGCTTAGCTAAATGAAATAGAACTGTGAAGGTAATTTGATGCTTTGGGGCAGAAAATGTTTCTAGCAAGGATATTTCATATCAAGGACATGTGTGAGAGGAAAGGAAGGTTGTGTAAGGAGCAGCAATGGACCAAAGGCTTACTTGGATCAGGACCAGAAGACTGGCAAGGAAAACAAAGGTCAGGTTGAACCCCAGCAGCTCCAACAAGGACAGGGCAAGGCAGCCTTTCTCAGTGCACTCCTCCACCGCTGCAGGGATGGTCAAGGAAAACAACATTCCCCACACCAACACACAACCACTTGGTAATACCTGAGCCTCCCACTGGCCTCAAAAACCAAGCCTGCGCTTCCTAATCCAGCCTAATCCTGTCAGGAAGCCAGGCTTCGTTTTCAAAGCTCAGCACTGAATTAGGAAGAAGGGAAACCACTCATTCTTTCAGTCTCTGCTTATGTACCCGACACTGGAAACGCTTCTTGGTTTCAAGGGCTGAATTACATAAGCAAGTTGAAAACTTGCCTAATTATGAACAACATGCCCAATGGCAAAATTGTGAAAGTTCAGCTGTTCTGAGCAAAACATGGGAACAGAAAGGAAAAGGTCACTTGAGTCTAGCAAGGTCCAAGGCAAAAGATACAGCTTTGTACCACCTGAAACTTGAGCTGGGTAAAGAGTCTCACGAAGAAATCTACAAAGAGGCCCACCTGGGAAAAAGAAGACAGAATCTCCATCAGTAATTTCTACATACAAATTAAGACCACCCTCTAGTTAGTCCTACCAGAAATATGTACACAGGGGAGAAGAGAAAATGAAGAAGACAAAGGCATAATTTAGAGTAAAGCAGCTTTGAAAACTCAGATTTCTTCCCTCTCTCTCACTGGGACAGAGCCATCCTAGCATTATTCCTGAAGAGATTCACTTCTGCACCTGATTATTTCCCATTAAAGTACTAATCTGGCACCATTTTTAACACCCTCAACATACTTAAGGCTACAGAAGAAAACTGGTATTTAATTGAGGTATACAGTCAGCTGAGCTGATTTTCACATTTCAGCCATTAACTGTCATCCTTTTTTACTAAGTTGTTTGCTTTGGAAAAGTTTTCCTGCATGCAGAATTAAAGGATTTGCCAGACTACTTTACAAAGAAAACCCAGCAAGTTGTGAAAGAAAAAAAAGGCTTCCTGAAAAACAGCCAATAACAACATGCTATAGTTCCCAGAAGACAATTCCATCTACTAAATTCTAGTCACCATGAAAGAGAATGGTTCCTCTTAATTTTACTCCTTAGCCATTGGCTTCTAAATGATTCCTGCTTAGTCTCCTGAATTTTCCTCATTTCCCAAACAGCATGATACTTACCAGTCCTGTACAGACTCCAATAGCAAAAACCAGCACCCACTTCACTGCTTCATACCTCTGGGCTTTCTGTTTGGAAAGAGGATTAAAAAAAAAAAAAAGTAAAATAAAAGCAACACAGAAACAGGGATTTTCTGGAAGGTGGGTTTAGGCTCCACAGCTCAACAGCCAGAGGGATAAACGAACAGAAGATTGTGTTGTGACAACAGCAAATTGAAAATAAGGAACTGAAAGACTCAACATCTTGCTCACTTTAAAACTGAGGATCACAAGAGATGCTGGGAGCTATAATCTCCTTTTTTTTTTTTTTTTTTTCTGCAATAGAGAAACCAGGAGAACATGTAGAATTTCAGTCATAAATAAGGAAAAAACCCATCAAATTTCCTGCTGATCTGGGTTGGAAGGGACTTTAAAGCTCATCTCATTCCACCCCCCTGCCATGGACAGGCACACCTTCTCCTTCCAGGCTGGTCAATGCCACATACAAAAAGCTTTTGAACACTTCCAATCCACAGTTGCTCTGGACAATTTCCACAGTTTTAGCTTATAAAAGAACAAGGTCCTACCTTGTTGTCCATGCTTTCCAAAATTTCCAAGTACGGGTCATTGATACAGCGATCATAATCCAAGCTCTGAAATGCAAAAAGGTCAATTCAGGAGAATCAGCTGCAACAGGTTGTGAAAAAAAATTACGTCTAGAAGACCTTATTAAATACTACAGAAGTCATTGCTACCCCCACAGTAGATTCTGCAAATAACAGGAGGAGAAAATACTCCTGGAAACAATTTAAATATTTAGATCAGTCAGACCCTGAAAATCACAAAGAGAAAGAACAATTTCACTGCTCAAGCTGAGAGAGACAGTGAAACAAACAGAAGTACAACTGATTTATACATCTTTATATTGGAGAAGTCACATTGTACAATTTTTGACTTCTTTATGTGTCTCCACTTTGACAGTGCAGGGGATAACACTGGATCTTTATATTCACCCTCTCACTGGAACAAGAACACTAGCTAGGAACTCCTGTGCAGATGAACCATATAAATTCTTCAGTTTATCACAGCAAGAAGTTTCACACTCACATTCACAAAGCTCCACTAGTTCTATCCACATCTTCACCTTTTCAGGCCAAGCTGTAACAGGCTGGGCTGGTGACACCCATACTGACAGCAGCTGTTCTAAATACTTCAGGGCCACCAGACAGTGATGCAAAAAGCAAAAGCCTCCTGTAAGCAGCAGAATCTGATGTATGGGAAGATCTGCTGTGAGCCAGCATGACAACACAGACAGCAGAAAGGCAACTGTGACTATGTATCTACAGATACTTTCTATAGTCACCAGAAAACAAGGCCACCAGAGCCTATAAATCTCACACTGAAGAAGTGGGAAAATGCACCAGGCTCTGAAAATGAATTTTCTCAGCAAGAGTCTGACTTGAGAGCAAATATTCAACCTACTCACAGAGCTTTATCCCAGAAACATACAAAGATGAGGAACAGATCTTTGCAAGCACAGCAATTCTCAGTATTTCTGCTGATGCCAATGCAACCAAATGATCCATACTGAGCATCTACCCCATTACAAACTCAAACAGATCAAAACCTGTCTGCAGCTCTTATCACATTAATATCAGATTAGTAAATTCCCCACCTCATAGTCTTTGCGTGGAAGGATCTCATCCTCCTCTTCACGAGTTTCTCCTAGGATCGTCTGCAAAACAAATGCAGGAAATGAAAATCATGAAGGGAACGAATGCATCCACAGCTGTTCATGAACACTGGTAGCAAAGCCAAACTGCAGAATCCCTATACCATTGCTGCTTATAAATTGAGAGTGTGGATTACCAAACCACCAATTACATTGTGGTAACGCTAAAGGGTCTTACCTTACAGCTTGTCCCTCAGCCAAACACACATTATTTCTATACAGGAGCTCCCGGGAGTAAAGTTCTAACCCACATCCCGTTTCATTCACAGCAACGGGGTACAGGGGAGCACAGGGCAACAATTTTGCAGAGAGCACTCTGCAGTGCCAGAGACAGAGAGAGCGCTGCCAGGACGACTCCCCGTTAGGGCTGCGAGGGGCAGCGGCTCCAGGCGCTGGGACGCGAGGCCCAGACAAAGAATGCGGGGTCGGGTAGGGAAGCGGACAGCGCGGGGCGCCGGCACAGGCGGGGAAGCACCAGGCCCGGCAGCAGAACGGGCGGGAATGGGCTGTGGCACCGGGACGAGAATCGGATCAGAGACTGGGCCAGGAGCAGCACCCTGAGCTGGCGACACCGGGCCCTGAGGCGTGGGGCCCGCACTCCAGCACCGCTCCCCGCCTGCCCGCCCACCCCCAGGCGCTGCCCAAGCCGGGCGGGGCCGGGCCGAGACCGGGGGTGATGGGGCTCCGCCAGCACGCACGGGTCCGGGGGGGGAATCGGGGAGCAGCTGGGGCAGGGCAGGGCGGGACGGCGGCCGTACCAGCTCCTCGGGGGTGCGGCTCTCCCGCTCGCCGCAGCAGCAGCAGCACAGCCCGGCCCCGCACCCGCACCGCGCCATCTTCCGCCGCCGACCGCGCCCCGCCCGCCCCGCGCGTCACCCGGCGCGCCGGCCCCGCCCGCTCAGCATGGCCGCTCCCCTCAGCCCCGATCGGCCTCGCCTGCGCACGGCCGCGCCCCGTCCCTTGCCGACAGCGTTCCCTCCCTCAGCCCCGCCGCTCCCGCCCCGTCGGGCCGCTCTGGCCGCACCCCCAGGCCCCGTCCGGCCCTCAGCCCCGCCCCGGCCCGCGGCGCCATGTCGGGTGAGGGCAGCCGCGGGCCCACGCGTGACGCGCCCGGCCGCGGCCGCCTTTAAAGTGCGGCGGGCGAGCGGCGCGGGCATCGCCCGACAGCGGCCGCAGGTGAGCGGGGCCCGGGAGCGGGGGTTCCATCGCTGCCCCACTGCCCATCTAACTGCTGGCTGCTCCGGCCGGGCCGTGCTGCTGGCGGGGTGAGCTGAGGTGAAGGGGCGATCGGGCTGCAGTGACCTGCCTGGCTCCGGCCCCTTCCCCAGCACTCGGGATCGCATGTGCTGCTCCTCGCCTCTTTCCCCGGCTGCCGGGCTCCCTCCGGCCTTTCCGCCTTGGCTGTCCCGTGGCCCCTCAGCTGTTCGGGCGGTGGATGCAGCCCCGGGTGCCCGCCTGGCCTCAGCCTGATGCCGTGGCCCTGGAGCAGCGCCGTGCACCTGCGAGAAAAATGCATCTGCTGCAGCCGAGTTCAGTCTGGAGGGTAAAACTGAGCTTAGGGGAATGCAGACTGCACACTCTGTGTGTCAGTGTCAGCTCAGGGCTGGAAGGAGTTGGAACACAGATTCCATGCTCTGTGTGTTGGTTTCAGCTCAGGGCTGGAAGGAGTTGGAATACCAACATCATAAAAACACAGTAGGTGCATCCGTGGTGAGCATCAGAAGTGTGCTGAGCCACGGATCTTTGAGCTCTGCAGTGTGACAAAGACAGGAGCAGGGGTGTTGACAGGTGTTAAAAATTATCTTGCTTTGCTGCTGTTCTTGTTGTTTAGGCTTATTTTTTTTCTCTTAGCAATAACTAGAAGTATCTGCCAGCAAATCTGTGATGCGTATCATGGTAAGGAAGCTGTTGCCTGTAGACAATCTAAGTGAGCCTTTGTCATGTCTTCATGATTTGTTATTGCTAGTAAGATAAGGAGCTTTGCTCAACAGCCAATCTCATTTTATAGAGACCTGAACCCTTTTTCCATGTGATGGGTGTTAAAATCTCAAATCGGAAAACAAAGCTCCTTTGATTTGCCTGCAGGGCTGTGCCATGCTTGCTGGAAATGCGATGTTGGGAGCTGACAGCATGTGATTGTGAGCTGCTAGCTCGATCACTAATGTGTGCTTGGGGATAATTCTCCCAGATTAATGCATGCTCAGAGTCCTCTGAGCCTCGTCAGGGCTGTGACTGTGCACCCAGTTGGGTTTGCTTCACTTGTCAGTAGGTCTGTGGTGTTGATTTTTACTGCAGCTGCTGTGTTGGTACACAAGAGAGCTTGGAACAGAAAGCCTGCGCTTCTTTCTCACATCTGCTGCCAGCTGGACAGGTTCCTCAGGTGATAAAAGCAGACTTTCTCTCAAAGGGTTTTGCTTGATTGGCAGCTCCGGTGTAAACAGTAGAAGATGAGTTCAAAGTCTTCTTGGCTGAACTAAACCCACAGACCTGATGATAAGGACTGAGAGTGTGATGGTTCACGCAACTGCTTCCCCCAAAACACTCTCCAAAGTTGTGTCATACTTGGACAACATGCTGCTTCCCAGTGAGAATTTTAAGTTTTGGCAGGTACTAAAGCAAATAACACAGATCCAAATATTGTGGTAGCTCTTCCATAACTGTAATCCCTACCTCATTTTAAAGGCACAGGATGGGACATTTTGCAGAGCTAAGTGGAGTTGGGGATCCTAAACCTACTTGTACCACTGACTTGCAGTGCTGTTTTGCTTTCTGTAACACCAGGCAAGCACAGCTGATCTTGTTGCAAGACAGGGAGATGAGGATGGTCCCTGCTGGCCTTGTTTCCAAGCAGCCACAATTGTTGACAAAGGGAACAGCGTGTCTGGTGAAGAGTTGAGTGTGGGCAGTGGGACTGGCATAGGGGACAGTTGTCTGTGGAGAAGGCTAATGCTTGGAAATGCAGGTGTGAAACCAGCAAAGAAAGCAAAGGACAGTTTGTGGGGATGGCCTGTTCAGAAGGGATTCTGTGCTTTGTTTCTGACACAGCAATAGTTTGTGCAGTCTTGAGTACCTGCCCCATTAGCACTGACTTTCCTACCTACATGTAAAGCAGTGCTGCCTTTTGGGCACAAACAGGATGGAAACAGTCCAAGAAGCAGCTGCAGTAGACAATAAAAAATATCTGCCGGCATGCCTGAAATAGGGGTCTCCTCAAGGCAGGTCTCATAAGCTCTTGGAGATCTGTTTCACACCCAAGATAGCTCAGCTGCCTTAGAAGGCATAAAATCAGCAGGATGGCTTCTGTGGTAGTGTTGGAAACATAAAGGTTTAATAAAAGGCAAAGTAACAAACTCTTGACAGAGAAAAACTTGAGACAGGTGCAAGAGGTTCTTGCTCCTGGTAAAACACCTCACAAAAGCCATTTGTTTCTTTCTCTTCTTTTTCTAGTAAATTGCTCAGGTGGAACTTTTTGGCTCCTGTCCAGCTGGCTATCCTTAAGTTTGAGGTGAAGTCCCCCAGGTCTATGAGGTGTCTTTTCTGATTGAGGAGAGAAACTTCTGGGCTTATTTCCTCTTTAAGGGGACAAAGGAGAGTTTTGTCACTCCTTCAACAGGGAGCACATTCCTATGCATGCCCAGCCCAAGGCTACAATCACTATCAGCACTATCTAAACATGCTTTTTCCTGTGTTTTCACCAGATTTCCCACTACGGCTTACAGTGAAAGGTGGTGGATGTTGGGTCTCGGCTTCTTCAGTCTCCTGCTGCTCACCCCAGCAGTGCAGACACCCACGTACCGACCATCCTCTTTGTGCTCCCTTCTGCAGAGCTCCCACCATGGTTAATGAGACCCAGCAGAGCTGCAGCGGCAGCTCCAGCTCCAGGTCGGATGGCGGCAGCTCCAGCGGCAGCGAGAGCTCCAAGGACAGCTCGCGCTGCTCCACGCCCGTGCTGGACGCCGAGCGGCACGAGCGGCTGCGGGACAAGATGCGCCGCCGGCAGGACGCGGGCGACAAGTGGTTCTCCCTCGAGTTCTTCCCTCCACGCACGGCCAATGCTGCCGTCAATCTCATCTCCAGGCGAGTGCTGCAGGGTACGAGAGGGGAGGTGCCTGTGGTGGAGGGCAGGGAAGTAGCTGACTAACAGAGGCAGGCTCTGCTCCATGCTCTGTCTCCCCTTCCAGGTGACGAAGCAGGTAGTGGGGCTGTGCTTTCCTGCTGAGGAGGGTAATGGACACCAAGTAACGTGTCTTCCTTGGAGGCCCTGAAGAGTTAAGTGTCACGGTGGGATTGCTGAGGGGCCAGGTTGTTTCCCCACTCCCATGCCCTGGGAAGATGGAGTAAGCCCAATGTCACGTTCTGGGTCTGAAGCACAATGCTGGGGCAGAAAAGGACCTAGTAAAAGCAGAAATCTGTTTCAGAGATTTTGAAACTCTGTCTTGATGGACAGAGTTCCAAAATCTCTGAAACACATTCCCATTTCCTTTCAATATTCATCCAGCCACCATGGTTTGTGCCTCTGTGTTACAGTTTTAGCCTCTGACACAGGTATCCACATCTGTGTGCTAAATGAAAGCTGATAGGTCACAGCAGAGCTAGGAGTTATTCTGGAGCCCCAGGAGCCACCATGGACGTACCTGGTGGAGAAAAGAGTATTTCATAATTCTTTTTATAATTGCCATATGTTGAACAGAAGGGCCTGTTGCACCTTGGAGCAGGCGAGAGACAAGTTGGGGAAGCCCTGTGGCCTCTACAGTTCAAGCTGGCAACAGAGGGGGCTGCAGCATAGTCTTCTGTCTCAAAAGGAAAGGGACTTGCATTGCTGTCTGTCAGAAGCTGTGTCAGTCTATCAGAGCATGCAGGGAGAGAGTCTGTTGTACAGAGAGCACCTCCATTGCCTCTTCTATGAAATTGTAAGGATGGCTTTCCTTATTTACATCAGCCACTTGCTAAACTCTTGGTGCAACACTTTAGTGGTCTATCCTGTTGCTATCATCCAAGCTCTCTCTGCCTGCTGCTGGCATTCTAGTGAGCAGGATACTCAAGGCACAGGGAGGGGATTTGGCTGTCTGCTGTAGGCTAACTCAGCTTTAAACCCCACAGGTTTGACCACATGGGAGCAGGTGGTCCCCTCTTCATTGATGTGACGTGGCACCCTGCAGGGGACCCAGGATCTGACAAGGAGACCTCTTCCATGATTATTGCTTACACTGCAGTGAACTACTGTGGCCTGGAGACCATCCTGCACATGACCTGCTGCAACCAGAGCAAGGATGACATCACAGGGCACCTGCAGAAGGCCAAGAGGCTCGGGCTGAAGAACATCATGGCCCTGCGTGGAGGTGAATCCTTCTGTCCTGGGATGTTAGTGCAGAGGTTGTGCTGCTGTGTCCAATTCCAGAGTAAAACCAAAAAAATATTTGGGGGCTCCTTCTGCAGGAATTAAATGCTGAGACTGTTTTACCTGAGCCCTTTGTTAGCAGTGCCTCCAGCTCGAGGGCAGACAAAACCAGTCCATAGGTAAAACTGCAGATTTGGGAGTTCACCTGTCTTCCTTTTGGTACCAGATTTTTACAGAACTACCAGATCTGAGTTCAGCAAACAGACCTGTGGATTTGTTCTCTTTTCAGATCCTGCTGGTGAGGAATGGGAGGAAGAAGTGGATGGTTTCAACTACGCTGTTGATCTGGTTAAGCACATTCGCAATGAATTTGATGATTACTTCGACATCTGTGTGGCAGGTAAATGCTTTCTATTGCAGACTGTGCAGGGTCTGAGACAGGGAAATCAGCTCAGCAGTCCCTCCCTGGACCTGAGCTGTGACAGTACAATCAGATTGGATACTTCCTAATTTCTGCATGTTGTCCTGACCACCATTTTTCTTTTTTTTTTCTCCCTTCTCTCCAAAGGCTACCCCAAGGGTCATCCTGAAGCAGAGAGCTATGAGGCAGACCTGAGGCACCTGAAGGAGAAAGTCTATGCAGGAGCAGATTTCATCATTACACAGCTTTTCTTCCGACCAGAAACCTTTCTCAAGTTCATGAAGGATTGTCAAGCCATTGGCATTACCTGCCCCATTATTCCTGGCATCTTCCCTATACAGGTGAAATCCAGTAATTTGGATTTAGGGAGGGAATAAGGATTTAGGATGTTAGGTATTTGTAGGTTTGGGCCTGAGAGAGGTCTGTAAATATCCTCCACAAAATTTTAGGGAAGAGAGACTGCTGAATGTAATAAATGTGTTGGTGGTAGGCCAAATTAAACTCTTGGGCTGCTAATAACAAGCTGAAAAGGTTTGTTGTGCCCATATGGCAAAAAGAGATGTAAAGGATAATGGCCTGCAAGTCCTGAGTATCTGGGCTCAGGCAAGAGTGTGGGGACAAATACCTAAAGTGACTGTGTTACCATCCTAGAGATGAGGCCTGGGAGTTGATTCCAGAAGCCCCAGTTCTAAATCTCCTGCCACAAAAATCGAGATGAAGTACCTCTGTTAGTGGGATGGCAAAAAAGGCTCTTGGAAAAATGATAATCTGCGTTCTCATCCAGGGCTACCACTCCCTGCGCCAGCTGGTGAAGCTCTCCAAGCTGGAAGTGCCCCAGGAAATCAAGGATGTGATTGAGCCCATCAAGGACAACGATGCAGCCATCAGGAACTACGGGGTGGAGCTGGCAGTGTCCATGTGCCGGGAGCTGCTGGACAGTGGGATGGTGCACGGGCTCCACTTCTACACCCTCAACCGTGAGGTGGCCACCACCGAGGTGCTGAAGCGCCTGGGCATATGGAATGAGGACCCCAGGTGAGCAGAATGCCTTGGATTCTGTTAGTTCCACTTGTCTGTCCGTCTGTCCATCCCTCCCGTCTACTGAAGGTACAAAATCCCTTCACCAGGATTTTTCTTCTGAGAAGCCTTAGGAAAGAAATGTAAACAGTAATTATCTGATTGTTTGGAGGTTGCTTACCAGCAGGTGCATCTTTGATTGGTTCCATGTGAATTGTTTCTAATTAACGGCCAATCACAGCCAGCTGTGCTGGACTCTGAGTCTGTCATGGGTTTTTATTATTATTCTTGTTGAAGCTTCTGATGTCTCCTTTCTCTTTCTTTAGTATAGTTTTAGTATATATTTTTCATATAGTCAGCAGAGGAGCTGTGTTAACATCTGCTCATCCCCTGCAGGCGGCCTCTGCCCTGGGCAGTCAGTGCTCACCCCAAGAGGAGAGTGGAGGATGTCAGGCCAATCTTCTGGGCCTCCAGGCCAAAGAGCTACATCTACAGAACCCAGGAGTGGGATGACTTCCCCAATGGCCGATGGTAAGCTGGCACCTGCTCTGGAGGTCCCAGTTGTGGGTTTCTCTGGGTCTGGACTGAAGGCACTGAGACAGCAGTTCATGTTCACACTCAGGTGTTTATTATTTCTTATCAGTAAAACAGTCTCACTGCTGTGAGTTCTGCAGCTTTTCATTAGAAGGCACAAAATGGCCAACGATCTCTTGGTACAAGGGCTTTTCAGACTAAACTGTCCAATTAAGAGCTGACACCTGGATTATTTTCCCTTTTCACCCAATAACTGATCCCAAAGAGCTGCAATGGGGACTTTTCTGCCAATTACAAAATGCCACCCAAACCCATGGAGAAGGAAGAAGAAGAAGCATGGAGAAGAAACCCAGGACAACACCCTGTGCCCTCCATCTTGCTGCCACCCACAACACACTAAAAATCCCAAAACCTCAATTTCTCACCAAGTGATAGACCTACACTACTCTCTATAATCTATTTCACACCCTAGTGGATTGTAGTCCAGTCTGGAGTTTAGGAAACTTTCTCCACAAATGAGGGTCAGAGTCAGTCACCCCAGAGCAGACACAGAAATATTCCCAGTGCCCTGGGTTTCCACAAGGTGCAGTAAGGCAGAGCTGTGGTAGGAAAGCCCCTGATGTCCTGGGCACACCTGAGGGTAGCTTTACCAAGTGGTCCCCTGTTGCTTGGATTTGAGTGAGGTGAGATGAATAGCACCAAGATTTTGGGACTTTTTGTGTCAAGATGGGTTTTGTTGTGTACTTCTCTTGCTGCTTGGCTCTCTTCCTGCATCACCAAACCAGCTCATTTTCCTCGGTAACTTCAGGTTCTCTTCCCTTCCAGGGGTAACTCCTCCTCTCCAGCTTTTGGGGAACTGAAGGACTATTACCTCTTCTATCTGAAGAGCAAGTCTCCCCGTGAGGAGCTTCTGAAGATGTGGGGAGAAGAACTGACTAGTGAGGAAAGTGTCTTTGAGGTGTTCACATGTTACATCACTGGAGAACCCAACAAGAATGGGTACAAGGTGAGAGGCCAGGAAGGGATGGTCAGTGGGCCACAAACAATAATGCATATTTCCTCTTGTTCTTGGTGCCACATTGTTTTTCTAAAGAATTAGCACTTCTCTATCCAAAAGGATTTCCTGGTGCAGTGGTTGAAGGGGGTCCAGCAGCCAGAGCTAAAGCTCAGCATAAAAGAGTATACAGGACCAGTATTGATTGAGTTCAGCATTCTTAGAGTTGTGCATATCCTAACCTTGAACCAAACCTGGGAGTTCTCTCCTGAAGCAGCCGTGTTTGAGACTGTTAAGGCACTGCTGAGTTACCTCAACACCCAGAGGGAAATCCAAGGGTTGTTACATCCATAGTGAACCATCCTTTCTCCTCGTGGCAGGTCACGTGTATGCCTTGGAATGACGACCCTCTTGCTACTGAAACCAACCTCCTGAAGGACCAGCTGGAGAAGGTCAACAGACGAGGAATCCTGACCATCAACTCCCAGCCAAACATCAATGGCAAACCATCCACAGACCCCATTGTGGGCTGGGGGCCCAGTGGAGGTTATGTTTTCCAAAAGGTACTGTATTTCTCTGGGCTAGGCAAAAGAGTTTCACTGCTTTGGTCTCTGTTAGGCTGGGAGCTCCCATCCTTACATCCACATAATCTTTCTGCACCTTATTGCATTCTTGGTGAGATAAGGCAAACTCCTTTGGTGTCTTAAAAGCCATAATGCCATTTCTATGGCTATTTCCCCCCACTTCAAAACATCTATTGAACATCTGTAGAGTTTCATGGTTTTATTCTTAGCAAGTAATGATTGGTAACTTATTTCTAGAGCAGGCTGTGACATTTTATATATATACATATGTGCCTGCCCCCTGCATCTGATGCAGTGATGCACAAAGCACCCAGATTTTTCACACAATGGGAATCAATGAGGTAGTATCTCTACCACCCAGCATCTTATGGTGATAAATAGATATTTAAAAATTTCCTCTGTCCTTCTGTATGTCAGAGGTCTCCAGAGTTGCCCCCAGCCCATGCACTGTGCTGTTTAGACTGGTCATGTTCCTTCCCTGGCCTGCAGTCATGCCTGCCTCCCCCTGTCAGGCATTTCAGGCCCTAGAAGGGCTGTGACAGGAATATCCCATCAAGGTAAATGCCAGGCAAGTAGCTCCAACTGGAAGACAAAGCATCCTTGTTCAAAAGGGATGCAAACCAGTAAAACCAGAGACCAGCAGATGGCAAATGCATTTATGTTTTCAAAGGAAGAAATTCCCCTGAGGTGAGGGAAATCCATCATCTCCCGCAATTGCCAGGAAATGGGGGGAGGGGATGCAGTTGTTGGGAGCAGCCAAGCACAGACTTTGGTTATATAAGCACACAGGGAGAATTGGGAACAAAAGATGAGGACAGGGAGTGGTGGTGCTTGGGAGAGGCCAGCTGAGATCCCAGAGTTCTGCTCTCACCAGGCTGGGCTGCCTTAGCCAGACACTGCTGGAAAATGAAGATTAAGCTCAGGCTTCTTCCAAGCTTCCTCATGCAGCAGTTGTGGTAACACTGGAGTTTGTTCCTGCTCCTGGACTTACCTGGATGCAAAACAGGCAGCATGTAGCTTTCTTCAGTGCACTGTTCTGGGCTGTTCCCTCTGCTCTCCCCAGTTATTTTTCCCCTAGCTCACTTACTGTAGAGGCTCAAGCAAGAGTAAATCAGTATGTGTTTCTGGGGATGAACATACATCCCCAGACTCTACAAATGTCATTGTTTACCTGTGTGTGTCCAGTTCTGTTGTGATTTAAGGTTCTGATTCTCTTCCCCTTTCTCCATCCCTCCCTGCAGGCATACCTAGAGTTCTTCACCTCCAGTGAAATTGTCAGGGCACTGCTCAAAGTGCTGAGGAAGTACGAGTTGAGAGTGAACTACCATATTGTCAATGTCAAGGTAAGGCCACTGTTCACAGGACACTTTCCTTTCACCACCCTGGGTGAGACACAAATACCAAATACTCAGACATGAGGCTGGTGAAGGGAAGGGAAAGTAAAGCACTTCAGCTGTGGTGTGCAGCAGCTGGTCCCTAAACAAGGAGAGGGTAAATACACTTTTTCCAACTAACTCAGTCCCTTCTCCAGCAGTTGCTTCAGAAAGGTTTTCCTTCCTTTGTCAGGGTGAGAATATCACCAATGCTCCAGATCTGCAACCCAATGCTGTCACCTGGGGCATCTTCCCAGGCAGGGAGATCATCCAGCCCACTGTAGTGGATCCTGTGAGCTTCCTCTCCTGGAAGGTGAGTCCTGCCTTCTGTTGCATACATTGCTGTGATGCCCTGGAAATTCAGTGTCTGATTTAGTTTTAGTTTCTGGCACTCCTCCCTCCAGTTGAGGGCTGTTGCTATATTGGCTTGCTGAGGTCTTGCTCCTCCTGCTCCCTCAGCTCCAGCAAGAGCTGCTGCCAGATACAAAGCACCCAATAAACGGGGACTGAGAGCTGCTACTGTTACTGTACTGTAAATTCTGATAATTTTCCCCTCTGGTAATTTTCCTGTGCCAGAAATGCTGGCAGGGGAACAGAAACTCTCCTGTCAGCTGTGCCTATGCAAGGGGATTCTATCAGCAGTTACCAAACTGGAAAAGAAAGTGGCCAGTGGCTCTTCCTCCCCTCTTGCACATACAGGGGCAGCACTGAGCCATCCATTGTACTGCAGTGTGTCTCAGCTCTGAGCACTTGCTCCTGACTGGAAAGCAAAAGCTCCTTGCTCAGCTCTGAGCATTTTTACTGTGAAGAAACAAGCCACAGTCTGGCCAGTGATGTGTACCTAAATTAAGTAACATGAAGATGTCTCACAGCTGCCCACGTTTGTTGTTCCTGTGGCAGGATGAGGCCTTTGCACTGTGGATCGAGCAGTGGGCCAAGCTCTATGAAGAGGAATCTCCCTCCCGCATGATCATCCAGTACATCCATGACAATTATTACTTGGTCAACCTGGTGGACAATGACTTCCCACTAGAAAACTGCCTCTGGCAGGTCGTGGAGGATACCTTTGAGCTGTTGAACTCTCCAACTCAGCAGTGAAAATTCTTCTCCTAATCTCTTACTTCCTCCTTCCATCCACTGACTTCGGGGAATGCAGCAGCTCCTGTGTGACAATGAACACACTCCCACACCGTGAGCAGGGTGGTGCTCTCATCTACCCACACTTTGTGCTCCTCTGTTCCCACACAAAGGCTGCCTGAGCCATTCTCACTAAACACTAGCCAGAACTGCCTGAACCTCTGAGCCGAGGCTCCAGACTAAGCCCAAAGGCTGGGGTCTGCAGGATGAAGAGCTGCTAATCATGGTTAAGCTAATTACAGTAACTGAAGAACACCAGATTCTGGTAACTTTCCCCTCTGGTAACTTTCCTGTGCCAGAAATGCTGGCAGGGGAACAGAAACACTCCTGTCAGCTGTACCTGTGCAAGGGGATTATATCAACAGTTAAAAGCCTGGAAAAGAAGGTCAAATTGCTTTAATATTGCACTCTTAAAATATATTTCACAGTTGATCATCAGGCACTTTTGCACTCACTCCAGAAGAAGGTTCAATTTTCTTCCTAACTTTTCTCTTTGTATTGTATTTCCTGTTTTCTTTTTAATAGGACTATGGGAATTTCCATTTGGATAAGACTAAGTAGGAATCATACTATTTCCTAGATTACATACAATAAAATACATGCATACAAATGTATCTTTTATTAGGCCATGTTCTATAGCAGAGACTCATGTTGTTTGCTAATTAATCACCTGGCAAAAGGGAAAGCTTTAAGAAAATCAATTGTTTCTGGGGCAGTTCTGCCTTCACTTTCAGTGCATGTCCTTGGTATGGCCCAAGTTCCATGGGAGAGTGGAGAAAGTGTAAATCCTCGAATTTACCAAAAGTAACCAGCTACACTATTGAGCTCAATCCTGCAAACTCAGGTATTCTTTTCAGGAAAAGATAGTTTATCTTTCCTGAGCTAAGCTTATCTTTCCTGACCTAATGCCTCTTAACAGCCTCAGGCCCCAAGGCGTTGGAATAAGGGGTTGGGGAAGCTACTGCGGCTGCTTTGTGTACTTAACAATCCTGCAAAGCTGCCACGGGCTAGGAAAACTACCTTGGAGCAGTTCCCAGTGGGATTTCAAGATCCCTGCCATGCTGTGAGCATCTCTTTCAAACAAGCAAGGAAGAAAAGCCTTTTCCAGATTGTTCAGACCCTCTTGTTACAGCTGTCTGAGAGCAGGCTCATATATCCAGGGTAATTACAAGGCATCAATCATAGAGGCAAGTAATGGGAAGGCTGGGGATCAGACACGCCTGTCTGGCCTCGGCAAAGCTTTTGGTGCTCAGCTGTTCCCAGCAGGTTTCTTCATACCTTGCCCATTCAGCACAGAAATGAAGCAGCAGGAAGCAGTCAGGAGGTTGGCCACCCACTGAAAGGCTTAATGAAGAGCTGATGGACCTAGACAGGGGGAGGAGGTGGGAGCCATGTGGAAATCTGCCCCCCACCTCCAGGGGGAAAGCCAAATCTAAAAATAAAGAGCTGTGTTTGCACCTACCCAAGCCAGACTTTGAAATCAAAAGGATTCAGCACTCACAAACTCCTGCTCGTCTCTAAGGCTGTATTTGCATATTCCCCCCTTGACACCAAGCTCCTGAACAGGGAAAAAACACTGAGTAAAAGGAAAGCCTAGAAGGTTTTTTTGCTCCTTAATCAGAACTCCAGCAACAGCATGGTCCTGAGAAGAAGAGAATGCAACCTCACAACTGTAAGTAACTTCTCTGTTTGTGTTGCTAAGGAGGTAAGATACAAGTCCTTTAAAGAGGACCTTTCACTAGGTACAATCCTGGTTGTTCTTTGGCTGTCATCCTTCTGGCTGGCAGCACTGCTTTTATTGTAAGAGCAGAGAGTTCTTTTTTGGCAGCACAGGACCACCTCTTTGTTGTGACAGGAGCTGGATCCTCCACGTGTCCTGAATGGAGCAGCAGCTGCAGGCAGGCCCCTGCATTCAGCGGGATCCTTTGTCCTTACACTGGAATGCTGTGAGCTGCCACCACCTCCCAAAGGCCTGAAAGAGCAAAGTGTACAAATCAAACACTCGGGTCACCCTTGAGGGGCTGCAGCCATTCTTACAGAAACCCCGAAACACAGCTTTCCTAGCAATGGCTCTGCCAGCTGCCTTACCCTTCACTCAAAACCCTTCCCTGTCTCTCCTGGAGCCAATATGGGGCGTGCAGAGTACAAATCAATGTGACAGAAGAAAGACCAATGCCCTCTAATTTCAGTACCTGCTCCTGTCTCCTTAAAGGAGGCCCTAATCCTGCATGAATCTTTGGGATGCAGGCAGAGGAGCAACTGGATATGAGTTCTAAGGCTTTGCCTGCTCGCTCAAATTCATAAATTCATAGTGATTTGCTTGCCCCTGGGTGCAAGTCAGCACAGTCCTCCTGCACCAATGTGGAGCCTCTTTCCTCCCTGAGTGGGGTCTCAAGAGGCAGGGGATTAGGGGATTAACACCACTAATAACAGCAGGGAGGGGGGCACATGTCAGGGAAATTGACTCCTGACACAAAGCTTTGAAAAACACCCATAGATGAACCCATGTAAAGCTGGAAGCTTTTTTACTGGCTAGTCCAATTCCCTGATGTATTCAACTTCTCCCCAAGCAAGTGCATTGTGCAGGGAGAGAGACACAGGGAAGGAACACCAGTTGTCCCTTTGGGTTGCTTTTTGTATCACTGAGGTCCACTGAATTGAAGAAGGCATAAATGCTTACCTGAGACAGGAGGCTCCTGGCTTCCTGCTCCAGAAGATTCTGCACCACACAGCTTTGCAAGTATCTTTGTCTCCACACCCTCCAGGCCTTTTCCATCAGCTGCTGCTGGTGCTGCCAGGAAAAGAGGCAGCACACAGATTAACTGGGCTCTGGCAGGCAAATGACCTCACTTCCCTCCAGTCCCACCTTGCTCCAGCTGCTTTCCTGAGTCCCTCTTAAAAGACTTTGCACTGGTAACAAACAGAGAGGACTAATAACAGAACTCTTGCTGAGCTGCTCTCTCCAGCACAATGTGGGTAAGTTCCAGTAACCCTGGGGAGAGGACAATGCACCATTGTGCCCCAGTTAGTGTGACTATGGATTTGCTCACACTACACAGGCACCATCCTGTTACCTGGGCAGGCCAGAGCACAGCTCACACAGCTAATGCCCAGGAACCTGGCAGAACATGGCTATGAACAGAAGGGGAAATGCCAAATGACAGCTCTTCATAAACTGTGGGCACCAGTGGGATGTATCAGGAGCACAGATGAGGACAAAGATCATAATAACTGCTGTGAAGTTTTGCGCAGTCTACATTCAATCTAGACAAGTCCTGTTTCAGCTTCCCATCTGTAAGGGCAAAGCACAACTAAATCTGTGGATATGCCAGTCTGTCAAGCTGACATTCCAAAAAGAACAATGGAAAAACCAGCCACAGCAGTAAACCAGGATTTTTGTTGCCTACTGGTATTTGTTAAACCCCCAGGTCTCATCTCCCAGGATGTATGGGAGGCTACAGGCAGAGCAGGCTTGCCCAGTAACACCCATCACTGCCACCCCAGTGGCACCAGACACTCACCAGCACCTGAGCCAGCATCACCACCCTGCTGGCTTCCCTCCACTGGTGCCACCCCCTTGCCAGGCAGAGCAGTTTCCTGTCGTGCTGGCACCGGTGCAGTACCACTGTGTGATGCCACTTCTTCAGGTATCTCCTCCTGCAGGCAAAAGAAGCAAATCAGCTTTACCAGCCATACTGGGGAGCCCTTCCCTGACGGTATTGATTTATTAAAAATATGGATATTGATCTAGTACCGATATCCAACTGTGACAAAGACTCTCTAACAGTTTAAAGTTAGAAAGTGTGTGTTTATTGTGGGATAGCTCCCAAATACACATCTCAATTTACAGGTGATTACAGAGTCCTTTTATCTATACAAGTATTGAACACTCAAAATACAAATGCATATTCATAACTTTGGTACATCTCATTCCCTGCTTCGTATGGTAATTAGTTCAAACACTATTAACCATGCATAGTTTGTTCCTTGAAATGGGTCGGTGGTCCCTTTCATGGGGAGGGGTCCCAAAATGAGGAAGTAAATGAAGTCTTCCTTCGTTCTGACCTTTCTACCTTTTCAATGCAAATATGACAAATGAAACCTTGGTAGAACTCCCATTCCCATCTTCAATTGGTTTCAGAGCAGAGGAGGCCACAATTGTCTGATGTCCCTAAAAGCTATTTATCAGTTTCTATATTCTTCATTATAAACCCAGCTAACCAAACATTATGTTGACAAGCAATCAATTATTAGTTAACTACTAACTCTCAACTTCATCAAGGCCTACCCATTTATTTTGATTATCTCTAACTAAAACCTCATCTCCTCTAAAATCCCTAATTCCTTAAAGTTTGTCTCAGTATCAGCAAGAGGAAGCCCAGAGCCCTGCACTCCACTTACCCAAGCCACTTCTTAGCCCACTCTTCCAAGTCCACCCCTGCTGTGTTCTCCTGGATCCTTGCATGAGCATGAGAGGGTCCTACCACATCAGGTCTCTCCAGCAACCTCTCAGCCCTGTTTTGGCTCCTGTAGATCACCAGCCAGCGCTGAATGGCACTGGGAAAATGTCCAGTTGGTGCTGAATCTTGTTCTCTGCCTCTTCTGCTTTCTAGGAAACAAAAGAGGAATCACACAGGGGCTAACCTTGGAGAGGGAGACATCAGAGCTGCCATGAGCCCTTAGTCCTTCAACTCCTGAACACAGAAGAAATCAACTGAGTTTGATTGCTATGAGCTCCTGCTCCACAGAGGAATCCTGTAGCCATGATATTTTCTGAAAAATCCTTCCTTAGGATTTTTTCTCCTGAGAAGCTGAGAAGCCTCAGGCACAAAATATAAACATTGATTATCTGCTGCTGTGGAATGCAGCAGGTGCATCTGTGATTGGTCTGATGGGGTTGTTTCTAATTAATGGCCAATCACAGCTGGCTCGGACAGAGAGTCTGAGCCACAAGCCTTTGTTATCATTCTTTCTTCTCCTATTCTTATCTAGCCTTCTGATGAAATCCTTTCTTCTATTCTTTTAGTATAGTTTTAATATAATATATGTAATAAAATAATAAATCAAGCCTTCTGAAACATGGAGTGAGATCCTCATCTCTTCCCTCATCCTCGGACCCCTGTGAACATGGTCACAGAATCCCAGTCATTAAGCTGGTAAACACCAATCCCCTTTCCCTCACACTCCCCACATGGGTCTGTGAAAGGAAGAGAGGAGGGAGAATCTTACTGGTGGGCCAAGAGAGAGCCATCTTTCTGCTTTTCCTGACACCTATGAGGGTGCTGCGCTGCCGTAAGCACTGGGAAAAGGCAGCTGCTCTGGTCCAGTAGTTGCAGGCCTGCAAAGAGAAATAACACAGCTGCAGCCAAGAGTAAACACAATGCACACAGCACTCACACAGCCCAGAGACAGGCTCACAGCTCTGCAGGCGCCTTAATGTGCTAGACCCCAGGCTGGAAACTGCACAGATGAGATCCCAGCAGGACTGACTCAGCCCTTCCAAATCAATGGACTTCTTTGTAGTTTGCTAGCTGTGAGTCTTTTGAAAAAAGCTGTATCTCTGGCAACTCACTCTGCTCTGCAGGGACAGTGATTATCCCATCTTATCTTTGAGCAGAGAGGAAGGAGTGCTCTCATCTCTCTGGTCAAAATATCCCCTTTCCTTATTGCTGTGCTCCATATGGTTGCTGCAATCAGTGCCAGATTATGGTGATGAAGTTGTGTGCACAGTCAGTGAAGAATCTCACAGCAGGGACTAAGCAGTCACCACAAATCAAACCAGGTTTTTATGCAAGCCTTGTCACGCTACCTCAGTGCCTCATGACTCACTGAGTTAATAATAGCTGTCTCTTAGGGACCTTTATCTTCCCATACTTAGGGAGCTTTATCTTCTCTTACTTGTTTGACAGTGGTCACAGATCCCAGGCGCAGGGCTCGCTGTCCTCTCGCAGCCACTCGCCAGCGGTGACAGGCTTTACCTGGAGAGAGCTCCTGCCACTTGTGCTTTCTCCCTCCTGGCACCTGTTCAGCTCTCCAGAGTTTGTCCCTCCACTTAATAAAGCTCCCAACCAGCAGTTGGTGCTCTCTGACTCTTTTAAAATAAGAGAGGGCTTCACGCTGCCTTAGGTGACATGCAGTGGCCTGGGCCCAAGTGACAAGGCACCTGAAAAACAGTTCCAAGCACAGAAAGGAAGCAGATGCCTAAAGTAACAATTCCATCTCAGACCAAATTTCACCCTGTCACCTGCCCTGCAGTATCCCACATACATGGCCAAAGCAAGCCAAAGAGCATTCAACAAGAAAAAAGCCTGTTCCTGTTACTGCTGTAATCAAGATTTATGCATTGACCTCTATGCTATGTGCTTTTCCAGTGCCTCATCTCTGGGAGCTGCAAGTTCACACTCTTCAAATATCTTCCTGCTGAAAACCTGCCCTCATTTTACTTCAAGTTCCCAGCACTGTTGCCTGTCACCTACTCAAGAGACTCTGCTTCCCTCTGGCCATTTTAGCATTTCCTCCTATTCAAAGGCCTCTGCAAACTGAATCCAAACTTATACTGTGCTTTTTCTTTGCCTACAAAACAAATTCCTTTCCAAGGCTGCCTTGCCAGTGCACATACTTGGTCCCCCACACACACTAAAAAAAATAAAAATTAATTAGCCAGTCTTCAGTCTATCTCTGTGTTACCAGCTGACCAGAAAGATGG
This sequence comes from Ammospiza caudacuta, assembly GCF_027887145.1. Taxonomy (NCBI): domain Eukaryota; kingdom Metazoa; phylum Chordata; class Aves; order Passeriformes; family Passerellidae; genus Ammospiza; species Ammospiza caudacuta. The sequence continues at coordinate 5,606,732 of NC_080614.1, read as the reverse complement.
TGATGGATGAAGGCTTTTTCATTTTTCCATTATAGGATGAGAGTAAAACTGTTAAAATTTCCTTCAGCATGGAACCCAGCAGATTCCTGAAGCCTGCTTGCAGCATTTATGACAGCCACTTGCTGTCAAGATTCAAATTTTGTTTCTTGGCTGTCACAAACTAAAGCCCTGTGCACGTGGGATGTACAACTAGAATCTTTGCAAAGACAATTTTATTCCAAAAAATCAACAACTTCAGGAGTTACTATAATCAGCACTGTAAATCTGCACCCACAAAAATCTCTCTGTATCTCACAGGCTGATGCACAGGAGGCCAGTCTTCCTCTGCAAGCAGAGAATGCAATCTGCTTTTAATTCTGGTTTATCTTTTTGGTTCCTTGTTCCATTTGGACCTTAATTATAAAATCACCCCATTGCACCATAGGGCAGAGGGGTGAATATTCTGTGCCTGGAAGGCTTTCTGGAAGATCAAGAGAAGCTGTTCCAGGTTATCCCAGCACAAAAAATGCCCCCTCAAAAGAGAGAGCTCATCCAAGTGAGAAATTAGAAGCACTCTCATCAAAGGAGACTCAGAAGGAAAAGATTAATGGTGGAGACACACTCAACAGGAAGGAGCAACATTAAGGGCTTATCCTAAAAACAATTCCCATGAGGGAGCCACACAGATAGATTTGCAGAGGAAAATGCAATTAGGAGGGGTAAGTGCAGGGTCTAAACATCACAGCCACCAAAGTTTTAGTGGGATTTCAGTTGCCCTTTCCTCTGCAGATCTTTGTGTCCTCTCAGTCTGAACCTGCAATTCAAAAGAAAAACTTATAGGGCCAAACTTGCACTTCTCATACCTTAAAATGAACCCTTGGCATAAATAATCTTATTCATTCTTATCCTCCTGAATTATTTCCTGGTTTACTACAGCTGGACACTTCTCAGCACTTCAGGCAGGCTCTGGCCTCATACAACATAAACTACAAACAAAACTGTTTCAAATAAGAAGACCACTGAACACAGTTAAGAGAGAAAAAAATTTAAATTCTTGTGGTTTTGGGATCTGTCAACATAACATAAGACTCAAAGATAGAGTACAGCTTCACCTATATTGTAATAACACCAAGATGAGTTGAATATCATGGTTCTCCCTCCATAAGCTTTACACTGCTTTGCTGCAGGAACAAATCAATCTCAATTTTTCACATTAAAATAAAATCAACCCACTGTGTCAGAATCCTAAGACTAACTTTGTAAACATCAGATCTCTGCACGCTCTCTGCCCACTATTCCTTTCAGCAAATACTGAGGTGCAAATAAGGCTTTCAAAGTTTAAACTGCACAAATTTGTTTGCATCTCTCCCTTGCTTAGTGCACAAATACCACCCTGCATAACTAAGACTGAATACAAGTTCTGGAAGGAAAATAATTTTTGAATGGGAAAAATGAGGTGGGCTGTGAGGCTTTAGGTAAGAGACCCCTTAATAGAGACATCCTCAGAGAAGTGCTGCTACAGAAGCTCCATTTATACATGAGCTATCCACACTTTCAAAGGCAGGATAATACTACATAAATTGGATACTACTACATAAGTGGATACCACTACATAAATTGCTCTTCATGCAGAGCTTCCCTTGGAAATGTTCTCAAAGAGCAAGAAACAAACCTGTGCAGGAGGAAACGTTCCCAGAACAAAACAGCATATTTCTGCTTCCTTGTTTGGTAATTCCATGCGTGCAGGACCAGCCTCTTCTTCTCCTGGCAGCTGTGCCAGGCCCATTGCTGCTGCAGTTCTCTCAGAGCACGCTTCCCTGTGAGAGAGCACACCTTCCTGAGTTAGCCCAGGGACTGCTTCTCCAGAGAAATAAGAGCAAAAATACATCTCCTGCAAACACCAAATGGGACCAAACTCGCTAAGATTTCCTGTCCTCTCTTTAGCAGCTAAAGAGACTTTTCAATTCACCTTGTAGTTTTTTGTCTGCAAGGCAGTCAGACCTTCTTTCAAATTTTCCCTGCAAGAGAGCATAGATTACTTCCACTCTTATCTGCAAGGCAGTTTTCCATTAAAAATTGGGAGTTTTTCTTCCCTGGCACAGGGCAAGTACTTAGAGCATATGGAATTCCTTGAGGGATCAGGATTGTTAAGATACACCCTGTTCCCAACCTGACTGCTTGGTCTGAGGAGACATGTTCAAACTTGGAATGCTGCATGGAAGCCCATTTAACTCCCCAGCTGCTAAAATACACTGCTTGAACACCCTTTTGTGCAGGTAGGAGTGTCAAAGGAGCATCTTCCTTAATATAAAGCACAACAGAACAGTAGGTCACGTCCTACTGACAGAATGCAGTGACAATGCACCTACTAACTCCTGGTATGTGCTTTTCCAGAGGAGCAGGGCACAGAATTCCAGCCAAAAGTGTGACTTTCTCCATCCCAACTATTCCCAGAGCTGCTCTCTTCTCTAGAGTCAAGTGAGGCAGTGGGATGGGGTCACTCACTTTGCCAGCAGGAGTGCCAATGCCACAGAGCATCAGCAGTCATCTGGTGAGAATGACACCTGAATCTCCGGTCAGCTTCCACTTTCTGGGCCAGTCTCCTTCTCCACAGGCTGAAAGCCATCTGGACACAATAAACTCCATGTTTTAGGGCTGCTGCTGCTTCTTGGTTCTTATTTTCCATGACCCAGTGGTGCCAGCTGAGAAAGGCTCTGAGAAGGACAAAGGTTGCTGCACTGATTGTAGGAACATCTCACAGAGATACACACCTTTGTAATGGAAAATTTAACAACAAACATACACACGAGGGAGTTTTGGAAACACATCTGACCTGTAAATATCCTTTCACCATTAAACATCAGGGGAAATGATGGACAGGACAAACTGTTTCTGCCCTGGCTGTGCCAAGCCTGTTGTGCTCCTCAGCTTTGGAATCAGTAGAGAGCAAGGCCAGTTCAGTGGATAGGAAGTTACCAGGACTTGTTATCAGCAGAGCTGGGCTTCCTCTAATTTGTGAGGCATTCCATCAAACCAGAAATTACTGTGTTCCTACATAGTCATTTTGAAGCTGGAAAAACCCCAAAATAATGGACTGCAAAATTCCCACTGAAGACAAAATAAAATAGCTAGAAGAAGAATTTTTTCCTTTTTTTAAAATTAAAGCAAGTGTAAAGCTTTCAAAACAGAGAGCTTTAGGAAACTTCTGGAAAGCATGATCCCTACCGAGACAGCTGAACACGCCTGCAGTGCTGCTGGGCCTTGACATGGTGTTGAGTTTGAGCTGACCAGACCATGAAGCACCTCTTCAGGCAGTGCTGCTCTGCTTGCTGCCTCACTGAGTTGTCAGAGGTGTAATCCTGTAATCCAGAAAGGCAAAAAAGGGCCTTGAACTGCCGTTATATCAGTTACTCCACACAGCTCAGCTGTGTCTCCCTGCCACTGTCACTTGTGTGATTCCCCAGCTCCATCCCTCACCCATCCACCCCACATGAACAGCCAGACACGAGGGTCTAACACATCCTTTTTAAACCCCTGACATGCCCCACATGAGCAGCCAGACATGAGGGTCTAACACATCCTTTTTAAACCCCTGACATGCCCCACATGAGCAGCCAGACATGAGGGTCTAACACATCCTTTTTAAACCCCTGACATGCCCCACATGAACAGCCAGACATGAGGGTCTAACACATCCTTTCTAACTCCATGACACCTGCCCTACTTCCACTCAGCTGGGAGGGAAGAGTTACCCTGAGAAAAGCCTCAATCTCCCAAATCTTCTGTTTGAGAGAGAACAAAATAGCAGTGAGACCTTCCATATGCTGATATTGAAACCCAAAGGTTCTTTGCTAAATTTGAATATGCAAAAACACTCGTATATTTACATTTTACACACTTTCTAGCCTTACCTCTTCCCATTCAGAGTAACTGGTGAGAGGCTGGGAATTATTATCTGGACTCTGCAGCACTGAAGACTGGAACTGATTTCCCACAAACCAATTTCTTCTGCAAGACAAAAGTGTTGGGTGAGGAAGGAAAAAAAGAAGATCCCCTGGAAGGATGGTGTGACATGACATGAGGGATTATCCAGAAGGAAGGAATTCAGCCTGTTCAAACAAGGGTTACTCCTACCAGCATCCCAAAAAACCAGTCTCCAACTCACCCAGATGCAGGGAAGGAGCTCTGCAGGCACAGCTCAGCTGGCAGCTCTGTGCACTGGTGGAATTGAAGGAAAGAACTGTGACATGACACAGGTGTGACATCCTCAGCAGCCACAGGGGAGGAGAAGCCATGCTGGCTGCTGTCACTTAGACTGCATTCCTGCAGGTATGAAGGGAGGAACATGCTGTGAGGTGAGTGTCCTCACAGTGGAAGAACCCAGCTAACAGCTCTGACCATGCCATTTATTCCTTTTCTTATCAAGGATTCAGGCAAATCCAAAATGCATCCAAAGGAATTCTAGGCTAGCCATGACACTCTGGAGAGCAAACATGTAAGTGGTGGGAAAGTTATTTCTATACTAATAATTTCCATACTGAATCCAGAAATACATGTATTTCTATATTGAGAAAAGGGGAAATGAGCATGTGCACTGTCCCAGTGAGGAAGCTCTTTATATCTCATCCCTTCCACACTGCAGCCACAAACAGAAACAACTGTACAAGGGAAACTCACTAGCTCAGCTTCCCACATCTCTAATTGATGAACCAGAAAAGGCACAGAGAGCATTGACTTTACCTTTAGATTTCATTTCAGCTTGAAGACCCCACAGATTCAGCACTAAATTTTAAGCACAGTTTGCTGATGACAATATCATGTTGAAGCAGAAATTTCCCCTGAAACATCCCAGCAATTTAATACCTCAGAGCAGTTTAGGTGTACCAAGACCTTCTCACCTTTTCCAATGAGCTTTGAGAGGTCAGAGTAGCTGGTGCACTGCTGTCAAAGCCAGATGATGTTGAGAGGTCCTCAGAAAACAGCATGGCAAGAGGTTCCTCATAGACAGCTCTGTGCAAGTGCTTAGAATTTTGTTCAATTGTCTTCAGCATGAGATACTTTTGGTGCCATAATTTCAGAGCTTTTCTGAGTTTACACTGCTCCAAAGCCTGAGAGAAAGAACTGAGACAGAAGATACTGAGACAGTGAAGTGAAAGAAGAACACCAGAGGGGGTGACTAGCACAGACATGATGGACAATAGACAGGGTAAAAGGGGCTCTGGCAAAAGGTTCAGAAAATCAAGTGGACACTACTGTGGGCAGGGCTCCAGGGACTGGTGGTTCTGCACTCACTCAGCCTTGTGATGCTCACACAGCCTTGTTTTCCACAGCAGATATACTCTCTGCAGCTTCAGTTTTTGGCAGAAGTCATCAAAAGAATAGACTGTTTTCTCCAGAAACTGTTTCTCTCCCGTCCATATCTGACATTCATGCCTCTTTGTCACATTCTTGTCAGTTGCTGAGCTCACAACTGCTCCTTAACCAGTTACATAAAGGAACAAGAGATTGTCTCAAGGCATTCCAACTCAGCCCAGCCCAACCCTCAAATTGCTTCTTTTCAGCAAGGTTTAAGAGTTTATGTTTGGTTTATGATGCAGAGCAACAAACCTCCCTGGTAGCTTCACTGACACACCCAGAACCACTCCTCTGCCCACCCTGGTTTGCTCACACCCTGTATCATCTGAGCCCCGGAGTTTTCAGGCTGTTTTCAGTGTACAAGAGGAGGAAGGAGCTTAAACACCTCTAAAGTTTGGATTCTGCACAGCCCCCAAGCTGCTCACCATAATGTTGCCTCCACTGCAGGAGGAAGAGGTTCAGCACTGCCTGCTTATCACCTCCTCTGACCTGCAGCATCCCAACCCACTGCTGGAAGTGCTTCCTCAGTGATACTGCTCTGAGATGGGCCAGGTTGCACCTGTCAAGTGCCTTCTGCTCAGCAGTCTCCTTCCATGTACTGAAGCACCTGAGAATGCCAAAGGCAAATGCTGAAAAACACTTAAACAAGATTATGTGTCTTCTTGAGACTAGGTTTAGTTCAGGAAAGACAGACACAAGCTGACCCCTGAGCTTTTTTTTTGTTTATTTCAGTAAATAGCCACTGTCATGCTTAGAGCACAGCAGCACAGTGGCTGCCCTTTGGTTTGGTCCTTCAGAACATCAAAAGTCAGGACAAAAATGTTTTGGCAGTGCACGGGAGGCAAGTCTAACATCTCTGGCCACAGCAGTTTCTTTTTATGTTTCTACCCCTACTTTCATCTTTATTAACTCCTGAAACAAAAGGATAGATGACTTTAAGATGGAACAAATATTACTGTTGGGTTGGCTCTGTTATTCCATGGACTTTCACAAACAACAGATTTTTCACATGAAAACCAGATCTCACCAACTCACCAGGAGACCAAATTTCTTTGGATTTGAGTTGTCAGTGTTAGAATCTTTTTCATTTCCAAGCTTTGGGAATGCCACATCCAGAAAATGTTTTGTAGCTTCTTCTTCTCCAGCAGAGCACGGGCTTCCAAAAGCCTGGCTTCCTCTTTGCTCAGCAGCTCCTTCTGCAGGCGCCACAGTCTGAAAGCTGCTGTGTCACAGGGCAGGAAGAGATTGACAGGAAGAGAAACAGCAGAAGAACTTCAAACAACTTCGTGTCACACAGCAAACACTCCCTGGCTTAAATCCAAGCTGCCAGAGGAAGGACACTTAAGGAAGGCAGCTCACATTGCTGGAGCAACACATGCTGCAGCTGAATTCATACAAGGAATGGGGCAAAATTTGTATGGCATGGTGAGTGGCCATCCTCCACCATCACACATACTGGTCCCAGCTACTTGTGCCACTGTTATATTTTCTGAAAAATCCCCTTGCCCAGGATTTTGCTCCTGGGAAGCTGGGAAGTCTCAGAGAAAAAGGAAAACAATAATTATCTGATTTGCTTCTCCTGTGTTTTGCTGCTTTGGAATGGGTTTGGAGATTGTTTATCCAACAGGTGATTTTTTCATTGGTTTCTGCTGTAAATTGTTTTGACTTAATGGCAAATCATAGCCAAGCTGTGTCAGGACTCTGGAAGGAGTCACGAGTTTTCATTCTTTTAACCTTCTGTCTCTATCCTTTCTGTATTCTTTAGTATAGTTTAGTATAGTATTCTTTTATATAATATAGTATCATAAAATAATAAATTAGCCTTCTGAGAACATGGAGTCAGATTCATCGTTCCTTCCATCATCTAAACCCCACAAATACAACATACTTGCAGAATCACATTCTGAAAGAGCTCAAAGCAACAACCAGACACAAAGCACAAGAACTGGTGAAACAGTGAACACCTCCAAGCTGTCCAAGGCTGTGGAATGTGTGCTTACCAGCCAGCCTCCTCATGTCTCTGATTGCTTCAACTCCCCAGCAGAACTCATCTCCTCTCTGCCTGCGACGAAGCTGTGTCCACAGCTCTCCCTCCATCCTGAAAGAGCCACAAACATCCTTAACATCCAGCTGTCCAAAGAGGCACTGACAGAACAGAATCCAGGGCTATCCTCTCTCTTTTTGTCTCAACTTGTTCTTTTGCCTTCAGAATTAGAAGCCTCAACAAAAGGCTTTTCTTTTGACACCTCTTCTGCCAAACTACTGCTAGAGACTGTAGCATTGCCTCACTCCAACCTCATTTACTCCTGTATCACATATGCAGGGGATAGCTGAAGCAAAGAATTAGTACAGGAGTATTTCTGTCAGACACTCAGACTGCAAACACCGGTACACAGAAGCTCTGAAATAGGACTGTTTAGTTTTTAACATTAAACTGCTGATTCTTGCAGTTTATCCACAGCAATACATCCAAGGACACGGAAACAAGTCTGCCATCATTTGAGAAAAATTTGCCCTGTGTTTGTAACCCTTCCTTTGTCCAAGAAAACAGAAAGAGAATACTCTCTGCTTACCTATGAGCCTGCTCCATTTCCTTTGAGTATCCTGCTGGAAGCTGATGCTGAGCTGGGGTTGTCATAGTGGCCAATCTTCCTACTCCAAAAATCCCTGCTGATGGACTTTGGGTGTAGGAGTAAGGCTCAGGCTGCAGAGCTTTCTTCTGGCTCTGTTTTGCCATAGCTTCCTTCCACTGAAGAAGAAACCACATGATCAGAACAAACTGCAGACAGAGTATTGGTCCCGGGGTCTCCATCACAGAATTTCACACAGGGTACCCCTTCCTCCTCCCTATCCAAACAGGATCTGTGCCTTCTCTGACTGCACAGCAAAAAGTTCATGGCACCACCATCCCCAGGCAGTGCTCACCCTCTGGAAGCTGGCAGCTAGCACAGCTGAAGCATGTCTCTGCTGGGCCACCTCCAATTGTATCCTCCTTTGGTGCACAATCCCCTGCAGAGCACCAAAGCCCTTCTGAAGCAGCTGGTGTCTGTGGAGCTGTGTGGCTGCCCTCTTCCAAAGGATGTATCTCCTCCAGGCTTGGAAACACCTTGCTAGGATTTGTTTGTCACACAAGTGCCAGAAACTTAAAAATGAAAAACAGAGGTGAGTTCCTGTTACACAGAAAGGAAAGTCAAACCAGCCAGGAGGTGGCAATCAGAGTTCAGCCATCGAGTTGTAAAGAGGTTATTTCAAATAATTCTCTCTAAAGAATGGAAAACATGCAATCTCACACCAAATTAAGGAATCACTGTTGCTAAACAGGTAGCAACCTCATTCATGTCTTATCCACAAATTTGAATTCCATCTCATGGATAAGTCTAGCTCTTGATCTTCTCTAATTGTGTGGGGAGCACATCAGAATTTGCTGCATTGAAAAGTAGCACTGATGATACCAACACTTCCTCATTTCAAGCAACAACTAAGGCTGAATTTAGAAGACAGCATTGAAAAGATACAGAAATTATATTTCAGGTCATGCTGCATTCTAAATGACAACCCTTTGAAAAGAAGTGGATGCAGCCCCTCAGCCAACCACAGTAGATTAATGTAGGCTAAGTCCCAATCCCAAATGTTCCTAGGGACATGGCTCCTTAGCCAGTTTCCAGAAGTGCTCCTCAGTTAACTACCAGCACACTCACACTTAAACACAGAGTCCTTTTACCTTTGCTCATTCACCTTCAATGACCAGAAGCTGCTCTCTGAGATCTGCAAACAGACAAGAGACAGTAATTCACAATTATTCACACTGCTCCACTCTATTGAAGAATCTGTCTTTGTGGCACACATCATTTTGGATGGAGACCAGAGCAGGACTGCCTCAAGATCATGTATTATGTGGGATGCCTTGGACACTGCTCCCACACCATTGCTCTGTGAATATTCTTATGTACTTCAGACATAAAAAGGTACAAAAAGCCTGAAATCTCAGGGCCCTGCAACAATGCACAGAGTAAAATCCAGTTTAATGCTTTCCTTCAGCATGCAGATCAGGGAATATAAACAGGTGTTTACATTCCCAAAAGAACCAGGTTGACAAGCTGGTCTTTAAGAAGAAACATGTGAGATGGAAAGATGCATATGTTGGGATGAAGAAGGACTGTAAGAGATGAGATTGTGGCTATTCAGTGACAAGAAAAAAATGATAGGACAAGCATCCCCATCACTTGTACCTCAACTCTGCACCTCTAGCAAGCGGCAGAAACAAGCACAAGTAATACCTGTGGACAGAGATGCTTCACAGTGACCACACCCTCACCTCTCTGGGCACAGTTCTCTGTGTCTGGCTCCCTTCTTCACAGCACCATGGTTCTTTGGCATTCCTTTCTACAGAACATTCTTCAGGCTGCTCAAGAGGCCCATCAGCTTCCAAATTCCACCGGCTGCTTTGGCAGGAGTATTTGTTTCTCCTTCCTTCTCTGCTCATGTTCACACAATCTACATCAGAATGTTCATTAAAGCCTTCTTCAGCTGGTGTTCCCAAAGGATTGGACTGGCTGCTGCCCACTGCAGCTGTTCTTCTGCCTGCTGGTGATCTGGAGTGAGACACCTCTTCTGACTCTTTGCTGCACTTAACATCAGAGTTGTTGACTTCTACAGATTTAGCACTAAGCTGCTGGCCTGGTCTAAACTCTTTATCTCCAGAATGAGAAGTGATGCTCACACACACTTCTGTAGGAGTCCCACACGTGGCTACACAAACATTCCTCTGAGCTCCCCCCAAATCTGTCTCCAGTAACACCTGCAGACCCTCTGGATCCAGACTGGCTGAAAGGTTTTTCTTCCAAGACTCAGCACATGGAGACCCCCCATAGGATGTCTGTTCTCCTTTAACAACCTTTCCAAGAGAATGACTTTTTCTGTGAGCATAAAGACTACCAGTCTCCAGAGATGGCTTTACCAGGGACTGGCATCTGAACAAAGGGGAGCAATTGAAGGAGGAATCTGCTTCTGTACCCACTAGCCTGCCAGAGCCCCCTCCAGAAGCAAGGGTTTGTGGTTGAATACCACCTGAAATTTTGGTTCTCCATGTGTTAGAGCCAATGTATCTGTATCTGTAAGAGCCAGAGAGAGGCTCAGCAGCACTGAAGTCTCTTCTCACTGCACTAAGGCTCCAGTCTTTAGCAAATGGGACACTCCATTTCAATCTTGCCTGAGCAGCACTGGTTCTTACTGCAGCTAGCTGCTCTCCCATGGTCAGGATACTGGGACCTAAATCATCAGGAGCAAAGCAGGAATGGCCAAGGACTGGAGAAGACTCAGACTCCAGAGGGAGGGAACCCCGAATCCCCATCAAAGCACTTTCTTGCTCCAGCCTCTGGACTGAACAGCACAAGCTAGCAGGAATCTGTGAGGATTCCAAAAGAGACTGAAAAGACTCCAGATTAGATACATCAAGATTCCCCAGGGTCAGGGCTGAACTGTGACAAGTGTTCACACTTTCACCTGAGCTCCATAAAGAAGGACCCACCACTAATTCATGCCTAAGAGGGGAATCTGCAGCATGAGATGACAAATGTGCATTGGCCACTAAAGGGCTCACAGGATTCATACAGGAAGCAGCAGAAGGCTGATGCTGTTGGCTTTCCACCAGAGAGTCACAATTCTTGTTCCTTCTTTCTGAATAGTGATGGTGAACAGTGGGTATGGAGCAGCTACCAGCTGCCTTGGCTTCCTGAAAAGTCAAAACTCTCACTCCTTCTCCCTCCCAAAACACAAGGCTCAAGGTGAAAGTGCCTCTGGGGGAGATGCAAAGCAGGGAGGACTGACAAAGCAAGATGAGGACTATGAACTACACACTTAGAGCTGTGCTGCTGCAGCCTGGAGCACAGATTATGCTGCTGCAGCAAGCAGGAGCTGCAGAACTGGCTGGCAGTGTCCAGGAAGGGCTGAGAAGGGCAGGAGAGATTAGTCTGTCTTCAGACCGGCATCTCCTCCCATCTGACTCAGGCCAGGGATGAGAAATGTCTACTCGACCTCTAGTGCCCAAATACAGACTGAAATTCACGTTCTTCTCAATGTTTCTGTGCTCTGAAGAAAAACAAGAAGAAATATAAGCAAAGGACTGTGAGTATTTCCTATGTCATCTTGCCTAGTTTGCCAAAGCCTTTGGGTACTTTCCTTGTGAATTTCTTGTCTCTGATCCACCAGCCTCAGTCCTCAAAGTGTTATGGACACTGCTCTCTTCCTGTTTTTCAGCAGACAATCGTATCTGGCAGAGCACGAATGAATGAAAAGGACAGATTCAGTTCTCCACAAAAAACCTGGAAAACAAAGACTTCCAGCATTATACACCAGAAGGAGTCTGTTGCTAGCAAGGCTGAATTACCCCAAGCTCAAGGCTACACAGACTTATTTCTTTTTGCCTGCACTAAAGGATGAAACCATGTTTTACATATTCATAAAATCCACACTGTCCCCTAATCTGGAAGATTTACAGCATAGCTGGGAGACCTACTGTGCAGTCTAGCCACTAAGTCTGATGGTTATACATATAACATTCATGCTGAAAATGGATTCTTAAGTTGCTGCTAACAGGCAAGTGCAATTTGAGAGGACTGTGGTTCCATTCCCTCAGATTTTAAAAGCAAGTTGTCAATCACTGTCATTCTAACCACCATTCTTTTCCACCTCTCTTTTTAAAAATGAAAATGGTATTCTGTAAAGACACACACATCTCTATCATCTTAAAGCCCCCTAGTCAATCTCAGAAGAGACAGCAACGAAATCAATGCCCATTGTCTTTTTCAAACACACTCTAATCCCAGAAAGCCTCCTGCCAAATTGCACTGTTTCTAAGCTGTGTTTATCTCATTCTCTTCTGAAGGAACATTGGAGGCTCAGTTGCCCCTGTTTGTAACAGCTCATTTTTCCCTCTCACATGCAAACTCCTTCAGTAATCACCACAATCTGGGGAGCAAACACAGTTTCTAAAGCAGCAGGAGACAGTCAGGCAGTGCTGCAATTATCGCTGGGAACTGCTGTTACTGCCTTTCATCCATCACCGAGGGTGCCACCACGGAAAGATCTCATTATTTCCTCCAGACCAGTTGAAGTTGGCAACTACAGAGTGAACAGACAAAGCACAGCTGCCTTCCTTGGGGTGCCTATCACTGCATGAAGTATAACCACAAAATGCACTGGTGTTCCACAGAAGCACTCAGTGCATCCCAGAAATATCCAATCAACAAGCAGTGTATCACAAAAAGGTGTTACAAAGGATTTAAATTGCAAAAGGACATAAATCCACCACGTTTTTCAGTGTTATTTTGCTCTGTGAACACCCAAAACCTGGCTCTGGACTACCTTATGCTCAAGAATCTGGACATAATCTATTTTCTTGATAATAATCTATTTTCTTGATAACTTGTGATTTTTTTTAGCTCTTCATTTCAATTTTTTGTGCTAGGCACCAGGTTCTCACCACATCACCATGGTTATTTCAGGTGGTGTCCTTCACCTCACTCATTCCTAATTTCAGGTGTCATTGAGATCTGGAAGAAATAGTATCCTTTCAAAATCACATTTGTCTGCCTTCTGATATTGCTACTCAGATCTTTAACATAACAACTTTAAAGCAGTAGGGTTAATCTCAGTCACAACAAGATCTTATCAAGATCTTTTTTAAAACTTCTTCTGAGGCCAAAAGATACTCAAGGCAAACTGCACATTTTATGAACTGCAAAATCCATGACCAATGGATTTTATGTTAGTTTTTATGATTCCAACTAAAACATTTAATGCAGGCTTACTATATACACACTAACACATTAAAACCTAAAACAAATTCAATTAAGCAAAAAATAAAGATGGTCAAGTTATTTCTGTTGTTATAGGCAAAACAAAATAAATAGCACAGTTAATGAAAAGTAAATCAAGCTCTTTTAAGCAAATACCATTTCAGCAATACAGTAACAATGCCAGACCCTTAATAAACATATTTGCACTGCACACACAGCGCTTATTCCCAATCCCTGCAGATCAAGACTGATCCATTTCATATTCCAAGTAAGGGCCCGTGATTACTCTGAGCTCACACTTTAGCTGCCTTAGAAAGCAGGTTTTTTCCAAACACTTCTCAGCATTACAAACCAAACCAAACATCGCTGCTGCCACATGATGCCTGTGAGACCAACAAGTATTGGAATATTACCAACACAGCCAGATGGGATGTGCCTGAGCTTGTCTGAACCAAAAAGCGGCAACTGTGGTGTTTCACCCCAGAGACACCTTTGGCTGCTGGATGTGTGGTGTTTCACCCCAGAGACACCTTTGGCTGCTGGATGTGTGGTGTTTCACCCCAGAGACACCTTTCGCCAGCTGGGTGCTGCAGCTGGGTGCTTGGAGGCAATTCCAGGCATGCAAGGAGCTCCAATGGCTGCGGGATGGAGCTTTTCCCCATGACAGGGTCTGCTCCTCAGGTTTACCTCTGGTGGAGAAGCTTTGAGGCGATGGTGAAGGAAAGGAGTCGGTTCTGATGGAGGGTTTGGATCCAGAGCTTTATTCTGGCCCACAGGCCTCTGAATGCAGCACCAGCTCCAACAGAACTCCCTGAGCCCGTGGTTGCTGTTCCTTTTAACCCTGGGGAGAGGGGCAGGGAAGGGTAGGGAGCCACCAACCAGGTACATGGAGGAGGTCTGAAGGGACAAAGGACACCTGGATAGCTTAATGTCTCTCTAGGGGTAGAGGGCATCTTTTGAATTCTGCCAATCACTCGATTCCCTTCTGGAATGACAGGATTGACAGGGGGCAAGGGAGGGGGAAGGAGAGGTGATGGATACACCTAGGGAAAGAATCTTCAGGGAGAAACCCGGGGTATCTGAAGCAAACCATGACATCACACCGCAACAAACAAGCACACACACGGGTAGTCCTCCCTCCGCAGCGCTGCCATCCAAGCACCCAAGAGGCAGTAATGGGAGTGAGAAATTCCTCACCCACAGCCGAGGCTCCACTTACCCACTCCGAGAGGCACCGGCAGCACTGCTGGGCCCCGGGGACCGACCCCACTGAGCGTCTGAGCCGGCACCTCCTTCGCGGCCACAGCCACCCTCGGCCCCCTCAGCGCCCGCTCCAGCTGCGGCTCCATAAGCAGCTTATCCCCCCGATTAGGTCGGTCACCGGGGCTACAGATGGCCGGGGAAAGCCGCTCTGGGCCATGGCTAATTAAAGCCGGGGCCCGGCCGGGGAGAGGGGGGCTCATGCCGGGCGGGAGCCGTGCCTGTCCCGGGCAGGGCTTCAGGACAGCGGACCCCGAACCCGCCAGCGCTGAGGGAAGCACCTGCGGGAGCCGTGCCTGTCCCGGGCAGTGCCTCAGGACACCGCCATGGCTTCCTCTTCTCCCTCCTTCCCCACCCGAACCCGCCAGCGCTGAGGGAGGCACCTGCCCTGGGCGGGCTAGGCTTAATGATGGGAGCTGCCTGCTCACCGCCAAAATGCCGGGCACAGCAGGACCTGAGGGTTTAAAACAACAAAGCGAAACCAGGTGAATGGAGCATCGCAGCTGTGTGGGTGAGGAGATCTCACTGAGACCCCCTGAGAGGCAGCAAGGCCATGCTCTGGCACAGCAGCCCCGTGAATCCCCTCACGCCCTCCTGAACCAGATACAAACACTCTCTTCCTCCTCAGCCAGGAGAGGGGTCTGTTTTTATCATCACCTCTGATTTACTGCCCAAAATAGGTATCCTCGAGGCACTGTAAGATCAGTGTTACTCGTGCCTTGCTCTGCTTCTTGGAGCTCCCAAATGTACCAAATTTCCCACAGAAAAACGCATGGCAGGTCAGCTAGATGGGAATTTCCAATGTATAACATCTGGGAAGGCCTCCCTAGATATAACTGATTGTGCCAACACCCAAACCTCACAGTATTAAAAGCAGTGATTTTGCCTTTGGTCCATGGATCTAGGTAAAAAAAGCATTTAAATGTCTTATTCAGGGCTCTGTGCTGTCATTGTACAGTTCTAAAGAGATGAAAAAACCCATTCACATAAAGGCTCTGGAACTCCACAAGCCGCAACAATTTCTGCCTACTCTTTCCTTCTTTGCCATCTAATCACAAGAACAGACCAATTCCTAGTCTTGTCCCCTATTATATGTAAAGTCTGAAAAAAGAATGTACAACACTTTTATGGCATTTATCATGTGCTTGGTTCAGGTACACCAAGAGATCAATGTAGTGCTTGTGCAGCAGAGGAGCAGAAGCATCTGCTTATGTTTGAAGTGAAGGAAATTGGGTGAAAACTGCTTGGTTTTAAAAATACAAAATGGCACGTTTCTGGAGCTTACAGCAAAGTCAGCAGGGGTCTCGTTTACTGAAGCATCAACAAAGGAGAAGGTCTTGTCAGGAGAAATGCAGTTGTAATATAACAGATATAAAATTTGACAATGAACTTCTTCAGAAAAATACCTATCTTCCTAACACTAGAATTCTGACAAACATACTAATTTTCTTCTGTAAATGAATCCTGTTGAAATGTGGTTGTTTGAGTGCTTCTGGGGTTTTGTTTGTTTGGTTTTCTTTTTTTAGAATCTTACCTGAAAGCCACAGCAGGACAGATCATCTACAGTGTAAGTCCATCTTTCCTCAATCATTTTACTTGCTCATCTTCCCACCCACAAAATTATATGCAGAATTTTTTACTTCTTAGAGTAAAGCTTAGGCTAAAAGCCATCAGAGCCCTGTAGACCTTCCCCTATAATGACCCTCCCAGATTGCCTGGCTACAGTCCCAAGCCCTCAGGAAAAGCTACATTTTCAAATGAGACATAAGTGACCAGTGTAACTTTTTCTAACACAGGAAAACTGTGTTCATTTTATAGTTTTCTTAGAAAAATGTAACATTTCAACTTCTGTTAAGACAATCAGCTGAAGGCAAAAGGACAATTCAAGGCACAAAGGATCTGTAATCTACATTCAACAGTCACTTTAAGTATCCTGAAGGACATTCAACTTGCATAAAAGCATCAGTTAATAAAACCCAATACCAGATCCTGGGAGCACAAGAAGTTAAATAATGCCATCAAAAACAGCTCTTGGGAACTCCCAGGTGTTTCCTGGAAATAAATTGCATAAAATCAGGCTAAACTGTGTTGCTTTAGGGCAGTCCATGAGCCTTTTAAAGATTGCTTGTCCAGGAGTGCTTTGAGTGGTTCTCTTATAAAGAAGAGGAAGCACAGTGGAAGACTGTAGGAGGTGCATCCATCACATGTACAGAGGATTTAGGGGGAGGGAAGAGAGTATTGGGATTACACAGTGCTTAACATGACACCTCCAAGATCTTCTGGACTTACTGCACCACCCAACCTTTAGGCAGGCAAAAGAAATACCAGCTCTTGTCTTATTTTCCCAGTAGCAGGTGCTGCTCAGTGGGAAGAGGAAGGCCTGGCTGGGCAAGGGCAGTGTCAGTGCTGGCTGCAGGGTGCTCAGTAGGGTGGCTGGGCTGCCTTGCTTGAGGAAGGCCACTGTGGAGGAGCCTCTGGCTGATCAATGGGCTCGTAGCTGCTGCTGTCCCGGCCTGCACTGCTGACACCTGAAAGAGATGGAAGAGAACAAGCTTGGCACAAAGGCAAAAGCACAAGAACTGAATGCTCTAGGAGAAACAAACAGCTCAGGAGCACACATTTTACCAGCTCCCCCAGCACCTGTGGTCTGTGATCCTCACTGAACAGGAGGTAAGAAAAGTCATCCTTCCAACATGCCTGTTCTTTCCTTGAGAACAGCTCTCTTAGCAGCCACATGGATGTGTGGAAAGCAAAACCCACAACACCCCACAGCAGCACAACAGGTTCCTGTAACAGTGCATTTCAGCAAGATTAAGTGTATGAGACCTCAGGGAAAAATGAATAGAGCCAGAAGCTGCTGGAGCTGTGGCTAGCTGACAGCACAGATTTAAAGGAATGCTACATCCCTGAACCACTCTTCCCAACAATGCAGCTATGCTCAATTGTGGTCAAATTACCTCAAATTTGAGTCCAACAGTGCTTCTAACTCCACCATGAACAATTTACCTGTGCAAAATTCATGTTACTGTCCAGGGGATGAGCAGGGAAAGAGGAGGCAGAGAATATCCATGGACAGATCTTAATCTATGGGCATTTGCCATGGGGAGAAGGCAACCTGAATCACAGACAGCCACCGGACTATGAGAGGTTTGTTCTAAGCAGCAAGGATGCTCCCAGGCAACAAAAAGGGACTTAATGTAGAAGGAAAACAAGACAGAAAAGGCTAGGAAAATTTCAACACTGGTGGGTTCAAAAGAAAATGCCAGATAGCAGGAAAATAAGAGGAAATTTGTTAAGCACATTCACCACAAAGCAACACACAGTACTGAAAATCTTGTAAGAAAGACAGTTCAGGAGAGGATATGAAACTACAAAGTGTCTTAATTCCCACCTGTGCCTGAGAGGAGACTCAGTTTGGCATAGTGTGGTTGAAAAGTGCTGCCAAATCCCAAGCAGAGATGAACTCCTCAACGATTCCAATACTTTGTATACACATATTGAATCCCTATGACAAGCACAGTGAGCAGCTAATAAAAACTGACACAAAAAAGGCACTGCAGGTGACTCACATGCCTCCTGACCCAGGAGACATAAGACATATCCATCTACATTTTCACAGGTAGCTGGCAGAGATGACATCCACACTCCACTAGCAGAGAAGTGCAAATATCACTCATGGTTTCTTTCCATGGCTTCTCCTCCCCTGCAGGTTTCCCCCTCTTTTCACAGGGGTGTGATCTTTGCTACCACCAAAGCTTCCAGACACTGTAATGCAGGTACACCACCTTTTGTCTGGCACAAACTTCTCAGGATGACAAACAGAACTGTGACAGGCTGCAGGTTTTGCCAGCATGAATTCAAACAACAATCCCTGGCAAACAATCAATCCCTGGCAGCTGCCCAGGCATGAATTACTACCAGGAATGCTTGGCAAAGCTGACCAAGACTCAGACATTTAACCACAGCCCATCCTCTCTGACAAATCTTCCACATTATCATTTTCAAATACAACCAGGGGAAAAATTAAATGTCTCCAAGCTAACCCACATCAGGTAAATGTGTGCACATTAGTGCCATTTTCCATGTGAGGAACAAAGTCCAAAGCAATCAAGGTAAATAGGACATGTGAGGCCCACATGGAGTTAGAAATCCAGCTTTATTTCCCTCTTGTTCATAATCCAGCCAGAAGAAACACTACCTCTGCTTTCCCCCAGAAGGAAAAAAAAAGGGTTGACAAAGAAAGGACACCCAAGAGTTTCCAACAAACACACAAATGCAGGAGGAGGAAGAGAGGAAAAGACTCTCAACACCATTGTGGGCAAAATGTCAAAATCTTCAGTTCGGCAAGGGGAGAGAGGAAGAACATAAATTTAAGTCCAAAGACACACCAGAAGGACAAAATGGGATGACAAACATGAGCAAGACAGAGCAAGCACTGTCTGCCTGGAGTGAGGGCAGAATCCAGTTGCACAGAGCTCAGGCTGAGAGGGCCAGGCAGCCCTGAGGAGGGGGCCCACACTGACATGGAAGCAGAAGAAGCTCCTACCTATGTTCAAGGTGTACTCTCCTCCACGCTCCCGATACATCCGATACACCAGGTAGCAGGACAGGGGTTTGAGGAGGAGGCTGAAGATGGCCATGCCCACACTGAACCGCTTGGCATCACTGAGGTAGTCGTGGGAAGGGTAGAAGATAGAGATGTGAATGATGTCTGTGAGGACTGTGAGCAGCAGGCCAGTCAAGAACTGGAAACAAGGACAGAGAATGGGACACGAACAGAGCAAGGGTTTAACCACCGACAGTAACAGCCAGTATCTGCTTCCTGCAAGATCTGTGTTGCACAATCATCCTTCACCCCAGTGTCACACAGCACTCTTGGTACTGCCCCAGGCAGACACATACTCCTAGGTGAATGATCTTGTATTTCATGCCTTCTCCTCTCAGATATCTTCTCATAATATATTATGATACAATATCTTCTCTCTAGAATTGATATTGTTATATAATCATGAGATATATGATTATATATATATCTTATATATCATGATACAATATCTTCTCTCTAGAATTGTTTATTTTTGTATGCCAATCTATTCAATGCTCAGAAAAGGGTTTTACAGAGCCCCTCCAACTGAAGCATATTAAACACTGTGAGTCCTCATCTAGCATTACAAGTCACAACAGCAGGTTATGAAAAAAAAAGGAAGAATCAAGTATGTCTCATCTCTGAAAAGAAAAATAATTGACAGTGAATGCTTCTCATCATGGTTTACAGAGTTCATAGATTTATGAACTCTTAAAAAAAAAAAAAAAACAAACCCACCCAAACAGGGAGCTTCTGTATTGGGAACAGCTGAAAATCATCACCAGCTCAAGGACTCTGCCCTCCACCCTCTTCCAGCAGCACTTTTACACTCACCATCGTTATGGCATCAAGGGAATCTCGCTGCACAATGGCCCAGATCCCCACTGCAAGGACACTGAAATTTCCCCAGGCATAGGAGACAGGCAACATGTAATTCATGCATCCCCTGCCAAATGAGACAAAAAAATCCAGCTCACATTCACAATAAGCCTGCAACAGTTTGGATTCTTCCCTGTTCCCATACAAACACCTCACTCAGATTTAGGATTTTCTTGCAAACAGGGATTGATGATTCCCAGGGAATATGCCATTCCTGGTTGGAAGGAATACCCTCTTCTCCCCCAGGCCAGACACTAATCACTCACCACACTGTGAGCAGCCAATGTACCAGAATGATAGCCTATGAAAAAAGAACAACAAACAGGAAGACAGGTTAGCATGTTGGGAGAAATCTGGGAGGGTCAACATGAAATGGCACCATCTTGTTCCCAAGGGATGGGTGCAAGAGTGGCTTGGACCCATGAACCAGTGCAGAAAGATGGTGAAGCAATTGGGACAGTGAAGACAAAGCTATTTTTCTGCACATCTGTTGCTGAGTATGTCCTGTGGTGCTACAGTGCAGTCATTCACTCTTCTTGTCATCTCTGTCAACATCTGATTCAGGGACCACTTAGCCTTTTCCAAATGGGTTATTAATTTTGGAACTCCAGAAGGGTTTGCACAGAAAGCCAGGCAATCTGATTAACACTGTGCTAGCACAGTTTATACATGACCAGTCTGGCATCCCATCACCAAAAGACCCATAGACAGCCATGCCTGCAGCTCCAAGAATTTCCCTCCAGTCCTCAGCAAATCCTTCTTTTACCTCCTTCCAGTCTGTTCAATCTCACTGCAGTATAAACAGACCTGAAGGCTTCTTCCAGCACTCTGGGAACCTGATCCTGCCAGAGCACACAGCTTTTCTCTCCCACTGAAGCCACAAGGTCCCACTGCCAACAGTGCCCTGAGCAGCAGTAAGGTAATGCTGTCACAAATTCTGTACTTTGCAGGTGTCCTTAATGATCCTGGTCCTTGTATGTAATGGAACAAATCCAAGAAAAAAGGGCTCATACTGTAATAAGTGCTACAAGGATTCTCTTCACCACCACTTGCCATTTTTGTAACCAAGGAAACATACCCTACATGTTTATTCAGAGAAAAAATAGGAACAAAAATATATCACTTCAGGCTTTTTCTCCATCTACAGCCTGCTGGTCACTCCAGCAAAGGGAGATCACTCATATTTGCTCTCTAAACATTTGTGAAAGCAGGAATTTGGAAGACAGGCTCTATTAACAGCCTCACCAAAGAGAGGCTGAAGCCTGGACATATCAGAGGATCCATGGGATACAGGTGCACTTTCATTTTTTCTTAGCTGAGAGAAAGGCTTCAAATTGGCATTTCTGCTGCCCTTGGTATTAAAAAAACCAAACCCACATTACCAAAACCCCTCTCAAGCACACTCCCCGCCACCAAAGGAAAAAAAAAGAAAATTGGGAAATGAGTACACAACAAAAGCCTAAGTTACTCAGTGGACATAGGAAAGCTGTATGCAGATAGGAGCATTGCAAAACAACAAAAATTTAAGATCTAACATCTCTCTGTGCTCTAACTGAAAACAAAACTAGTTGCTGGAGAAGAGAGTGAAGCTGTGAAGCTGTGACATAAGTGCAGCACAGTCAGGACAGCACAGGGGTGGCCCAGCTGCTGGGCTCACACTGCTCTGCCAGGACACCACAATGCAAATGATTTCCTGCTCTTCCTTCACTGCACTGCCCCATCACAGCTGCTGAGCACTCACAGACTTTGCTGTAACTTCCAACACTGCTTAGACAGATTTTTACTGATTAATTTCTTTACTTGTTCATGAAAGCTTACAAAATGCTTCAGCACCCCTTGTGCTTCCCCTTCTCCCAAATTGTACCACAGACACACTGGAAAAACTGCTAATCAGTAAAATACAAGATATTCCTGGGTATGAGAATGGAGACATGCAAATAGCATTTACTCAAGAGACTATCACAACATCAGGAAAATTCTTAATTAGGTAGTATTTAATTGCATGTTACATACCCTCAAGACCCCTCAAAGCTCACCAGTTAACATGATTAGGCAGGGTGGGTTTTTTTAAAAGCTGTCTAGATCAATACTGCAGTTACTAAATTATGAAGTATGTTTAATCATCAGCATAAAGGGCTGATGCTGTGAATGACTGCTGAAATAAAACCAAGATATTCCCTTTTTAGTTATTAGTCCAATTTACCTGACAGTTCTTCAGCACAGTATGGAATTGGCTGGTGGTGTTGGTATGCTTTAACATAGAAAATATAGTGTTAATGAAAAACTACAAATTACTATTTGAGATTAGTTAATTTGCAGGCAGTCTCCTGATAAAACAGCAGAAGAATTTAAAATGTTTCCATCTATCCAAGGACTTAAGTCTGTAGCTAAGACAGACATACATTTCTTCTTTTGAGAAAATAACTCCAAAGTTATTGATGAACTAGTGGTGAGAGCAGAAAATAAGAAAGGTGGGTCCTTTGTCTCCATCTCTTCTGGGAAAAGGGATGGCTGTGTAATTAAAAGCACCCCATTGGAAACTGGGGAGAACTCAGGAGAATTCCCACCTCCTCTGCAAATCCCAGCATGAGATGGAACTAATTGCCAAGCATAAAAAGAGCCTAGGTCTGCCAGGGTCTCATTAGATGGGAAACTCTTTGGAACAGGAACTCCTTTAAACATGCTTCAGCACAAGATTGCATTTTGACCAAGTTAAATATGAAACAGTTCTAAATTACAATTATTTTCTTGTTGTATCTAAATTTCTATTTTCCAGTGAGCTCACCTACTCTGTGAGTGACATTCACCAGAGAACACACAAAACCAAAATAAGTATCTGAGTGGCCACCTGTGAGGATGCTCCTCATTATTACAACAGAGTGATAATAATGAGAGTGCTTAAGCAGTGGGACAGGCTGTCCAATGGGGCTGACATGGCTCTGTTCTTATTTTAAAACTCAGCTGATTTTTGACTTGAGCTATTTGATCTAACTTTGCAGTTTGCCTTGCTTTGAGTAGGAGGTTTAATCACATGCCTTGCAGACATCTCTATTATTCCTTGCTTCTGTGACTGAGCATTTAAAAATGCCTAAGCACAAAATGTATGTTTCCAGGCACATGAATGGTAGGGCATTGTCCAGGCTTGATCAAAGTCAAACATTGCATTTCGAGGCTCTGCATGATTATTTCAATAATCACTGGTGTCAAGCTGTCATGGCAAAGCATGGCTGTGCTGCTTCCCCCGTGTTTTGCCAGGCATGGCTGTTAGAACTGAGCCATAGAACCTGTTCAATGAGCATTCCCCACCCACTGCAGGGCAAAGCCTGCCACCTTAATTTTACAGCTCTGCAAGGAGCTCAGAGCTACCCCAAGGCTAAGGTACTGCTACATTCTGGCACAAACACAGCTCAGTCATGCAGCTTTCTTGGAACCACTTCTATCACAAGGCTCATCTTTACAGTCTCACAGAACCAGTAAGCAGATCATGCCAATGAATAGTAGCAGTGTGTGATATTTCCAGGCCCCTTCTGAGTAAGAATCTTCCCCACTTTTGTGGTATTTTACAGGGAGTCAGGCCCTAACTCAGGAACAGAATAAAGTGTAGGTACAACTATTAACTCCCAATTCCTGTCTTTGCAGCTCAGAGCAGAAGTGGCAGACTTGACAACAAGGAATTTCTTAATGCTGAAAACAGTTTGCCCAGGACAAGCTCACACTTATCTAGCAAGAGATTGGGGAATGGTTGTCTGAAACAAGGAAGAAAGGCAACATTTTAGTTTTGTAGTCTTTGTGACTCATTCATTGAAAAGTCTGTGGTTTTCAGCTCACCTATCTCCATTTCCCATGGCAGAACACGTATTTCGTGTTGGCAAACTTTTAAATTAAATGTCTTTAGTTTTCACTGTTGTTTTAGCATGGGAAAAAATAATCAAATCAAGCTAAAAAACAAAGCAAGATCTTTTAATCTTCCTAGTGCCCTGGGAATCACACAGCAGTCCAAACTTGTCAGAGCAAAGTATCAGCTAGTTTCCAGAATGTAATATAATCCATCCACAAGCTGGGCCTTGAAAAATCCATTTGCTTACTTGCCTCTAATGAGGGAAGTTGCTTTTCTTGGTGAACTAGTAAGAGGGGTATTCATCATTATATGAACACCAATCTTTTCTTTAATACAGCCACATGAAAGCTGTCCTGTACAAAGCTGAATTAATAATAAAGCTGAGATAATACTATTCTCCCATCCAACCCATAGGTAGCCTGGTCCAAGGCCACTGCTCACAGCTTAACAAATCAGCAAAAAAAGCCCTGATGTGATCTGTGATGCTTTCAGTCACTAGGGAAACCTTTAACCAAAGAAAGCATCCAAACCAAGCTGTATTAAATAAAATCACAAAGTAGTGAAGCTGGGAAAGGACACAAACACCTAGAAATCTCAGGGCTCTGAAAATGTGAAAGACAAAAAAAAATAGAGGAAAATGTCACATGTCTGGTAGCACAGAAGACATCTGAATCAAACAACATCAAAAGCTAACAGTGTGATTTTAACATCCACTGGCCAGAAGCAAGAAGTGCTTCTTCCAAAAGTGAAAAATGCTATGTTACTGTTTAGGTCTCTTATATTTCCTTTCTGTGGCTATCAGATATTCACCGAAATTTCCAAAGTGCCCAGAGGTGGAGCCTGCCCTACCCAGCAGAGAAGCAATTGCAGTTATGTATGAGATGATAAGCCTCAAGTAAGTGGGCTTATTTTTCTAAGACACTTTGCCTGACAAGCAAAAGCTTTGTCTCCTCAGGATCTTGTGCAGTGTTTATCTTGGCTTAGCTCTAGTCAGCTGATCCAGAAACCTCCATGGACACTAGTTAATGACTTCAGCAATATCCCTGAAGTAGGGGCAAACTTTGGAGTCATCACCTGGTAGGTTTAATCAAGAATCATAGAATACACTGAGTTGGAAGGGACCCATCAGGGTTACCAACTCCAGGCCCTGCACAGGACACCCCAAGAATTCCAGCTTCTGCTTGACAGCATTGTCTAAATGCTCCTTGAACTCAGACAGGCTCGATGCTGTCTGATCACCCTGTGGAGAAAACATTTTCCTGACAGCCAACCTAAACCTCCCCCTGACTCAGATTCATGGCCTTCAGAACTTCTGCAGCCTTTGCCCACGTGATAAAAAAAAGCAGAAACTTCAGTTCTTCCCCCTCAGAGGGCTCCGGTTTTCCCCCTCAGAGGGCTCCGGTTTTCCCCCTCAGAGGGCTCTGGTTTTCCTCCTCAGAGGGCTCCGTTTTCCCCCTCGCAGGGCTCTGGTTTTCCTCCTCGGAGGGCTCCGGTTTTTCCCCCTCAGAGGGCTCCGGTTTTCCTCCTCAGAGGGCTCTGGTTTTCCTCCTCAGAGGTTTTTCCCCTTCGGAGGGCTCTACAGCTCCAGCAGGGCCTCAGCCAGGATCTGGAGCAGGCACTCGGCCGGAGAACATGCGAGAGGAGCAGGGTACAGGGAGGGCCGATCCGATCGAGCGCCCGGGGGGCTCAGCCCGCCGCAGCCGCCCCCAGCCGCCCTCCCGCTCCCCCGGCCCCGCTCCCGAGCCCCGGGGCAGGGGAAGCCCCTACCTTGAGGCTGACGGCCGGTAGCTCCATGGCAGCAGCCCCGGGACCGCCGGCAGGGCCGGGCTCGGGGACGGAGAAGGGCGGGAGGAGCCGGGACACCGCCCCCGGCCCCGCCCGGCCCCGGCCCGGACACGGCGGGCGGTGCGCGGCGGCTCCGGGGCGCACCGGGGTATGGAATTTGTATGGAACCCCCCATGAGGGGAGAATGATGCATCTGACTCCATCTTATCAGAAGGCTAATTAATTACTTTATTATACTATATTATTTTATACTGTATTACATTACATCTAAACTGAATCTGCCAAGCACTCCACTGCACTCAATCTCGTGACTGTCAGCCGACAGTCCCGACACACACACCCCCTGACAGGCCAAGGAAACAGAACACCGGCACTTTGGGTAAACAAGCTCCATATTGCGTTCTACTTTGGCACAAGCACAGGCACAGCAAATGATAAGAATTGTTTTTCCTTTCTCTGAGGTTCAGAGAATGTGGAACCCAGAAATTTTCTTGGGAAGAATTGTGCCTTGCTTTTCTCTGTGAAGAGAAATGTGGCTACACAGGGGACCCTTGCTGGGGTTCGCTGAGTTGCAGCTGGTTAGAGGTGCTCCAGCAGAGGAGGCAGCCCAGCTGCTCTGCCTGACTGATGTGAACCTCACAGCTTCTAATCTCATTAATGCCTCGAAGGTGGGTGCCATGAGGATAGTGCCAGACTCTTCTCTGTGGTACCCAGTCACAGGATGGTGGGCATAAACTAAAACACCAGAAGTTCCAGCTAAACATGAGAAAGAACTTCTTTACGTTGAGGGTGGCCGAGCACTGGGACAGGCTGCCCTAGAAGGGCATGGAGTCTCTCTGGAGACATTCCAAACACAACTGAAACACAGCTGGACACGTTCCTGTGTCACCTGCTCCAGATGACCCAGTGGCAGGGACCTGGACTAGATGATCTCCAGAGGCCCCTTCCAACCCTAACAATCCTGTGATTTTGTTTCAAAAGCCACCATTAAGTTAAAAATATGCATATATCAGTTTCTTGGCTGCAAACACCCAGCCAAAGTGTGCACAGATCAGTTTGTTGGCTCCAAAAACCCAGCCAAACTCTTCCATCTGTTTGCACATGCAATGCAGTGAGACAAGGTTGGACATTATACTTTGATTGTAATCAGTGTCTGGGTAAGCTAATGTGTGCAAAGGACTTAACAGCTTTCTGCAGGAAGAGAATTTTTGTGCATATGTCAGTGGTGTGGCCAAAGTGTAAGGAGTGACAAAGAAACTGTTGATAGACACCAATAAAAAGGTTATTTTAAGGTGCTAACTGTGCTCAGCTATGTCACTCAACAGCTAAGTCCAGTTAAGGTCAGTCTCAGGGGTTGAACCAGGTAGCTAACATGGCTGGCAGGTACTTAGTTGCTTCCTTTGGCCCTGGATTTTTCCCTAGAACAAGATGACTGAACCCTTTGCCTAAAAACCTGGTACAAATAACAAGTTCTTCATTTCTTATTCCGAAAGAGACCTGTTTCCATTTCAGAGCTAGGGAAGTTGATAAGTGACCAATTCAACCCCACACAGTTCAGCTATAACCATTTCCTGTCCAGTTCATACCAGCAGCCTTCTCTGCAGGTCTAGCAAATGAAACAGCAGAACCCAGAGGTCAGGATGACATTTCTCAAACCCTCCCATCCTTGCCTAATGCGTGCTGTCTGCAGTGTAAGGCTGCAATGTCTTACAAGGTTAGTTCCTTTCTTGTCATTATTCCCTCTTAGAGAAAAGATGGGGCCTCTAAGAAAGTAGCTGGGTCAGAGGTTCATTGCAGAAGTTGGATGTGGAAATGCATGAGTCACCCCTCAGCCTCATTTCCAGTTCAAGCAGTGAGAATTGTGCAGTGCTGAACTTGCTGTCAGACATTCTCAAACAAGCCACAAATGTAGTGCAATCCAGCCTGTCCTTGACCGTGCCCTGAGTGCTATTGACTGCTTACAGCAGCACACTTCAAGATTTCCCAAGGCAAAGCATTAAATGCCAAAATGAAATTACCTAGAAAATGCTAGGAAGCATCAAAATAAAACTGACTGGCTGCATAGCTCAGAACAACAGTAAAAAAACCCAAAAAGGCTGTGAAGTTCCCTCAGGAATCTCTGAATATGTCACTTTCAAATGAAAGATTGAAATATAACTCATCTATTGCCACATGACACATGAGCTGTGCCTTCACCTCCATTATTGTGTCTTGCAGGGAAGTTCTGTCTTTATCTACAGAAGTCGTGGTATCAAATGAGATCAATGCTTGTGGTTCCAGTAATGTCAAGTGTCACTGTCATATTTTCTGAAAAATCCCTTTGCCCAAGATTCTTCTGCTGGGAAGCTGAGAAGCCTCAGAGAAAAATGAAAATAATAATTATCCGATTGCTTCTCCTGTGTTTTGCTGCTTTGGAATGTGTTTGGAGATTGTTTATCCAACAGGTGGTTGTTCCATTAGTTTCATGTGAATTGTTTGAACTTAATGACCAATCATGGTCCAGCTGTGTCAGGACTCTGGAAGCAGAGTTTTCATTATCATTCTTTGTAGCCTTCTGTAAATATCCTTTCTTTATTTTTAGTATAGTTTTAGTATAGTATTCTTTAATATAAGATCATAAAATAATAAATTAGTCTTCTAAGAACATGGAGTCAGATTCTCAATTCCTCCTTCATCCTGGGGACCCACATAATACCACAGTCAAGGAATGACTGGATTTCAATGTAAATAACACAGATATAGGACACTTGGGATGGGGGGAAAGACAGAGAGACTGAACAGCCATATTGCTGGCTCAGAGCTGTGTGTGAAGTGCACTAGGATGCCCTTCTGCCAAGACAGGAATCTATCAAAGGAGAGCTGTTTGTTATCAAGATAAATCCCATTATCCCAGGTGAATGATAAGCACTGTTAGGATGCAGCATCATGTGGGTGTCACCCTGTTTATTTTAAGATTTTCTAAGCCTTCTGATGTTTATATTATTGTAATGAACTTTCTCACGCACTTCATGTAAATAACTAATTGTTTTGCATTCTTTTCTGGAGGAGGAGAAATTTGATGGGCTGTTGGTTTGTCCAGTGTCATTGGAGAGGTGACACTGTCACCCTCCAACCCACTGTCACTTTTGGAAATCTATAAATGTTGGAGTCAGAAATTAAACTTCTCTCTTTTTTACCTTGTTTGTCCATGTCATTTTATTTTGTGTCCTATAGTGACAATGTGGGTGTCTCTGGTCCCTTCAGCATTCTCACGCAGCCTGAGACAGTCTCATTATCATTTATGCAGCATGAGCCATAATTTGAATTGATGTATCCTCTGTTTAATGCAAAGCATTTCCCCTTGTACAATAAAAGCACTTTATTTCATTTTGTTCATCAATGTATCAGGCAGCTAATTCATCCCTGCTTATTATATCCTGGGCTTGCTTGTCATGGGCTCAAGGGACTTAGGAATTATCTCATGGATATGAAACAATGAAAGCTATGACTGACATTATGCATTTATATGTCTCTCACACCTGTCTGATCTGGGGGTTGCTTGTTTTTTATTTCTACTTTGTGCTGGTGTACCTTGTAAATTGCCTCTCTGTGTAACCCACTGTGTCTCTTCCCTTCCCCAGGTTTGATAAAGCAACACAACATGGTGAGGAAGATAAGCAGCAAGTTAAAGAAGGCCTGCAGGGAGAAGCAGGTTACCCAGGAGACTGGATACAGAGATTTTTGTGACTAGAAGACTGCTTCAAGTGAGTTCAGCTCACTGCAACCAATACCCAGCAATTAGCTGCTTTATGCAAAATCTGGTGTTTTAAAAAATCTATTGGTTTGCCTTGTGCAGACTGAGTAAAAGCCTGGATCCCCTCCTGATAGCATAAAAGTGAGGCTAATAAGGCACAAATGCTTTCCTTGGCATTTTCAGGACACTGTACCCTATGATAGCAATTCCATAGGGGTAATTCCACAGGGTTAATACAATTGCTCCTGCTGGTCCTTGGAGGTGCACACAAGCTCCCCCCTCATAGTTCTGCCCTCCTTCCCCTCTCTAGGGGTTCAGTCTGAAGACAACTGAAGGCTGCAGCTGACACCAGTGTCTCTGAGTTTTGCCCCTGGCTATGGAGCTGAGAGCAGTGAAGGCACCACCTCAGCACAAATTTATATATATCAGCCACAGAGCCTTTCTGAATAAGCAGTGAGGAAGGGCATATAGAAGTTGCCTGGCTCTACAAACTCCCTTTTAAATCCCAGTGGGAAATCAGCAAACAGAATCATTATCTGGATTGGAGGGGAAACTGAAGGCACTTTGTAATGCTGATGGAAAGCCTCCTTCTGCAATTTCACTGCAATTTCACTGACAAGGTGATCTGGGGAGTGGAGAGGGTCACATTAATGTGGTGTCCTGACAAATGCACTTGGAAATCCTTCCCATCTCAGCAGCAATGAGCTGCTCCTCTGATTTTCTAAAATCTAACTAAAGCTTTGAGATATCATTAACAGACCACTCTTCAAGGTTCACTGGCACTCCAGAAAATGAACTGACACACCAGAAGTGGTTTTATGGAGTGCATATGCTCACTCAGAACATTCCAAGAAAACAACAGCCCTCGGGTTCTTTTGATAAAAAATATGAAAGCAATGTTTTTTCCAGGCTTCATGTAGCAGAGAATGACTGGCATGGATGTGAACAATTTGGTGCAGCATGGGTTTCAAATTGAAGCACTTTCACACACTGTGGATTTACAACAAGGTAATTACTGGGGGAGGGAGGGAAGAGAAAGAGTTTCAATAAAACACCTCCAAGCAAAAATGAATGCAGACTATTACAGACCTGAGACAGAACGATTCCCAAGTGTTTTAATTTGTGCTTCCACTCCTTGCCTGTCTTGCAGTCATAATTTTGGCAACTACCAGCAACATCCCTGAGATTCAACAGCATTGTAGAGCAGGCGGCTGAAATGATTATGTCAAATCAGCATGCTGTTCTCTCTTTTCCATGTTTAATGATTCTCAGCCTTGGAGAGCAGTTTAAGGTGATGCATAACCTTTGGACTCTCAGAGGCCACTAACAGCAGTAGCTGTAGAACAGGACTTTAGGTGGGACTGTGTCACTCACCTTTCTTGCATGCATGCTCTGTGATTAACTTTAGAAATTATTGCACAGAGTCCTGCTCTGGCTGGTTTGGGGCTGGTCCAAAGTCCTTTCAAGACAATAGACAATCTTGCAAGAGCTCTGACTTAAATTCTCTGGGGGCAGCAGAGAAGCTGAGCTTGTGTGAATTCTTAATTTGAGTTTCTTAAACAATCAGTTGAGAAGAACATCTAAATCAAGCCTTGCTTGACATTTGTGTCTCTCTCTTGTTCAGACCTAATGCCCCCAAAGGCAAAACTGTTACTGACAGCACTGTGACTATGAGATACTGGGGAGAAAGGGGAAAGCTGCTAAAAATAACCCATGATGGTGATGCTCTGCAGCTGCTGTCATGCCTGTGAGACAGCACAGAGTGGCACTAAGAGCTTTGCTGAGCTCACAAGTGGATTGGGCTTGGGCAAATGCTGCCCTGGGGTTTTATATCACAGGCTGCTCTTGCATTCCACACCTTTGCACATTATTTACTCAACAGCTTTCCTTTGCACTGCAATTGTGAGGTCAGGAGTTGATCTGGCTGACCCATATTTCATGCTGATTCTTTTCACACTGCTGTGGCTGTGCAGCATGTGCTGTACCACTGCTCACCCTCCCTGCTCCACCTCTGCCACACCACAGCTTGACTCAGCAGCAATGACACTTGGTCACAGGCTCTTCTTCTGAAAACCCAATGTGAGCAATCAATCCAGTAATCTGTAAATTGTATCAGTAAACTTGACTGATAATAGTTAACTGAATTTTCACTGACCTTAACTAATCCCACCAATTAAGAATAATGTTTTCTTTATATTCAGAGTTAATAGCAGACTGAAGGCTGAAAAAGCAAGGGCTGAAGGATTAAGTCTCCTTTTAGAGTCTAAAAGCTCTGACAAAATTCAGACTTGCTTGTATTTCATGATATGCAACAGTCTTGCCTAAAACACTGTCCATGATCCTACAAGGATCCCATTTGCAGTGTAAGAGGCAAGGAATACCTCATCACCAAAGATAAAGACCCCTGCAAAATTTCCTTCTTGCTTTCAGCTGCACTGTTCCCCCCAGACCTTGGCTCCCACACTAAAAAGCAGTGTGATATCAAACCTGGTTTTGATAGTGCCTGTGCATGTGGTTCTCATCAGTGTCACACAGACCAGAGGCTGAGAGCTCTGCAATTGAATGTGATCAATTAGGAGCCTTTTTTCCCTTTATGCTTCCACTGACAATGGCTCAGGCAGCACCACCCACTATTCACATCTGGGCTGAAGGAGGGGCTGCATTGCTCTCCCTGGGTTAATAAACTGAATTCTTGCTGCTGTGGCATCGAGCTGAAGGCAAATCACCTTTCTTTATTTCTTTTGTGCTGAGACTGTCATGCTGTAAACAGAAATTGAAACAGCTGCATCCAGCTCTGTGGTAGGTTTTGCCTAAGTGCTCCCATACAAATTCCTCCTTTAGCAGGTGTGCACAGGTCAGAAGTGACATTGTGACATTCACAGCGTTTCTCCGTGGCTATGAGTGGGCACTCAAATTATAGATGTAAAGTGTAACTCTCACAGTCTTTGAGTGAATACACAATGCAAAGTGGCACTGTAGCATAAACAAGATTGCAAATTGGAGTTTTGAATAACTAAATGGAACATAGGGGGTTTAGGGAAGCTGTGTAAAGAGGATTCTGCCCACAGCACCACAATTAATATTTCTGTTCCTAAAGAAAGTGCTATCCATCTCCAGGCTCTGGGATATAAAAAGCTCCATAGCTGCCTCCCTGCAGAAGTCAGGGTATTGGGATGTTAGCAGTAAAAAAGAACATTTTACCAGCTACCACTACTCCAAATTAACACACAAAGCCTTTATTGCTCCACTGAAGCCAGCAATTAGGTATTAATATAAAGAAGTTTAAAACATCTGGCTGGCTACACTAGGTAGAAACAATTATCTCCAATTTGAGTGAGAGTACAGGCAACCTTGGGCGGAGAAATTTTTCTACCAGTGGCACAATTGTTCTGTGTGATTACCTCAAGTCATCAGTGTTACCTGCTGACCAACTTCCCTATAGGCTTTTCTGCCTCCTCCACATCCTTGGGTGCAGTCAAAAAGCAGAAGAGTTGCACAAAGGATATCCATCATATCTTTATTTACATATCACAGAAACACACATGCAACATGTCACAGGTTTTACTACAATGGAACAGCCTGTCCCTATCTCTTGTTACCAAAAAAATTATTTTTGGCTCACTAGGAAAACTATCACTTCCCCAGAAAGCTCCTAAAAATAGTAATTAAAAATAACAGACCTGGCAGGATAGAAAAATGAGTGAGAGCTACAGGCTGGGATGTGTTGCCACATCCTTGCAGAAACCAGGTGGTTCTCTGAAAGCAAGAAGGGAGGGATGGAGCGGGATTGGATGGTCCCAAAGATGACTGGTCCCAGGATGCAGTGGTAGTGTGGAACAGCTAAGGAATATGTCTGGAGCAGTGAAAAAAGGAGAGAGCAAGAGGTCTGCCAGAGGGCCCTCTCTCACCTGGGCAGGCAGCTGATCAATCTCCCATCTTTGATTCCACCTGGATGCTACAAATTTCCTCTCCTCTAGGAACTTCCAGTCCTTAAGGAGGATCTGTCTACCTTTATTCCCAAGCAATAATTAAGGGGTAAAGCTTAAGCTCATATCTCCTTGGCCCTGAAGGATCTTCCACATCTTGCCTGTCTTGAGAGAAGATGAAACTGCAGAACCTTTCCCTGCCAGGACCATCAGAATGGGAGTAATGATCATTGCTCACTAACTAGGAGGGGGGGGACTCAATTCAGTGGCAGGAATGTGCTGAAGGGAGGGACAGGGAGTGCAGTCCTGCTGTGGAAAAGGCTGATGCCACTGTATTTATAATGAACACCAATTTCAGTCTAGCTGGGACCTGGCACGTTCAGAGCCTGCAGCTTCCCTCATTTGCTCAGCTTTTCCCTCTAATTCCCACTGCTAGGTATAAAGAGTTTGAGCCCAGCTCCTGACCATGCAGGCAGGAGTCCCACCCTCCTAAACATTAATGAAAGATCCCTGCTCTCCGTTGGCTGAGTCGGGCTCCACACAGCGCCCCTTCCTCCGGGTCACTCTCCGGTTCCGGTGGAATTTGGCGTAACAGCGCAGCCCTATGGAAAAGACGTTGTCAAAAATGTGTAATTTATCACTGGCTTTTTGCAAATATTAAAGTGAATGTTATATGTGTTGTGTTAGAAAGTTATGCTGTGTTAATTTTCTTAAGTAGTGTGTTAAATATAGTTTTGGGTTATAACAAAATGTTAAAATAGAAACTATGCTATGTAAGATACTTTTTTTAAAGACAGGGGTGAGATACTCCCACCAAGACAGCAGCCACAGGACACCTAAATCTTTCAGAGAAAGAATTTATTGCTCCCTTATCAGAACAAACTTCTTCCTGCCTTGCTCAGCCCTGAAGACCCCGTCAGGATTCAGAGGAAGAAGCTGACACTGCCCAGACAGAATCCTGTGTTTGATGGAATTTATGCATCATGTATGAGCTGTATAAATATGCAACAGGCTGTTGCTTTTAAGGGTTAATCCTCTGTTAGTGTGGGTCCTTTTTTGGGCTTATTTTGCCCAGAAAGAGGTACCCAGACTGTCTGTAACTCTTTGTTTTTATTGTCTCGTATTGTCATAATCCCAATTGTTCAAATTTTTATTACTCTAATTATATTGCTATTTTTATAACCATTTCATTACTATTGCACTTTTAAAATTCTAAAACCAAGTGATTGGCATTTTTCACAATGTGCAGAAGTGAGGAGGGACCAGGGCTCACTACAGCAGTAACACCAACTATTTCTCTGCCTCAGATACTGCTGCACTGGGGACAGTCCTGGTGCTGTGTCAAATAGGGTGGGAGAGAAATGCCTCACATTCAAGGCCTATTGCTCTCTGGGCACTGCCATTCTGTTTGGCTCACTGTTCTGGTTTGGGATTCATTGTTCAGTCAGGTTTCCCTGGATTCTTGAAATGCCAATGAATTATTCCAATTGTTTCCAGTGATTTTATGGAAGCCCTGCTTGGTTTCCTCCTATTACTTCCCATTACTGTCTAAGTAATCTCTCCACTGGGAAATTACTACAGACTTAATGTGCAGCAGCAATGACTAGGGACCTCCCCTTGCTATTTATTTCTCTGAAGCTTCAAGAGAGAAGGGAAGAGGCTTTGAAGTGTTATTACTGGGAGGTCTGATCCAAAACCCACTGCTCATCTCCTTTAATTTCTCTGTTTTAGATGCTCAATGTGCACGGTCTGAAGGAAGCTAGCTAATATAGCATGGGTGAGTATGAAGGGGAAAAAAGGAATTTATTTGTAAAAACCATGAGTACATATTCTCCCATGGCAGTGGAAGGTAATGTGAGCCTCTGGTCGTGGTAACTATTTGGTTTCTGCCTCCAAGAGGTTGATTTTATGCTGTTTCTTGTCTGACTGTGTTACACCAGAATGTGTAACTAGTTGGGCCAAACAGGGTGGATAGCCTTTGGGGAAATAATTCTCATGAAAACCCTGCTTTTCAGTAGTGCAGGATCTTGTCACTGGGCTTGCCAGGAGCTGATTTGATCATTCTAGAAACTGCAGCTCTTTTCACTTCTAGGGCAGGCAGCAGAGGATTTCTAGCTTTTGTAATGAGACAGCTCAAAACTTTCCTTGGTTGTACACTGGAGATCCAGATGATGTCACACAGCAGTCCTTGGGAATTATGTCCCTGGGCTACATTGAGACCAGCTTCCTTAAAAAGCTGGGTTTGTGCCCCTCATTAACAATCACCCCAGGGCAAACTGGCCTCCTAAAAGGGGAGCATGCAAGATCAGAGCTCTACTCTTATCTAAGCCTCTTGTCTGTCTTACCTGGATCTCCACTCTCTGGGGATCTTTTTTATGCTACACAGGATGCATATTTCCTATCAACTGATAACTAGCTTAAGGACAAAGCAGGGCCTGGGGCAGCTTCATTAAGGATTGCAGAAACACAGTTCTGTTTCTAGGCTAATCTATCAGAAGGTCATCTCTGATTGGGACCTTGTGGTGTTACACAACACACCCAGGGTGAAGACTATCATTTAACATTGCAACTCCAGGAAAGCTGCCCATTGAACTGGGTGAAAAGTAGGCAAACAGCCTGGTCAAATCACTAGGTACCTAATGCAGGTCACAAAGCTTGGCAAACAGTTTTTCTGGCAGGCAAGACTCAGTGCCTGGAGCTGATCCTGAACATGTTCAGACTAGAAGAGGGAGTGCCTTTTAACACTTTCATAATGCACCTGCCTGGTAAAGGCTGATGTGGATGCTTCAGAAATAGTTTTGAGAAACAGAAGCTTGAGTCTGTCCCAGACTCTACTAAATCTACTAAATTGCTACAAGCTCAGTTGAAATTAACTTGTGGAAGTCATGTTAGGCACAAGGGTATCCCCAGCTGGCCATTGCTGCTCCACATAGTGCAGCCTTGTGTCACAGACAGGTTTTATGAAAAATCCTTTTGTTAGGATCTTTTCTCCTGAGAAGCTGAGAGGCCTCAGAAATGAAATGTAAACAATAATTATCTGCTGCTGTGGAATGCAACAGGTGCATCTTTGATTGGTCTCATGTAGTTGTTTTTAATTAATGGTCAATCACAGTCCAGCTGTCTTGGGCTCTCTGGTCAATCACAAGATTTTATCATTCCTTTCTATCCCTTTCTAGCCTTCTGATGAATCCTTTCTCTATTCTTTTAGTATAATTTTAATATATAATTTTCCTTTAATATAATGTATATCATAAAATAATAAATCAACCTTCTGAAACATGGAGTCAGATCCTCATCTCTTCCCTCGTCCTGGGACCCCTGTGAACACCACCACAGCCTTGTTCAGCACAGCTTCCCTGGGCTCCCAGGCAATTCCCAGCTCCAGGCTACCTTAGCAAGCTCAGCTCTGTGATTATCAGCTCATTCTGTGATTTCAGCTCTTTAGCTTGCTAAGTGCCTTAGGCAGACACAAGGAGACAGAGGAGAAGTCTGTGTGAAGTTCCATGGGGATGGATTTATTTGCAGCCTCTGTGAAAGTCTCAGGAACAGCTCTTCTCCCAAGCTGGGCAAAAGTAGCTCTTTATATAGAGTACAAGAGTTTTAGAAATTGTCCAACAGTAAGGGTCAAAAGGAAAGTAACTTATAGTCTTAAGAGAGATAAGCAAGGGTCTAAAGGTGGAAAAAGGGGCTTAGGTCCAGTCATCATGACTTGGCATTTTCTGTCTTAGGCTGCTGAACTCCATGGAGGCCTTGCAGGCCCTGTGCCTGCTACAGCTATAGATATAAAGATAAAAAGATAGATAGATAGATAGATAGATAGATA
The DNA here is from genome assembly GCF_027887145.1 of Ammospiza caudacuta. Taxonomy (NCBI): domain Eukaryota; kingdom Metazoa; phylum Chordata; class Aves; order Passeriformes; family Passerellidae; genus Ammospiza; species Ammospiza caudacuta. Next base: position 5,569,773 of record NC_080614.1, on the reverse strand, counting down.
GATAGATAGATAGATAGATAGATAGATATTAAAGAACTGTTATTCCTTTCCTCATATCTTTGCCAGAAAGCCCTGTAATTTCAAAGCTATAATAATTTGGAGGGAAGGGGTTCACATTTTCCATTCCAAGGGAGGTTCCTGCCTTCCCTGGCAGACAGCTGTCTTTTAAAGCAAGACAGGGAGCAAAGAGCTGCACTCACCTTCAGTGCACATACAGTCATCATAGCACTTGTTGTTAAGGCCTCGATTGTGTGGCTTGCAGAGGTGTTCACGTAGGTCACAGCAAGAGCCTGCAACACAGGAGCAGGGGTCAGCACAGCTCAGGTGTGCCCTTACCTGCAGGGCTACTGACACCCATGACAGCCTTATTTTACAAATAAACACCCATGACATTGTACAGACATTATCTGGTCCCCACCACACACCTAGAGAGCCTCTGCTCTTCCCTTGCACACCACTTCCTATCACTAGTAGAGTGAATGGAATGCATGTCTGAAAACCTGAGCTGGATTTCAAACACCCCACGTTTGGAGAAATGGCTCTGCCAGGCTGATGCTGACCTGGGGGGCAGTCAAGGTGGTGATCACATGGCTCTCCTTCAGCTGTTGTGGTTTCATTTCCACTGTTGGGGCTCTTACTGCGGCGTTTTTCTGTGTAAAAAAAAAAAGATTCTGATAGAAAATTTTGCGCTAGTGTTTTCATTTTGGAGAAGATATTTTTCCAGGGTAAAAACAGCCTCAAATTTAGAGTTTGAACTCTAAACCTTCATAGTCTATTCCTCTCCCCATTTATAATTTTTATTCTGCCCTCCAAATATCCAAAATGAGAAGCATTCTGAAACTAAACACAAAACTCAATCAGCATTATGCTGCTTCTCTCTTCCCCCACCTCTGTGATCTCCTGTTCTTCAGCACATCTATGAATACAACCATAGACAAGCCTTACAGGATGACTTTTGGGAAAGAGGAAGGGAGGTTTAGCACCTTTCTTTTTAGCAGATGGCCACATTTCTGGTTTGAGATCCTCATAATCAGTCCAGTCAAAGAGTGCCATATCCAAGGTGGGCATCACATCCCCATCTTGCCTGAGGCGAGCCTGCAAACCACAAAAAAATAAACCAGATAGACAATGGATTGCACTTCTGTAGAGACACTGAAGTCTTTGCAAATTTTCATGGTGCTTTTACATTAAAAAGTCTTTATTGCCTCTCCCCTCCTCCACTCCTGTCTTATCCACTGGGGATTCCTGGCATCTCATTTTCAAAAGCAAAATCCTTTCCCTCGTTGAGGCTGAGGGCAAGAGGGAAGTTTCCACTGCTTCTGTGTGACAACAAAAGGTGAGCAACATGCACTGGGACGTGCTGGCACTTCAGTCAAGTGCTTCTACTGTCTCTGTGGTCCTTGAAACTCAGTGGATCTGGATAGCTGAGGGAGAGGCAAGGCTTGGAGGTACAGAACAGCTCCCAGCTGTCTCCTTACCTGTGACCGTGGCGAGGTGGCTGGAAGAACAGGAGGCTCCTCTGTGGAAACAGCTGTGTCCAGTGCAGCAGTGAGCAGTGGGCTGGGAGTCAGACTTGGAGCTTCCTCTGCCTGAAGATTTTGAAACTGTTCTTCAGAGCTTTTGGGTTTCTTGTACAGGGAGCTTGGCCCAGCACCAGCAGTCTTCCCTGCAGAGGGCAACAGGTACAGTGGCATTACCTTTCTCATCCCTTTTCTCTGAGTGACAAATTTGAATCAAAAGAATTCATGTTTCATCCAGTTGCCAACCACTCTTCCATGATCCTGAGCTGCTATTTTAACCACAGTATAACAGAGTAATAAGCTATTACAGTGATAAATCAGCTCCAGAGTATATGCAGCTTGATTTTTACAAGCTTAAGACATACAAAATCACACCTCCCTCAAGATGTCTCTTGTTTAAGAAGAAAAACATGTTTTTTTGTGGTCTCAGAAGTACAAAATGTACCTGTTTAACCATTTTTAAACCAATGGATTAAGCTATTGCAAATACCTGTGAATACATTCTTATTTGATTTTAGTAGTGAGTTATTTCAATGTAGCTCAAGCCAGGACTTACCTACCTTGAAATTACCTTCACAGATATGTCCATCTTCTTCATAAGTATTAATTTAAATACAGACCTTAAGTTAACCTCAAGAAATAAGCCCTGTTTGTAGTCTGCAAATATTGCTTCAAACCAGTTTTGTTGCATGTTCTTTCATATTGCTAACACAAGCTGTTTAGTCAGCCCTCTGAAAAAAACAATAGAGCTCTTCTTACTGAGGCAGGGAGGAGTGAAGGATGGAACCCAAGGACGTGACACCCAGCTTGTCACACAGTGTAGATTGACACAAATTGCCTCGTTTTAACAGAACTCAAGGTTTACCACAGAAACACCCACCCACAACCTGACCTGCAAAGGAAAGCAGTCCCAGTCAAAATCAAGCAACATTTTAAAGTTATCACTGCAATTTCACATATGCAAAATCTGAATTTTTGTTGTTGTTGTTGTTGTTCAGCATAAACATAGAAGGGTACAAGCTCTGGTGAGAAGAAACTGCTCTTCAAAACAAAATAAGGGGGTTGTGTTTTTTCTAATTCTCATTATTGTTTTGAAGTCAATGGAGAGATTGAGCATGGCTCAGACATATTTGTTCCTAATTTGGACCACTTGCTAAAAAGGAAAATAAAAACAAAACAGACCACCCTAAAACAGTCCCTCAAGTCTTAGGGTCTCTCAGAGCTCCCCATGTTAGAAAAACTAGGTCATTTTCACAAAATTGCAGCCAGCACTAAATTCTGCTTCTGCAGTTCCCCTTTTTTCTTGCGCCTCTTTTGTTTGGCACATTTCCCCCCAGAGCAGGCAAACACACACACTCCACACCCTGCACACACACATGTGGCTCCCCCACAGCTGCCTCCTCTTGGAGATGCTCATTCCCAGTGCCACCAGCTCCCCTTGGGGCTCCAATACCTCGGTGATGTTTGAGCCTGTCCCTGCGGCTGTGCCGACGATGCTCTCGGTTCTGCTTCTTTCCTTTCTCAGAGCCTGGCGACTGGTTTTCCCTCTCAGGATACGATTCGAACCCCAGGAAAACATCCTTATTCTGCTTCAGGGCTGCTGGCTGTCCCTCTGCCCCCAGCTCTTCCACAGCTGAAGCTCCACTGCCCATCCTGAGGCTCTCTTCCCCAGCCAGCTGCCCTCTTGAAGGCATCTTCTCCTTCTTGGCCAAGCCTTGCCTGTGGTGGCGCCCAGTTCTGGGCTGCTGCAGCCACATCTCTTGGTTTTGGAGGTGGTGGTTGCTCCCTGGGGCATTTTTGAGCTTTGTGCCAGGGTTCAGGGAGATTGCAAGGCTGATGTCTGAAAGAAGCAGCACGCACAGGAAAAGGAAAGAAGAGAAGGTGGAAGAAGTCTCCATAATCGTGGGTGCTCTGGCTCACCTGCAATTAAAAAAAGGGGGGTAAAAAAAAGCAACCAACACTTAGGAACTGTAAAGACCATCAAGATTCAGTCCTAGGACACTTAGATAAAAACCATTATGGTGACACTTAGATAAAAACCATTATGGTGTCCTGAGGTGGAAGCAAGTTATTCCCTCTTTGCTTATCTCCTCTTGTCCCTGGTTAGAGCAGCTGAGACACATGTGCAGGGCCTGCAGGGCTGAGAGGTCCCAGTTTCATGTGCAAATGAGGTCATCAATCAGCAGGACACTTGCCTTTGATTCCCCACCAGCCCCCCTACCCTGCTATTCACAGCCACCATCTGAGGGGCTGGGGGGGCTGGCTGCTGCCCACAGCTCGGAAGCCTGGCACAATACCAGCTGCCAGGCTGGCATCCTGGGCTGGGGGCACCGGCCCCTCCTCACAGCTGGTTTTCTTGCAATGGAGATGTCAAAATGAACAGAACTGGAGGCAGATGGTGGCCACGCAGGACCACTAACAGCCCTGAGCAGCTCAAGACAAGAGACTTCCACACGTGCTTGCACGCAGCTTCAGGGTGGTGGAAATTGGTCAAAGAAAGAAAAAAACACTGGAGATTTTGTGCTGATACCCCATGGCATGGCAGGGAAATAAAAAGGCTGTCAGCAGAGCAGGGGATGCTGGTCTAAAGCACCAAAGGGCAAAGGCAGGCTGAGGTTTCCTGAGCTTGTCCCACTCTCCTTCCTTGGTCCTGCACAGGTCACCAGGCAAGGCTGTCACTGGAAGGGGAATTTGAGTCCCAAGAACATCGAGACCAAGTTTCACTGAGTCCACCAGCACAGTGGCTGCAGACTGTTCTCATTCATTCTGCTTCACTGCCATGTCTTTGAGGGTCTTCTTTCATCCTTTTGTTTGTGTCACAAGACATGGCTTTGGGACGTTGTGGCTTCGTGCTCTGTGCAAGTCAGAGCATTCTCTAATTAAGTTATTCAGTCATTCTCCCCTGTCCTTTTCCACAAAATGGGGGAAGGAATTTGCAGCATTTCTAGTGCAGCTTTTCCAGACTGTCCCTCTCTCTCTAGACAGCATGAAGACATGCTTAAAACCAGAGTTCCCTGGGATTCTGGCTGCCACAAAACCAGGCCAGTGCTAATGTTTGAGGAACTCTGACAGAGTTACAGCCACAGCTTTCCACTCAACCCCATCTCAGTCTTCATGCTGCACCTGTTTTCCATCTGTTCACCAGAAGAACCACTTTGCTGCTTAATCACAGGGGCTCATACTCCCTCCTCCAGGTGATTTGCTGCTTGGCCAGCCTGTTGATTTGGCACAGCCTGGTTTTTGGTAGCAGAGAGGGGGCCACAGGGGTAAGAAGCTGCTAGAAGCATCGCCATGTCCAACAGAGCCAAAGGGAAGGGAAGGAGGTGGGAGAGGAATAATGGAATTGTCTTTGCAAACCAGCTGTGGGGCTGCTGGTAGATAAAACTGGCACTGGGAGGTAAAAGAAATGGGAAGGATTCCACTGATTGATGAATAGAAAAAGATATTTGCTTTTACAAATAAAATTTCAATTTGCTGATAAATGAAATTAGACATGGAAAGATGAAAGAAGCAATGGGGAAGAAGAACCCCTGAATTCCATAAAAATTAAAAATTAAAAGGGAGGGTTGTACATTAGAGGGAAATCTTTGGAATCAGGCATTTTGGGAAGTCTGAACCTCTCAAGTACCTCAGAAATGGGGAAAGAGAGAAGGGAAATGTGGCTGGGAAATTGGGATGAAAAGGAGGCTGGGTGCTCCAAAAATTGGAGAGACCCCAGGGGATGCCCCATGGCCTCTCCCTTTATTGGAATAAAGCCAGAAAGGGACTCCTCTGCCTCCTTTTTGGACATAAACCTCTGGTGTTTGTGGATTAATTTTCCCAACAGGTGCTCCAGGCATTCGGAGCAGAGATTCCTCTGCAAGCTGTGGTGATGAGCCTGGTAAAACAAACTGTGTCCTTGTGATGCATGAAATCCATGGGGCACGCAGAGATCCACTCACAGCCCTGGGAAAAGTGCTCATGGTGGAGAGGGGGGATGGCAGAGAAAGCTGGGATCCAGCAGGAGACCCAAACAGAGAGAGGGCCCCTGCTTCCAGAGATAGAGATAGAGATAGAGATAGAGATAGAGACAGAGACAGAGATAGAGATAGAGATAGAGATAGAGACAGAGAGTTTGGGGCCCTGCTCCCAAGCTAGAGCAGCCTGTCCTTTGAGGAGTGCACCCTGTGGATGAGTGACCCACACCACAGCAGTTCTGGGGTGGTTCTTGCCTGCAGGAGGGAACCCAAGGCAGAGCAGAGGAGATTCCTCTCCCTGAGTGAACAGAACAAGACCTTGAGTGATAAACTGACCAAAACCCCCCTGCCCTGTCTGCCTGTGCTGTTGGGGAAAAGAGGGAAGGGCTGGGGAGGGGAAAAGGTGTTTTAAAGGTTTCTTTTACTTCTCATTATCCTCCCCTGACTCTGTTAATAATAAATTTAACTTATACCTTAAATTTGAACCTGTTTTGCCTTTAGAGTATTTTCCTGCCAGCCCTTATCTCAATCTCAATTAAATTTGTTAATTTTTTTCCCCTCTCTTCTGCCCAACTAATAGCATAAGAGGGTGAACAAACAACTTTTGTGTGTGCCTGGAGTTTGGCCAGTGTCAAACCATGACACCAGCCACTGCAACCTGTGAAGGGCACCAGGTAATTTTTTTTTCTTTCAGGCCAATTCTGACTCCAGTTTTTGTGGACCTGACAAAAGATACACTAGGAGGAGCTTGGGCTCTTCCTTTCCCCTTTTCTTTCAGCCTGAGAGACAGATATGGAGAATTTTGAGTCAGTGAAAACTTTGCCATCACAGCAGCATCCTGGAGTTAAGAGAGGGATGCCTTCATCCTGTTAATTGAATAAACCCTGCTCATGCACTCCCCAGCCAATCCTGCCTTTCCAGGATTCCTCTCTGCTGCTGTTCATAGCCTGGGAATGTGTTTTCAGTTCTGCAGAGAGGCAGGCAGCACAGGGGCCTTCTTTTCATGCAGTTTTCAAAAAGCAGGTATTTCTACTGGCCATAAAAGACAATAAACTGTTCCTTGAGGACTGATTTAGGAGGCACTGGGAAGCACACTTGCAAAGGCATAACACTAGAAATGCTATTTTATTGGCAGCTACCTAGAACAAAGGAAAACCAGACTGACAGCTAAATCTATTTTAAAAATTTTAAGATCTTCTTCCAAACTGCTAGAACAAATATCAACACACAGCTCTGCATGGGGCCATTTGCTTTTTTTCCCCAGACCATGCGGTCTTTGCTTTTTTTCCTAGGATTTTCTCTTTAAGAACCAGCTGGATTAAGACATCACTCAGAACAACTCAAAGAGCTATAAAGAGCATCTTACCTTTTCATCTGTAGGCAAAATACCAAGAGGAGAGAACAAGTGCAAAGAGAACGCAAGGGTGTCTCCAATCTCACTCTCACAGACGTGTCCCTTTGATGGGGAATCTGACAGACACATTCTGATTTTCAGTGGGAGCTGGGAGGCAGCTAAATGCTGCAGGGCACTTAAACAGAAGGTCTGCTTCAAAGCACAGGGGGTGTTTATTTAAGCAGCCCAGCTGTCTTGTTGGCACAAGCCAGGGTGAAAATGCAGGTAGGAACACAGATTGCCTCATCTCTGCACTGGCAGGTTAATGTCACTGTGGTACTGTCACTGGGAATCTTGCATTAATAATGTACCTGCATTAGCTGACAACCTGTTCTATGCTGTTGTCAGGGAAATCTGAGCTGTTTGCTACACCAAACCTGTGCACGGACAAGTTTTGGGATAATACAACACTGCTGTGCTAGAGGCAAAGCAGTCCCAGCCTTCTCCTAACCACTTGTTTCCATGTCCTGATCTACCTTTAATTCCAGAAAACTCTTCATACCTCCTTCATTTTTCTTACCCTGTAGAATTCACACTTACAAAAGACAGCTAGATAACACAACAGCATCCCTAGTTCTCAGTGCTCAGGTTTTTTGTATTTGCTGGGAATGTTCAGATGAAGGCAGCAATGATGAATTTGGCTCTATGTTCTCAGAAGGCTAATTTATTGTTTTATGATACTCTATTATATTGAAGAATATAGTATATACATCCTTTAGTATACTATACTATACTATACTATACTATACTATACTATACTATACTATACTATACTATACTATACTATACTAAAGAATACAGAATGGATACTTACAGAAGGCTAAAAAGATAATAATGAAAACTTGGGACTCTTTCCAGAGCCCCAACACAGCTTGGCCCTGATTGGCCAAAGAGTGAAAATAACTCACAGCAGAATGCAATGAAACAATCACCTGTGGGTAAACAATCTCCAAACACATTCCAAAGGAGCAAAACACAGGAGAAGCAAATGAGATAAGAATTGTTTTCCTTTTCTCTGAGGCTTCTTAACTTCCCAGGAGAAAAACCCTGGGTGAAGGGATTTTTTCAGAGAATGTGAATGCCATACAAGTTGAACACCAAAATAAACTTCACCCTCTTTTCTAGCAGGACCACAGTCCACAAAAAAATTCCATGCTAGCCCTGGGCTCATTGATGACAGCAAGGTTCTCACCCTGCTGATGCAGCCTGCAAAGGATGAAATTCTGCCTGAGACACACACCAGGCAGAAAGAAGTCTGGCCTTGTAAGGAGCTGCCTTTTCTAAATTGCTATAAACAAACACACAATTTCAACAAGCCCAGAATTCATTGTCTTCTTAGGGTTCATATATTAGTAAGGGAAATAGATGGAGTATTTGCCACGTTAAGCTGCCCCTGTGGTTCTTCACAACACCAGACCTACATCTTTATTGCTCCACCCCTCTTCCTGCACTGCCTTTTAGATCCTCGAGATTACAAAGCACCTGAGACAGCAAATCTGCCTCTCACATGAACACAAGTACAGCAAAGAGCTGCCCAGAGTGTGGACTCAGGGCTGGGCAGTGAGTTACAGTGCTGTTTTCCAGCCACAATTTCTGATCCATTTTGGGTTAAGACATCAGTGGATGTTTACAGCCCCCTAAGTGAAATTGAGGGGGGGTGGGGGGTTGCATCTTGGATAATTTTCCCTGTGGGAAGTCTTCTCTGGACTCACTAATATAATTGCTGTTTTTCTGCTCTCTGCTCATAATCCTGCAAGGATTGAGCAGGTACATGGAAATTCTCTCATGTTTTTCTGCTATAAATACAGTTGTGTCACCTTGGCTCTGAAATAGACTCTGAAAACGTTCCTGGTGTATTCGGTTTGGATTTGACAAAACAGGAACATTAGATCATCTACATCCATTCACGTGTCTCGCTTAAAACATGACATCTGACAGTCCTAGCCTTAACTTTGCACATTTCTTCATGTCACACCCAAGGGCAACAAAACCCTTGAACTGAGAGACTGTCAAGATCTTTGATGCATTTATTATGCTCAAGGGCTGAACCAAGCTGGACCCAAGCACGTGTGCTGGGCTAGATTTGTTTTTGGCTCTGATAAGCTCAGACTTTGGCAGACATGTGTAAAGATTTCCTGGACTCCAGACAACCCCAATCTGCAGCAACACACAAAATGTGTGGGCATCTGCATGGGTGTTGTGTGTGTGTGCCTGTGTGGCAGGGATGGCAGACAATAAACCCAGCTCTGTGTGCCAGGCTCCCTGCAAATGAGGAGCCATGGGGTGATGGATGGGCTTGAGAAGGCCTGGAGCAGAATGGATGGGGTGGGCTCTGTGGTGGCTGACATGCAGAGAGCTGGCTGGAGCCATGAGGATGGCATTGTGCAGATAAATGAGATTTGACTTCCCTGCTGGGTCTCTTTCCATCTGTTTTTCTGTTTCTGGAGGCAAACGCTGGGAAGGTTCACAGACAATCTGCCAAGAGACTTTCCCATTTCTAAAAGCTCAATCCCAGCTTTGTGGGGTCTCCCAAAGCAGGCAGGTAATATTTGCCCTTCTCTTTTCATTTCCAGGACAAAAGTACTAAGATTTTTATTCTTTCCAACATCTCCTGCACACAAGAATTGTAAAGAATTTGTAAAGAATTGTTTTTGCAGTTGTCCCAGACATCCTTGGGATGACAGAACAGCTCCCTGCTCACAGATCTTCAGTCCTTTTGTGTTCCTTTTCAGAGCTGCCCTGCTTTTTAGGTTTCTTGCTTCCATCATCACCATTCCTCCCTATCTTGCCTTTCATACTTACTGGACCCCAAAGTTTCTTTGTCCCTCCTGACTGTGATGCAAGACATTTCCTCTCTGCAGATATTCAGGCTACCTGAGCACCCCCTCCACTTTGCCCTTTGAAACACCTGGTTCCTTTACCTGTGCTGTTTTCTCTCACTTTGGCACTCCAGAATAGAAAGGGCCAAATTCAGTAACATACCAATTGCATTAGTGGCAGGAGAGACAGGACATAAGGATTGTAAGGAGCTGCCTTTCCTAAATTGCTATAAACAAACACATGTTACAACAAAGCCCAGAATTCATTGTCTTTGTAGGGTTCATGTATTAGTAAGGGAAATAGATAAATAAATAAGGGTTCAGGCTTGCAAGGCATTAAGAAGTAGCTGTAGCTACCCCTGTGCCTTCACAAAGCCTCTCCCTGTATCCAGTGACCACTTGAAACTTGATTCACTCACCATTAGTTGCAGGGCTGGAGCTGGGACTCCCCTCACCCATCATCTCCACTGACAGCCTGTGCTCTGCTATCCTGGTGAGCACAGAACTCATCTGTTCTCACAGCACAGCCCAGGGAGCTCCCTGTGCTGCAGCCCAGGCTTGTGAGCTGCCTGAATCCCTGCTGAGCTCCAGCACCCCGGTTTTGGCTGACACTGGACCCCTTCGAGTCAATACATGCCCCTAGGCACAGCTGAGCCACTCTGTCTGCTGCCCTGAGAGCTTCCCAGCACAACATCTGCCAGGGACTGGTCAGCCCAGCAAGCCACTGCCTTGAAGGGCAAGGGGGGCCCGTGAATGAATATGCAGAACCCTCTGCTCTGCTTCCCTCTGGGACTTCATCACAGCATCACAGGCGACCTGCCATCAAACACAGCCTGCTCTACCCAATAAAGAGACTAAAACAGCAGTGAGCCTCAGATTCACACCCAAGATAGGGTTGTTTGCTGTCAGCATGGCAGAGAAGACTGTTCGGTTTTGTGCCCAATGCCAGGCGACAAATGGGACACAATCAATAGGAGAGGTCACTGCTCACCCAGCTGGAAAGTACTCGCTGGTGTTAGAGGGAAGAATGGGGCAGATTTGCCCTGATCTTTGCTGGGAGGGAGACAGGGAAGTGTCTCGACTGGCAAAACAGAGAGAGACACATCCCTGTCCTTTCAACATCCCTCCTTGCATGACATTCTCACTTTGAACCATGTATATAGAATTAATGCCTCCTTCCTCAAGGGAGAGGACACGGCAATACAAAACCACTTCCACTAAACCCTCCAGCTGACAGAAAACTTCAGGTGCGAATTGGATAAGCGCCACTTAAATTCTGCGTGATTAATTACTAGTTGCAATAAGCCATTAACTGATGCCAAGTTGATTTAATTTAGAAACGAGACCTCACTTTTCTCAACAGAGGAAGAACAGACAGCAAGCCGCGGGTACGCGGGGGCTCTGTAAACACAATGACTCGGTGGGAAAAGCTTGGATCTCCCCTCGGCATCGCTGGCTCGGAGCCGGGACGTTCCTTTGGGGTGTGTGCGAGGGGCTCAAGCCCTGAAAGAGGGACGGTGCCTCTGTCCGAGGAGACTTTGCCTCCCAGAGTGATGTGGGGAGGAATCTGGCAGGAGTGACCCACAGCGGGGCGGTGGGACGCGTGTCCCAGAGCCCGAACCGCGCACCCATCCCTGCGAGGCACCGGGCACGGAGCCGACCCGTGTGGTAAAACCCGCAAAGTCCGGAGCGCGCTCCCCAGCACGGGTGACAATAGGTCCGGCCGAAGGCACCGCGCCCCGGCCCCGGCGCTGTCCGAGCGGAGCGATGCCGCCGTAACCGGAGCTCCGCGCATCCCGGCGGAGGCAGGACCGGGCATCCCCGCCAGCCCCCGTGTCTTTGTCTGCTCCGGGGCGCACGGAAAGTGGGAAGGTGCTCCCCACTCCTCCCCAGCCCCTGAGATAGCGGAGGGGATTCAGCTCGGCGGAGCATCCACCGGCGCGGGCAGCGCTGCTTACCTGTCCGGAGGTGCCGGTCCGGAGAGCCTGGCGGGCAGGGCAGGGCAGGGCAGGGCAGAGCTGTGCGAGCGGCGGAGGGGAGGCAGGTCTGCGGGGGGCAGGGGGTGTTCAAACCCGAAAGGAGAGGAGGAGGAGGAAGAGGAGGAGGAGACAGGGGGAAGGCAGTGGGGGAATGTGGAGAGGAATCGGGGACATGGAGAATCCCGGGGGACTGGGGTGCACGGTGCGGGAGGAGGTGGGGCTGCGAGGGGCGGAGGGGCTCTGGGCGTGCGGGGGGCACAGGAGGAGTGCGGGCCATGCCGGGGCAGAGTGCTACGGAGGAGGTGGGTGCGACAGCGCAGGGCGCTGGTGGCAGCAGCGCTCCCTGCCCCGGGCACGGACGGGACAGACAAAGACCGGAGACAAAGGCGTGGCAGCCCGGGGAGGCGGGGAGCCGGTGAGCCCCGCTCACCTGCGCGGTGCGGCGGGCTGCGCTCTCCCGCGGGCTTTCCCCGCGTTAAGGTCCCGGGGAGGGAGAGCCGCTGGTGGCTGAGCGTGCCTTGCTCCCTGCACCGAGCCCCGGCCCCGCCGTGCCCGGGGAGCTGTGGCGGTGCCGGGACCCCGCGGGGCAGCGGGACCGGCCCGCGCCCGCTCCTCCCGCCCGCCGGGGGGCGCTGCTGCCGCCCCCGCCATGGCGTCATCCGCAGGCGCTGCCGCCGCCGCTTCCCGCGCTGGGCGCCGTGAGGGGCGGCGGGCCCGGTACGGAGCGGGAACAGCGGGAGGGGGACAGCGGGGCGGAGAGCAGCACCGGGCGGACACGGGGACACGCGGGGGAAGGTGGCCGTGCTGAGGCGGGGTGCTGGGCGGCAGTGGAGCCGCGCGAGGAGCCCCGTTTCAGGAGGGAGCAGCGGCGGACGGGCGGTTGCCAGGCTCGGTTCCCAGGCTGAGGAAAGGCGGTGCCGTGCGGTGGGTGAGACCGGGGCGCTGTCTCCGTCCGCCCTCCTTTCTGCTAGCGCGGTTGAGACACCGGAGTGGGTGAGGGAGCGGCGGTGACGGGAGCCCGGGTGAGGGGAGCTCGGGCTCGGCGGTAACGGGAGCTCGGGTGAGGGGAGCCCGGGCTCGGCAGCGATAGTGACCGGAGCCCGGGCCCGGGAGCGTCCGGGCTGCTGGGTCGGCCTGTGCGCGCTGCTCTGGGCTGGTGCGGAGCTCCCGTGATAGGCACGGGGAGGGCGCTGGGTTATACTTACATGATATTCCCCATCCCCGGAATGTCCAAGGTTGGATGGAGTTGGTACCAGCCTGGGATATGGAGGGTGGCCCTGCCGCTGGCAGGGTTTGAAAACCGCCAATCACTTGTTTTTAAAATTTTAAAAGTTTAATAGTAATAAAATGGGTATAAAAATAGTAATATAAATAGAGTAGTAAAAAGTTGGACAATTAGGATTTAGGATGATATGAGATAATAGGAACAAAGTGTTATGGACAGTCCAGGTACCTTTTTCTGGGCAAAATAAGCCCAAAAAAGGAACCACGTTAACAGAGGATTAACCCTTAAAAGCAACAGCCTGTTGCATATTCATACACCTCATCCATGATGCAGAAATTCCATTCAAACACAGGATTCTGTCTGGGCAGTGTCAGCTTCTTCCTTTGAATCCTGACAGCATCTTCAGGGCTGAATGAGGCAGGAAGAAGTTCGTTTCTTCTGATAAGGGAGCAATAAATTCTCTTTCTCTGAAAGATTTAAGTGTCCTGTGGCTGAACCTCTAAAAACACAGATTGTTTATGATACTCTGTAGATCTTTTGCACTAATTTGAGAGCCACTGTGGCTGGGGTGCCAGAGAGATTCTTAACTATCTTAATTGTATTTAGTGTAGCAGATCACTAATATTCCAGCAAGTCCTTGTATATAGGGGTATAACTCTGTTTTAAAAACTGGGGCTGAAAGTAGCTCCCTATTTTGTGCAAGTTGAACCAATTCTTTGTAGGTCTGAAAACATTTTATTGCAGCTGAAACAGCTTGAAAATGAATGTCTGTAGAGCTTATTGGAACATCTGTGCTTTGTCAAAAGTCTTTGTAGAACACTTGAGTTACTGGTGGAGCCAGAGTGCTCCAGAGGCATTTAAAGATCTCTGCAGTTCATGAATGGTGCTGCTGTTAGTGGTTACAATTTGTTGGCTTGAAGAGACAAAATAATTAAACAAAATAAAGTTTCTAATAGATAATTATGTACACAATGTGACATAAATTATGTAAGGCATGGAGTCAGCTCCTATGCAGGGAAAGCTGTTGGGAGGCTGAACTTCAGCATCTGCTGTTTGATTGTCAGTTTGTCACAATAATGTGCTGCCCTTTGTTGCTCACAAATTTCAGAATCCCAGCCCAAGGGATGCAGTCACAGCCCAAGCCTGTGAGAGTTCAAGGAGCAGCTGGATGATGCTCTAAATCACCTAGTTTAGTTTTTGGTGGTCCTGTGAGGAGCAGGGAGTTGAACTCCATGATCCTTATCCTGAGGAATTCCATAATCCTGTGTCACAAAGTTGACTTAATTATGCAGCTCTGCAGGGTTTGGGTTCCTTGGAACTGGAGAGAGAAACTCAGAAGTTGTTGATGGTGTGTCAGTGGAAGATGTAGCCCCAAGCTTGGACAAGAAATGGTTGGTGGTGGTGTTAGAATAAACCCAAAACCCCAAGAAGTACTTGTGTTACAGTAAGAGATAGGGCTTACAAAAGGCAAGTACTATGAAGCTTTAAAAGAACAATGTTTCTTGTGTTACTAAAAAGTATTTGTCTGAACTTTCCTGTGTGCCAGAAAGGGAGACTGAAAACCCCAGGAATTAAATTATGGATAATTTCTCATCCTGAGCTGGGAGCACTGGTTTGTGCACTGCTGGTAATCCCTGAGGATGTGCTGGGTTTATAGGGTTTAGCTCCATGATCTGACTAGATGAACAATACAGGAGCCAGAGGATAACCATTCCTTTTGTGCTTATTTCCAGGGTCTGGGGAAGATGACCACTCTCACACGGCAGGACCTTAACTTTGGGCAAGGTAATGTGTTGTACCAAGCTGCACCTGGTGTCCTTGTGAGGCTCCTCTTGGGTACTGAGCTTGGGAGAGTGTTGTAGGATTGCTCTGTCCCTAAATTTTCTGCAGCTGAGAGGAGGCATATGAAATTTATGCAGAAAAAAATAACCTGTAAAAAAGGTCCCCTGAGTCTCTGGTATTGCTCTACTTTCCCACACCCTATTCCAGCATCCTTTACTTCTGTTTTTCAGTTGTTGCAGATGTTCTTTCAGAATTCCTGGAAGTGGCTGTTCACCTCATCTTGTATGTCAGAGAAGTTTACCCTATTGGGATCTTTCAGAAGAGGAAAAAATACAATGTACCTGTCCAGGTAGGAGATTTTCCTGGAAGCTGACAGCCACGTGGACAAGCAAAATAGCAAGGATCAATCAACACTCAGCACAAAAAACTTACACTTTGCAAAGTGATTGTTTAATGGATTTATTTTTGAGGAGAGCTTAGTTTCTGTCATAAGAGAGGATATAAAAAGTGCTCATGGGACAAGCAGGTCGTAGATAACAGTAGTGAAGGCTGCCCCAGCTCTGTGCAGTGAGGTAACAGGATGATGTTCACTAGGAATTAGGGCTGGTTGGAATATGCTATTCCCAACAAGCTGTTCTGGGTATCCATTCCAGATACACAACAACTGCATGGGTGCAGTGATCTGCCCCAGCTGGTTAACCCTTCCCTGAAAGAATTGCTGCTTTGAATGGGCAACTCAGCATTTTCCAGCACTATTTGGAGCATGACTTGAGTTCCTTGTACACACTGGTGCTTCTGTTTAAATCTTACATTTTAGCATTGTCCTGGCTCATGTCCAACACAGCTCTGACTCTTCCTGTGTTTGCTGCAGATGTCCTGCCACCCTGAGCTGAACCAGTACATCCAGGACACGCTGCACTGTGTGAAGCCTCTGCTGGAGAAGGTGAGCTCAGACTGGGGACCTGGGCAAAAGTACTGCAAGTGGATTTAATAGAAAGTGAGAGAACATAAATATTATCTTAACTGCAACATTTGTTTACAAATTTACCGTACACAATATACTAGCTGATAAAAGCTCCTAACAAAACTAAAAACATCATAACTTTCCTGACAAGACCCTGCCTTGTCTCATATAGCACACAAGGACACATGTCTGTATATTTCCAGTTATATTACCCAGCATTCTGCTTTACAATCCATCTGAGTTGAAGCACCTGTTGTGGCAGAACAGTTTGAATGCTTTGCTGAGAATCAGGAAGCAAAGGTAGGCCTGGACTCCAGGTTTTGTGAGAGAAGAGTGTGACCAATGAAACATTCCAGGAGGCTGCTGGCAGGTTTTGTATGCCTTGCTCTTACAGAAGATTTTAATGCACATGCAGAAAATAGAATTAGGTCTGTTCTAAATTGGGGTTGTACAAAGCTGCTCTGTTTGGACAATGGTCTTAACTCCATCACTGTCAATCAGGCTGTGCATTTCCTCCTTTGTTCCAAAACAGGACCTAGAGGAACATACAATTTAGCACACTTCATCTCCCTCAGCCTTAGCCACAAGCTGGCAGCTTAACACCCAGCAAGAAATGGCTTGGCAAAAGCATTTTTTTTTTCCTGATTGCTAAGAATAATCTGAAGTCAGGTTTTGGATAAGGGCTTGTGCTGAGCCCAAACAACTGAGTGTACTCCACTGCATCAAAGAATGTAAAGCACACTGTGGGCAGCAGACAGCTCGTATTGAGGGATTTTTCTGTCTTGGTTCTTGCAGAACGATGTGGAGAAAGTCGTGGTTGTAATTCTGGATAAAGAGCACCACCCCGTGGAGAGATTTGTCTTTGAGATCACCCAGCCCCCTCTTCTTTCCATTAGGTGAGCTTTCCACTCCTGTTTGCCCCTGGCATCCAACACCCAGCCCTGGGAGACATTCTGGGAGCAACTTCAGGCCTTTGCTGCATGCCAGTAACAAGTTCTGTCTCCTCCACAGTTCTGAGTCCCTGCTGTCCCACGTGGAGCAGTTACTGCGTGCCTTCATCCTGAAAATCAGCGTGTGTGATGCTGTGCTGGACAACAACCCCCCAGGTAAATGTCACCTGGATGCAGACAGCCTCATGCCTGGCATTGCTTGGCTTGGCTGATCCTCTGGGAGCTGTGCCCTGAGCTGGAACCTGACACTTCCTTTAGGTTGCACTTTCACAGTTCTGGTTCACACACGGGAGGCGGCCACACGCAACATGGAAAAGATCCAGGTGATAAAGGTGAGTGATATCCTTGGGCACCTGATTGTGTGTGAGAAGCTGCACAGCAAAGACTTGGCACTGCAGAGTTTTTGGCATCTTTAAGGTTAAGGCTGAGAGATATTTTGAACATGTAGGTTGGTGTCACATGAGGCACATCATAACTGTACTTGAAATGAGGTGAAATTGTAAATGCTGGTGAGCTGACAACACATTTTCCACACACAGCCACCACTGCAGACAACTTCAATTGAAATAGATTGTAACAATACAGCTTCAAGTCTTGAAATAGATTGTAACAATGCTCACTGTCCCCTGCTTGCTCAGACACTTAGAAATACTCAGGCATGTAGAATAAGTGCTTTAATTAAATCAAGCGGAAAAGCAGCCCTCACCCACCATCCACTTTTGTATAAAGAGCAAGAAAGACTAAGGTTAAAGTAATGAGTAGGTTTGGGGGCACAAATACACGGTATCTTACACTTTCTAAAGGAAGATTATTTTCAAAGAATCTTTGCTTAGACACAGGGAAACTTTTTTCCTGAGTCAAGTTATTTTAGCTGTCCTAAGGCACAACAAATAAAGCTAGCAAAGTATAAAATTGTTTCAAAATGAAAGTCTGTTCTGCACTGCTTAGTAATGGAAACTTGTGGTGTAGTAGACCCACCTTTAGACTTGCAGGGCAGGATGGAAACCCATGCCCTAAGCATTCTGGAGTTGCAGTCAAATCATGGTGCAATGAAGTGGGCATGGTAGCTCAGGACAGCAGAGAGTGTATCTTTTAAAGAAGTGAGATGTCACCTTTGCAGTAAATGCAGTGGGTTCACCTCACAGTTTGATGCTGTAACTGAAGACAATTATGCTGAGCATCAGGGACAAGTGTGTAAATGTTAAGTTTTGTTGTTGGGGAAGGTTTGAATTACCTGTTCCTTCCCTCAGCCACTCTTGTCCCTCTTTCAACTTAAGTGCTGAGGAGGAGCTCCCCTTCCAGCACTGCTGGGTTCTGCCAGTGACACCTCCTTGTGTTCCTGCCCCCAGGATTTCCCCTGGATCCTCGCTGACGAGCAGGACGTGCACATGCACGACCCCCGGCTCATTCCCCTGAAAACCATGACATCTGACATCTTAAAGGTGAGCAGGGCATGCTGACCAAGAGGTGCTGAACCTGCTGTGGTTCTGAACTGTGAGTGCTCTGACATCAGCTCTGCAGTTTTCTGTGGTGTAACAACTTTAAAACATACTGCTGAGCTGTAGCTTAGTCTTGCAGATGTCTGTGCCAGTAATCAAAGCAGGGCAAGACTCCTCATAGTAAAATAGGAAACTTGGTTATGGGGGAAGGTATGAGCACTTACTATTCAGCCTGTTGCAGACTTTTTTTTCCCCATTCACCTACCTGTGTACCAACAGGACTGTTCCTTATTTCTCTTTCCAGATGCAGCTCTACGTAGAAGAGCGAGCTCACAAAGGCACCTGATTTCAAATCTTCCTTGCCTTCAAGCTTCATCTGATCTTCCAGTGGAGTAAGATCTGTCACAAACTGTATCTTGATAACCATCTCTTCAGCTGGCCTTCTGGGTGAATGTAGAGCAGCTGCTGCCTCTTTATTTCAAGTGCTCTTACCACTGTATAAAGAACTGACTTGGAATGGGGAGCCAGAGCCTGCTCCCATCCTGACTTGTGTGAGAGCACAGGTGTTGATACAGTGCATCCCTGGGGAGTCAGTGCTTTATTACCAGTCCAGTTCTCACCTGGAAAGGGCAGCTCCATTGCACACAGGCAGTGACAGACAGCTAGGAGCTGTCACACAGTCCACGAGAGCAACACTTGTGCTAAGGGGGAGTGAGGCCTTATGTAGTGTCTGTTCACTGTGACCATCCCAAGCAGTCTTCAATAAATAACAAGTTTTACCCCAGTTGAACTGGGCTGAGTTCTGTCAAAACCAGTCTCCCTTCTTCAGCAAAGAAGTATTTTTATTTTCTTTTCTGGCCTGTATGTGGACTCTGTCAGTTCCTATGAAAGGCTGTACAACCTTGGTCTCTCCCCTCTCACTCAGAGGTGGCATTAGCAATGTGGAATTTGTCTGTCCAGCAAGGACACCTGCCAAGTATCCTACTCCACCTGAGAATAAGCAAGGAAAGCACTTATAATGCTACACCTGTCAGAGGAGATGGAACATGTTCTTTACATCAGCTCTGGGTATATAAGGGTGGGAGACACAGTTGAAACAAGCTGAGCTTGTCTGTCAGAGAATTTAGTATGCTAGCCTGTCCAGCACCTCCTGCTTCCTCCAAGCAACAAGTGTAGGAACATTATAGATAAGTCTGGGCACTGCTTTAACATTTTATATTGGGTTACACTGCTCAGTATAAACCAAAGGTGATGTGGGAAAAGCCCAGCACAATCAAAAGGCACTTGTGTTGTTAGGCAGCTGCCTGAAGGGACTTCTTACCTCCTCTTTCTCTACCTGTTTATTCAAACACCAAGCAACTGTTTTGGATCATTTTGATCATACACACTTAGAGAAAGGGTAAGGAATTCACTACCAGTGACACAGCACTTAGGGACAAGGGGTGACAGTTTCCTGATGCTATGAAAGGTCTAATGCAGATCATAAATCTTAACACTGAAACAGGAGAGAAAATACCATACAAGACAAGCTGTGGCAGAGTCCTTGTAGATACCATTTATAATCTGAAATTAAGCATTTTAGCCTTATCTTTCCTATATTCCATAAACATGAAAGTGTCTTTAAGTCTCTGTGTGTTAGCATAATAATGTATTAACTAGAAAAGATAGATCTCATATTTAATTGTCCCAGTTCTTCTCTGGAAGGGCACCAGTAACTGGAGTAGCATCCATGGTAGAAGAGAATGGAAGATGAAGACAGAACACCCTCCCAAAAGGCTGGCCCTGCTGAATTCTACTGTGAATATGAACTGCAAGACAAAGCTAGGACACACCCAGACAGAACAGGCAGACAGTGCACCTGAGGCCACTTGGTTCCAGTCCTGAGGTAAAAGCAAACCCTTCCAGAGTGCCTCACAGTGAGCTGGGGGGCCCAATGGTGATGCTGCTGTTTGTCACACGCACCCCATACCAGCCTGCCCAGTACTGGGTGTCCTGGCCTCCGTGCTGGAACCAGATGTGACGAACTCCTGCTGGGTAATTCTGGAAGGTGTGGGAAATCTGCACAGAAAAGAGAATTCCTCTTAATTTGCCTAAATAAATCAGCGTTCACCTAGAAGCTCAGAAAACTACAGTGTGCGAGTCTTAGAGTGAGCTCTTCTTGAGCCTAGATAGCTTTCATTGAAACCCTAGTTTTTTGGGGGAGGAGGGGGTGGCAGGAGGAGGAAAGAAGTTTTTCTCACTCAGTCTTCTCCCCAAAATCCTATCTGTGCTAAGCTAACTAAGCTATCCCATCTATAAAAGATAAACCTTAATTTCAGAGCACTGACATTGTGCCAGCGTCAAACTGTAACACTAACATTAAGCTTGATTTTTAAGTGCATCTATAAGTAACATCTAATGCAGAATGTACAGCAAATCAAGCCAGGTAAACACCTGTAACAGTTTAAGAAAAGTTAAGTCTGCAATACTTGGCTATTTTTAAATAGCAGTTTTTTGATCAAAAAAGCCCTGAAATCTGCTCTTGTTATTTAATTATTTCAACAGAATCTTACATAAAACCAAGAAACAATAAAAAGACTGCATTAAAACAACACAGAAGCCCACAGGATACTCTATAGAAAATGCTGGGCACCTAAAAATATTAGCTGTCTCATTCAGGACACCACTGCTTCTTCAGCATCATCAACAGCAAGACCAGAGGAGGCTGAAGAGCAGAGAAAGTCCACTGGCACTTTCGGCCAAGTAAGACTTGCAACACACCAGTGTCACAAGACTGCAGTAAAGCTCCAGCCACCCTGGCTGCTGCTCACCTCTCTCCACTGGGCATCACTCCACTGCTCAATGACCACTGGCTCAGGATGGAATTCCTGCAGGCAGATCCAGTCCTTGGAGAGCAGCCTCACGGTGAGCTCGTAGCGGCACCCGCAGTCAAACCTGGCAGCGTACCTGGAGGGGCAGGAGGAATCAAGGAGCAGGGCTGTATACACAGCATTCAGTGGCCTTTATTTGTCAAAAGCAGTCTCCAAGGGGATCCCTGTCTGCAGAGGAAAAGGAGTAAAGGAGTGTCATCCCCATAGCTATAGAGAAGTTGTGGAAGTTACAGCTATCCCACCCTTCACAGGACTGCCACTGTGTAGTCCATTAAGTAAATTTAGATTTAGCTTCTTCTTCACTTAATAACTCCCAAAGAATAAAGAACTGATTTTATGGCATGAAAAGCTCCAGAAGCCTAGCTTACCTCTAGACCAATGCTAGAAATTCTAATTTTCAGGGCTTCCACTCACCAGTCCTTGACTGTAATTTCAGGCCGTATCTCATCCATCAGCTGATTCCAGTAGCCTTCTTTATCCAGGGTAATGATTTGAGACTTGAAGCATGGCCTGAAACAGACATAGAAATACTCCCAGTTGTACAGAACACTTCTCTCTTGCTGTCCTTTCCCCGACAGCTTTAATACCCACCCAGATCCTGAAGGCCCACAAAGCTGACCTGGCTAAACCCTGCTTTATCCATAACCTGACAAGAAAATTAACTGAATTAGCTTCACCCCAAGATAAAAAGAATAGTTACCTACAAGCTGGATTAAGAGGAGTCTCTGTATTGATGTACTGGTAACAGGAAACCAGTGCCTAGTGCTTGTAAAAGCTGTTGATCCTCCTCTGGTGACAGCTTTTATTACAAGTTGTTTGTGTGACACACCCACCACTCCTGAAGCTTACAGAGCTTTGACCTTGTCATGTAAGTACAGTTGACTGAGTTTCTCAATCAATCTTTCTCTACCACCTTTGGGAGAGGAGAAGCAGGGATCCCATGTGGATTATCCTAACTATAAAAATTACAGGAAGTTCCTGCTAGGCAGAGAAATTTATCACCTGCTGTGATCAAATCTCTCAGCAGGACCCACCTCTTTAGATTAATTGGTATAAAGGGTTTATGAAGCTTTTTCCTTTTCCCACAGGTGATCTAAGGTTCAGGACCTGCCACCAGCCTTCTAACCATGGTGCCTTTTCAGGCAGGTGGGAGGAAGCAGGTTTCCCAGTTCCACATTACTGGAATCCAGTTCTTACCCATATGAAGTGACAAAGTATTTTTGTACTCTGGGGTCTGACATATGACTTCCATGAGCTCCAGGCAGATCCTCAATTTTCCACTTATCTCCTTCATTGGCATCAATTGTCCAGTGCTGGAAGTTCTCTAAAAACACAGGTGTCCAAGGTGAGGGTTAGGACCTCACTTCAGCTAACAGCAGCATCTCAGCTTTTGTTAGAATCAGCAACAGGAGAATACTTGAAAGCTACTTGATGTTTTCAAATTCACTGTATTTTTCCTACAGCTGTAAGTGACTCCTGTCATTATGGTGCCATTACCTTTTTGTGGCTGTCAGCATCCAGGACAGCAGGCAGCAGATTTCTGACCTCATCAGAAAATCATCAGCAGCAATAAAGTAGGAATACTGTAGTTATATTAGTCAAGTCTGCTCACAAAAGTTCTCCAGCTGCCCAAATGTTTAATCCCAATCCCTGATCGTTTCACTACCACATTGTACTTGCAGTGCAAATTAATTGTCACTGCCTGTTGTACTGGGGTCTTATGACTTCAGATTTTTCTGGCTAAAACCACAAAGTATTGGTAAATACATATCTATGTATCTATCTACAGCAGTTTTACTGCAGGAGCTGAGCTATAAATCTGACTTAGCAGAGCTACACCCAATAGCTGGACAGTCCCACAGCACAAGCAGAAGTTGAGGCATGACTCATTTAGACTGCTCAGAAACTCTCAGTCCTTTATTATAAATAACGAAACCAACCTTCAGCACGAGGGTTTTTGAGTAAGTTTTTCTTCATGTGGCAGAGCATATAGAAGATCTTCCAGTCCGAGATGATCCTGTCGTAGCTCTGACGATAAAACCCGTCGCGCTGGCACTTGCGCTTCCACAGCGTGTTCAGGTCCACCACGTAGCGCCACTGCGAGCACACCAGGCGGCAGGTGCGGAGCAGCTCCCGGGCGGGCAGCAGCGACAGCAGCTCCACCAGCACGTCCTCGGGCAGGTCCCCGATGCTGGTCATGGCAGGCCGCGGCCCGCGGGAGGGCGAGGGCAGATCCGCGGCGCGACGGGCCGAGCTGCCGGAGGGGAAGGCAGTTTCCTCTCGTGAGTAACAGCACCGCGGAGAGCCCGCCCGGCCCCCGGCCCGCTCCCGCCGCCACCCCCGGGCCCGCTCCCCGGTGCTCGGTCCCACCTGGCTCCGCCCATCGGCGCCTCCGGACGCGGATGTGCGGGGCCAGGGGGCGGGGCCGCGTTTGGGAGGGGCTGCTTTAGGGCAGAGCTGCTTTAGGGCGGGGCTGCTTTAGGGCGGAGCTGCTTTAGGGCGGAGCCGCTTTGGGGCGGGGCTGCTTTAGGGCGGAGCAGCTTTAGGGCGGGGCTGCTTTAGGGCGGAGCCGCTTTGGGGCGGGGCCGCTTTGGGGCGGGGCTGCTTTAGGGCGGAGCTGCTTTAGGGCGGGGCTGCTTTGGGGCGGGGCCGCTTTGGGGCGGGGCCGCTTTGGGGCGGGGCTGCTTTAGGGCGGAGCTGCTTTAGGGCAGAGCTGCTTTAGGGCGGGGCCGCTTTGGGGCGGAGCTGCTTTGGGGCGGGGCTGCTTTGGCGGGGCTGCTTTAGGGCAGAGCTGCTTTGGGGCGGAGCTGCTTTAGGGCAGAGCTGCTTTAGGGCAGAGCTGCTTTGGGGCGGGGCCGCTTTGGGGCCGAGCTGCTTTAGGGCAGAGCTGCGTTTGGGCGGGGCTGCTTTAGGGCGGGGCTGCTTTAGGGCGGGGCTGCTTTAGGGCGGGGCTGCTTTAGGGCGGGGCTGCTTTGGCGGGGCCGCTTTGGGGCGGGGCTGCTTTGGGGCGGGGCTGCTTTAGGGCGGGGCTTCTTTGGGGCGGGGCTGCTTTGGGGCGGGGCTGCTTTAGGGCGGAGCTGCTTTAGGGCAGAGCTGCTTTAGGGCGGGGCTGCTTTGGGGCGGGGCTGCTTTGGGGCGGGGCTGCTTTAGGGCGGAGCTGCTTTAGGGCGGGGCCGCTTTGGGGCGGGGCCGCCGGCTTGGGGCGGGGCGGAACCACGTTTGGGCGGAACAGGGCGGGGCCGCGGGGGAAGTCCCCGTTCTCTCTAACCGGTCCCCGTTCTCTCTAACCGGTCCCGGTTCTCTCTGACCAGACCCGGGCAGAGCAGGGCGGGGCCGCGTCCTGGTTCTCTCTGACCGGTCCCATTCTCTCTGCCCAGTCCCGGTTCTCTCTGACCGGCGCCCCAGCCCCGTGAGCCGTGCTCGGTGTAGCCCAGCTCGGAGCGGCCCCTGCGGCTCAGGTAAGAGCGCTCGGTGTCCCCCCTGAGCCTCCGCGGGTTTCCCGGGCTGGGGAAAGAGGAGGGACACGCGAGTGCCCCGAACCCATCAGGGGATGCGCGCTGCCCGGAGCGTGTCCGTAATGTAAAGTCTTGCCGGTTTGGGTGCTTAGCTGGGGTGGAAAAGGAAAATAAAAAAGGAAAGGAAAAAGAAAAAAGGAAAGGATAGGAAAAAGGAAAGGAAAAAGAAAAGGAAAGGTAAGGAAAAAGGAAAGAAAAGGCACCTCTGTCTCTCTCCTGAGTGCGGGAGGAAGCCTGGCTAACAGTGCTCTATCAGCACGCAGGGAGCAGGAGGGGCTTCTGAAATTCCTGTACGAGATGAAACCAGCATGATCCCTCCCGCCTGCTTCTAAAAAATTACGTTTTGGCCGTCGGGACTGTGGTTGAGGGTTGGAAGTGTGGGGAGAATAAGAAATCACTAATGCTGTCCGGGAGTTTTAAATTACAGTTTGCCCCTGCTGGGTGCAGTGCAGATAGAGGACACATCTGAACGTCTAGATGTAGGATGCTGCTACAGCAGTGGCTTCCAGTTTCTTCCCTTCCTTACCAGGTTCGGCACTGCTGTATTTTGTTTAGCTGCATGCCAGGGTATTTCACCTCTGTTCTTTGTGCTCTCCCAGGTTTAATGAGTCATTCCTGAGGAGTTTGGCAGCATCCATGCAGTTTGCTGCAATCTCAGCCGTTTCCCAGCACCAGGACTCAGCTGACATCAAAGCAGTGTCACAGTGCATGCCTCACAGATGCCATGGGCTCTGAATCTGCACACTCATCTTGCCACAGTCCTGCAGCACCTGCACCTGGGCCTCAGGGCAGCAGAGAGCTGCTTGGAGTTCAGAATTAGCACATGGAGTTAGAGCAAACACTTCTGACTTTATTCCTCCAATAATGAGGCCATAGACATTAGAATATTAGAGAATACCAGCTGAGTTATTTTCAGTTATGCTCAGACCTTTACTTTATACAGGCTCCTGATTAAGTGCCAGCACTCTGAGGGAAAAGAATGTCAGATATGGAATGAACCACTGCAAAGGTGGCTGGCAAGAAGCTTAACACTGATATTTGAGTACTGCTTTGCAGCATTTGTTATCAGGGATGTTCTTAAAGGCAGAACAAGTGCCTTCCTCTGCAGAAGAAATCATTACTAGGAAGCTGATTTTTGTAGCAGCAGAGATTCTGGAAGGACTGAGTCCAGCCTGGAAAATGAACAAACTCAGTGGTCAAATACATACATTTTGTGGGCAGATTTAATTCAGGGCTTTTACTTAGTATATACAAATAGTAATCTGCTTCAGGCTATTAACGTAATGAGGAACAGGAGACCTTGAGGCTAGGAATCAAAAATCCTGCCTTCAGATAACTGTGGTGGTGTTCACAAAGGTCCTAGGATGAGGGAAGAAATGAGAATCTTCATTCCATATTTCAGAAGGCTGATTTATTATTTGATGATATATATTATATTAAAAGAAAAGGATATACTAAAACTATACTAAAGAATAAAAGAAAGGATTTCATCAGAAGGCTAGCTAAAAATAGAAAAGAATGAACAACAAAAGCTCGTGACTCTCAGAGAGTCTGAGCCAGCTGACTGTTATTGGCCATTAATTAGAAACAACCAGCATGGACCAATCAGAGATGCACCTGTTGCATCCCACAGCAGCAGATAATTGTTGTTTTTCTTTTCCTCTGAAGCTTCTCAGGAGAAAAGATCTTAACAAAAGGATTTTTTATAAAATATGTCTGTGACAGATAACATATTAATTTCCCCTTTTTTTCCACTGCATCAGTGTCTGGCATTGCTGAGGGTGGGAAACCCTCACCCTTGCTTTCCACCCTGTCTCAGACAGCTGTGCCCAGCTGCCCCAGGGATGGAGTCCCTCCCTGAGGCAGTCCTGGTCCGGATCCTGGCCTCCCTCCCCGCCGTGGAGCTGGTGCTGGTGTGCCGCCTGGTCTGCTGCCAGTGGAGGAACCTGGTGGATGGAGCTGCCCTGTGGATCCTGAAGTGTCAGCAGGAAGGCCTCACCAGAGCAGAGTCAGATGTGGAGAACTGGCAAAGCTTCTACTTCCTCAGTAAGAAAAGGAGGAATCTCATCAAGAACCCATGTGGTGAAGGTAAGGGACATCACAAGCTCCAAGGTGTCAGAGAGGTGACCAGTCACTGAGAATTGTGTTTATCTAGTCTTTGAAAATAGATCTTGGTTGCTGTCAGGTTGCAGAATTTTCTCCTTGCCAAGAGTCAAGTCACTCAATCTGTGCAGCCAAATCATTTAATGAGAACAAAGGCCCTTGATAATCAGCCCTTGAGAGACATCACAACTAGCTTCAAGGTGTCAGAGAGATGACCAGTCACTGAGAATTGTGTTTATCTAGTCTTTGAAAATATATCTTAGTTCCTGTCAGGTTGCAGAATTTTCTCCTTGCCAAGAGTCAAGTCACTCAATCTGTGCAGCCAAATCATTTAATGAGCACAAAACCCCTTGACAATCAGCCTTTGCAAAGGGCTTTTACATAACATTCACTTTATCTAACCTCTGCAAGGATCTAAATCATGTTTGAGACACAGAGATGTCCTTTGTAGAAACCATCCAACACAGCAATGGCTGTGGCATTTGTTTCTCCATTGCTCCTTGCCAAGCCATGACAGGAGAGATGAAGCCTTTCCCAGCTCAGGGGTGAGTCTGCCCTCAGCTCACCAAGCCCTTCAGGCTTCTCTCCTTGGAGCAGCTCAGGCCAATCATGCTTTTTCCCTCCTCACCTCAGCCCAGGTTAGAGACTGGGCACACACCCCGTGTGCCATCATTCTCAATCTGTGACCTTAACTTGCTAGAGCTATAAGCTGCTTGGCAATAAACAGCAGTAACCAAGCCTCACAACCCAAGCAGCAACAATTTCACACATCACAGACCAAAGCAGCACCAACACAGCTTCCCTGTTTTGTTTACAAGTGGCCTTCTGCAAGCTTTTCCAGCATCCAGGTTTCCCTTTTGAAAACCCTGATGTTTAAGGTCTTACTGCTTCAGAAAATACCACTTAGTGCTTTAGAAAACCTGGAAACAAAGCAATCAGCATCTGTCCCTAGAGTCCTTGTGTGCTGTGACACTATTCAGAATACCTAAATTCTTTCCCTGGAGTACTTTCTCAGACCCACACATACACAGCCACTTTTTGGGCATGTTAAAGTTAGGTGTGATTAGTCAAACTAAATGTTTTTGCCTAACTTCTATTTAACAAACATCTCCATAGTCTACATATAAAATCAGTGCTGTGTCTAATATCAAACTTTCACAAGCCAGAGGAAGGTTCTAGTGGGAGATGGTCAGGTTCCCCACATCCACAGGACTCATCCAAGTCTCTTTTCTGCCATTTGCAGAAGGCTTGGAGCACTGGGGAGAGGTAGAGAACGGAGGTGACGGCTGGAAAATTGAAGAGCTCCCAGGGGACTTTGGAAAAGAATTTCCTAGTGAAGAAGTCCATAAATACTTTGTCACATCTTATGAGTAAGGCTGCTTTCTTCTCTCCCTCAGGAAGGGGGGCATTTTTGGTTTTCCCAGGAGGGAATGTGACCCCAATTGGCATTTTGTGTTTCAGGTGGTGTCGAAAGGCTCAGGTGATTGACCTTAGGGCTGAGGGCTACTGGGAAGAGCTGATGGATACAAGCCAGCCTAAAATCATGGTAAGAGACTGGTAAGTATTGAGGAAGGCTCCGAGGACAGGCAAAGGGTTAAGAAAGATAAAGAAGAGAGGGAGGGCATAGACTATCTATCCATCTATCCATCTAAATCTATAAATAAGAAATATAAAAAAGAGATAAAAAATATTACAAATATTTAAAAATATAAAAAAAAAATTTATATATAAAGGCATAAAATATATATAAAACTATACATAAAAAATATAAAACTATGTATAAAATAGATATGAAAACATAAATACACATAAATATATAACTATATTATATATATGTAAAATTATATAAATATATATAAAATTATATAAATGAATAAATATATAAATCTATAAATATAAAAATTTTAAAAATATAAAATAGTTAAAATATAAAAAATACATTTTATATATATATAAAATAGATATAAAACTGTATATAAAATAGATATAAAAATATAAATACACATAAATATATAACTATATTATATATATGTAAAATTATATAAATATATATAAATTATATATATAATTATATAAATATATATATGGTATATATAAATCAATAAATAGAAAAATTATTAAAAATAGATTAAAGTATATTAAAATACTTAAAAATAAAAAATACATTTTATATATAAATATATAAAAATATATTAGAATACATAAAACTATATGTAAAATAGATATAAAATATTAAAATATAAATATACATAAATACATAACTATATTATATATGTAAAATTTTATAAATATATATATAATATAAATTATATAAAAATAATAGAAATAAATATATATATCTGGCCATAAAACCTCAGCTCCCAGGACACTGGATGTGGGACAGGGGCTCAGAGGCAGCTCCCACAGCCTTTAAACTGTTGGAGCACATGAACTCCCAAGCTCAGGTTCCTGTGGTCAGTGAGGGGAGGTGGTGGGCTGGGCTCAGAACCATTGCAGATTTCCATCTCAAAGCAAGGCTGCAGTGACCTGGTGAGCGTGGTGGAGCCTTTGCAGAGCTCTTACAGGTAATGCCAACACCTTGGGCTCTCCCTGCAGGTATGCAGGACGTAGTGATGCTGGCTGCCTCTATGAGCTGTGTGTGAAGCTGCTCTCTGAGAATGAGGATGTGCTGGCTGAGTACAAAAGTGACACTGTCACCATCCCAGAGGGAAATGATGGCAGCTGGACTGAGGTGAGTTACAGGTATGGGCTCAGCAGGTGGCACCCCACCTACATGAATCAGGAATATTTTAAAGCAGAATTTTCCAAGGGGAGGAGAAGGCTCTGTCATGTGTTCTCTGGAGCCTGACCCTGTGATTGGAAAAGGAAAAGGGAGGTTGCTTTACAGGAAACTTGCTGAGTCACCACTAGCAGGTGTAAGGTGCAGGAGATGTCACAGAATCACCAGACTGGAAGAGACCTTCAAGATCATTGAGTCCAACGTGTTCCCTGACTCCTCAACTAAACCTTGGCATCCAGTGCCCCATCCAGGCTTTGTTAAACACACCCAGGGATGGGGACTCGACCACCTCCCCAGGCAGCCATTCCAGAACTTTACTGCTATTTCCATGAAAAACTTTTTCCTAACATCCAACCTAAATTTCCATTGAAGCAGCTTGAGGCTGTGTCCTCTGGTTCTGTCTTTGTCTGGAGACAGAGCCCACCCCAGCTGAGCACAGGCACCTTTCAGGAGCTGTGCAGAGTGACAAGGTCACCCCTGAGTCTCCTTTTCTCCAGGCTGAGCACCCCCAGCTCCCTCAGTGGTTCCTCACAGGGTTTGTGTTCCCAGACCTCTCCAGTCTGGATGTGATCAAGCATCTCAATGTCTTTCCTAAACTGGGGGGCCAGAACTGGACACACAATGTCCAACTGGGAGTGAACAATGGGATCAAAGCTTCTCCCACTGTAAATACCCCCACTGTTACCCAGGTCTGCCTGTGCCCAGTGGGGCTGAGGGCTCTGTGCACTGAACAATGATCGGTTTGTGGTGGTCTGACACTTCCTAACAACCATTTTGTCCCTTGTCCCACAGATCTCTCACACGTTCTGCAGCTACGGGCCCGGGGTGCGCTTTGTGCGCTTTGAGCACGGCGGGCAGGACACGCTGTTCTGGCAGGGCTGGTACGGCGCCCGCGTCACCGGCAGCAGTGTGACCCTGGAGCCATAGCCCTGCTCAGCAGGACCTGCATGCTGCAGTTCACCTCCCTCAGGGCATCCATCCCCCTGCCTTTGGATGGTTTCTGCATGGTGCTGCTGCTGGCTGTAGAGCGTTCGGCCTTCCTGCACAGGAATGTGTGTGCAAGGTGCCAGGAGCCACCACCTCAAGAGGGCTGTGCAATAATGTGAATGAATTTGGGAATGCACCTCACCACTTGCACTGGTGTTCTCTGACAGACAGGAGATCACCTAAAAACCCTGCAGAGCTCCTCTGTTAGTCTCTAATGCCTAGCACCCAGCCTGAGTCATCTCTCCTACCTGCTCCCCTGACTTGGGCACTCCTTAACTTGAAGGGATTCCTTAAGTATATTTTCTGGAAGTTAGAGTGGAAAGAAAAGAATAAAGAAAACCACATACCCTGTGTCTCAAAACATACCAGGGAAACCCAGAGCCCTGTGCTCAGCTGTTTCCATGACCTGCAGTGAGAACCTTGGCTTCTTCCATTTATAAAAAGATACCATTGTTTACCACAGAGAGGCTCTAGCTTGGCTGTCAATACTGTTAGTTTAATTTTTAGTGATAATGCAAAGCAAGAGAGGTTGAATCCTTTTCTCTTACACTGTTCCCAGCATCTTTTTATCAAGGGAAGTGTTGGGAAGAGAAACAAGTCTGATGTCCAGCCCTGGGGCTTCATTTGGCTCCCTCAGAGACACGGCATCTGAGAGGAATTGCTGGTGGACAGAGAAAGAGATTACAACAATTTAGAGTACTGGGTTAGAAAAAATTTGAAATAGGATCCAGAAACAAATGAAAATAAACTCATTTAGCCCTTCCTGGTCATCTAGTGTGACTCTGCTGGCAGGACAGAGACAGCTCTTGGCCTCGTTTCACCTCTGCTGGCCATGTCTGCAAGAAAACACATCTGCCTCTGCCCTGTGCTTGCTGACAAGACAGCACTCCAGCCTCCCACTTGAGCTTCTTGACAACCCTCAGGGCTGTGTGCCCCATCCTGAACAGACCCCTAAGCTTTCCTGAACCAAGACTGTCCCTGCTAGGGTCACTATAAGACACAAAATAAAACTACGCGCACACTGGAATCTCCAGGGTAAAAAGAAGGGTGTTTAATTTCTGACTCCAACATTTATAGATTTTCAAAAGTGTGACAGTGGATTGGAGGATGACAGGGCCACCTCTCTAATGACAATGGGCAAACCAACAGTGCATCAAATTTCTCCTCCTTCAGAAAAGAATGCAAAACAATAATTATCTACAGAAAAGTGTGTGAGAAAGTTCATTACAAAAATGTAAATGTCAGAAGGCTTAGAAGAACTTAGAAGAACAGGGTGACACTGCTAGTTATTCCACTCAGAAGAGCATCCCCTAACAGAGCTGGTGTTGCCTAAAGAAAGTATATTTTTGTGTCCATGTGTCTGCCTTCCCTCCCTGGGCTGCCATTTAAGTGCCCTTTACACAAGTAGTGGCTGCTGCTGCCTGCAGGCAAAGGAAGAGGCTCCCACCTGGACCCTGTGCATGCTGCATCCTCAGGCTTTCTGCACAGCTGCTCCTGGGTGCCACACACACCTCAGAGTCCAGGCAAACACAATAAAGTGACTCAATTCTGTGTGGATTTCCTCTTTGGTCTGGGTATTTGTCCCCTGTGCTCAAGTATCCATCTTCTGTTTATGTGGAGCATGTCAGCCAGTTCTCTCCTAAAGCAGGAGTCATTGTGTGTAATTCCATGGTGTCCCTGAAAGAGGAATGTGCTCTGTTTCCCAGCACCCTGCACCCATGGGAAGCATTTAGTGGGCAGTGTAACAGCAAGCACAAGTGCATTTCAAACATAGTGGGAATTCATTGAAGGTACAGGAAGGCTTCTGCAGAGCCCAGCCCTGCTGCACACCTCCCAGGTCATTTGTCACTAGCCCTGCTGTGAGTTCAACATCAGTTCTGACCCAGGAGGCACCAAAATCTGTTCAGAATGTAATTCTTTCCCTTCCCTTACCCCTGCACACACTGCCATGCAGTGCTGCTTTACCCACCCTTAGCCTTTAGTGCAGCTTTTATAGAATACAGAAAGGATACTTACAGAATGCTAAAAAGGTAATAATGAAAACTTGTGACTCTTTCCAAAGTCCCCACTGATTGGCCAAAGAGTGAAAACGACTCCCAGCAGAATCCAATGAAACAATCACCTGTGGGTAAACAATCTCCAAACACATTCCACACGTGAGCACAACACAGGAGAAGCAAATGAGATAAGAATTGTTTTCCTTTTCTCTGAGGCTTCTCAGCTTCCCAGGAGAAAAATCCTGGGTTGAAGGGATTTTTCAGAGAATGTGAATGCCACACTGGGGACACACTTTGGAATTGCAGAGAGAACAGCTACAGTGAGTTCAGCTGGGAAGTCTCACAGACCCTGGTGAGCACAAGGATTGCTCGGAGAGCTGAGCTCCTCACACAGCAGTGTGTGAAGCAAAGGTTCACAGACAACTTATTGTTTTGCATTCTTTTCTGGAGGAGGAGAAATTTGATGGACTGTTGGTTTGTCCAGTGCCATTGGAGAGGTGGCACTGTCACCCTCCAATCCACTGTCACTTTTGGAAATCTATAAATGTTGGAGTCAGAAATTAAAGAGTCCTTTTTTACCTTGAAAAGAGCAGCATTTTGTTATTTCGTGTCCTATAGTGACAAGGGAGAGCCCCTTGAAATTTGAAACAGACACAGAGAGGCTGCAGGAGACAGAGCAGGATGACCCAGGAGTTCTTTCTGATTAAAAAAAAAAAACTAGCGGCAAATATAACATGAAATCAGTAGAATGAATATGTATGAACCTATTGTGAAATTGCATGCATATGGATTAGGGAGGAAGATTAAAAAGGATCTGGAGTTCCCAGAGGTATTCATGTCATTTAAGGGGACCAATCCTTTAAATGCGTCCGGCGCTGTAATAAGCACACCGGCTTTACAAATTTCACAAAAGTTGTGAAATCTTCTGCAAATCACTCCTCAAGCTGGGTCCCTGGGTGGTGACAGCAGAGGGCACTCAGGCTGCAGCAGGAGCCACTGCTGGCTCTCTCCATGCCGAGCCACACACAAGAGATGTAATTAATCACACTGCTCTGGATGCTGCCTTTGGGTCTGCTCCTGAGCCCTGCACCTTGTTTTTTCTGGCTGCAGCTTAGTGTGAATGTTTTCTTCTCATTCTCTTGCAGTGCCTGCTGGCCTGGTTTGCAGTGCAGCCTTTGCTGCACAGACCCTAATGCTTATCCCTGCCATGCAGGACATCTGTACACATTTTGGAAGGATTGCTGCCTCTTGGGCAGCAGACACAACACACCTCTATTGGATGCAGGCAGCCTTTTAAACTGCAATGAGTAATCTGAGCAGTGAAAACTGCCTGGACATAAACCAAGGCCTTTCAAATTCAAGTGGAAACAGCACAAGTTGCTCAACACTATCCTAGAGCACTGAAGTATCACTCAAATTAGTAATGTGCCTTTCCTTGCAGAGTATATTCTAACCTTAATGCAGTCCACAAGAGTCTTGTCACTGTCATATTTTCTGAAAAATCCCTTTGCCAGGATTTTTCTCCTGGGAAGCTGAGAAGCCTCAGAGAAAAGGAAAACAATTCTTATCTCATTTGCTTCTCCTGTGTTGTGCTCATATGGAATGTGTTTGGATATTGTTTACCCACAGATGATTGTTCCATTGGATTCTGCTGTGAATTATTTTGATTTATTGGCCAATCGGGGCCAAGCTGTGTTGGGACTCTGGAAAGAGTCAGGAGTTTTCATTATTATCTTTTAGCCTTCTGTAAGTATCCTTTCTGTATTCTTTAGTATAGTATTCTTTAATATAGTATTCTTTAATATAGTATTCTTTAATATAATATAGTGTCATAGAATAATAAATCAGCCTCCTGAGAGCATGGAGTCAGATTCATCATTCCTCCTTTCACTGGGGCACCCCACAAATACAACAGGGCTGCAGGGCTGTCTGTGTCTCACCATGCCCAGGTTCTCCCATCCCCTCTGCATGCAGAGCTCTGCAGCCCTGCCCAGGCAGGCAGGAGTCCCAGATCCATCACCCATGCCCTTGGCTGACCTCCCCTGCAGGCACTCAGAGCAACTCATCTGGAGCTGGATCTGTGCAGAGCCATTAAGCACAGTGCAATCAGTGCTCCCAGAGAGGCTGCAATAAAGCCACAAGAGCTCTCTTTGGGCTGATGGATGCTGGGGAAACACATCTCACTGCAGCAGGAGCAGGGGCTTGTTGCAATAGGACTCAAAATAGAACAACACGCATGCTGGAACCTCCAAGGTAAAAAAGGGAAGTTTATTTCTTGACCTTGATATACATAGAATTCCAAAAGTGACCTTGGATTGGAGGATGAAATTGCCTGGTGTGTTGTTGGGGTGCCCAGGACGAGGTGGGAGATGAGAATTTGACTCCACATTCTCAGAAGGCTGATTTCTATTCTATTCTATTCTATTCTATTCTATTCTATTCTATTCTATTCTATTCTATTTTGTTCTATTCTATTCTATTCTATTCTATTCTATTCTATTCTATTCTATTCTATTCTATTCTATTTTGTTCTATTCTATTCTATTCTATTCTATTCTATTCTATTCTATTCTATTCTATATTAAAACTATACTAAACTATAGAGAAAGGATTCAGACAGAAGGCTAGAAAAGAATAAATAATAAAAACTCGTGACTGACTCAGAGTCTGACACAGCTGGACTGGGATTGGTCATTAAGTAAAAACAATTCACATGTTAGGATAAACAATTCTCCAAATCTCATTCCAAAGTAGCACAACGGGGAGAAGCTGAAGCTTCCCAGCTTCCCAGGAGAAAAAATCCTGGCAAAGGGATTTTTCATAAAATATCATGGTGACAATTGCCACCCCTCCAATGACACTGGTCAAACCAACAGTCCATCAAATTTCTCCTCCTCCAGAAAAGGATGCAAAACCAATCATTATTTACATAAAAGTGTGTGAGAACTCCATTACAAAAATGTAGATATCAGAAGGCTTAGAAGAACAGGGTGACATTGGCTGGGCACTGAGAGGGAGAGGAAAAAGCTTTGGCAGAGACATTCCTCCCACAGAGCACACTGCAGATGTACCACGCTCAGAAGCACTGAAATGCAGTGGGATATCTACATCTACATCTACATCTACATCTACATCTATCTATATCTCTATATATCTCTATCTCTATCTCTATATCTATATCTATATATCTATATCTATATCTATATCTATATCTATATCTATATCTATATCTATATCTATATAATCTATATCTATCTGTAAATCTATATCTATACCTATACAATCCATATCTATATATCTATATAATTTTATCTATATCTATCTATAAATCTATCTCTATATCTATATCTATCTATAAATCTATCTCTATATCTATATCTATAAATCTACATCTATATACATATCCACCTATATCTATATCTATAAATCTATCTATAAATCTATATCTATACCTATATCTATACCTATATCTGTATCTATAAAATATATCTACATCTACATCTATATATCTATATCTATATATCTATATATCTATATATCTATAAATCTATATCTATATCTATATCTATATAATCTATAACATCTATATCTATCTATAAAAGTATATCTATATCTATATCTATCTAATCTATTTATATGTATCTAATCTATCTAATCTATCTATATCTATACCTATGCAATCTATATCTATATATGTATATAATCTTATCTATATCTATCTATATATCTATATCTATCTATATGTATATAATCTATATCTATACCTCTATATCGATATCTATATCTATACCTATGTAATCTATATCTATATCTATTTAATATATATACATCTACATCTATATCTATATCTATCTATCTCCAGGTTTCCCTGAGCATGAAGATTTTTTTGAAGAGCTGAGAGTAGAGAAAGGATGGTATCAGAGCTCTGCTCCTTGCAATCCTTGCAGAAGGTCCTGAAGTCAAGCAGTGATATTTCTACCTCACCACACATAATGCAGCTCCTCTTGTTAATATTGACACACCAAGCACTGCAAAATGAAGCAGATAAAATCCTGATCCAGATATGAGTAATGACTTTGCATTTTGCTTGAAAATTAAACCTAATCTTGTGTTGTCTGTGCTATACAAGGAGGAATAATGAAACAGATTAAGATGAGATCTTGCTCACTCTTGCTGAACAAAAGCCAATTAATTGTCAGCAGGATTATCGTGGAGTCTTTCTTCTCTCAGACAAATACAATCAGACAGAGTCTGTGTGCTGGTGCAGGAGATTGGTTTATTGGTAACTCTGCCTGGACAGATGAAAACACCACAAAGACTCAGTTACCCACACAGACACTTGTCGGGGTCTCTAGCTGCTCAGAGTGACCCCAAGAAAAGCTGGAAGGTCTCTTTTCCCAGCCTGGCACTTGAAGGAGTCAGAGCTCTTCATTTCTCGGTCTCAAGGTTGTTTATCGTTTCTTATCTATAAAATTCTTTCTCCTGCCCTGCTGAGGTCCATCCAGCAGGACAGACTGAGGCACTCTGCCTGCCCCAGGGTGGTGTTATGTGTTTATACTAAAAACTACACATACAATATTTACAATTAATTCCCAGTACCTATCACCTATGTTAGACAGTGAGCTCCTACTCTAAACCAATCTGTCAGTGCCACCATCACAGCAGAAGACAGAGGCCAAGAAGAAGAAGGAGAAAGGCTGGACATGCCCAGATCCCTCCATCTTGCCTCCTGAACCCCCATACCAGAAACCCTAAAACCTACTTTTGCACCCTGTGATAACTGCACTAATATTCTCCTTAAACTGTTGTGGCTTGCAGATTTTCATCTAAGGTTGGTAATTTGCTCCACGGGTCATGATCAAACCCACAGGCATCCTGGGCTCTGTGCCAGGGTCTCTGAGCCCCCTGGCAGGGGTCCTGGCCATCCTGGACAGACAGAGGGATGCTCTGGGTTCCCACAGACATTCCCTCCTTGCTTTTCCCCAGCCTCTCCTGCTGACTTGCACACAGGAGATGCTTTGGAACCAGCACACAAACTTCCAACTCTACAACCCAAGCTTGCCTGCTCCAAGTCCCCTCCTCCTGTCTAACTCAGATCCCTTTCCATCTGAACATCTCTCCTGACACAGATTTTTCCAGTCTTTTTTCAAAGTTTTCTGTCTAGAAAGGCTTTACCCTTGCAAATCCTTTGTCACACTCCTCCACCATGCTGAAATGTTTCCTCTCTCACCCAAAATCCCTGCTGCAGTCTTTCTGCTATTTGCCTGCTCCATAGCAGAACCATCTTCCACCTGTCTGCCATGATGACAAGCAGAGAAGTAACTCCTGCCTCTCCTCATCTGCCATTTTTCCAATATAAACCAGAAATCCGTGAAAAGGCAAGGACTGTGGGAAAAGTTTTGAATATCACTGCTCTCCCAGAAAAACGAGGGAAGACTCAGCACGAGGATTGAAAAGGCTTCAGCACTGCAAGGAGCATCACTTGGGAGTCATTAATGTACATTCACCACTGCATGGGAGCCCTAAGACATCAATGGGGTGTGGGACACAAGGAAAGGTGCAGCAGGTGTGGCATTTCACAAAAATAATTGGCATGGAAAAACAAATCCTGGTTTTAGCTGAGAAGCTTCAAAGTAGGAAGAGAAACCAACACCAGCACACCTGGAAAAAGGAGAACAACACTGCCCCACTCCTATGGCAGAGTGAAGGTAAAACACTGAAAATCCCCTTTTTCTGACAGTGCTAAGAGCTCCACACAGCTCATTAGGGAAGGAGCCTGCAACAGCTAGAATGAGAGACATGGAGAGAATTTGTGAACAATCTACTTGGAGAAAATACTTCCTACTTTCACACCAGGTTAAAATAAAAAAGTAAAATTAAACCCCACCAAAGCCTGCAGCGCCAGCACTGACAGACAAAAATGGCTTAACAGAAAAAACATGGGCAGGGAAAGTGATTTTCTTTGCCTGCATTGCCAGGGGAATTAAATCTTGTTTTTTTCCCTGTCACCAGCAAGTGGAATAATCCAATATATTAAAGTTAATGTGCTTCTTGTATTTATTGCTGTGTATTTGACCTAACAGAATTTTATTCCTACATCAAGAATAAAACCATTCCGGAAGGCAAACTGCAAAGCTCTAGATCAATTACTCCCTTCTCCAACAGCTGAAAAGTGAGTTATTTCTTGTTAGAGAGGGGAAAAAAAAGGTAGGAAATAATAATAAAAACAAAACCTCTTTTTCCCTGTGCAGCAAGTTCTGCATTGCAGAGTTGTTGAAGTTCAGCAATATGGAGTTTGGTTTTGTTAGGAAAATTAACCCACAAACACCAGAGGTTTGTGTCCAAAAAGGAGACAGAGGAGTCCTTTGGCTTTATTCCAATAAAGGGAGAGGCCATGGGGCATCCCCTGGGGTCTCTCCAATTTTTGGAGGATGCAGCCTCCCTTTTTATCCCAATTTCCCAGCCACATTTCCCTTCTCTCTTTCCCCATTTCTGAGGTACTTGAGAGGTTTGGACTTCCCAAAATGCCTGATCCCAAAGATTTCCCTGTAATGTATAACCCTCCCTTTTCATTTTTAATTTTTATGGAATTCAGGGGTTTTTCTTCCCCATTGTGTTGCTATAGGACACGAAAGAACACAAGTGCACACTGCTGTTCTGAAGGTGAAGAAAAAGGGAAGTTCATTTTCTGACTCTAACATTTATAGTTTTCTAAGAGTGACAGTGCATTGGAGGGTGACAGTGCCACCTCTCCAATGACACTGGACAAACCAACAGTCCATCAACTTTCTTCTCCTCCATAAAGGAATGCAAAACAATGAGTTATTTACAGAAAGTGTGTGAGAAAGTTCACTACAAGAATGTCAACATCAGAAGGCTTAGAAAATCTTAAAAAATCAGGGCGACACCATTGTTTCTTTCATCTTTCAATGTAATTATTTTCATTTATCAGCAAACCCAAAGTTTATTTGTAAAAGCAAATATCTTTTTCCATTCATCAATCAGTGGAGTCCTTCCCATGGTTTCTTTTTTCTCCCCGTGCTGGTTTTATCTACCAGCTGACCCACAGCTGGTTTGTAAAGACAAATCCACTGTTCCTCTCAAGAGGAACTATTCCAGGGGCAAAGGGCTTTGTCACAGACATATCAAATGTGGTTTATGCCCTTTCCAGCTTCGTTTGTGAAGGGTGGAGCTGCCAGGCTGAGGGCTCAGAGCATCCCCATGTCACCCTGGATAGAACCAGACTTGTTCAGCACAGCCCAGACCTGAGAGTGCTGAATGATCCCCATCGGTGCAGCCGCTTTGTAACATAGAATAAAAACAAACCATTTTCTATACTTGACAGCCTGCAAGGTAATTAATATCCTGGCCATTAAATTCCACTGCAGTGTAGTCAGTGTTAATAAGCTAGCTAAGAGCCCTGCTTGAAATTAATAAGTTGCAAATGACCTAAGGGCCACTGCTTCATGCTTGCCTTTTTGCCCCCATGTTCCCCCAAAGAATTACAGAATTTAAGCAGAGAGACAATTTTCATCTATGAGCTAGTATAATTATTCATAACTGGAGAGTTTTAAGGAATAAAAAGCCTTTCTGGTTAATTAGAAACTCCAGCATCTCAGGGAAATCAGGAAGGGAATAAAATCTGGGTTTGACTGAGGTGCAGAAATGTAAAGAATAAACCAAATGGAAGGGCGATGTAGTTTCTGCAGAAACTTTTAAATGCATGAAATTTTTAAATGCATGATCCTGAGGGTCTGTGCAGGGAGCATGAAGTGCACCAGAGGTGCAGCTGCCCCTTGTCCAGAGGATTTCCCCAACTTCTGCTGCTTTCAGGTGATGAAGATAGAGGTGCATGCTCCAAGGAGGAAAGGGAAGATAGAGGGATGTGCTCCAAGGAGGAAAGGGATCAGTCTGATCTCTGAGCCAAAATCTCCTCCCCTTCAAAAAGGGGGTAATGGTGGGAGAAATTTGGAGTATTTTTAGGTATAACTGCTCTTTCTCACATGATGGTCAGTCTGCTGTCACCTACCAGCAGCAGAATCTCTAATAAAAACAAATGAGGACAAGAAGACCCAGAAGTACAGCAAATTTCTGCTAATTGTGTGGCTTGTTTAGCAGGCTGTGGTTTTGTTCCTGTCTTTTCTAAGAGAAGGTGGCATTGCTCAGAGATGCTGAGGAAAGGAAGAGAACAGCCTTGGAAACTCAGATTATTCGTACCCCTTGTGTGTGTGTGGATTGCCTCTGTGCCAAGTTATCAGCCTGATTCCCATTTTCCTGTGCTTTGGCTGTTTTTTTCCACACTCTCTGAAAACTGGGTGCTTCCACTGAGCTGCTGAGTTCTGAAGCATCACTAATGTGCACAAAATCCCTGGAGCTCCAGCTGCTCCTCCTTTCTTCCATCCATACCCCATCCCTTAGAGGCAATTAGGGAAGAGCTTGTAAATTCATCACTGTGGACCTTCTCAAACCCAGATTAGTTCCTCCAGTCTATCAGATGAATACATATTTATAAGTGTGCTTAAAAATGCACCATCCTTCCCTCAATGAGGTGTAATGAATCCATCATGTAAATCCAAGCTCAGGTGCAGAATGGAAAAATCCTCTGGGTATTCTTTAGGATTAATGGCAGGATGTTCTTTGAGTTGCTTGGCTTCTTTCAAAAGCGATAATAAAAGTGATTTAACTACATACAATGCACAGTAGTAAGTTAAAAGAGCTTAAGGAATAACTCACCTTCCTACTTGCCACATTGGCAGGCTTGTTTGCCTGTGGAATCTTTCTGCTTGGTAAAAAAATCTTGTTTGAGGTGGGTTTGTCCTTTGCTCTAAGCCATAAAAACCCCTTCTAACTAACACACCCTTTGCCTCCTTGGTTATCCAGTAAGACTGGCTCAGCAACTCTTTTCTTCTTTATCAAAACTTTCTTCCATCTCTATTCCTTCATCAGACTCTACATTCAAAAATCTTTCTGCCAAGAGAGCACAGGCAAACAAGTCAGCAAATGCTGCAAGTGGAAAGAAGGTCTCAGAATTTTCCACTGCAAGAAAACTGAAAAACAACTTCTAGCTTAAAATAACTTTTGATGTAATGTACTAACTTCTAGTGATTGGAGAATAGTAACAAGAATATGGTAATTATAGTAGTTATGAGGGGCTATAGAGAATAGTTAAGGTATAGATTGGTTCTACTGTATGAAGATGCTCAGCAAAGAAAAGTATATAATGTATTGGAACCAAAAGAAAAGTATAGAATGCCAGGCAGTGCCAAGGAGCACAAACAGATCATAAGCATTGATTTTAACATAATTCATAAGGCACATAAAAGGGCCTTTCAGCCATGCTTGGAGGAGACACCTGTCTCTGCCCCCCTTGCCACCAGCTAATTAAGCTTTAATCCCACGGCTGTTCCTGGACAGTGCAGGTCAGTCAACTGGCTGTAAATGGGAGAAAATAAAATGCAGCAGCACTTTGCAGCCACTGCTCAGTGCTCTGCAGTAACAGTAAAGCCATGATGTGACTTTTCCTGGCATTTTCTCTCGAGGAAGGATTCCACCTGCTTCAGGATTCAACACAGGAACAGTAATTTGCATCTCTGCTAAAACAACCTGACCCCTTGCAAACCCTGAAATTGCCAAGTGGCCACTTCCACAGCTGCATGTGGCTACTCACCCTCCTACACTGTCATTAAAAAACTGATAAACAAAACCAGAATTCCCCAACAAATCTGGATGGAGAAAACTGGACTATAAGTTATATGTACAACCAAACCACTGAAGAAAAATGTACTGTCACTGCTAGAGCAGCCACCATTATCACAAGTTCACAGATGCACAGTTGTCCCTCCTCACCCATCAAAAGCCATGGCTATCTGCTTGGGACTGCAATGTGTATTTTTCAGATGACATAAACCTCTGTTAAAGGATGGAGAGACAGACATAATCCCAAATACCTTTATCTGACCCACAACCTGAGGCTTTCAGCAAAGGAAAGGAACACAGAGGGCAGTTACAGGTTAAAATTATGATTTTCCTGCCCTCTCTCTCTTTCTTGTATTTTAAAAATTGTTAATTTCCTTCACCCTGCCTCCTTAAAATAAGTTTCTCAAAGTTAAAGGATCTGGCACTTTCTCTCCCCTTTTGTTCCTTCTCCAGATGCATCTCTTGAATATGGAAGAGCATCCCTTTTATATTCCCAGCTCAAAATGATCAAAACAAGGATCTGGGGACTGGTGTGTCTGCATTGTTACTAGGACAGAAACTCAAATGCATTGATGCTAATATATATATATATATATATATATAAAATACACATATATATACATATCCATACATAGACACACACACATATATATACATGCACGCACACACACACACACACATATATATATATATATATATATATTCTACCTCTAGTCCCCCAGATACTCCCCAACTCCTTCAGCCCTGTGCATCTCTCCTTAAATCCCCATTATTTCATTTGGGATGAGGGAGAAACCATGGTCAGCAAGGCAAAATATTCCTCTTCACCATATTTTTCCTGTGAAAATGTAACTTCACCTAAGCCAAAGCCTCAGAGGTGAGTAAGGATTTTATTTTTACAAAACACAAATTTGTTAGAGGTGAGGATGTGGATAGACATCAAAGTTGTTCCAGTGAAAAGATCGTGTTCTGTCGCAGATATCTTTTATGGAAAATCCTTTCCTTAGGATTTTTCCTCCTGAGAAGCTGAGAGGCCTCAGGAACAAAATGTAAACAGTGATTATCTGCTGCTGTGGAATGCAACAGGTGCATCTGTGATTGGTCTCATGGGGTTGTTTGTAATTAATGGCCAATCACAGTCAGCTGGCTCGGACAGAGAGTACAAGCCACAAACCTTTGTTATTCATTCTTTCCTATTCTATTCTTAGCTAGCCTTCTGATGAAATCCTTTCTTCTATTCTTTTAGTATAGTTTTAATGTAATATATATCATAAAATAATAAATCAGCCTTCTGAAACACGGAGTCAGATCCTCGTCTCTTCCCTCATCCTCAGACCCCAGTGAACACCATCACAAGTAAGGATTTTATTTTTACAAAACACAGATTTGTTAGAGGTGGGGATGTGGATACACATCAAAGTTGTTCCAGTGAAAATATTGTGTTCTGATTGTTATTGCCCCAGAATTTTTCATTCCATCTTTAGCAGTGTCCCTGACTAAATTTGGATTTCTGCAAGCTCCTTCTCCCCAGCTTTGCTGGATCTTTCCCCCCTCAGGCTCTGGGTCACACCATCCTTTGTCTGACCAGCTCCCATTTGCATTCAGGGAGGTGGGGACAGGTCAGGGGACCAGGGACAGCCCCTTGTGACAGCAACCCCACCGTGCTGCCCTCACCCTCCTCCCCAGCTGGCTCCGGGAGGGGACAATTATCCTCATCTAATGGGGGTTCATTAATTCCTCCAGGCAGATGTTCCGCAGCAATGACAGCCCAAAGGTCAAAGCGCTTTTTGCACTGAAATCAAAGCAAGATGGTGTGGCTGAGTCTTGTCCAGTTTTAATAGCTGCTCACAGGGCACTTCAGGGGTCTCTCATTTGGTGACAGCTGGAATTATGGGCAGACCTGCTAAAAAGACCTTTTTATAGTGCAGATAGAAGCACTAATCTGTTTTAATGGCTTTTCCAGCAAAGCCTTTGACACACATTTTCATTATGGTAATGCTTTAATGCAGAAGGCATCCATACAATTAGGATAAAGTCTCCAAGATCTCCTCCTTATTAAGGCTTCTTTTAATTTCAACACTTTTTCAACTCACACAGAAGGACCAGCTTAAAAAAGCTGCTTTGTACAGCCCAAACTGGACCAATTCCATCCTTTAACAACAACAAAAAATCCCCCACTAAACAAACCTCTTAGTTACTAGGTCAGCAACACAACTGGGCTATAAACATGCATCATCCTCCTTCACAATCCTGGCCATGTCAGAGTAGAGTGTTTTACAGCCAAGCAGTGCCAGCTCAGGATATTATCCAGTTTCCACAGTGTCTTGTTTACAAACTTGGAAGATGCTTTCTTCTCACTGCCACAGCATACTAAAAATAATACTCAGGAATAAGTTATTTTAAATAAACTCAAAGATACAGAAGTTTCTCTCAAAAGAACCCTACATTGCAATCCCAAACTCTTCACAGTGCAGAGGAGATGGATGAGAAATGTTTTACTGTCCTGCAGCTTGTCCCATGCAGGTGCTCCTCTGTCAGATCCCTCAGCTAATGCACAAATTAATCTGACCCACAGCCCTCAGACCCCTGAGTTAAATCAGCAGAACTTTATTCATTGAAACAACAACAACAAAAAAATTTATTTCAGAAGTCTCATCTGCACCATCTGCCCGGCCCAGCCACACAAAACTCCCAATGTCAGCAGCAGGGCTGAAATAGTGCCAGCCCCAGGGAGGGAAATGTATTTGTGGGGTGCCCCAATGAAGGAAGGAATTATCAATCTGACTC
The DNA here is from genome assembly GCF_027887145.1 of Ammospiza caudacuta. Lineage (NCBI taxonomy): Eukaryota > Metazoa > Chordata > Aves > Passeriformes > Passerellidae > Ammospiza > Ammospiza caudacuta. The sequence goes on along the minus strand of NC_080614.1, from coordinate 5,525,012 downwards.
CATGTTCTCAGAAGGCTAATTTATTACTTTATGATACTATATTATAATTAAGAATAGTGTAGTCAACTATACTAAAGAATACAGAAAGGATACTTACAGAATGCTAAAAAGATAATAATGAAAACTTGTGACTCTTTCCAGAGTCCCAACACAGCTTGGCCCTGATTGGCCAAACAGTGAAAACAACTCACAGCAGAATGCAATGGAACAATCACCTGTGGGTAAACAATCTCCAAACACATTCCACATGAGCACAACACAGGAGAAGCAAGTGAGATAAGAATTGTTTTCCTTTTTCTCTGAGGCTTCGCAGCTTCCCAGGGGAAAATCCTGGGTGAAGGGATTTTTCCAGAAAATACAAATGTGACAGGAGGGAGTAGCAGCAACCCTACAGCAGCAGGAACAACAGGGCAGGATGGTGCTGAGCCAGCATGGCTCATCATGCAGAGCAGGCAATGATCCCCCTTCACACAGGGAGATTTATTTAAGGCTGTCTCGGAGGGCAGGTTTATTATTAATGGGAAAACCAAGGAAACCCCTTGCCTTTTCATTTCGCACTGATGATGTGAATGAATTTTGTATTTGCTTGAAATGATATTTCAGTAGGAGATAACTGCCAGCAGAGGGGGTTATGGGTTTTCCATCTGCTTAGAAGAAAGAGTTCCTGTGAAAGAGCTGGCAACAACCCACTGTTAGCAACTTTCACTTTTCTGAAAAATCCCTTCGCCCAGGATTTTCTCCTGGGAAGCTGAAAAGCCTCAGAGAAAAAGGAAAACAATTCTTAGCTCATTTGCTTCTCCTGTGTTGTGCTCACATGTGGAATGTGTTTGGAGATTGTTTATCCACAGGTGATTGTTCCATTGCATTCTGCTGTGAGTTGTTTTCACTCTTTGGCCAATCAGGGCCAAGCTGTGTTGGGACTCTGGAAAGAGTCACGAGTTTTTCATTATTATATTTTTAGCATTCTGTAAGTATTCTTTCTGTATTCTGTAGTATATTTTAATATAGTATTCTTTAATATAATATAGTATCATAAAATGATAAATTAGCCTTCTGAGAACATGGATTCAGATTCATCATTCCTGCCTTCTTTGAGACATTTCTCAGCAGATACAATACAGAATTACTGGCTTACTTCACCAAGACAGTGAGGCAGATGCAAGAAAGCTTTTCCCAGTCCTGTAAATGCTGACTTCCAAAACATGTCCATGATTGCCCAGGCTGAGCAGGGTGGGAAAATGCTGTGCCCAAGAAGATCCCAGAAGAAGAATCAACCAGGTTTTTACATCATACAGCTCTCACAACAAACTCAGCCCAGCAAACAGGAGCAATGTCACTGATCTCAGGCTGGGCAAAGCAGAAAATCAATGAGGTGCTTGGGATTTGTGTCAGCGACGGGGAAACCATAAAATGAAGATTTTTACTTTTTTTTCTCAGCTATTTGCTCAAATCGAGCTGAGATGGTTCTCAGTTTATATCCCACCAAGAAATGAGCCTGAAGATTGAAGTGCCTCTTCATATTCTCCCAATTCCTCCTCTTGCTCTTTCTGGCGCTTGCCAGTGTCTGGCCTTGTGTGAATTTCCTTAACAAGTCTCCTCTCCAGCACAGAAGACCTGGATAATAACAAGAGTGAATTGCAGGGCCCTTAGGTCCCAGCAGCTTAGAGGGCAACTGGAAAAAAGCACAGATCACTCAGTTGGCAGATAAGGAACTAATCCTGACAGAAAATCGGTTTTCCATAACATTGTGCATTCTGCAAAAGGAAAGCGAAAGAGGCTGGATGGGGCTGAGATTGTACACAGCAATCCTGGTGTATACCATGATATATATGTCAAACACACAAGCACAACTTGACAGAAATCAGTTTTCCATAACATTGTGCATTCTGCAAAAGGGAAGTGAGAGAGGCTGGATGGGGCTGAGATTGCACACAGTAATCATGGTATATACCATGATATATATGTCAAATACACAAGCACAATTTGTCTGCAAGGAGCTGATATGTGAGCTCAGTTCTGGACAGGATTCCTGAATCTATTAGAGAAAACCAGACCAGAAGGGACACCACAGGACCAGGCTGGAACAGAGCACTGCTCTGTCTTCTGCAGCACCTCCAACAGCCAAAAACAAGAGCAAAGAACAAAATCTGCAGCTAGAAATAGCTGCTGTATGCACTATCCCTCACTGAGGAACATTTCACCCCAGCCTCATTAAAGGAGGATTGGTATTTATAATAACCCCAAATTTTGTTTTCTCTCCAACATTTATTTTTACAGCTTTCTCTAAGGACTTCAACCACACACCATAAGGGGCACCACACATCTCTTATTTGCTGTGATGTATTTCAGGGGCGAGTTGCACAGGGCAACTTGTCCTGGTATTTATAATAACCCCAAATTTTGTTTTCTCTCCAACATTTATTTTTACAGTTTTCTCCAAGGACTTCAGCCACACACCCACACACCTCTGATTTGCTCTGATGTATTTCAGGGGCAAGTTGCACAGGATAACTTGTCCTTTGACATTGGCCCAAGAAGTGTGGTAGGGAGGAAAGAGAAAAAGCATTTCCTTTTTCTCACAGCTAAATCACCAGCAGCATCTATGGGGTTACAAATCCTGGCTCCCCTTCCTCCCTGGATATAGGGTCAGGTCCCTTGGTCCTGTAAGCAAACACTTGAGCCACGGACCTGACAATTAATATGCAAGACAAGGGAGAACCAGGGTTCATTTTCAACTTGTCAGGGCTCACGAAATAAATTACAGAATAGAATCCCAGAATGACAAAATAACGAGCAATTCATTTGAAATGTAAAATAAATAGGTAAATCTCCAGCGGGCTGGCAGAATAAATGGGATTCAGCTGACATTTGGTGATTAAATTAAAGAGTAATGACCTCATGAATAATGGGCTACAGGATTGAATTTGGAGGGCAATATTTTCTTAAGTGGGGGCAGAGGAACAGCACATCCAGTAAGAGCCAAGCTATACTTTTTTGCATTATTTTCAGCGCTCTGCACAAACTCCCTGTCAGGACCCAGCACATCCCTCTGCCTGTCCAGGATGGCCAGGAACCCTGCCAGGGGGCTCAGAGACCAAAACACCTCTGGGTTTGATTATGACCCATGGAGCAAATTACCAACCTTGTATGAAGATCAACAAGCCATGACAAATTAAGTAGAATGATAGTGAAGTTATCACAGGGTGGAAAAGTAGATTTTAGGTTTCTGGTATGGGGGTTCAGGGGGCAAGATGGAGGGAACTGGGCATGTCCAGCCTTTCTCCTTTTTCTTCTTGGCCTCCATCTTCTGCTGGGATGTTGGCACTTATAGATTGGTTTAGAGTCACTGTCTAACATAGGTGATAGGTATTGGGAAGTTATTGTAAATATTGAAGTTTTTAGTATAAAGACATAACACCGCCCTGGGGCAGGCAGAGTGCCTGGAACTGTCCTGCTGGATGGACCTCGGCAGGGCAGGAGAAAGAATTTTATAGATAAGATGCAATAAACAGCCTTGAGACTGAGAAATGAAGAGCCCTGACTCCTTCTTCAAGCGCCAGGCTGGGAAAAGAGACTTTCTAACACATCTCAGGGTCACTGTGACCAGCTAAAGACCCCAACAAACCCCCACTTCTGAAAAGCTGCAATGCCTGAGCACACAGCCCTCTCATCGCAAGGTCTTCAAGTGAGGAGCTCCCCAGCTTCCAAGAGAATTCCTCCTCTCCCAGCAGGCATTTGCAGTGTTAGTTCAGGCCATGAACAGGAGCACAAACCCCACTGCTCCCTCTGGAGTGGGGAAAAAGTTACACCCAGCAGTAATTAAACAATCATTAAGGTGTGCATCCCTAGCAAAGCCACCTCCTGTGCTCAGAGACCTTCACGTTTGTGTGCCCCAGCCCCTGGCACACGCTGTCCTCTCTCTTGTCAGTCCACACCAAATGCAAATCCAGGTTTCCAAGCTCTCCCCTTCCCTCAGCTGCTGGTATTATGTGGGAATTATCAGAGGATTATGTTATCAGGGCTTCCATGGTAATGTCAGCTGCTGTTTCTTGACCTGCAGTTCTGAGCTTGGTCTTTTGAGCTGTCACTGATCCCAGCTGTTATTCTGAGCAAAATTTTCATTGGTGAGCCAAGATTCCTTCCCCAATCTGCTGCTGGCCACCCCGCTCCCTAAAAATTCTAAAAACCCCAGCATCCCCCCAAGGATACAGGGCCAACCTCTCCTTTCTCAGCCAAAACCGTGCAGCCTGGGGAAGGACTTGATTCAGTGAGTCAATTTCTTTGTTTTCTTGTGAAAAGTGTGTATTTTATGATTGGTTTTTCACAAATATTAAAATGAATATTATATGTGTTATGTTAGAAAGTTATGCTGTGTTAATTTTCTTAAGTAGTGTGTTAAATATAGTTTTAGGTTATAACATAACGTTAAAATAGAAATTATGCTATGTGAGATACTTTTTTTAAAAGAGGAATGAGGTACTCTCACCAAGTTCCTTTCTTCTGATAATGGAGCAATAAATTCATTTTCTCTGAAAGATTTAGGTGTCCTGTGGCTGCTATCTCTGTGCGAGTCCTTTCTTTAAAAAATCTCACATAGCATAGTTTCTATTTTAACATTATGTTATAACCTAAAACTATATTCAACACACTACTTAAGAAAATTAATACAGCATCACTTTCTAACATAATACATATAATATTAATTTTATTTAATTTATTTATTTAATTTAATTTATTTATTTCATTAATAATATTTCTGAAAAGCCAATAATAAAATCCGCATTTTTCACAAGCCCTGCCAGGGCTGCCAGCCCAGTGGGCACTACAAACAAGCTGAAGGGAAAAGGCACATTGTTTACATGAAATCCTGGCTCAAGCCTTACATTTAAAATGCTTGTGCTCACCTCTCCCCTTTAAACAAGTGGTGCTACAATAGGAATCCCCCTGGTGACAGAGCCTGATAAAGCAGATTATGTGCTTAGAGTGTGATTCCCACTTGGCACGGTATCAGATCTTAGAGCAGCTGTACAGCAACACTCACTGCAGCACCAGACATATGCCAGCCTTGGCAGGTACACCAAAGCTCCTCTCAGCATCCAAGTCCTTTTCTGGAGCTGGATTTGGGCAAAAATTGCATTTTCAGCACAGCTCCCAGTGCTGCCTGCGTGCACTGGAAGGAAAAACTTCCCTGTCCTTACATGCTCCACTTCAGCACTACAAGGAAGGGACAAAAGCATTTTGATTATAAAGAGCATTTGCAAGGCTCAAAGCACAGTTATTACTTGTAATTACAGTGGCCCAGTGCAGTGTAAGGACATCTCCTTAAATAGGTCTAACCAGTGAAAGTGTTATTTTTAGAGATATCTTACCAAATAACCTTTAAAAAGCTGTTATTTGCTGGATTCTGCATTAGCGCATCATCTTCCAAAGTCACCTTACAGCCTCCTGGAGCAAAGCAAAGCCCAGTCCAAACAGATGCACCACAAACAACCTTTCCACCTATTATATTGCAGGTTTACACTCTGCACATTAAGCAGAAACAGTTATTAAAATACACAAAACATTGGCTCCTTAGAGCCCCAAGATCTACAGCCTCGACAATTTACATGCACTCATTTTCATCTCTGCTACACCCACACCTCGCTGCTGCTACCCCAAATTTTAGTGAAAAGCTTTCCAGGTTTGTCCTGGTGCAACAAAAATCAGCCCCTGGGTGTGAAGAGAGATGGAACAGATGCAGGGTTTTTATTTATAAAGCCTACCACTCTCTCCCTCCTGGCAAATTGTATATCCTGCCAAGTCAGTACACACTGAAACCAAAATTAAAATGCAGTAAACTAGCATAAGAAAAAAGGGCTGAAAACTCACATTTCCACAGATGAAGATGGTTGAGTATAGAAGATCCAATTAGGAACAGAGAGAAGGGCTCAGCAATTTGCCTTTTTAAAAGGCTACATTTGCATGCAGAACTGGCACAGGACAGGGGAGCAGTGTCACCCTGCTCTTCTGAAGTTCTTCTGAACCTTCTGATGTTTGCATTTTGGTAATGGATTTCCTCACGCACTTTTCTTGTAAATAATGATTGTTTTGCATTCCTTTCTGGAGCAGGAGAGAACTGATGGGCTGTTGGTTTGACCAGTGTGGTTGGAGAGGTGGCAATTTCACCCTTCAACCCATGATCACTTTTGGAATTCTATGAATATCAAGGTTGGGAAATAAATGTGCTTTTTTTTTTTTTGTCCATTCTTTGCCATGGACATCTCAGTGTTTGAGTGTTCATTTTGTGTTGTATTGTGACAGAGCAGAGAGTGGGACTGTCACCGCAGGAACTGGTTTTGGCTGACCCACAAGTGTTGGGGTCTGCATGTAAGGAGCTGAAACCTGACCCGGGGTCATCCCAGCAGTGGGAACAACCCCCAAGCAAATGGGGGAGCTGCTTCACCACAGATTTGCCCACGTGCAGGGTGAGGCACTGAAGATCAGGGCTCTGGGCCAAGTGTCCAGAGCAGCTCATTTCTGGCTCTCCATCAATCTTCAGGACAGGCTCATGAGAGATGAGGAGCAGAAACCTTCTCATGGCACCTCCTAATGGTGACAAATGCCACCCAGCAGCGTCCTGGTAAACAAAGCAGAGCCTGCCCAGCATCTCAGTTCCTCTGTGTAAGAACTGAAATGAGGGATGTGGGACCCCAGGCAGCTCTACAAAATGCAGGTTATTGTATCCAAGATGTCACAGCATTCCAGGGTCGTGGGTGACAGAGCTGTGCCCACAGCTGTCAGCTCCAGCTGCAGGCAGGCCCAGAGACCCTTTGGTTTTGGTTACAAATGCATTATATACTTTTCTTTTGGTTATAATGCATTATATACTTTTCTTTTGGTTACAATGCATTATAGACTTTGCTTTGCTTTGCATCTTAATCAGCAGAACCAATCTATACCTTAACTATTATCTATAGCCCATCATAACTGCTGTAATTACCATATTCATGTCACTGTTCTCCAGTCACTAAAAGTTAGTACATTGCAGTTTAAGCCAGAAGTTGTTATTCAGTTTTCTTGCAGTGGAAAATTCTGAGATCTTTTTTCTACTTGCCACATTTGCTGACTTGTTTGCCTGTGCTGTCTTTCTGCTTGGTAAAAACATCTCCTTGTTTGAGGTGGGTTTATCCTTTGCTCTAAGCCATAAAAACCCCTTCTAACCAACACACCCTTTGCCTCCTTGGTTATCCAGTAAGACTGGCTCAGCAATTCTTTTCTTCTGTATCAAAACTTGCTTCCGTCTCTATTCCTTTTTCAGACTCTACATTTAAAAATCTTTCTGCTAACCATACATACCTGTGAGACTTCCTTGTCAAAGTTTCATCCTTCCCAGCACCCCTGCGCAGTGATCTGGGCACCTCTGTCCCCTGCCAGTCACTTCCACTTTGAGTGCAATCCTTCAAAGCAGCTGCACCCTTCCCTTCCACAAGGGCAGTGGGTGGCACAGGGGAGCCCTGATCTCAGCCAGGCCAGATGAGTCTCCAGGAAAAGCAATCACGCTGTAATCACAAGGCACATTACTCTATCAGCAGGTGAAATCCCACATTTAAAAAAAGAACCACCTTTTGCAGATCACACTTGCCCAGAAGCACATCAGGGGAATGCGAGTGCCCTTGAAAATCTTACATTGCTCTGGAAGGCCATTCCTCACCCAAGATAAATAGCCCTCTGCTCAGCAAGGCATCAGAGTGTTTACAGATTTTTTTTCCCCCCCAAAAGAACGTCTACTCCATAAAACAACAATTAGCTGCACTCTGGATTTATGAGTGCAATTTGCAATGCTGTTAAAGCATGGGCAGCCGTGGTTTCCATGCAATGGTAATTGCATTGCTGTGAAGGAGCCTGAGAAAGGCACACTGCTGGCTTTTGGGGATTGCTGGAAAAGTGAGAGGCTGCTGCTCTTCATGGAAAAGAACTGCTACCACCTTCACAGTGATACAGGGCACACAATGGTGCCACCATCACCTGCAATGAGCTTGTCCTGTTGGTGAGTGGGGAATGCTGGTGTAACACTAGAATTGGGAACTCTAGGGTGTAACACACCTAGAGCTGCAGGAATCATTTCACAATTAGTGAAGTATACTGTTATTATGATATTTTATGAAAAAATCCCTTTGCCAGGATTTTTCTCCTGAGAAGGCTGAAAAGCCTGAGGAAAGAAATGTAAACAATAATTATCTATTGAAATGTGGTTTAGAAGTTGCTTACCAACAGGTGCATCTGTGATTGGTCTCATGTGGTTGTTTCTAATTAATGGCCAATCACAGCCAGCTGACTCAGACTCTCTGTCCAAGCCACAAACCTTTGTTATTCATTCTTTCTTTTTCTGATGAAATCCTTTCTTCTATTCTTTTAGTATAGTTTTAATATAATATATATCATAAAATAATAAATCAAGCCTTATGAGACATGGAGTCAAATCCTCATCTCTCCCCTCATCCTGAGACCCCTGTGAGCACCATCACAAGTGTGAGCACACCCAGATGAGGGACTGAGGGGCTCTTCCACTGCTGCATCAGCTCAGCGGGCTCCTGGCAGGTGCAGGACAAGCCTTTGGTGCCGCAGCACAGCACAGAGGGACAAAACCTGCACCAGAAGTTCATGGCAGACACTGTGTGCTGTGGGAACTGCGGTGCTGCAGGTGAGCCCCATCCCCGTGGAGTCAGCTCAGGGCAATCTTCATACACAGCATGGAATGGAGGAGTGAAAATCTTCCACAAACCATGGCTAAAGCTCTTGTTCTGGTCAGCCCTCTTGCAGACCTGTGTGGGTTCCTGCACGGCCTTTTCCAAGCTCTCCTGGATGTGATAAGTTGGCTTCAAGAGGCCCAACTTCAGCAGCAGGAGCAGACAATCCTGTGCACTTCAGGAACTGGTTCTGTGGCCTCATCCCCTCTGCATTCCTGGCACAACACAGATGCTGTCAGTGCACTCTGGTTGTCAGCATCAACAGTGATGTGGTGATGAGCGAGGGACCCAAACGTGCGAATGTCAAAATCTTTTTATTTACAACAGTCTCCAAAAAATCAGGGAACACTGAAAATAGTGAGGGTAGGAGACAACTTACAAAAGTGACACGCATACATCAGGAATTGTGCTACATCAACTCTGGGAACTGACACTCTAAGGTCTGCACACAACGTGGTGGAATGGCAGTGCCCTCCCTCCTGCTGTCCATGGGGTGCTCAAGCCTTGTACTTTGAACCATCTTTCCTCCCATTTTGAACCATCCTCCCTCCCATTTGTTCTGCTTCTGCCTCCAAGCCTTTCTTTTCCTCCAAATCTGATTGTTGTTCTTCTTCCAGCCATGGTCACTGCCCCCACCTCCCTTCAGCAATTGCCCAAAGGAGCAGCAGAGAAGAAAAAGCCAAAACCTCAGGATGGAGACAGGTATTGAAAGATGCCCAGCTCTGGGACCCTGGGTACTATCCCAGGGCTATATACTTAGCAGAAGCCTCTGAAATATCTGTAAACTATGGCTTTCACGCTGTCAGGGGTGAGGAGTGATGTTGGAAGTAACCAAGACACTGAATTTGTCCTGCCTGGCTGCAAATCAGTCTGCACAGCTTCCTTGGTGGACAGTGTGGGAGGATATATTTGTGTCATGGGGTTGAACAAAAAGCCTTTTGTAACCTTCCAGAAGGGCAGGCTGAAAGCTCTGTGAGAAGCTGTTTAACTCCCTGCCTTCCTCTGCCTAAGGAAACTCTCAACACTTTTCCAGCCACTTTCAATCCAGATTCTGTGAGCACCTTAGGCATGAACCATGGTGAAGGCTGAACCTTGTTTAGCAAGACAACAGGGCTCAGGAGATGGTCTGTGAGACAGAGGAGTCATGAGGGAGAGAAGATAGGCAAAGATGTGGGAGGAATCTTTTAAGGTGAACATCTGCTCCTGGAACAGCATCAAATAGGTGAAACATTGCTTTTTATTGCTGTGAGCATCTGCCTTGGAGCACCAATTCCCAGCAGGGCTGTCAGCTCTGCCTCCACATTGCTCAGATAAAGCCATCCCTTTCCTTACCTCCATAATTTATGAGTATTCTGCAATCACAAAGTTGACACTGCCTACATGGACATGTCTACATCTGCCACTCATTTGCTGTCTCCACGGATGCCTGGGGAGACCAGGATGTTGTAAGTGTTTTGCAGAAGGCTGGGCTCCAGTTTTAAGCCTCTGTCACTCCAGTGCATGAGGAGAAAGCACCAGCCATGCTGAGCACAGAGCTGAGCAGGGTGAAGCAGTGATGGGACAAATGTCTAGTTAGATCTTAAATGTCATGGCTGTGTTTAATCAGGGTCTCAGGTTACAACATTCAGTGAGTCCTTACAGCATAAATCACCTGGGATCCTCTAAGACTCTTCTGCCATCCTGCTACCTCTGCTGTAAGTTCCTGCTCCTCTCCTTGCCTCAGTTTCCCTCCTGGAGGGGCACAATCTCCTCAGCATGCCTTTGTGAATCATTTGCACTTATCTTGGTCTGCCCTGCTCCATCTGAATCGTTCCAGCCATGGCATTCCCAGTCTCACTCTGGGCAGCAAAAGCCAAGGTGATGCCCTGCTCCTGCTAGAGCCCACCAGTTCCTCTGCACAGAGGGGGCTTGGGCTGGCTGGAGAGGAGGAGAGACAATGACAGCTTGTCCTTTTCCCCACCTGCTTCAGAATACAGGATGGACCCTGCCAGGTGCCAAGAACTCTTTGTTATTTTTGCCTGCAGATCAGAGACACTGCCAGAGCAGACCCAAGAAACACTCAAAGTTTCCCTCTACTTTAAAATTAATCTTTGCTTCCCCACAGTGGCTGAATGGATGTTCCCAGCATGGCATGAATGGATGTTCCCAGCATGGCATGTCCAGATTAACACTGCAGGTGGGGCGTTTATGGAGCCTCTTTATAGTGAGAACAGACGTAGGATACCAGGGGCTTACACAGGCTTTCAACTTCACAGGATTCAAAGCACATCTGTGCTTTTTCTCAAAGGCCTTGAAAGGTTTCTTAATACGTATAGAAGGAGGAACTTCCTCGAAGGGAAGTCACTCTCTTACTCTGTTGTCTGCTGACCTGGAAACATCCATCAGCTTTAATCACCCAAAAGAGGTTTGAAGTATTTGCTAAGTTCAAGTCAAGCTACAAGCCAGAGAATCCTTGCCCACAGTGCTAGGGACACCTTGCCATCCCCTGCAGCACCTGCACAGCCACACAGCTGCATGGGGCTCCATGGATATCACAAACACTCCTGCCCTCTCCAGTCACTGCCACTTAGGAGAGCTCAGGGCACCACCAGGAGTTAAATCTGGAGCACAGACACAGGGAACAGCATGGCTTACAGAGCAAGGATGGGGCTAAACTGTGCACAGCATCCATCAGAGCAGCACAGCTTGAGGATAGCCAAAAATCATTTCCAGAACTGTGGCATTCACATTCTCTGAAAAATTCCTTCACCCAGGATTTTTTCTCCTGGGAAGGTGAGAAGCCTCAGAGAAAAGGAAAACAATTCTTATCTCATTTGCTTCTCCTGTGTTGTGCTCACATGTGGAATGTGTTTGGAGATTGTTTACCCAGAGGTGAGTGTTACATTGGATTCTGGTGTGAGTTGTTTTGACTCATTGGCCAATTGGGGCCAAGCTGTGTCAGGACTCTGGAAAGAGTCACGAGTTTTCATTATTATCTTTTAGCCTTCTGTAAGCATCCTTTCTGTATTCTTTAGTATAGTTAGTATAGTATTCTTTAATATAATATAGTATAATAAAATAGTAAATTAGCCTTCTGAGAACATGGAGTCAGATGCACCATTCCTGACTTTGTTGGGGCATTCCCAGCAACTACAAGACAGAACCATTTACTCATGGGCACAGGGTTCATTATGAAGGAGCTGGTGCAGATTAGAGGTAGGTACCAAGAAAACATTTTGCACTTTGCAGAAAGGGGTAACTCAGAAGCTCCATGGGATATCAAGGAGAAACCAGGACACTCACATTCTGCTCTACTCACATTCTCACTACCCTCACTGCCTGTAGCAGGATTACTCCGGAGTCCAACTGGAAACAATAAGAACTCCTCTCTCCAGCTTGGGGACACCTTGGGGAACCTACTTTAGAAACAAGTATTTGACCCAGTTTCACAGGGATGACAATGTGAAGGTGTAAGACTGGCAGGGATCAAAGCAGGGATGCCCTGAGCCAAGGAGAAGCAGCTCAGTCTCTCAGCAGTGCAGGCCCCACAAACTGGCTGGCAATGGGGTTGGACTTCCTGGAAGTTTCATCTTAAAAAGAGAACACAAAGCCACCAGGACATGAAATCTGCAAAGAAATTGAGTTAGGCTGCTTCCTGGCCACATTATTCTGCAGGCACCCTTGTAAATAATGGCTAATGCATCTCCCAGTGGGCCTGACCCTCCCCTCCTGCCAAGCATCAGATGTGCTGTGCATTAATGCACACTTAGCTATTTCAATTTTAAAAATACGAGAGAACCAGTGATGCTTAAAACGCACTTGTTAATGGCAGCAGTTTGTGATTTCATTTCAGTTTAATACCAACCATCTGCTCAGAGCAGACAGCAGCTGCAGCTCTGGTGCCCATGGGTCTCCACTGAGGAGGGTTTCTGTGAGCTGCCACAGAGGATGCTGTGCACACCACCAGGAATGGGCTCTGCCTTGTCCTCAGCCAAGAGCTGACTGCTGTGACCAAAGAGCTCTGCAGGGAACCCAGGGCTCTCTTTTCTCTCCACCAGGAAGAGCAGATCAGTGACTGGTGAGGTGACATGGCGGGACTGGGCATTGAAATGCCTTGACCTCACTACTGGGATGAGGGAGAGGAGAGCAGGCTGCTGAGGGCACCATCTGCTTCCTGATGGCTGCTGGCAGACACATGAGATCCCAGCACAAAGTCCCCCCAGCAGGAAGGGGAATGCTTTGTATCCCACCACCATGAAAACAGGGCCACTGCAGGTGGTGCCACCCAACAGCTCTGGTTTGGATCCAAAAGTGACGCTCAAAAGTGCAGCAAGTTCACTGCTGGTCTGGCATGGATACAGGGCCTGGCAAAGGGATCCAGATAATGTTGTCCCCAGGCCTGTCCAACAGCTCACTGCTGGTTTTGGAGGCTCAGATAAGGAGGCACAGGCTTGGTGTGGGAGCAGGACATCACCCAAGAGTCATCCTTGCAATTCTGACTCTGGACAAGGGAGGGGAAGGACAGAGGGAAGGATTTTTGAAAGACCTTCCCAAATTCTCCCATTTTAGCCTTGTGGGTCCAGAAAGCCCTGTTTGATAAAAATAAATTAAAAGAAAAGAAAAAAAAAGAAAGCAGAAAGAAAACTGAGAGAAGGAAACCTCCTCCTCTCCTCTTCACGGGCTGAGGTATTCCCTGGGCAGCCCTCACTTTCCATCACCCATCCATCACTACCTAAAATAAATACAAGTTTTGAGCAAAACTCATTAGAAAATAAAGTGCATCTGCAATTGAAAAACTTCATGAAAAAAGGGACTCTTTTTTTTTTTTCCTCTTTGTTTTCCTTACAAAAAATATTCTTTAAAAAGAAAAGAAAAAACGAAAAGGAGCGACGCGGCTCTCTCGGCCTGGCGTCTAGAGGGCCATCCCATTGGGTCATACAGGGCTGTCCCATCGGGTCTAGAGGGCTGTCCCGTTGGGGAGGGGGATCTTAAACCCACTCTTGAGCAGGGCAAGGCAGATGCAGAGAGCCAGCAGGCCAGCCAGGAGCACGGCCAGCAGAGCCTTGAGGCAGGAGGTGCTGCTGCGCGTGAAGGTGCCGGGCGCCATGGTGCTCAGCAGGGCCGTGCTCACAGTCAGCGTGTACAGGATGGACACCGCCGTGTTGAGGGCCACGATCTTCCCAAACTTGGCAAAGGGGGCAATGATGCAGAAGAACAGCGGGACGGTGGCAATCAGCGTGGTGGTGGCGCTGGAGACGATGGCCACCCCAACGCGGCGCACGGCTTCCATTGTCCTCCACTGCCGGCACGCCGTGGGGTCCTGGGGAGGGAGAGCAGCGTTAGTGTGACACGCACAGGGGGTTGGTTCATTGATATATTACGGTTTGAGAGGGTGGTTTAGCTGATAGAATCCCAGTCCAGGACAAAGAGGCTGTTTGAGTGCAGCTCAGACATTTAGTGTAGTACTTTGCAAAGAGCATTGGGTTAGAGTCACAGAATCACAGAATAATGAGGTTGGAAGGGACCTCTAAATCCTGGAGAGGTGGCTTAGCTGATAGAATGCCAGTCCAGGACAAAGAAGCTGCTTGAGTCTGTACTCAGACTGTCTGTACTCAGACATTTAGTGCAGTGCTATGCAAAGAGCCATAGGGTTACAATCACAGAATCAGAGAATAATGAGGTTGGAAGAGACCTCTTAGATCATCGAGTCCAACCTATGCCCTAACACTTCAATTAGACTATAGCACCAAGTGCCATGTCCAGTCTTTTTTTAAACACTTCCAGAGATGGTGATTCTACCACCTCCCTGGGAAGAGCATTCCAGTACTTTATTATTCTTTTAGCGAAATATTTTTTCCTAATATCCAACCTGTACCTTCCCTGATGTAGCTGGAGGCTGTGTCCTCTGGTTCTGTCAGAGACCAACCCCACCTGTCTGCAGCTTCCCTTCAGGAAGGTGTAGAGAGTGATAAGGTTGCCTCTAAGCCTCCTTTTCTCCAGGCTAAAAGGAGAAATCTCCTCCCCATCTCCTTCAAACACAGGGTTTGTGTTCCCAGCCCCTCACCAGCCTCGTTGCCTCCTCTGGACGTGCTCAAGCATCTCAACATCCTTCCCAAACTGAGGGGCCATAGCTGCACACTGCACTCTGACCCTTGCCTGTCATGTGTCCTGCATCACAGCTGAGTGCCAGGGAGGCACAGGAAGAATGAATGCAAAGCTGTAGGAGGAACAGAGCTCACCTCAGCCTGCTGGAGAGGCAGGTTCTCCCCTGCCAGCAGGTATCCCTCCACCAGGTGCACACAGTAATCAACAGAGGAGCCCACGAGGATGGAGAGGGAGATGGCTTCCACAGCTCCCATCTCCCAGCCACACCAGTACATGATGGTCACCACCAGGCACACAACCCCTGTGGGAGAAAGGTGATGTTAGGTAATGTACAGGTGTCACAGACAATTTTTATGAACAATCCTTTCCTTAGGGATTTCCCTCCTGAGAAGTTGAGAGGCCTCAGGAACAAAATGTAAACATTGATTATCTGCTGCTGTGGAATGCAACAGGTGCATCTGTGATTGGTCTCATGTGGCTGTTTCTAATTAATGGCCAATCACAGCCCAGCTGGCTTAGACAGAGAGTCCTATCTATTGTGTAGATAAAACACACAGGGAATTAGACACACAAATCTACTTTCCCAATGAGGTTGGGAGTTTGTTCTGTTCTGTTCACTTAACCAGTCTGTTCTCTAGGACCGGCCCCTGGAATGCCAAAAGGGTTTATCCAGAATACAAGCAATTCACTTCAAATCACCAGAGAATCAGCTCTGCCACAGTCCATCCCTTTCAGGAAAAGTGAAAACCTTCTAAGAGCTGAAATGAGGGATGTGGGACTCCAGGCAGCTCTCCAAAATGCAGTTTATTGTATCCACGAGGTTACAGCAGCCCAGGGTCATGGGTGACAGAGCTGTGCCCACAGCTGTCAGCTCCAGCTGCAGACAGGCCTGGAGACCCTTTAATTCTGGTTACAATGCATTATATACTTTTCTTTGCTGAGCATCTTAATACAGCAGAACCAATCTATACCTTAATTATTATCTATAGCCCATCATAACTACTGTAATTACCATATTCATGTTACTGTTCTCCAGTCACTAAAAGTTAGTACATTGCAGTTTAAGCCAGAAGTTGTTATTCAGTTTTCTTGCAGTGGAAAATTCTGAGATCTTTTTTCTACTTGCCACATTTGCTGACTTGTTTGCCTGTGCTGTCTTTCTGCTTGGTAAAAACATCTCCTTGTTTGGGGTGGGTTTATCCTTTGCTCTAAGCCATAAAAACCCCTTTTAACTAACACACCCTTTGCCTCCTTGGTTATCCAGTAAGACTGGCTCAGCAATTCTTTTCTTCTATATAAAAACTTGCTTCTATCTCTATTTCATTCTCAGATTCTACATTCAAAAATCTTTCTGCCAAGCACACATATCTGTGAGACTTTCTTGTCAAACTTTCATCCTTCCCAACAAAGCCTGACACATTGGAACTGGTGTTTTTACCTAGGATGCTGAGCAGCACTGGCAGCAGGAGGAGGATGTGTGTGGTGAACACTGCCACAGCAGCCACACAGATGACCAGCGAGAGGACAAGGCCATAGAGGGCACTCTGCACTCCTGGAAGGAAACAGCCAGCTGATATGAATCCTGGAAGGTGACAGCTGCCATGGCAAAGGCACCATGCTCCTGCTGGCAACAAGGCAGGCAGGGACTCACACTGGGGAAGACAGGAGGGGGAGAATGAAAGTGGAAAGAAGGTGATTTGTTGGAACCCAGGACATCCCTGTGGCTGCCCTGGATGGCTCAAGCCCCTGCCAGGGGGCTCAGAGACCTTGGCACAGAGCCCAAGACCCCTGTGCCTTCCATTTTAACCTATGGAAACAATTACCAACTTTGTGCAAGGAGTTACAAGCCACAAGAGTTTGAATAGAATGATAGTGAATTTATCACCAGGTGAAAATGTAGAATTTTGGGGTTTATAGAATGGGGGTTCAGGAGGCAAGATGGAGGAATCTGGGTGTGTCATCTCCTTCTTGTTCTTGTCCTCCATCTTCTGCTGTGATGGTGGCACTGTTGTATTGGTTTAGAGTAGAGACAGAGTGTCTAACATAGGGGATAGGTATTGGAAAATTATTGTAAATAAAGTACACGTAGTTCTTAGTATAAAAAGCCAACAGCACCCCAAGTGTGGTCAGTGTGCTACAAACCGACCTGCCAGACAGATCTCAGCAGGTCAGAGAAAGAATGGAATAGATAAGCAAAAAATAAACAATCATCTTGAAAACCAGAACAGAAGAATCCTGACTCCTTTTTCAGCTGCTGGGCTGGGAAAAGAGACTCTCTGACACATCTCGGGGTCATCCTGACCACAGAGACTCCGAGAGTGATTGGATTTTGAATCAGCAGGGCTGAGTCCCTTCCCTAACCCATTTCCTTGGGCTTTGCCTAATTTTGACAATGCACATTCAGGCTTTAGGAGTTTGCCTGGCAATGGCAAAGGAGTGCAGATATAACCCATGCCCACCCTATGGGATGGGGTGTGCTGTGAGGATGTGTCAGAGAGCATGGGTTCCCCAGGGACAGAAACACGGCAGTCACTTGCCTATAATCTCCATGAAAATCTGCTTCCAGTGCTCACAGGTCTGGAAGCCGTGCCGGAGAGCAGAGCCCTCTGGGAAGAGCTGGAGCTGCTGCTGCAGGAATGTCTCCCACTTCAGATAGTCAGCATATGTCTGGAAGGATGATTTCCCCTTGTAGGTTGTCTGTAACAAGATAAACACATCACTCATGGCCTGCTCTTTGGGCAGGCTGTGTGGGGACTCTGGAAAGAGTCACAAGTTTTCATTATTATCTTTTCAGCATTCTGTAAGTATCCCTTCTATATTCTTTAGTATAGTATTCTTTAATATAATGCATGGCAAGGGGAAGGGCAGAAAAACCAGCTCAAGTGGCAGCATCAGGCAGGAATGGCAGTGGCATTTGGGCAAATCTGCCACCAGCTTTTTGCCTGAGCTAATTGTGGTGTGAGCAGCCACTTCTACCAACCTGTGAGTGAGTGCAGGCATCTGTCTGCAACAAATGCTAACAAACACTAAATTATGTCTGCAAATGGAAGTGGCCCTACCAATCCTCTACCACCACCTTAACCTGAACCTCCACACTTAACCTCCACCACCTTAGGGCTGGTGTACAAATGAATCCAAGGCAGATTAGAGTGAGCAGAATAACTGAAAGTTAGTCTAACCAAGACAGCTGATTTCGACTCAACAAATTACAGCTCTCACCCCATAACTTTCTTTATGTCCTACTTCCACCTAAGCTTCTACTCAGCCTTCACCCCAAGCAGCCTCAGTGTAGCCTTCCACCAAACCCATTTAATCTCAGCCCTGCTATGTTTAGAGAGCATAATACTACCCACATACGTTGCATTTGGGGTATTTGGGACTGGCAGTGGCATTTGGGCAAACCTGCCACCAGCTTTTTGCCTGAGCTAATTGTGGTGTGAGCAGCCACTTCTACCAACCTGTGAGTGAGTGCAGGCATCTGTCTGCAACAATCCTAATAAACACAAAATGATGTCTGCAAATGGAAGTGGCCAGTGCAGAAGGAGCAGAGCTAAAGCCCCAGAAGCCACAAGATGAAGCTGTCAGCAGAATGACAATGTTCCCACGGGCTCACCGACTCAAAGGCCATGGAGATCCACTGCACCTTGCCATCCTTCACCCCCACTGCCCCATGAGAGAGCTGTCCTGGCAGCAGGTTGGGCTCAGGGATATTCTTGCACTCTGGGTGCAACATCTGCAGAAAGGAGGAGATGCTGTAACCTGGAGAGAGAGAAAGAGCAAGAGATGGAGGGCAGAACGGGGAAAGGAAGCACATTGGAGCAAAGAGATGAAAAAAAACCCCAACTAACAACCCAAAATGAGAGCCCCAAGAGAATCACAGGACCCATTTGTGCACAGCTGCTTCCCCTTGCCACTCTGGTTTGCCAAAACCCTTGAGGTCTCAGCATCACAGCTCCCAGCTGCTGTAGCTTGAAAGGACACTGTCACCAGCATGGGACAGGACAGTGTCACTGCTGTTTGTCCCCAGCTGTCAGGAAGCAGCACAAAGAGCAGGTGCTGAGGGGCTGTCTGCCTGGCCTGGCAGGGATTTGCTCCAGGCATGAAGTTGGCTTTTAGCCTGAAGCCAATATACAGTTCCCAGGCTCAGCTCCACGAGCTTGTGACCTCTGAAGCTGGGAGAGATGGTCACTGGTCACTGGTCAGGTGTGCCAAGCCACAGGGACAGTGAGTAACCTCACTGCAATGAGATCAGGTGTGAGATCATTGCTATTCAGGAGCTACTGAGAGGATATTTACTGAGTAAAAAGATTGTATCTCAAACAACAACCATGACTAGAAAGCAAAAATGCAATTCTGTTGTTATCTTTCTGGATTAACTCCCCAAAAATATACCCAGTGTCTTTGGCATTAAAGAGACCATCTTTCTTTATTTTTTTCTTTCTGCCCCAAAAAGCACAACCAATGACACGTTCTAGAAGGGTCAAGCTGCCTTGGGAAGAAAAGGAGACTATGACTAGAAAGAACTAGAAAGAATATGACTAGAAAGCAAAAATGCAATTCTTTTCTTATCTTTCTGGATTAACTCCCAAAAAATATACCCAGCCTCTTTGGCATTAAAGAGACCATCATTCTTTCTTTCTGCCCCAAAAAGCACAACCAATGACACGTTCTAGAAGGGTCAAGCTGCCTTGGGAAGAAAAGGAGACAGCAAGAAGCAGTCACCCTTTCTGTTTGCTGCTGAGGACCCCAAGCAAGCACAGGCAGGGCTGCAGAGGAGTTGTCTAACCTACCCGAGGGCAGGCACTGAGCCCCTCCGGGCTTCACCAGCTCAGAGTTGCTGGCAATGGCTTTGCAGAGGCGGCACAGGTTGCCAATCTCTTTGAAGAGGTCAAAGCTGTCATCGTAGATAACACTGCCCTTTCACAAGGAGACACAATGACAAGAGCACCACACGTGAGACATGCACACAGCAACTGGCACTGCAGCTTCCTGCCTGCCCCT
Organism: Ammospiza caudacuta; assembly: GCF_027887145.1. NCBI lineage: Eukaryota > Metazoa > Chordata > Aves > Passeriformes > Passerellidae > Ammospiza > Ammospiza caudacuta. Next base: position 5,505,201 of record NC_080614.1, on the reverse strand, counting down.
CTGCCTGCATTTCTCACTGCCCCTGCAGAGGGAACAGGAAAAGGCTGGTTCTGCACAGCACCCCCAAACCACAGAGCAGGAAGAACAGCAGAAAGCTGAAGTGCAGCAGCCAAGCTAAGCGTAAGTTTTCTAGGGAATGACTGTCATGTGTCAAGGTATGAGATCTCACAGATAAGCTGTCACATTTAGTGGCTTTCCCTAGAGTAAATGATTTTTATTTTTTGTTAATACTTCATAACGAGATATATATATTATAGAAAAATATCTGTTCCCTCAGTCTTGAATCTGTAGTGAGATTTTATACCGCGCTCAAGATGGGTTTGTTTCAAAAATCCTCAAGAAAGCCAGGTTTAGACTCAAAATTAGAAGGCTATATATTGCACTCAGAGGGATTTTCTGAAAAGTCTGAAGTGTTTTTTCAATAAGAACTTCCTGATCTCCATTATTCTGTCAATTTGCTAAAACAGAACTGTACTGGCTCATCCCAATGCTACAACCCCTGCCCTTCCATCTGTCCAGACTGCTGGACCACCCTGGGGGCTGTGGGTATTAACTAAACACCATCCAGAGAGCCTGCCCCTCACTTGCCAGCCCCAACAGCATGGCCAGACCATGAGTGTGGCATTCACATTCTCTGAAAAAATCTCAGCTTCCCAGGAGAAAAATTCTGGGCGAAGGGAAGCCTCAGAAAAAAGGGAAACAATTCTTATCTCATTTGCTTCTCCTGTGTTGTACTCACATGTGGAATGTGTTTGGAGATTGTTTACCCACAGGTGATTGTTTCATTGCATTCTGCTGTGAGTTGTTTTTATTCATTGGCCAACCAGGGCCAAGCTGTATTGGACCTCTGGAAAGACTCACGAATTTTCATTATTATCTTTTTAGCATTGCGTAAGTATCCTTTCTCTATTCTTTAATATAACATAGTATCATAAAATAATAAATTAGCCTTCTGAGAACATGGAGTCAGGTTCATCATTCCTCCCTTCATGTATTTTGGGTGTATTTTGGGGCACACAAGCACACCACCACGAGTACCATGTCTCCAAGGACGTGGTTGTCCTGGCGCCTGGTGCGGTTCACGCCTCTGATCCCAAACACCACAAACACCATGGCTCCAGTGTCCACCAGTGGCCTCACTGCTGGCTTCCCACAGCCTGTGTTCATGCAGGGGTTAAATCCAGATGTGGCTGACAGCTTTGCTTTGGGCGCTGTAGTCAAATAGAGAGTAAAGGTTGGTTAGTTGTTATAGTAACTTCTTCGAGCTAGGTCTAATGAGCTGCAGGAGGTCTATAACACACTAAGATAGCTCAGCTACCTTTCGAGGCACAATAATCAGCAGGATGGCTTCTGCTGCAGTGTTGGAAACAAAAAAGTTTTAATAAAAGGCAAAATAACAAACAGAAAAACTGAGCCAGGTATTGGAATTAAATACCGACATCACACCGCAACAGCCAGGTGCCAGATCTTCTTGCTTGTGGTAAAACACTTTACAAAAACCAATAGTTTCTTTGTTTACTCCTTTTTCTAGTTATTGCCCAAGCCAGACTTTTTAGCTTCTGCCTAATTAGCTATCCTAAGTTTGAGGTGAAGTTTCCTGAGTCCTATGAGGTGTCTTTTCATTTAATCGAAGAGAGAAACTTTTAGATTTCTTTCCTTTAAGGAGACAGAAGAGTTTTGTCACTCTATCAACCAAGAGCACTAACTACAGTTAGCATCCTGGTTTGATAAGGAAGTGTTGATTATCTGCAGGGTGGTGATGAACTGAGAGTAGATTATCTGAGGGGTGGTAACTTGATTGAGAATCCAAAGTTTTGTCTCACTGTGTTGTGCTGGAAACTGGGAGAAGGAGGAATGTTTTTGGAAGGTTTTCATTCTGAGTTCTGTGTGTTCCTTTTTTTTTCATATTGTAAGTTAATAAAGTTTTTTCTTTATTCCTAACTGGAGCCTGCTTTGCTCTATTTCTGGTCACATCTCACAGCAGACACTGGGGAGAATATATTTTCATGGGGCCACTGGGATTGCGCCAGCCTCAAACCATGACAGTTATATTAGAAAGCAAGAAAAGGTCTGATTCTCTGGATCTTGGCATGTTTGAGCAGGGCCTCACCAGCTCACCTTTTTCACTGGGGACATAGAGGATGCCTTTGGTGGGTCCGTCTGGGCTGGAGCTGAGCAGACAGCCTGGAGGTGCCACACACACTCGGCCGTGGTAAGGGGGCTTGTGGGACTGGGCAAAATACAGTTTCCTGTGCAGCAAAGAGAGTTTGTTATGGGGGAACAGAGGGAGAGAAGATGAAGCATCCGAAGTATTGCATGGCAGCAGACATTCTCAGGGACAGAAGCAATGGGAAAGGTGAACATCTGCAGGCTCGTATCCCAAACCACTGTATATTCTGTGCTGCCCATTCAGCCCAAGAGTTCAGGTGGGTAAGGGCAAGAACCACATCAGCAACATCTTTTTGCCACTCAGAGAAGCTCACTCACAGTCTCTCAAGCCTTTTGTAAATGATCTCAAGCATCATGTTAATGACGCTATGGGCCTGCAAAGTGACTGCAGAGATGGGGCATAAATGCAGCAAAGCAAATTCTAGAGCCATGCATGTCACTGATTGAGGGTAGGAGTGGCATCAGGCAGCTTAGATGAGCCTCTCAGCTGTGCTGTTTCTGTTGCCTTGTCCAGAAGGGTTTTTGGAAGGTTACCGTGTTCGCTGCTGCTCCTTGGAGGCCACGTAGAAACTGAAATCGAACTTCCAGCCCCTCTTGGTGTCACAGGACAAGGTGGTCATCATCCACTTCCTGGGGCTCATCTGCTTAAGCAGCCCTACTGTGGACACACAAGCTGTCAGCTTCCTGGTGAAGTTACCGAAAGGCACTCTATACACCTAAGCAATGGATTAATGAAAACAGACACTTAACTCCACAGGGTTGCAGCCTCTTGCACATTAGCATCACACTCTCCCTTCCTCCCTGAGCACTGGCACAGCCACACGGAATGAGCAGTGCAGGCAGGCACAGTCAGCCCCCAGCCTGCCCCTTCCCAATGATGGCCAGTGTGGGACAGTCCCCTTAATACCCTCATTCCCAGTGGTATAAATGGTATAAATGGTATAAATGGTATAAATGGTATAAACACCAAGGCCAAATGGTGGCTGCTCTGCCCAGGCTCAGGGACATCTGCCCTAGAGACACCCACAGTTTTGCTCCCATCACTGACAGTCACCTCTCAACAGCAACAGGTGAAGTCTTGTGGCACTCCAAGGCATCATCTTGGATGGTGCCAAGCATGATGCCTTGTGTGTGAACTACCCTACTGCAGTGCTCTGAAAGTGTCACACAGGACCCCATGGAGAGACAGGAGGAGGCTCTTGTGCTCACCTGCTGTGTGCTGCCCTCTTGCTAGAGGGGTGCAGCATCCTGGAGTGACTTACCTGGAATGAAGGCACCTCCCCATCTCCTGGTGACACCATCTGCCAGGGCGCAGGGACACTGGCGTTGAGTGAGAATCTGTAGATAGCTGGTCTTCCCTTGCTCCCGGACTTGGAGATATATACAGTCCCCTGCAGCTCTGAGGAAAACAGTTTGAGGAAAGCATGAGGTTTGGTGTTACTTCTAAACCAGCAAATCCTGCAGCCAAAGCAAAGGAGGGATCTTACGGCTTGCTGTCTGCTCAGCCTCTGCCTTCTCCCAGCACAGTACATCTTTCAAAGGCTACCACAAATACATCCTGAGCTGCAGTAATTCCTGATGGCTTATTGATTCATGTCATCTTTGGAGCTGGCCCAATAACTCTTTTATCCTCAAAATCCCCTGCAAACTGAATTTACTCTCCTCGTGACCTGCCAACGAGGTTGTGAACAGGACTGGGATGTAAAGCTTGGAGTTCCTAGCCCTGTTCTCAGATCAGAGGGATATGACACTAGATGATACTACCACCTGGGTTATAGGACCATGTCCTAGAGAGCAGTAGGTGTTCAGGGAAAGGGGGATTCTAAAGATGCCCCATACTGTCACAGACATCTTTTCAGAAAAATCCTTTCCTTAGGATTTTTCCTCCTGAGAAGCTGACAGGCCTCAGGAACAAAATGTAAACAATGGTTATCTGCTGCTGTGGAATGCAACAGGTGCATCTGTTGCATTCTGTGATTGGTCTCATAGACCAATCTGTGATTGGTCTCATAGAGTTATTTCTAATTAATAACCAATCACAGTCAGCTTTGTTATCATTCCTTCTTTTTCTATTCTTAGCCAGCCTTCTGATGAAATTCTTTTTTCTATTCTTTTAGTATAATTTTAACATAATATAGATCAAAAAATAATAAATCAAGCTTTCTGAAACATGGAGTCAGATCCTCTTCTCTTCCCTCATCCTTGGACCCCTGTGAACATGGTCACACCATCCACCCAGCACCAACCTAGGGCTCAGTGGGGCAGGCTCTGGAGAGAATTATTCCCCACCAGCTATTCAGAGAGCATGTGGTTTAATTTGTACCCCAGTGGATCCTTGCAAATGTGGCCAGGGTCACCATGCTCCACTCACCTTGCTGCCCTGCATCACTCATGCTGCCTTTGCTTCCCCAAGGTGAACCCGAGCCCCTCTTCTTTTTTTCCAAGGAAGTTCGGATGTTGTTCTGCAAACTGTGGGGCTTTTCCTGAAACAAACCTGTCCCACAAGGTTAGTCAGGGAGGAAAGAGTGAATGGCATGAGAAAAGAGGTACCAGGGCTGTGCACACCACAGACTCAGCTGCCGAGTACCAAACCCTGAGCAGGCAACGCAGTGCCACAGTCTCTGGGCTGGGCACTGACATGATGTCACAGACATCTTTTCATGAAAATCCTTTCCTTAGGATTTTTTCTGCTGAGAAGCTGAGAAGCCTCAGGAACAAAGTGTAAACAATGGTTATCTGCTGCTGTGGAATGCAACAGGTGCATCTGTGACTGGCCCATCTTGGATGTTTACAATTAATGGCCAATCACAGTCCAGTTAGCTTGGACTCTCTGTCAGAGACACAAATCTTTATTATTAATTCCTTTCCATTCTTAGCTTAGCTAGCCTTCTGAGATGAAACTTTTCCTTCTATTCTTTTTAGTATCGTTTTAATGTAATGTATATCATAAAACAATAAATCAAGCCTTCTAAACATAGAGTCAACATTCTCATCTCTTCCCTCCCCTGAAAACCCCTGTGAACACTGTCACAACATGAGACCAGCATTTATGAGTAAAAATCAGTCAGTTTTCATGGTCTGTGAAGGGATTGCTCCAGAAGAAATATTCAGGCAGTTCATGGCTAAAGCAGGAAATACTTTATATTTATATCTAAATACTAATCTAATATCTAAATCTATCTAATATCTAATATCTAAATACTAATCTAAATATATCTAAATACTCCACTCCTACAGGCAACTCAACCATCCTATTCCCAATGTGTGCCTCCTTTCCACAGGGTCCATTCCAATAAGGTATTTGAACATTGTAGGTACCTGCCTCACATTTCAGCTCCTCCAGCCCAGGGTTTGGGCCAGGCTGGACTGCACCCACCGTGGTTTGGGAAGCAGTGCTCTCACCTGAGCAGGTGATGCAGGAGATCCCCTCAGCACTCAGGTTGTATTTCAGATCCAGCAGCACCTGGATGTTGGTGTCTGGCCGGAACAGGACTGGAGCACGGCTGGCTGGCTGGAGGCGGCTGGCAAAGAATATGGACAGCAGCAAAACCAGGAGAAAGAGCCCTGCAGGGGGAAATCTGGGTAAGCATGGGACCCTACGTGCACTTCAGACATGCTCAGAGAGCAGCAATGTGGTAGAGACAACAAAATATGGTATTTTCAGCTGTGAAAAGAACAGCCGCTAAAGCACACTGGGCTTTCTTGTAATAAGCCCCATGCCTGGAAAAAATTCCATCAGGAATTGCCACTTGGGATCTGAGTGAGAAGAAAGGGATGACAGCAGCACTTATGAGTAAAAATAGTCAGTTTTCATGGTCTGTGAAGGGATTGCTCCAGAAGAAACACTCATGCAGTTCATGGCTAAAACAGGAAATACTTTTCTAAATACTCCACTCCTACAGGCAACTCAACCATCCCATTCCCAACATGTGCCTCCTTTCCACGGGGTCCATCCAATGTCCAATCAGATATTTGAACATTGTAGGTGAGCCCCCTTATGGACTGACTGTTCAAGGAGCACTCTCCCACTGTGTTAGAAGACATTTACCATGCCCCTTTTCCCAACTCTTGTGACTAATAATCAAGGCTTGGAGACTGATTGAAATGCCAAACCCTCTAAAATCCATGCAGATTCAACTCTCCTCCTTGCTTACCCACAATCACCCATCTGCTCTTCACTGCAGACCACAGCACCCAGTGCTCCAGCAGCTCTTGCAGATGAGTTATCAAGTGACCCTGGCTGCTCTTCTCTGCAGAGAGCTGCAGATTTTCTGGCATCACAGACACCAAGGGGACATCCCCCATTTCCAGGGAGACTAGAATAGAGAGAAATCAAAAGCAGTCTCAGTGTCATGAGTGTCTCCCAGAGCTCTCTGCTCTCCTTTATCAAATCTTGTGCAAAGTGCTGTACAACTCAGTCAAGCTAAAAAGATGGAGTAAGACCCCAGCAGAGGCAGTGACTCCAGGATGTTTTAAGAAGCATCTTTGCCAAGTCACTGCCATGCAACAGCTACAGATGGAAATCCATATCTCAGTCCAAATCTATGCTTCAGGCTATTCCCTGCTCTACCAAACTCCACAAACACTGTCCATAAGGTCACAGAGACACTGCAAGCTTCTTGGGCCAAGCAGAATTTGTCCCTGTCCCACTAAATATTCTTACTGCTAATTACACACAGCTGATCTCTTCCTGAGTGCAGCCTGGCTCCTCCTGATTCTCTTAGTTCAGGGATGCCAAGGGAAATGCCCCCTTCTCTATGTGTGAGAAGAGGGCACTTGCTGTGTGTTGGGGAAGATGAAACAGGAAAGCCTTATGAATATGATTGCCTGGCAAAAGATTTTGAGAATGTGGAAACTATAAGTGAGATTGAAATGAAAGCAAGCTTTGAGATCCTTTAGTTACTGAACAACTGGAAAACAATGGTATGGCTGGCTGAAGGTGATCCCCTTTTGATGGAACAACACCCTCTGCTTGCAGACAGGCCCAAGGGTCAGAGCAGACCCTACAGCTTGGCAGAAGGGGCTCAAAGAGGAGTTCTTAGGGTTTAAAATGTGACACAGTGTGGTAAAGTAGTGATTCTTATAGGCTGTATGGAAGAGATTCCAGCGAGTTTTAAAAGCCAAGTACAAGAGAGCACGACCCTGTAAGCACCTTTTTCTTGGGCTGGAAGGATTATCTCCTGCTAACAACAGATAGGGAATTTCTGGGGTTTTTTTCCCCAGATTGCTTACATGATCTCAGGCAAGTCACTGCCCTCTTCATACCATGATGAAGGAGCTGCTCTAGGGGGCTGAAGAACAACAGTGTTCTTTCTCCTGCTTCCCAAATACAGCGCTCCAAATGGCAGGGAAGAGGGGAAAACATTACTCCATGGTGAGCTGTCCTGGTGTTATGGATTCGATGTTTCATGGCTACTTCCATGTCACAATCAGTGAATTCAGACAGAAATCAGACCACAGTGGACTCAAGAGAATTAGCAAACTAGTTAAGAAAGCATGCACTGACACCCACTGAAGATCTCAAAGCAAACTTACAAAGAATATTGAGTCCTGACTCCTACAACTTCCCATGATGACACCATCTCCAGCTTACAATTCAGAAAACTGAAGCAAGAACCAGTGTCAGGGGCAGGGAGAGCTGCAGGATGAAGAGGGCAGGGTGATCCCCCCAAAGGCACAAACAGCAGAAAACACTTACCAGGCTCCTCCTCCACGCTGAGCAGTGGGATGTCATCATCCAGGTAGGGAAGGGTCTCTCTGCCTGCTCTGGAGGGGGCTGCTGAGGCAATGAAGAGATCTTCAGCCAGGTGCAAGGCACTCTTTTTGGTGCACTTCTGACTGCAGCTGGATTGAAGCAGGAAAGGAGACAAAGGCAAGAGTTTAAAGCCACATACCCTGTGAGGAGTTACCAGTGGGCTCCTTCAGTGGCAAAGGAGCACAGGAACAACCTGCTCCAACTGTTTGGAAAAACAACAGGAGCTGCCAGGAGCAAATTCCATTGCAAGTGCTGAGAGGGCAGGGGCTGGGCTGCATACACAGAGCAGGGCTGAGCTGTGGACATTGGGTGCTGAGAGATGGCAGTTTCAGCAGTTCATCTCCCTGCTAATGAATAAAATCATTCCAGGTCACCTGCAGTGCTGAAGAGCAGGGGAAAAGGAAATGTGCTGAGTTTCCAACACAAATTTCCACATCCTGCTCACAGGCAGGAGCAGTGGGGACCTGTCTGCCTTGCATCTCCACCTCTTGAAGGTTTAGCTGTCATTAAGTGCTCAGAGGAAACAAATGGTCCAATACTCACTCCATGGCATTCAACCAAGAGAACTGACTGAGACAGAATGAGACTGGGACTTGACCCTTCCATTTTGCTCGGATCTGGAATGGCAGAACTTAAATTTCCCTTCTGTCAGAGCCAAAGCCAAGCTGCCTGAGGGGAATGAGGATAAACTGAGATGACAGGGAAGGAATTTGCAAACATCCTTTTGCCTGCAAATTCCACAGCTTCCCACCCACAGGCTCCAGGGCTCACCTGGCTTGGCAGGAGCTCTCTAGTGGGGACAAATAGAGGGTCCATATTCCAAGAGCAGCTGGCATGGTGAAGAGCACAGCTACCCAGCAGCAGGACACAATCAGGGACATGAAGAGTCCAAAGTCATGCACAGCTGGGATCTACATGAAGAGAGAGAACACAGGATTGGGATCTGTGAAGGCTACAGCTTGTCTATCTATAGCTGCACAAATAATTTGGCCATGACAGACACTTACTTGACCAGCTTAGCTTGTTAGGGAATTGAAGTATAGAAGCCCCTGGACACAATACTGATAGGCTAAATTTAAGTTTAAACAAGGGGACACCAGGCAATCCCTTTGAATCAGGAATGCACCCATATCATTGGCCAGTTAGCTGGGCAGAGTAAAGACCTTTGTCCAATTGTCTCTCTAAGCACAGGAAATTCAAAGCCCCTATAAAAGAGGGTGTGCTTCAACAAAGGTTGGCTGTTGCCACATGAACTTTGCAATGTGTGTACATCACATTCCTGTCTCCACCACCAGCAACAGGGATCAGCTGGGGCAAGGAAGAGATATCTGGAGGAACCTGAGAATAACACACGGTGAGCTCAGCCATGAAAATCAGCAAACCTGCTAGGTAAAGCACTGAAACAGAGCCTGTTTGATCCATGGCCCATGGGGTTGTTGGTGGAGACAGAGACAACACAAACTCTCAGAGATGCATGTGACAACAGTAATGGTTTACTATGGAAGCCTCCTTATATAGGGGGTTTAAAACCCCCAGGGTTAGACAACTGATGGGTCTGGGTCTGAACACCACCCCAGCTCCTTGACCAGTGGTATGTCTGCATTCTAGAAGGAACATGATTGGATGAGATCTGTCACCACATTTCTCTTCACAGAGAAAAGCAAGGCACAGTTCTTCCCAAGATTATTTCTGGGTTTCACATTCTCTGAACCTCAGAGAAAGGAAAAACAATTCTTATTATAGGCTGTGCCTGTGTTTGTGCAAAAGTAGAATGCAATATGGGGATTGTTTACCCAAAGTGATGGTGTTTTGTTTCCTTGGCTTATCAGGGCCAGGTGTGTGTCTGTGTCGGGACTGTCGCTGATGAGATTCTGTGCAGTGGAGTGCATGGCAGATTCAGTTTAGATGTAAGGTAATATAATACAGAACAATATAGTATAATATAGAATAATGTAGTATAATAAAGTAATTAATTAGCCTCCTGATAAGATGGAGTCCTCCTCATCATTCTTCCCTGCCACGTGGGTTGACCTGTTTCGACAGATCTGTTTGAGTTCAAATCTAACCAATGATTGCTCACCCAGGGACTTGTTTGAATTCTTTTCTAGAATGAACCGGGCAAACCAAATTAGAATTCTGTTATGGTCAGATTTGCCTTGTCCAGCTACAGACCAGCACAGAAATATTTCCTTGGATAACCCACTACCTTACAGCAAGTAAGAGACAGCCCTGTGAGAAGCAGCTCTCACTGCGCCGAAGGAGAGGACAGATGGTGCTGGCAGGCTCCTGATCAATCAGGCCCTTTGGCAGACATTGAAACCCCAAATTCCAAAGGCGCAGGGTACCTGAGAGAAGATGTTGGCAGCATATGCTGCAGCTGTGGTCAGGGAGGTGAAGAAGGTGGCTTTCCCTGCTGTCTGCACAGTGTGGATCATGCGCAGCCGCAGGTCCTTGAGGTGCGTGGCTTGGCGGTAGGTGTTGATGAAAACAAAGACATCATCAACTCCTGGAAAAAGACAGCAGGGATATTGGTACTCTGCTCACAGAGGTGACACCGGCTAAAAATACCTGATTTCCCCCTCGTGAAAAATGCATGTGTTTTATGATTGGCTTTTTGCAAATATTAAAGTGAATGTTGCATGTGTTGTGTTAGAAAGTAATGCCGGATTAATTCTCTTAAGTAGTGTGTTAAATATAGTTTTAGGTCATAAAAAAATGTTAAAATAGAAACTCTGCTATGTAAGATACTTTTGCTAAAGAAAGGACTCGCAGTGAGACAGCAGCCACAGGACACCTGACTCTTTCAGAGAAAAAGAATTTATGTCATGTCATTGTTGCTCCATTATCAGAAGAAATGAACTTCTTCCCACCTCGAAGGCACTGTTAGGATTCAGAGGAAGAAGTTGCCACTGACCAGACAGAATCCTGTGTTTGAACGGAATTTATGCATCATGGATGAGGTGTATGAATATGCAACAGGCTGTTGCTTTTAAGAGTTAATCCTCTGTTAATGTGTGTCCTTTTTCAGGCTCCTGCTGCCCAGAAAAAGGTACCTGGACTGTTCATAACTTTTTCTTTTTATTGTCTCATATTGTCCAAATTCAAATTGTCCAAATTGTTATTACTCTAATTGTGTTACTATTTTTATAACCATTTTATTACTATTAAACCTTTAAAATTTCAAAAACAAGTGATTGGCGTTTTCCACATCCCTTGATATTTGAACTGCAAATATTAAATTTATAGGTAACAGAAAAAGGGCCTGAAAATTCAATCTGGATTTGCCACCATCACCTTCTCTCCTGCAGACAGAAGGCAGGGCAAGGCAGGTGAAGCACAGGCTTTGGGTAAAGATGAGCTTACCAATCCCCACGATGACAAAGGCAGCCACACCATTGAGGATACCCAGATACTGGATCCCAAACACGACGTGGTACAGGAACAGAGCCACCAGGCAGCTCAGCCCAATGCTGGCAATGCCAAAGAATGACAGAAACACTGCAGCAGAAAAGAAACACAGAAAAAAAAAATATTTCTGGCCACCCCTAGCAGAACAAACACCTCCCATCTCCCTATCTGTTGGGATAGTGGTTCCCATAGTGTGTTTGTGATAGAGAACAGTTCAGGGAGTACTGCTTGCAGACTCCTTCCCACAAGGCTCATGCAAAAAATTACATCAAATTGATGCCATTGTTACCAAGACAGGCATTTGCATCTTATTCCTGATCTCCTGTGAGTCTTTGCCTCACCTGTCGCAGACATCTTTTTATGAAAATCTTTTCCTTGGGATTTTTTCTTCCTGAGAAGCTGGGAGGCCTCAGGAACGAAATGTAAACAATGATTATCTGCTGCTGTGGAATGCAACAGGTGCATCTGTGATTGGTCTCATGTGGTTGTTTCTAATTAATGGCCAATCACAGCCAGCTGGCTTGGACACAGTGTCCGAGCCACAAACCTTTGTTATCATTCATTCCTTTCTATTCTTAGCTTAGCTAGCCTTCTAAGAGCCTTTTCATCTATTCTTTTAGTATAGTTTTAATGTAATATATATCGTAAAATAATAAATCAAGTCTTCTGAAATATGGAGTCAAATCCTCATCTCTTCCCTCGTACAAAGACCCCTGTGAACATGGTCACACTCACCCTGCCCATAAATCTCTGCTCTGGAGAATCAGACTTGCCCTTCTGCATGCTGCAGTGCCACACAGCCACACTGGTGCCAGGGCATCGGAGTGTCTCCTCAGCCTTGACACAGAGACATTTGGCACACTTGGATTTGTGTTAGAACAGGGCAGCTGTGAGCCCAGCGTACCTGAGCAGGAGGTGAGGATGTAGACCAGGACAGCTATGCAGCTACTGCTGATGAAGGCCAGCAACATGTCATTGTTGAAAGTCCTCCTCACTTCATAGTCAAACAAATCCGTCCCTCCGTACAGCACCTGGACTTTGCTGGGGTGGGGAGATGTGAAAGAAGAGGAATAGCTGAGCACAAAAGGAGCAGAGCCAGGTGGTTCAAAGCACAGCATCTCCTCCAGAGCCAAAGGAGGTCACTGCTCTAATAACCTGGCAGTTCTCTGAGAAAACAGAGCAGTGAGAGCAGGTTGAACAAAGTTGCTGCTGGAGGTGAAATTCGTACAGGGAAAGGAGAAAAATAAAGAGCAGGTCTAATATTTTTAATATTCCTCCACTGCATGGTGGGTCTCAGGCACTAATAGACAGTTCCTGGAGCCTTTAAAGCCAATTCCATCTGGAATCCTAATCACTGCTTATTATATTAGCACTGTGGATGCAGGCAGAGGGAGAGATTAATCAGAAATTATATGATTTACCAGGTTCTGCCTCTGGAAGCAGGCTCAGAGCAAAAATAAGCCAACATAATTTAACCAGGACTACAATAATGCTGCACCATAGGAAGCTATCAGGGATCTGAGCTTTGGAACTGAGCCTTGGCCTCAATTCCTTTTTTGGCTTGTCAGAATCACAGTCTGCTTTCCCAGCCCATTGCTGAGAATGCTCTGTGGGTGCCTGCACTCCAACCTGCTTGTGAAGATCAGCATCCCTTCATTCTGGGAAGCACCAAGTCTCAGGGCAGCAGAAAGCTGGAGTCTAAGAAGGCACAGAGACTGGGACACACAGCCTTCTGTCAGCTGCCTGAGTACTGGGATGCCCTTTTAGCCCTTTTAGCTCTATTTTATCATCTCTATATCTCACAAGCACTGAGCAAAGCTCTGTTCAACCAAGACCTGGCAGAGAAAAAAGCCTGCACTTCCTGAAACTTATCCTGCCTTGAAACTCCCTTCCCAAGCTGTCTGTACAAAAAGCAGAATTGGATCCATAGGTTGAGCAGCCTTGAGTGAAGACTTTCATCCCCTGCATCAGACCAGTAGTGGCCAAATTCAGAGCAGGAAGACAGCTCTGTTTGAGCTAGTGGAACTGGATTTGTAAGACAGAAGCAAAAAGATCCTGTGCCAGACAAGGACTCAGTGGAAAGACAGGGAGTAGATTCAAACTTTGTCCCCTTTTCATTGTCTCTGTTGGTGTCTCTGCATGTGGAAGTGGCAGTAAAGGGGAGCATATGAGTAATTTTCTGCCATTTACTCCCCACCATCATTCACAGCTCTGTGGCTGAGCCCAGTTTCTGTGGAGATGCTTTTTCATCTGGAACATTATGCCATGGCCACTGTTCACATCTGACCAGTAGTCCAAGCTAGCATGTCAAACCTTCTGTACCTGGTGCCTTCCCAGTGAAGCCAAATGGAACGTGGCTATCAGAGAATAGAATAGAATAGAATAGAATAGAATAGAATAGAATAGAATAGAATAGAATAGAATAGAATAGGCACTTCTGCCCTGGTGTGAACTTTAAGGCAGAGCTGTCATTGTCATATTCTCTGAGAAATCCCCTTGCCCAGGATTTTGCTTCTGGGAAGCTGAGAAGCCTTAGAGAAAAAAAGAAAACAATAATTATATGATTTGGTTCTCCTGTGTTTTGCTCATGTGGAATGGGTTTGGACATTGTTTATCCAACAGGTGATTGTTTCATTGGTTCCATGTGAATTGTTTTCACTCTTTGGCCAATCAGGGTCAAGCTGTGTGGAGGCTCTGGAAAGAGTCACAAGTTTTCATTATTATCTTTTTAGCCTTCTGTAAGTATCCCTTCTGTATTCTTTAGTATAGTTTAGTATAGGAGTTTGCCTCTTGTTGACAGAGTGACAAAACTATCTTTTGTCTCTTCAAAAAGAAAAAAAGCCCAAAAATTTCTCTTCTCAATTAAGTGAAAAAGCTACTTCATAAGTCTAAGGGACTTCACCTCAAACTTAAGGCTAGCCAATTAAACAGAAGCCAAAAAGTCCTGCCTGAGCAATTTACTAAAAAAATAAGTGAAGAAAGAAACTAACAAATCACTTTAGTAAGGTGTTTTACCAGGAACAAGAACCTCTGGTACCTGGCTTGGTTTTTCTCTGTTTGTTATTTTGCCTTTTATTAAACCTTTTTGTTTCTAACACTGCAACAGAAGCCATCCTGCTGATTTTATGCCTCCAAGGGTAGCTGAGCTATCTTGGGCATGTTATAGATCTCCAAAAGCTTATTAGACCTAGCTTGAAGAGACTACTATAACAGCAGAATAGAATAGAATAGAATAGAATAGAATAGAATAGAATAGAATAGAATAGAAATTAGCTTTGTAAGAACATGGAGTCAGATGCATCATTCCTTCCATCGTCTGGGAACCTTGCAAACACAATAGCAGAGCTTTTTCCCTGAAAGGTCTGTTCCACCCTGTGCCCTTCCCTGCTCTTGTGCACTCCCACCTGCCCTACCCACCCCTCCTCACCTCGTGGACTGCTTGGCCAGCATGGCCACGTAGGTGATGACAAAGTTCTGGAACTTGCGGCGCTGCTCCTCCCAGCGATCCTCCACCGAGTAGTAGTTGGGCAGTGGGGCCCCAAAGAGGATCTCGCTCCTCAGCAGGGAGCTCTTCTTGTTCTCAGCAGACAGGCCCTCATCCACATACCAGTAGAATTCAGGGTGGGTCATGGCCAGCTCCAGGGATCCTGCAGGAGAAAGCAGTGCCACTTTTGTGAGGTCCTGCTTGATTGTCCTGGTAAGGCACGGGATCTAGTGTGTAACAGGGAAACTGGGAGTCAGCCTGTCCTTCATCAGAGCAGTGCTGACTGCTGCTGCCTTCCAGAGAGCAAGGAAAGCCTGGATTGCAAAGACTCACATCCCACTGCTTGTGTTACTGCCCCCATGACCAACCTGAACTACAGCACCCCCAGCCAACAGCATCCTGATCAATACTCCCACTGCTGGATGCTCCTCCTTCTCTTACACATGGGGACAATATTTTCTCCATTACACCTGGAAGCACAAGAACTAAACAATGCCCATGGAAGAGGAGTCCTAGCTCTGCTGTGACCTGGTACCTCTGCCATCTGATGGTGTGAGGGATGCAGAGATGGAGGCACTCAGCTAGTTCTGACTAAGAGACACTGCCTATCTATTCCCAAAACCCAGTTCCCTAGAGTTTGTACCAGAAAGACCAGAAACTGTGCTCTTTCCTGTTTTGGTAGCAGAACTGTTACTGGAGCAGATGGACCTAATCCTTTGCTTGTTCCCTGCATGGCTCCTGGACAGCTCCTCTACAGCCTGGCTTGGAGACAGATGGAGGGTACATCCCACAGCCACAGCACACCCACAGACTCCTCATGAGTCACCTCTCTGTCAGCATCCACAGCCTCTGTTCTGCTGGAGGTGCACAGCACAAGGTACAGAGCTGGGAGGAGGAGGCAGGGCCTTTTTCCTCCTCTCCTTATTGGAATCTTTCCAGCTGGTGACTCACAAGCTGCCAGAACAGCCCACCGACCTCTTTAATCTGCTCTGTAGTGCAGGGAAGCTCATCCCTATTTGTCTTTTCAAGCCCCTGGCATTGCTCTAGTGAACCACAGCCATCTACAGGGGACAAGGGTCAGTAGAAGACACCTGTACCATGCAGGACACCCCCTCACTTGTCCCTCTCACTCGCCTGTGGGGGTCTGTGTGACTTGTGACTGGAGCTGCAGGGTTGAAAAGAGGCCCTGGTGCAGAAAAGACAATTGCTCAAGGCACAGCCCAGCAGCATCTTCCTCTCCAAACAAGGCAATCACTCCTGTTAGCTGCACACCACTGACTGCCTGAACCTTGCTGGGATCTTTAGCTGGTCAGAGTGACCCCGAGAAAAGTTAGAAAGTCTCTTTTCCCAGCCCAGTGCTTGAAGAAGCAGTCAGGGCTCTTCATTTCTCGGTCTCAAGGCTGTTTATTGTATCTTTATCTATAAAATTCTTTCTCCTGCCCTGCTGAGGTCCATCCAGCAAGGCAGTTCCAGGCACTCTGCCTGCCCCCAGGGCAGTGTTATGTCTTTATACTAAAAACTACTTGTACAATGTTTACAATTACTGTCCACTACCTATCACCTATGTTAGACAGTGAGCTTCTACTCTAAACCAATCTGTCAGTGCCAACATCACAGCAGAAGATGGAGGCCAAGAAGAAGAAGAAGGAGAAAGGCTGGACACACCCAGATCCTGCCATCTTGCCTCCTGAATCCCCATTCTAAAAACCCCAAAATCTACTTTTTCACCTTGTGATAAATTCACGATCATTCTACTTAATTCATCATGGCTTGCAGATTTTCATCTAAGGTTGGTAACTTGCTCCATGGGTCATAATCAAAACCACAGGGGCATTTTGGGCTCTTGTGCCAGGGTCTCTGAGCCCCCTGGCAGGGGTCTTGGCTGCTCAGGACAGCCAGAGGGATGTCCTGGGTCCTGACAGAACATGAGGAGAGGCAATCCTTGAGCATGCCAGCCCTTGCCCGCAGCCCTCAGCTCACCTTGGATGTCAGCAAGGTCTTGCCCCATGCCATCATAGTAAATCTTCCCTCCTCTCTCCGTGGGGAAGAAATAGGTCATGAGGGAGCTGGGAGGGGAGCAGTAGGAGTAAGAGCCCAGGGGCAGGTCCTTCAGGACCTCATGTGGCTTCCAGCAGAATTCACGGAAGCGAGGGTGGTCCATGATCTTGCGCTCCACCTCGTGGATGGTGACCAGGCGCTCCGTGGTGAAGATGTTGTTCTCAGCGTCGCCCCGAGCCAGGAAAATGAGCTCAATGCGCCAGTGAGCGTGAGTCTGTGTGTTAGCACTGATGTAGCTGCTGGAGTAGTCCCAGCGTGGGGCTCCCCTCCCCACTCTGGAGCTCTGGTTTGCTGTGCTTGGATAGGGCTGTGGCTGCAGGGAGCTCCCCCTGCCCTGTGCGGGGCTGCGCCTCACCCGTGTGCTGACACCAAGGTGGGACGCGTTGAGGTGGAGCTGCTGGAGCTGCTCAAAGATGAGCCTCTGCAGGGTTTCTGAGGTAAAGTCAGCCAGGTCCCGGCGGTTCCTCCCCCAGGAGCCAAACTGGGATTTGAGGGCCAAGGCGAGGGCGTCGAAGCGCTGCGAGGACTCGTGGTTGCGGATCTCGAAAGCGTTGTAGGAGATGTCGATGTCCAGGGCGGGGTAGTGGAGGAACATGACGATAGCAAGCCCGGCAGGGATGGCACAGCCCAGGAAAAGGATGAAGCCAGCACAGTATGGGTTGGTGAACACCCAGCCAACAATATTCCAGAAGCCAGACATAGGCAGTGTGACACACAGGGGCCTGACTCTGCACGGGCTTTTCCCACACAACAGAGCACCCTCGCGCCTCTTCCGGGAGCTGAAGGCCACCTCTTCATCTTCCTCCTCTGGCCAGGCATCCTGTAACAATGGGTCATCCTCTGTGTCCATGTCCAGCACCTGCACACAGATAGAGAAGAGCAGTCAGTAGCAGCTTCTCACAGATAGAGAAGATGCAGCAGTGGTGTCACAGGCACAGCTGTGAATCCACAGACTCACACCAGCAGAGCCAGGACACTCCAGCTCCCTCAGGAGGAAAGCATCACTCCTTCCAAGCCCCACAGATCTGCTGCAGCCTCTGAAACAACAGCCTTGTCATGGGGTATCCCACTCTGCCTGGCAGAGGAACCGGAGAGGGAGAAGTTCAAGTGACAGCCCCAGAGCCCAGTGCTGTGGCAGAGGAAGGCTCCAGGAGCACCAGGCAAGGAGACTGCAGGGATTCACAGTATGTTGCTCACCCTGCAGCAGCATGAACACTTAATTAGCTAACCTGGTTCTCACATCCAGGAATGGTTCATGCTACCAGGTACAAAATGCAAAGGAGTGTTATCTTCCTCTCCTTAGAACTGCCAATAGATTTCCCCCAGCTATTTATGGCTTTGCTCCTAACCAGCCCCACCAAACATAGCACCTAGCTCACAGGGCTCACCTTTGCCAGACATCCAGTGAGTCTTCAGAGAGGTTGATGTGTGCAAGTGTGGTGTGCAGGTGTGTGTGTGTGTGTGCTTCTGTCTCTGTGTGCACACACATGCACACTTTGTGGGGAAGATGAATACTGCTATAAATAACTGGGGAAATCTATTTTCAATTCTAAGGAGAGGAAGATAATGCTCCTTCCCATGGCTGGTGTGTGAGCCCCATCCATCACTGAGCTGCCAGGGACTGCTCCCCTTCAGCCTCTAAGGGACAGCCAAGCTGAACTCCAGTTCACATCAGTGTAGATTGATGCTGCAGGAGCTCAGGTGTAACCTCACCCATCCCACTTGGGCAGGTTGCTGTGCACCTGCAGCTAGCTCCCCTCTACAGCTGACTTTTCTCCCTCTGGCCTGGGGAATGGAGTTACTGTGAGAATTCAAAAAGGATATCTATTCTCTCTTTAGAAAGAGAGGTAAAGAGCCATAATAATTTCCCATTTTATTGAGTTACTGAGGAGAAGGAGGGAAAAGATTCTTATCCTGAGACAGAAGAGCCTGCACGTGACAAGAAAGGGAAATGAGAGAGAGCAACTTAATAATAAGGCAGCAGAAAAGGGATTACACCATCTTCTTTCTTAACCAAGAGCTAAACCCTCAACTCAAGGATGGGATCAGCTCTAAGGTATCTCCCTCTGATTTGTCCACCAATTTTCATGGTCTGGACTGCAAACCCCAATCTGTAACACATGGGCACCATTATATAATGTTTGGTGACCAACGTGTGCTACACTCTGGCTGCAGCCTGGCACAAACTCTGGCACTGGTGTGAACTCCAGCACAGAAATTTCTGCAGAAGACCCAGAGAGAGAACTGAGTCAGGGAAGGATCAAGATTTGGTCTGGGACAAAGGCATGGGCAGGGTGGGTGGCACCAGGACTGTGCCCAGCAGTGCCAGCCTCCCTCTGCATCCACAGCTCTGAACCCCCTTCAGGAGAGCTGATTCAGCTCCACAGACAGACATGGCACACTTGGCACTGCCCTTGGGACTCATCTGGCTTTGCCACCTTCCCCAGATCCTGCCTGGATCAAGATGATAGCCCATCCAACCCAAAACACGGCAAATTGAACTGGTGGGGGAGATAAACCCTCAAATCATCCAGAAGGGGATTGAAATGCATTTTTTTTTTCTGCTTGAATTTTACTCGAGGGCTGGCCTGTTTTCCCTCCATCACTTCTCATGCTATCCAGAGACTCTCAGCACTGAATCATGGCCCAATTACTTTTTCTGCTGCAGGATACACACAGAGAACTTAATCCTGCAGCCTTCATTAAAGCTCTGCCTCACTTCTGAGCAAGCTTAGCCTGCGCCAGGCTGAAAGAGGCAGAGGATTATAGAACTCCTTGGAGCCCTGGGTCTGTTTCTTTAGAGAAGAGGCACTGATTCAGCTGCTTTGGGTAGGCATATAGATTTGTTGGGCTTCCCTCTGCTATTTCCAAAGCAAACAGGCTTCCTGCAAGCTCAAGCCCCAACAGCCCCACAGGGACTGTCATTCACTTGCACCTCAACCACGGAAAACACCCATGCAGCTCCCACAAGACAGCTCTTTTCCAGTGGCATCTAGAAGAAAGGAAGTCATTGGCAAGTTGGAGAGAAGCAGTGACAGATGAGGAAGCTAATTACACCCGACCAGACTAATTAATGCTGACTTTCACGTTAAAAAATCCTCACTAGTGTTCCATTTCAATTACCCAGTTGTTCCTTCCTGCAGGAAAAAGGAAGCCTTGTGCAGCACCAAGCTAGAAAGAAAAAAGGAAAGGAAGCTCAAGACTAGAAGGGAGGGAAAGACAATTTCTGTAATAAAGGAGATTCTCATTGACAAAATAATCAGACTTCACACAGGTTTCTCCCATGTGCAGAGCATTCACAGCAGGGCTAGCAGTTTTGTGCTCCTGAAATCTTCTGGAGCTTCTACCAAAGGCAGCTTTAAGCCCCTTTGATAGCTACAAGGAGTTCCTATAAGGGGCAGAGAAATACCCTTCATGCTTCCAAATTATCCTAAGAGCATCTGGTCCTGGCAAAAGCCACATCTCTGTGACACAGAGCTGCACACAGAGCAACTGGAGGGCAGCATTAATGTGCCACACTAAAGCAGAGCTCCACAGGGACACCGGGACACAGCAGCACAGTCTGGCTCTACACTTTAATCACTGAGACTAATCCAGAAGTCTAATTTTAAAATGCAACCAAAAAGGGTTTTCTCAGGTCCCTGTTCTGTAGCATGCATATTCTCTGAAATAATCCCTTCACCCAGGATTTTTCTCTTGGGAAGCTGAGAAGCCTCAGAGAAAAGGAAAACAATTCTTACCTCATTTGCTTCTCCTGTGTTGTGCTCACATGTGGAATGTGTTTGGAGATTGTTTACCCACAGGTGATTGTTTCATTCGATTCTGCTGTGAGTTGTTTTCAGTCTTTGGCCAATCAGGGCCAAGCTATGTTGGGACTCCCAAAGTCCCAAGTTTTCATTATTATCTTCTTAGCCTTCTATAAGTATCCTTTCTGCATTCTTTAGTATAGTTAGTATAGTATTCTTTAATATAATATAGTTACAATATATAAAATGATAAATTAGCCTTCTGAGAACATGGACTCAGATTCATCATTCCTTCCTTCATCTGGGGGCAATGCAAACACAATCCCATTCTCCCTTATCAACACAGCTATCACTGAGAGCATGGAGTCCCTTTCCCAGTGCAGACTACTGTTCATGAATTGTTAAACAAAACAATAGGGAGAATTAGATATGTTTTTTTTTTCCAATTGGAAGTCTGACTTTCATAAGTCTTGCACTCCTGGAAAAGTCAGGCAGGTTATGGACACCTCACCCTGAATCTCCTGCAATACTTCTCAAAACGTTGACTTAATTCAGCCACAGACCAGAAGCTGTGCCTGAGGATACAACACAGAGAGAAGCTTTTCAGTGGGATACGAGCCCAGAGATGCACAGGCTGCTCAAAAGCACTGGTTTGATCTGCTGGCTGAGCTGGCTCACCAGTATTAGTTAAGCAGGTTCACTTTCCCAGTTGCAAGCACAGCACAACAACCAGGCTTTAATCTATTTTCTTTCTGTGTGCTTTGCTTTTCCCTTTCCACTTGCTTTAAATCCTTTAGTAAGATGCAGAAAAACACTGCCAGAGCCCAGGCACTTTGCAGATCAGAATGATATCAGAATGCTCCAGCAGCACAGAGCTGTTGGAATTACAGTGTAATGATATAAATATGTGTTTGCTGGGAAGAAAGTTCAGCAAAATTATTTTAAATACATATATATATATATATAAAAATATAAAATATATTATATAAAATATAAAAATATATATTATATAAAATATATATTATATAGATAATATATATAATATCTATTATATATATGGATATAGATATAGATGTATAGATATAAAAGCTCTACAGTCCATAATTCCATTTGCCCACAAAAAGCAAGACAACAGGCAGGGCTGTGTATAGGAAATAGGATTATCTGATCTCAAGCTTTTATGAAATCTAGCACAGGCACATGCACCCTCATCTCTTACTGAGGTGTTCCCTTCCACTGCTGACTGTTCCACCCCTCTTCCACCTTACAGAGACTTTTAAACCCTTGCTAAGATAAGAGCAGCTGGAAACAGAAGGATCAATGATTTTTAAGTGATTAGGTTCAACGATTTTTTCCAACCTAAATGATTCTACCATCTCTCAACCAGCTTCCAGACTGGACAAAGGCTGCTTAGAGCACTCTCAGCATATGTTGAGGATCTTCTGCATGCCTCCACCTGCTATTCCAGGCTCTGACAAACACTGATTAGATCTATCATAATTGCATGCCAAAAACAGCATGGAAAGATCAGCTGCAAAGTCAAGCACTCACCAGTCAGGAAATGCCAAATTCAGGCCCAATACAGCATCCTTAATTTTGTCCCTCTTTTATAAATGCTCTGCAGTGTAGTTTTGCCTGCAGGCTCAGTGTCCAAGGCAAGGACTCTGGCTCCACCAGAGCATGCAGTGGATGATGCTCCCCAAACCCAGCAGGTATTCACTGCCCTGCTCTCCACTCATCATTCAGCGTGTGGTCTCATGCCTCATTTCCTGCATGCCGCTCATGCCTGCCTCACAGGCAGAATTATTAATTTCCTCGTGAGCTTTTTAACACTGCCTGCCATGACACAGTCTGAGGGCTGGAGAAACAGGGCTGAACTGAATCTTCCCCAGCATCTCAGAGAAGGAGGGGGTGGTGTAGTCTGCATCTGACAGATGCAGGAGCTGAGGAGATGAAGGAAGAAGCAGACATTTATTTTGGGTGCTTAGTTTGACACACAGGGTACCAAATCTTTTTGAGGGCAAAAATGGGGGCTGTGTGCCACAAACCTGTGTTCTGCAAGTATAATTTGGGCTGTATCATCAAGCATAACCATCACTGTGCAATGTAACCTTTATGCTGGTGAGGGATACCCAACCTCCGCAAGGAGAGCCAAATTCACACCATACACAGTCTGAAAAATGCAGATTTTATGATTGGCTTTTCGCAAATATTAAAATGAATATTTTATGTGTTATGTTCAAAAGTTATGCTGTGTTAATTTTCTTAAGTAGTGTGTTAAATATAGTTTTAGGTTATAACATAATGTTAAAATAGAAACTATGCTATGTAGGATACTTTTTTTAAAGAAAGGACTCACAGAGATAGCAGCCACATTCATTTTTTTAGGACACCTGAATCCTTCAGAAAAAAAAGAATTTTTTGCTCCATTATCAGAAGAAATTAACTTCTTCCTGCCTCACTCAGCCCTGAAGACTCCATCAGGATTCAGAGGAAGAAGTTGACACTGCCCAGACAGAATCCTGTGTTTGAATGGAATTTATGCATCATGGATGAGCTGTATAAATATGCAACAGGCTGTTGTTTTTAAGGGTTAATCCTCTGTTAATGTGGGTCCTTTTTCAGGCTTATTTTGCCCAGAAAAAGGTATCTGGACTGTCTGTAACCCTTTGTTTTTATTGTCTCATATTGTCCTAATCCAAATTGTCCAAAATTTTTATTACTCTTATTGTTATTATATTTATTATAAATTTATTATACTTATTTATTGTATTACTCTTATTATATTACTATTTCTATAACCATTTTATTACTACTAAACATTTAAAATTCTAAAAAGCAATTGATAGGCATTTTTCACACACATTACCAAAAAGAACCCAGTAAATTGCCCCAAAACACACGCTTTAAAGTACTGGAACTGTCACTTTTCAAAGACAAAGGTCACCAAGCTTTGCTGACATCAAACCATGCATGTTCAGTGCCCTGACTCCCTGGGATTGCTGCCGAGGTATTCCTGCATGAGCACTTTGCTAACATGCTTGTCGCTGCCAAAGAAAATTAATTCCCTGATAAAATAATTTGCTCCTGGTTATTGTAACTAATGATTGTAGGTGTCAGAAGCAGCGTCTCGGTTACAATCTCTCACAACATGCCTCGCAGCCCTGTGCCATGTTTACTGCTCGAGTTACTTGGCTTGTGCTGGCGATAAGCTCGGCTGTCACTCAGGTGTGTGGCAATTCCAGGTTTGTGCAAACAGGAACAAGCAAGCTGAGGCTCTGATATGCTTCAGAAATTATTTGCCTAAGTCTGAAAAATGCCAATCACTTGTTTTTAGAATTTTAAAAGTTTCATAGTAATAAAATAGTTGTAAAAATAGTAATATAATTAGAGTAATAATAATTTGGACAATTTGAATTCGGATAATAAGAGACAATGAATACAAAGAGTTACGGAAGTCTGGGTATCTCTTTCTGGGCAAAATAAGCCCAAAAAAGGACCCACGTTAACAGAGGATTAACCATTAAAAACAACAGCCTGTTGCATATTCATACACCTCATACATGATGCATGAATTCCACTCAAACACAGGATTCTGTCTGGTCAGTGTCAGCTGATACCAGAGACAAATATTAAAATGAATATTATACGTGTTATGTCAGAAAGTTATGCTGTATTAATTTTCTTAAGTACTGTGTTAAATATAGTTTTAGGTTATAAAATAATGTTAAAATACAAACTATGCTATGTAAGATACTTTTTTTTAAGAGAGGACTTGCAGTGAGATAGCAGCCACAGGACACCTGAATCCTTCAGAGAAAGAGAATTTATTGCTCCATTATCAGAAGAAATGAACTTCTTCCTCAGCCTTGCTCAGCCCTGAAGACACCGTCAGGATTCAGAGGAAGAAGCTGACACTGTCCAGACAGAATCCTGTGTTTGAATGGAATTTATGCATCATGGATGAGGTGTATGAATATGCAACAGCCTGTTGCTTTTAAGGGTTAATCCTCTGTTAACGTGGCTCCTTTTTCGGGCTTATTTTGCCCAGAAAAAAGTTACCTGGACTGTCTGTAACTCTTTGTTTTTATTGTCTCATATTGTCATAATGCAAATTGTCCAAAATTATTATTACTCTAATTATATTACTATTTCTATAACCATTTTATTACTATTAAACTTTTAAAATTCTAAAAACAAGTGATAGGCATTTTTCACACACATTACCAAAAGGAACCCAGTAAATTGCCCCAAAACACACGCTTTAAAGTACTGGAACTGTCACTTTTCAAAGACAAAGGTCACCAAGATTTGCTGACATCAAACCATGCATGTTCAGTGCCCTGACTCCCTGGGACTGCTGCCGAGGAATTCCAACCTGTCCTGCCAGACCTCCTTGCCAAGCACAGCACAGGCAGCTGTTCCAGCTCCAGTTCTTGCCACTCCAACTTAAAAAGCACAACGAGGTTAAAAGAAAATGTCACAGATGCTCCAACCTGAATGAAGAGTGTATTTAGCCAGCTCTGATCAGTGTGCTCTGACTTTCCAGAAAGAGGAGGAACAGGCACAAAGTCCCACTTGCAGGTGTCACATCATGCAGGTCACAGTGTCTCACTCCAGGTGCTACCAATTTTGATCTAATGTATCTAAAAGGTCTTATTTTTCACTGCTGAAATTTACTGCCATCAGAAAATAACAGATTTGGAAGAGGAAGGCTGTAAGGCTGCAATCTGCAGTGAGGACACAGCTCGTTTTTATTTTATTTTTATTTTATTTTAGCCACATTCACTTTTTCAGCAGGGCTTTCCACACACCAGCCTGAGAGGAATGGGAGATCTGTGGCACATTCCCAAATGAGGGAACAGCAGGAATACTGAAATACTTGTGCACCATTCCAGCTCCATGCACTGAGCTGATGTCATCTGTGGCACAGACACAGTCTCTCCTATTTCTCAGAATGTGAGGGTGGATTCTGGGAGGAATTTATCCTGACAGTCACTACAGCTGAGTGAGAATAACTGCAGCAAACCATGTGTGGCCCATGGAAAACTAACTACTGGATCAGGAGGGACCCACAGAGCAGCTTGCAGCAGCCTGAAAAGTGGGATCTAAGCAGGTTATATCTTTCTTACCTCCCACACTTTTTCTCCCAAACAGATGCAGCTACCTGCACTCCTCCCATGCAAACCCAGAGCTTGTGGAATTACTATTTCACTGCTATTTCACCTTCCAAGAACCAGTGAGAAATCTGGAAGCAGATGTGCAATATCCAGAGGCTGAGGAGCCTCCAGTGCCACACAGCTCACTGGTCCAGAGCAGGACCTGGGCAAGCACAAGGTTTGTCAGAGCAGAAGGAAAACTTCTTGAGGGGAAGATGTGAAGACAAGACAAGCAGTCTGAGCAGCAGATCCCCTGCCAGCACAATGAGTTAAAGCTTACTGCCAGCTGCACCAGCCATGCAGAAACTCACATTAAATATTACAACAGCTCAATAAGCACAGCCCTGCAGACCATTAGCAGAGGAGGGGGCAGGGATTCAGAATAAGCAAACAGGCTCTGATGACATGTTCATCTCAGATGTGAAAAACGCCCATCACTTGGTTTTAAAATTTTAAAAGTTTAATAGTAATAAAATGGTTATAAAAATAATAATATAATTAGAGTAATAATAATTTTGGACAATTTGGATTAGGACAATATCAGACAATAAAAACAAAGAGTTAGGGACGTCCAGGTACCTCTTTCTGGGCAAAATAAGCCTGAAAAAGGACACACTTTAACAGAGGATTAACCCTTAAAAGCAACAGGCTGTTGCATATTCATACACCTCATCCATGATGCATAAATTCCATTCAAACACAGGATTCTGTCTGGGCAGTGTCAGCTTCTTCCTCTGAATCCTAACCAGCGTTTTCATGGCTGAGCAAGGCAGGAAGAAGTTCATTTCTTCTGATAGTGGAGCAATAAATTCTCCTTCTCTGAAAGATTTAGGTGTCCTGTGGCTGCCATCTCGCTGTGAGTCCTCTGTTTAAAAAAGTATCTTACATAGCATAGTTTGTATTTTAACATTATGTTATAACCTAAACTATTTTTAACACAGTACTTAAGAAAATTAACACAGCATCACTTTCTGACATAACACATATAATATTCATTTGAACATTTGCGAAAAGCCAATCACAAAATACGCATTTTTCACATCATAGAAAGGTCCAGGATGCTTCCTAATACAAACAAGAGACACCAGGAGCTGGCTCCTGTTAGTCACCGTGCAAGAGAGGGAAATGTTGCTTGCAACAGCTCCCAGAAGCTGCCAGTGGAGCCACGTCTCCAGGATACAGATTTAGGCCACCAGAGCTGAGCTGAGCCAGCAGGAATGTCCCTCCTCTCTGCTCCCTGCTCCTCCCTCCCAGCACAGACCCGGGAGTCTGATCTGAAGCAGCTCAGAAAGAGGCAAACATCACCATTGTCCTCATTCCCCTTCTGCTGCCAGAGATGCAGAGATCCACAGGCACAGGAGCTGCTGTGGCCAACCCAAAGGGACAAAAATGCCACCTGGAAGGATCAAAGCATTTCAGCCACTTCTTACTCCATCCCACACTCTCAGACAGATGTTCACAGGGTGAGATGCTTGCTGCTTGTGCTATCTCTAAGGACTAAGTCCTGCAGTTAAAACACAGAAGTGAAAGAAACATTTGTGGCTCTGCTGTTAGTTTTTCCAGCTTTCCTGAGGCAAAGCACATCATCTGCTCTGAATTGCTCTCATATTTTGGAGTTTGAGATTTCTATCCTTTCACAACCTGCCTTGTTCTAAAGACTCCTGGGATTCCCCTTCACAAGGAAACACAGACTATTTTTGAAAAGACATTTGTAAATTGATTTTCAAAAGGACACACTCCTCAGCCCTGTGTGGATGTGGAACTGTGTCTGGCCCTCTGAAAACCAGGCTGCTGGCTGAGTACAAGAGGAAAGTAACTGAAGGCACTTCCTGAATCAGCCAAAGAAATGGAAATGCAAACAGTACCAGGATCTGCAACAAAACCAAATAAATGAGCATGTAGGCAGGGTGGTGTACATGCAGGAACTAATTTAGCTGCATCGAAGCCAAGATTTGGGTCCAGAAGGAATTGTCTCCCTCCCAACACATTAGAATTACAAGAGACTGCAAGAGGTCTGTAAAGGAAATGTCATAAAAAACTTATTTGTCTGCTACTTACAGTAGAGCTCCCTGTTATTGGAATCTAAACAAGGCCAGATGCTTTCCTGTGCCACTTACACACAAACCCATGCTATGAACTCTGCAGTCTCTGTGAGGAAACGTGCATCAAGGAATTGGCTCCAGACAGCAGATTTACAGGAATGAAGCTTTGCTTCCTTGGCATAAGCACTGCCACAGGGGACGAAACATTTACCTGCTGATATATCTTGTTTCCAGTTGTCATAGACTGGTGTTTTACAGCTCCCTGTGATGCTGCAGCTTTTCTATCAGGCTCTGTGCACAAGCACATTGATACCAGAGACAAGCATGCAATGGACCAAAGACCAACCCAGACCACAGCTCACCTGCCCATCTGTCACTGTCATATTTTCTAGAAAAATCCCTTTGCCAGAATTTCTTTTCCTGGGAAGCTGAGAAGCCTCAGAGGAAAATGAAAACAATAAT
The DNA here is from genome assembly GCF_027887145.1 of Ammospiza caudacuta. Lineage (NCBI taxonomy): Eukaryota > Metazoa > Chordata > Aves > Passeriformes > Passerellidae > Ammospiza > Ammospiza caudacuta. Next base: position 5,476,918 of record NC_080614.1, on the reverse strand, counting down.
TATCTGATTGCTTCTCCTGTGTTTTGCTGCTTTGGAGATTGTTTATCCAACATGTGAATTGTTTTAACTTAATGACCAATCACAGTCCAGCTGTGTCAGGACCCTGGAGAGCAACAAGTTTTTCATTATTATCTTTCTAGCTTTCTTAGAGTATCCTTTCTCTATTCTTTAGTATATTTTTAGTATAGCATAGTATGATATGATATGATATGATATGATATGATATAAGCCTTCTAAGAGCATGGAGTCACATTCATCATCTCCTTCTTGCCACATGAGGATCTGAAAATACCACATCCATCTCTGAGCCCTGTGTGAAGGGGCAGAGCTGAGAAGCAAGGGTTAGGATGGGGAGAAAAAGAAGGGATGGCCCTGGAAATAAAATTCAGTTAGGATGTGGAAAGAAATGGCTTGCAGGCTATACATCAGACTGTACCTTTGAAGCTTGTTTTTCCAACCTGTATTTTCTCCTGTTAATGGTGTAACACTCCAGTTATTAATCTTTTCTGGTTTTCAAGGCTATAAAACCATGACTCAATAGCCATGCTCAGACTTCAGAAAGCTTCCCTTAGGTGCTGCAGAGGACGGTCAATGACAGTATAACAGGTCATAAATAACATTCAGCTGGGTGCTAGTGCTGACAGTTGTTGTAGCCCACGCCTGCAGCACACTGCTACCAATGGGAAAATTTACAAACTCACACGTAGTTAAGCTTTGCTGAAACATATCCTGGCCGGGGGTCAATGGAAAGTCTTTTGCTGACTTCACTTAGAGCTGGATTAAGCACTTATGCTGTCTCCTCCATACTCCTGAATTATTCATGACGGGCCAGACACTGCAATCCATACCCACACTGCACTTAATCTGTCCTTTAAATTGATTTGCATTAGTCTGAGTCACAGGCACCACAGCCTTCCTCTTTAACAGTCTCACAGAAGGCAGCAGAGCTATTCACGAAATGAGGTGCTGCTCTGAAAGAGGAGAGAGGCAGGATCCAGCCCTCAGCAAATCAAGGACAGGACTGAGAGAAAATTCACCCTGGTGAAGGTACAACAAGATGAATGAACTCAGGTAAATCTGTGTTCAATCAATCATTTAAATTAAAGAGATAGCCTGTTCTGCAGTATCACGGGTGTGAAAAACGTTTTTGTGATTCATGTCAACTGGCAATGGAATCAGCAAATGCTTCTATCTGCTGTGACACAAGTGGATCCCAGTTCCTTGGATAACTACAAAGAACAGTTTTGAAACTTTCTGACTGAATAGGCAAATAAAGCATTGAAATAGAAGAAGTATATTAGAATAAAGAGATGAGGCAGCAAGACAACTGATGCTTAGAATAAAACAGAAGAAGTATAGTAAAGAGATGAGGCAGCAAGATGACTGCTTAGAATAAAATAGAGGAAGCTGTGGGAAAGCTAAAGGGATACTGCAACAAATGCTTATGTATAATAAAAAGCTTGATGCACTTGACAAAAATCATGTAGCAGACACTAGTAAGGCCTCCCTCCAGACAAGTACAAGAAGGACAGGAAGCCAATGACCACCTGGAAAAATTATGAAATTGCTGATCCCACTTTATTGATATTTGCTGATTTGGACTAACACAAGCAGACTGGAAAATGCTTTGTAGGCTTAAAACCAGTATATATACTCTGGTGGATTTGTAGTGGTGTGTGCCATGAGTGGAGCAGTGACTCCCTGACCACCCAGTGCTGCTTGCTTGCTTGCTTGCTTACTTTAAAATAAAAGATATAGAAATAAAATTCGGTTTGGCTATCAAAATTTTATATTAACAGGAGGAGATTGAGTTCTAGAAACTAATATTTCATTGCTCAACTTCATCACGAGGTCTGAAAACACATTCACAGAGCCGAAGACAGTTTTCACACACGCCTTGCGAGGACTGCTGACCTCTCTAAAGAGAGAAACAGGCAGGTGTGTGGAAAAGAAGAAGGCAAAGGACATTGTTAAAAATAGGTTAGAAACTGTTGTAAAATAGTTGATTGTTAAGCATGTACTGTTAGTTTGGTTGTTATATTGTAAAAAGCAGTTAAAAGGGTAGTTATAAGAAATACGGTACTCAATGTCCTCATAGAGGACACAGACTCAAGCTACATCAGGGAAGGTATAGGTTGGATATTAGGAAAAAATTTTTCACCAAAAGAATAATAAAGTACTGGAATGCTCTTCCCAGGCAGGTGGTAGAATCACCATCTCTGGATGTGTTTAAAAAAGCCTGGACATGGCACTTGGTGCTAGAGTCTGGTTGAGGTGTTAGGGCACAGGTTGGACTCGATGATTGGACTCATTATTCTGTGATTCTGTGATAACACACCTCAGTAAAGAGCCAGCCTGGACAGAACTGTAATGGCCAATCAAGCCCCTTAAACCCTCATTCGAATGAAGGATCCAAACAGAAACCAATCCAGAGGGACAAAAACAGGATAAAAAGGGACATCTGACCCAGGGAAGCTGTGCTGTTCCCCTGGGACATCGGGGCCATCGCTGCTGAGGGAGCCCCAGGCCAGCGCTGCAGCTCCTGCCTGGCTCGAGCCTTCTGCTTTAGGCCTTTCATTTATTATAATAAATGCTGAAATCACTTTAGTACCAGGAGCCTGCTCTCATTTTTATTAGACATATTCTGCTCTTTCTGACTGGCACAAAAGCAATAAAAAGTGCACAAAGAGGTGAGGAGCACTCCCTCAGTGGAAACTCCTTCCTCCCAGTACCCAGGCCCTCAGGCCACACTCCTTGCTCTGATCCTGAAATCCCCTCCAGCTGCTCAAATCACAGATAAACTCTCACCATGGGAGAGCAGCTTACCTCTAAATTTCACTTCTAAACCCAAATTTATAGTCTGATACCTCTAAACAAACAATGCATTAAAAAAATAAGTCAATCAGGTAAGTAAAAGGAGAAATATTTTGCCACTACACTGAGGAATATAATGGGATTTGATTTTTTAGAATGAATGAATTTGTTCAGTTCTCATTTATGTTAGTGCTTGATAAGATTAGAGGATTAAACCAATTGTATGCTAAATACTTTGTGCAGAAGAGAGTTTCTGCCAGGATTTACTGCACGCACAGAAACCACAGCAGCATCACCCAGAGACTCTGCGACTCACAGGGGGACCTGTTCAAACTTCAGAAATAAAAATCACAGCTTATCCAGATTTTCCACGTGCACCCGGGTATGAACTTCTATCCCACTTCAGTTTCACTCAAGCTTGTTTATTAAGTACTCATACCCAACAGGCAAGTCTTTGTATAAGCTGCACTTATCTTGGAGCACTGGCATCACAAGAGGATTACAGATGTGCTGTGGCTTTTTTGGAGGCAAAATGTTAACATCTTGTGCATGCCCTCTCCCTGTGCCAAACTGAGATGCACCCATTCTATCACTCTCATGTCATTTGATTACATACACACACATCACAGCCACCCCATAAACTCCTGCAAAATACAGCTTGTCAACAACACTTCATTTGCAGTTCAGAAATTACAGATACAAAAGGGGTCAGAGTTTTCCTGTAACTTAACTGCTTCTTCTGTTGGTGTGACAAAGGCATTTGTGATGTTTAATTCATTAATGCCGAAAAAACCACAAGATCTTGGGAGGCACAGCCAAGGACACACTAGGTATTGAAAAAATTTTTAGCACCTAGCAAACACATTTCCCCCAAACATCTAAAAATTAACAGCAATTTTAACAGTGTGAAATCCCTCATTTATGTGCCCCCAAATGACAAAGAGCCAGTCAGATATTGCCACCTTGACTCCCTGTAAGTGCCCTATTCTACAACAAGGGTGTTTGTCAATATAGCTAAAAACACTACACTACAGCCAGTGAGGGAAATCTGGACAGACTTCAGCTTGTGTTTAGAGTTGTGGTTTGGGGTTTTTTCCTACCCCTGAGGATGAATTTGCCCTGTACATTGCAGAAACTGAATCACAGGGGTCACCACTGTGGGCAGTTGGAGACTGGATGATGCTGATGCTTCTTCCCAAATGCCAGCCCAGTTCTCACATATTACACTGTTCCACACTGCTCTGGGCCATTGGTCCCTCAGCTTTCCCCTTGTGCCTCTAGGTGAAAGGGACACAAATGCCGATGGGTAGTTTCCCCTTAAATCATTTTCCTATTAGACAAGCATTCTCTCTCTGTAGAGGAACATCTTCCCCTTGGGACTATTGCAGGTATGCACAGGGGCAGCAGGAAGAAAGGAAGAATGGATCTTTTATCATATTAAGCATTTCCATTCCAGCTTTGTTGTCTTATTCACCAGCTCAGTTCTGTTTTATTCCAGGCTTAGAGAATCAAGCTATAAGGCTCCAAGGGGTAAAGAGACGAGTTTGATGAGTCTAACCTCTAAAGATGCATGCAGGGTGATAAAAGAAGTGAAATATCTTCCTTCAATACAGTTGTTGTGTTGCTAGGTTTCCATCTAGATACACAGTCTAAAAGAGCAATTAAAGGAAGCTGGTGCTGTGAATTCTATCTTTATCAACACTTCACAAGGTTACTGGTGAGAAAGAAACAAAAATATTGTCCCCAAGCAAAGTTGTTCTGATGAGAACAGACAGCTAGTTTCAAAAGCTTACACAAATTTTCATGGGGAAATTGTTCTTAAGAGCCTGAGTTTCTAAGGTAGCAAAATTTATGTTTATCAGGATGTGGCTTTGAGAGCAAAAGGTCTGTGTGTTTATTTGTCATTTGAATTGCTCTTCCAAAGCACAAGTCCTCACCCCACTCAGTTAGCCTGTCTTGCTGCAGCAGACGAGGACATCAGCCTGGTTTGAAAGGAACTTATTTGTTTGTCTGTTACATTAAACGCCAGCAGACTCTGCACAGCTGTCAAAATACTATTCTAATCATTGCATAAATGAAGGTTGCTAACCAGCATGCTGCTATGCCTGTGCACAAAACAAAGGTGCAAGTGACACAGGATGCATCAACAAGGTCCCACACATGCCTGAGGGACCCACCACCACTTCCAGCTTTGTCTGGCCTGGAATTTTTCAGTTTCACTCAGCTCCCAGTCTCTCAAGTGCTCTTAAATACTTGGGCAGTAGCAAGACCCCTGCTCGTTTGGCTTGGTCATCATATCACCAAGGAGGAAACAGAAGAGATTCTTTCCTCCAGGACAGTGGCTGCTTTACTGGTACATCTTTGGAGACCACCTGAATGGCAAGAGCCATAAGGACCAAGCTAAGTTGGGACTGTTGCTAAGCAATGAAATGTCCTTATTAAGTGGTGCAGTGTTTTTAGACAGGAAAAGTCTATTTCTACACAAGCTGGTATAAAACAGGAGGGTTCCCTTACATGCACTAGTTACATGATGCTCTTTATATCTTTTGGGCACTGAGCAGATGAGGATCCTGCCTGGCTGGACCTGCTAACACCCCTGAGTATGGCCAATACCCCAGTGACTCTGCCAAGCCTCCGTGAAGCCAGGGACACAAAGCTCCTCAGTTCTGGCACCCAACTTTTCCCCCAGGAGAGCAGCCCTGCTGCAGGCGCAGCTCAATCAGCTCGTTATAGAGGCATCCTCCCGGGAAACGATCTCCCTGTGCATATTCATGAACTATCCACAGCTTCCAGCGAGAGTTGGCTAAACACACAGCTGAGGGGGGTTTAGCTGCTGGATTCCCAGGGGGTTAGAAAAAAGGGAAAGGGGAAGAAATAAAAAGGGAAAGAAAAAAAAAGGGGAAAGGGGAAGAAAAAAAAAGGAAAAGGGGAAGAAAAAAAAGGGAAAAGGGGAAGAAAAAAAAGGGGAAAGGGGAAGGAAAAAAAAAGGGAAAGGGGAAGAAAAAAAAAAGGGAAAGGGGAAGAAAAAAAAGGGAAAGAGGAAGGGGAGAGAGGGGGAGTAAAAAAAAAAAAAAAATTTAAAAGGGAAAAAATAGGCATGATTGCAAGCGGTTGTCTCCAAGCACTGCGGGACCGGGGAGCCCGACCGATACCCCAGTCCAAGCCCCCCGAGCAGAACCGAACGCGGAGAGCCGCCGGCGGACAGAGCATCACGACAGACGGGCTGAGCTCCCGGACTCCCAGAACCTCGCAGACCCGCGGGGCCGCGGAACGCATCGCTCACCTCGGCCCCGCCGGGCTCCGCTCCGCCGATGATCGCTGCAGCGGCGGCGCCGGTCCCGCAGCCCCGACCCGGTCCCGCCGCCGCTCCTTGGGATGCCGCGGCCGCCGTGGGCGGAAGGGCGGGCGGCAGCGCCTGCCGTGTGCCGAGCCGAGCCGAGCCGAGCCGAGCAAAGCCGTGCGGTGCGGTGCGGAGCTGCGGGGCTGCCGCCGCCCCGCCGGGCTGCGGGCGGCGCTGTGGCCGCACTACAAATCGCGGATGTAAACCAAATCAACCATATCAACCATATTAACCATATAACTCATATCAACCGTATGAACCATGTAGAACATATAAACCGTGCCCCGTGCGCGGCCCCCGGTGCGGCGGTGCCGGACGGACACGCAGCCCCGGAGCGGAAAGCAGCCGCACCGCAGGGCCCGGTACCGCCGGGCAGGGCGGACCGGCGCTCAGGAACGTGCCCCGGTGAGAGCCCGCCCCGCGGAACTGCTCAGCGGACAGGGCAGGTAACGGGGGAGCTGTGGGTGCCCGTGTCCCCTCCGGGATGCGGGACCACCGGGACTGCCCTGCCCGTCCGCCCGCAGAGGGAGCCTTTGGTTTGCAGGCTGCCCTTTGGAGAAGGATGCTGATGCCTCCAGAATGGGGATGGGAGTCCGGCTCTGCCACCACCCCGAGACCGGGCCCGTCTTGGGACGGAAACTACCAGAAACTTTTGCAGCACCTGGCCTGTTAAAAGTAGGTTAGAAATTGTTGTAAAATAGTTGATAGATCGTTAAGGATGTACTGTTAGTTTGGTTGTTATATTGTAAAAGGGGTTAGAAGGGTAGTTGTAAGAAATCTGGTACTCAGCGTACCATAACACATCTCAGTAAAGTGCACCGCAAGCCAGCCTGGACAGAACTGCAATGGCCGATCAAGCAACTTCAACCTTCATGCAAATGAAGGATCAAACAGAAACCAATCCAGAGGGACAAAAAACAGGATAAAAAGGGGCTCCTGACGCAGGGAAGCTGTGCTGTTCCCTGGGACATCGGGCACATCGCTGCTGAGGGAGCCCCAGTGCCGGCGCTGCAGCTCCTGCCCAGCCCAGGCCCTCTTGCTTTAGGCCTTTCTTTTATTATAATAAATGCTGAAATCACTTCAGTACCCCTTGCTTTAGGCCTTTCTTTTATTATAATAAATGCTGAAATTTTTTTTTGTACTGGGAGCCTGCTCTCGTTTTAATCAGGCCAGTGCTGCAGGTCCAGCCTGTCTTAGAGTCAGGACTTTGGGAAGAACTCATCATGGGTACACACTGGTGCCCTCACTGCTAGATAAATGCTCTATGTGTGTTAAGTGGCAGAAATATGAAGCAACAATCCCTGAATTAAGTAGGAGTCATTAAATGTGAGCCAGCAAGACTTATTAATTAAGGTGGTAGAGAGAATCTTTTATACATTCATACTTGGCTCTCATGGAGCCAGGCATTCTGCACAGCTGGTCATCCAGCTTGCTCTGCCCTTGCCTTGCCTGTCAGGAGATGGACTCCCATTGTGACAGATGAGTAATGCCATGATTGACTCTCACAATTAACAGACAAATATCATGTATATAAGTTAAGAAAAGTTTTATAGATTAATAGTTATGTTTTACTCCCTCACGTTGTTATCAAGAGACAGCTGGGGTTGGGACATCTGGGAGGGCTGGCTTGTCACTGTGGAACACTGACCTCCAGTCAGGATTTGAGGAAGAGATCTCCACCATTAGGCAGCAAAGAAGGGGTCAGAACAGAACTTTGGACAGAACTTTGGGAGGGTTAAAGGGTTACAAGGCAAAACCTTGATTGTGTGGGTGAGCATGTGGTGGGGAAAACCTTTTGCTCCCTGCGCCGTAACCTTTTCTCTATTCAGTTGTTGTAATTTTTATAAGATTTAATAAACCTTTCTAAAATTATAAAAAGTAACTGTTTCTCACACCATCTATGATAAAAACATCTCTGAGTACAGGGGCTTTGCACAGTGCTGACAGATGGTCTCTAACTACTGTGCTGGATCCAGTGGTTTTGCATTTATTTATTTTGTGCTTTTCTGGCTTTGGAGGCAGAGAGAACAGTAGTCCCCATATCCTTGGCCTGTTTACTGGAATGTTACTGTAACGTGGACTCCTGCAAGAGCAGGATTATGTCAGTAAATTGCTGAACAACTACCCAATAGCAATAGCCCTTAATCAGGCTTCATTACAGAAGTAATGAAGCCTAAGCTTGTTTTGCCCTATATTCTCACTTATTTGAGTGTTGATGGTGCTTAGGGAAAATATCTATTTTCAGACAGATTTGTTAGGTCAATAAGAAATAGAAAGCAGCACAATATAAAACAAACCCTGAGTCTGTCACTATATAAAACAATCACCTGAGTCTGTCTCCAAGGGGGCTGTGTCAAAAGCTCTTTCTGATGCATCACCTCTGAAGTGAGCAGTGCCCCTAAAACTAATAAAGCCATATTTCTATATATTTCTATGTGTTGTGTATTTTTATAAACCTCAGCCCTGACCTGACCAAGCAAAATATCTTCTAGCTACCTCTGATTCAGGCCTGAATTCTAATTGCCACCCTCTTATTTCTTACTCAAGCAACATTAGCACTCAAAGATTCTGTTAAACATTTCCCAGATGCAGAAACAATCACTTCCCCCCCCAGAAAAAGCAGAGGTGAAGGCACATAGCCAGCCAGCCCCCTCTTTTATTGGATAACATTTCTCATATATTTAGTGAGAGCCAGATGGCACCATGTGAACAGCAGTGAGCTCAGGAGCCACATCAGGAGAAGGAAAACATGTCCCAGCCCTGCCAGCAGCTGCAGCTCATGCAGGTAGATATGAAGGGGCTGCTGCTAGGATTTTGTTTATTTTCTCAATTTCTATCCATCTCTATTGGCTTTAGAAACCCAAATTAGGTGGCTTTACAAGGTGCCATACAAAGCTTTAGGTGCCATAATCTCAAAGCTGTTGGGGTAATGGTTTAATGTACTGATATAAGGAAAAAAAACCCCCAACTTGCACCAATTTGGCAAATCAGCCACTGTTAAAACGTTGATGAAACCTCAGGTCTTGTGGACAAGCACAGAAAAGCAAGGAAAAAAATCAAATTCTGACTGCAATACATGTAAAAATCATCCTGGCAGTGCCTTTGCCTCTCTCAGGAAAGAGCCATTTGGCCAAGGGGATAAACCCAACAGAGGTGGATATGAAGGGACTACTGGGATTCCCACAAATAAATCCCAGTCCCAAGAGCCTTTCCCAGACAGAAAATCCAGATCCAAGTGGCTGCCTCTGCTTGGGCAGGCATGGCAGCAGAGCTCTTTTGCATAAATTCACATGTGGAAACCTAAATCACCACTGCTGACAGGTAAAACACTACAATTTTGAAGGTGGGAAGAGTATCCCCAGTTCTGAATCTTGCTGGGAAAGAGATCCTTCTGCAGATTGCCATGGGGAAAGAACCAGATGTAAAGAGCGCCAGTGCGTCCTGAATCCCTGCTGTGTGTGGAGCTTTTTCCTTGCAATTAGGAGAAGCTAATGGTTTTATGGAAGTTGTTTGCTGAAAAGGCCTCCAGTGCTCTATTTAATGGAGTTTCACCAGCGTTCCCCAAAGGCTTCCAGGCTGCATTAGCATCCCACAGCTCACTCCCTTGCCAAACAACCCTCAGCCTTCTTCTGCCTCTGCCCTGTGTCTGTGGATTGTAGGAGTATGAGGACAGCAGTGCCTCCTGTGCTCTGGAGTCTTGAAGCCCCAGGATGTAATGAATATTCACAACACAAACATTAGCAATAAGTATTGTGCTATTAGGACAAAAAAAAATATATTTCAGGCAAAAAAAAAAAACAAAAAAAAACAAAAAAAACAAACCTGGGAGGGAAAAACTGAGAGATTATCTTTATTCCTGAGCTCCCAGAGCTACTGAATAGCATTTTCCTGAGCTGTAACTGGTGGGTTTTTTTAAAAAATGCAAATCAGTCTTGGGTTTTTGAGAGACATTGTGAAAAACCCCAAAAAACCAAACCCATGGAGCAAAGCTTGATTGTATTGTAATGAATGTGAGATTTGCAGGGCTGCCTCTGTGCCAGGGATGTACAGTGGATGCAGGCCAGGGACTGTGATGGTGTTCACAGGGGTTCTTGGATTGGGGAAGAGATGAAGACCTGACTCCATGTTTCAGAAGGCTTGATTTATCATTTTATGATATATATTATATTAAAACTATACTAAAAGAATAGAAGAAAGGATTTCATCAGAAGGCTGGCTAAGAATAGAAAAGGAAAGAATCATAACAAAGGTTTGTGGCTAGGACTCTCTGTCCAAGCCAGCTGGGCTGTGATTTGCCATTAATTAAAAACAACCAACATGGGCCAATCACAAATGCACCTGTTGCATTCCACAGCAGCAGATAATCATTGTTCACATTTTGTTCCTGAGGCCTCTCAGCTTCTCAGGAGGAAAAATCCTAAGGAAAGGATTTTCCATAAAAGATGTCTGTGACAAAAAGGCAGGTTTTAAAATCAATATTTAAGCCTCTAAGCATCAACCTTAAACTCATACTACATGTAACATAATTTGTGAGTACTCAAGGCTTTTAAAACTTTGTCATTTATTTCCAGATATGAAAATATTCCTACTAAAAAAGAACTTCTCAGAAAATGTTCTACATTAGCAGCAGAACATTTCAGTTCTTCACAGGAAACACAGGTTTTTAAGAAGCACTGACTGGAACAAAAATACATTAGTTTAAACTGAAATATTTACAGTTTAGATATTCTTTTTTGAAGCAATTAAAATGTACTTAAGCAAAGCATCATTTTTGACTCCATCTCCCCCAGGCATGCAGTGCAGACAATCAGAAGATTTTGCATATTTGTAGCAGCATTAAAAAAGTGCTTCTGAAAATCAGGTGGGAGAAAAGCCTGCTCCAGGAAGGCAGGACAGAATAAGGAAAATAAAGAGGAGGAGGAGGACAGGAACTCAAACCTATTCACACACTGAAGGGTGAGCACATACCCACTGCCACTTTGGAAATGTCACCAATCTCTTTTACAACCCCTTTTACAATAAAATAACCAAACCTTTCAACAGTATATGCTTAACAATTATTAACTATTTTACAACAGTTTCTAACCTATTTTTGACAGAAGTTTTAGATATATGTTTTGCAGTTTCTTTTGGTGGCGTGCCCTTATTTACCAACACAGTGTTATTAGAATAAAGGTAAAGTGAGAAGCAGACAGACAATACACATCCAGGAAAAAGCTAAACAGTACATAAAGCTAAACTGGCAGATTGATAAAATATTCTTAGGTAAGAAACAGTCTGAAAGACAGGAAGATGGAGAGAGAGATTAAGAGCTGAACTTAATACTTCTGTGATTTATTTGCATTTAGCTCAAGCAGTGTGTGGCTGGGGTTTTACTTGTTTGTTTTGCTTCTCTGACTGCCTCAGGTGCTGGCAGAAAATTGTTTTGCTGAAGTTGCAGTCCATGGAATGTTTTGGAAATTCATCATCCCTGGGAAAAAATTGAGGAGCATTTCACAAAATTCTGGAAAACTTCTTCAAGTTCTGCAACTCCAAAGGAAAAGAGTTGCATGGGAAGTGGTCTGGCCTCTTCCCTGTAGTGAAAGTCCAGGTTTGTCTCTTCAAAGCCTCAAATAAGATGAGAAACTACCAGCAGCTTTCCCACTGTGCTTCACATGAGGACATCGTGCAAATTATGGAAATTTTGTTCATCCAGCCATCCTGCAACAGATGGCAAAGCAGTGAGAATGGCCAGAGCTGGTGGGTGGCACGGATGTGTTTACTCTAATACGCCCTGAGATTAAAGTGCCCATCAGCAGCCTGCTACATTCATTTATTTATAATTATTTCCTATTTTTCCCTGCAGTTATATTTAAGAATTGCTGTTATTTAGATATCTGTAAGAATCCAATATAGCTGACATGACCCTGACCCAAAGCAGGGCATTCAAGATCCCTTCCAGGATTCCCCCTGTAATCCAAGCCCAGGCTCTGGGACACTGAACCCCTTGGAGCCAGAAACAGGAATTTGGTATTGCAGAACCTCTTCTGCCATGATCAGGCTGTCTAAAAGAATAGGTAGGAAAGTGAGAAAGCAAGGAAATATGTGGGTATAAGAAGGAGAATACTCAGAAGAGAGAAAAAGTGTGAAGGAGACCGATGAGGGAATTAAAAATAGTACAACAGAAGTGTCTGTCACCATCATATTTTCTGAAAATTCGCCAGGATTTCTTCTGGGAAGCTGAGAAGCCTCAGAGAAAAATGAAAACAATAATTATCTGATTGCTTCTCCTGTTTTGCTCCTTTGGAATGTGGTTGGAGAGTGTTTATCCACTATGTTAATTGTTTTAACTTAATGACCAATCACAGTCCAGCTGTGTCAGGACTCTGGACAGTCATGAGTTTTCATTATTATTATCTTTTAACCTTCTGCAAGTGTCCTTTCTCAATTCTTTCGTACAGTTTTAGCATAATATAATATAATATAATATAATATAATATAATATAATAATAAATTAACCTTCTAAGAATGGGATCAGTGGGAAGGGCAGGAGAATTCCTGAGGAGTGAGGAGGCTGCAGAGCCAGTGCTGGATCTTCTTCCTTTCAAGCAGGGATGTTCCCCATGTTCAACGTCTAACAGCACACTCTCACTGACTTGGATGCCCCCTTTTACACCATTTTTTAATTCCTTTGGATTGGTTTCTTTTGGTATCCTTCATTTGCATGAAGGTTAAGGTGCTGATTGGCTCTTACAGTTCCATCCAGGCTGGCTCGTTCTTGCTTGGGGGGATGCACTTTACTTAAGTGTAATACAGTAAGTTAAATACTGAATTTCTTATAACTACCCTTTAAACCCCCTTTAAACCCTTTTTTAAACCTCTAAGCATCAACCTGAAGCTCCCATTACACGTAACATAATTTGTGAGTACTCAGGGCTTTTAAAACTTGATCATTTATTTCCAGATGAGGTTTGTTAGGCTTTGCTAAACCCACGGACTCGTTACCCAGCCCCTGTTTCCAGGGAGGAGCCAGTGGGTGAGAGCTCTCCCTGATGTGACCCCAGACCTCAGCCAAAGGCTGACAGAATTCTCTGTCTCCTGCTGTTCCTTTTGAGCCAACACTGCCCAGCTGGGACCTTCTCTGCCCCTAAGCCTGGATCCCCCAGCACTCCTCATCTCCAAGCAGCTTCAGCAGGGAATCTCACTCTCTGGTCCTGTAATGAGCCGCCCAGCTCGATATGGAATTAGCAGAATCTGAGTTATTAATTGTCTACAACAATTAGCTGGGACACCTGGGTCTTCTGGCAGCCTGGTTACTCTGTGGGAGCCAATTACAGCCTCGTACATATTCATGCCATTTCACCCACAAGCCATAAAAGCTGCTTTCCCAGCTCTCTTCCCTTCTCCTTTGCTCTGATGCACATCCAGTCCACTTTGAGACAGGGAGAAGTAGTTTCCTTTCTTTTCACGTTTCCCCGAAATCAAATATTTGCAGTTTACATAATTGATGTAATGGAAATAGCAGAACGAGCACATCTGACAGGGGAGAACAGAAAAGGCCTTCCCAAAGCTCCCTCATGCCTTGAAAGAAAAGATGCAGAGATCTTGCTGGACTTCTTCCCCTGCAGCCACTTGCTCAGCCCACAGACCCCATCCATCCAGATGAGCAGAATGAGAGATTTCTCATGGTCCACAACCTCCCCAGCTCCGTCTGAGAGCAGCTCTCATGGTGTGGATCAGTCACTGTAGTGGCAGTGAATCTGACGGGTTTAGACCAGTTTATCCCCACTGAGGACCTTGACAGTAAATGTGAGACACCAGTGTCAGGAAAATTAACCCACAAACACCAGGGGTTTATGTCCAAAAAGGAGACAGAGGAGTCCTTTGGCTTTATTCCAATCAAGGGAGAGGCCATGGGACATTCCCCTGGGATCTCTCCAATTTTTGGAAGATGCAGCCTCCCTTTTTATCCCAATTTCCCAGCCACATTTCCCTTCTCTCTTTCCCCATTTCTGAGGTACTTGAGAGGTTCAGACTTCCCAGAATACCTAATCCCAAAGATTTCCCCTAATGCCCAACCCTCCCTTTTCATTTTTCATTATGTAATTTAGGGGTTTTTCTTCCACATTGTTTCTTTCATCTTTCAATGTCTAACTTCATTTATCAAATATCTTTTTCCATTCATCAATCAGTGGAATCCTTCCCATTGTTTCTTTTATCTCCCAGTGCTGGATTTATCTACCAGCAGACCCACAGCTGGTTTGTAAAGACAAATTTGCTATTCTTCTCACCAGGTATGTCACTTAGAACCCCTGTGTGTGGTGATCCTTCACTGCCTCCCAAGGTTTTGCTGAGGTTACACCTACCAATATCCATGTGCTATGCTCCCAGAAAATAGCAGCGCTGTGAATTCATCACTGAAACCGTGCTCTTGTTCCAACAGGAGTTGCAGCTCATGCTGGGATGAGTGCAGGAAGTTGCATGAATTGTTCTGAGTGCCTTCAGCCCAGCAGCTCAGAGCCCAGCCAGGCAGGGACCTGCATTTCTTGGGAATCCACTGGTGCACCAGAGGCAATATCTCTCCTGCAGCAGGCATCTGGGATCTAAATGTGGTCTTTTTGGGGTCCCCAGGACGAAGGGGGAATGACTGAATCTGATTCCATGTTCTTAGAAAGCAAATATATAATATATTTATATACTTAACTTTCTATACTTAAATATTATATATATATATATATATATATACTTATTTTATATATATAATATATAATATATAGTATATATACTATATACTATATATACTATATAATACATAATAGAATATATAATATTATATATACTATATATAATATATATAATAATATATATCATATATAATAATATATATAATAATATTATATCATATATAATAATATATATTATATAGTATATAGTATATAGTATATAGTATATAGTATATATAGTATACACTACATATAATATATACTATATAGATATTATATTATATTATATTATATTATATTATATTATATTATATTATATTATATTATATTATATTATATTATATTATATTATATTATATTATATTATGTTATATTATGTTATATCATATCATATTTAACTAAACTATACTAAAGAATAGAGAAAGGATAGAGACAGAAAGCTAGAAAGATAATAATGAAAAACTCCCGAATCTCTCCTCAGAGAGCCCGACACAGCTGGCCCATAATTGGCCAATAATTAAAAACAATTCACATGCAACCAATGAAACAATCACCTACCACATGCCAAAGCAGTAAAACACAGGAGAAGCAAATCAGATAATATTGTTCACGTTTTTCTCAGATAATAATTAAAATAATGAAACAATCACCTACCACATTCCAAAGCAGCAAAACACAGGAGAAGCAATCAGATAATTATTGTTTACATTTTTCTCTGATGTGTCTCAGCTTCCCAGGAGAGAAATCCTGGCAAAGGGATTTTTCCAGAAAATATGACAGTGACATCTAAAATGTTCAATCCATAACCTGCTGTCTAGATTTATTGTCCTGAAGGCTGTTAAGACTTTTGCAAACTTTGGAATGCAAAACAATGTTAGAAACTCACATTGTTGTGGCTCCTCCTCAGCCACCACTGCTGAGGAAATAAACCCCTGTTCTGTGCTCAGGAAACCAAGCTATTTCTGTCACACAGAAGACCATCTGAAGCTTTTGAAATAATCTGGTTTTAGTATTACTAATCTTTGCTTTTTGTTTCTGTACATCAATCAGGCCCCCTCACAAGCAACTTTCTGAAGGGGCCTGATTGATTTTTCCTTTCCAGTCATTTTTAATCATCATCTTTGCAGGCTGGTAAGAAGCTGGTCACAATTTTCATTAGTGATTAGTGCTTTGGGTTGTTCCATTTCTGTTATGAACGCCACCTCAGTAAAAATCAATAACAAATTAAATCACAGTATGTGGTGTGACCAGTGAAGAGTGACCCTATGCTGTGAGAAGGAAAAGGGTTTGTATTTTTTAAAATTAGAGATAAATTGAAAAGAGATAACTTTGTGGCTTCATCAGAAGTAGCTGTGCTAGAAAGGCACTGGGTAGGCATGGACTGTACTTTAGATCCTACATCATATTAACTCATGACTAGAACGTGATATTGGCCACTGCTGGGAGGTGTTTCACTCTGTAGTGTACTACACAGCCTGGTTCTCCCCCATTACTCCTGATTTACTCCATCTAACACCATTAACTTGAAGCAGGTTCCTTCTGACTTAATACCAGTATGAGACCAAAACCAGATTCCTCATTCTGAGACACTGAAAAAGAGAGTGCAATACAGTCTTCTACTCCAGCCTCCCACAAGCATTTTCCAATTCTCCTGAGTTCTTGGAAGAATGAACATTTCTACTTTAAATTCACAAATCTGCAAGCTCTCCCAGGGCAGTGGGAGAGACACCATAACACCATAAACTGTGGCATTCACATTCTCTGGAAAAATCTCTTTGCCCTGGATTTTCTCCTGGGAAGCTGAGAAGCCTCAGAGAAAAGGAAAACAATTCTTATCTCATTTGCTTCTCCTGTGTTGTGCTCACATGTGGAATGTGGTTGGAGATTGTTTACCCACAGGTGATTGTTTCATTGAGTTTCTGTGAATTGTTTTCACTCTTTGGCCAATCAGGGCCAAGCTGTGTCAGGACTCTGGAAAGAGTCACCAGTTTTCATTATTATCTTTTTAGCCTTCTATAAGTATCCTTTCTGTATTCTTAAGTATAGTATTCTTTAATATAACATAGTATCATAAAGTAATAAATTATCCTTCTGAGAACATTGAGTCAGATGCATCATTCCTGCCTTTGTTGGGGCACCCCTGCAAATACAATAATAAACAGATTTTTAATCTCTGCTATGTGCTTTTCTGTCTGTTTTGTTTTTCTACATCACCACAACTCTCCTGAAAAGCAGCACTGTGACTGGAATTGCTCACTCTAATTCATAGACTTGCCAATCTCAGTATCTCAAGTTACTGCCTGGTTTTACCCTAAGGTTCCTGGCATGTGGTGAGCTGGGTCTGGCAAGTGCAAACTTTTTCGCTCTGACCAACTTCATTTAACATCTCAGTTATCTCTTGCTTCTTTTTTCTCTTTTGTCTGCTTCATAATTTATATTTTTTCTTCATAGTGGTGATTTTGCCTGTTACAGAAGGGAAAATAAACAGAGCAGTATTTCATGTTATGCTTTCTATTTAGAAGTTTCTCTTTCTTTTCCCATTATATTAATTTTACCATGCTGATCCATAAGCAAAATAAAGTATAAAAATATACTCTTTTTTTCATTTTGAATAATAAAACTTGAAGTTATAGTTCCCACAGCAACCGTAACTCAACCTTAATATGCACATAAATTAGAGGCAGGGAAATTAACACCCAACACAGCAATAGAATACATGTGAGGGAATTATGCTGCTGGTTGAAATCCCATAGATGTGAAACATTTCATGTCTCCTTGTGACAAGATGTCACCAAAAACAAAAAAAAAGAAACTATCTCAAAGATCTTGATCTTTCTGGAATAAATGGAATTCAACCTTGCAATATGAATCACTTTATTGATGTGGTGTTACCTTTATTGTTGAATTTTGCTGACTTTAAAGATGTCAAGGCTAAGAGAGTGCCCTGAGCACACGTGTGTGAGCTTGTCTGTGGTGCAGGGCAGTTGGGGTGACCCAGAACCACACAGGGAAGGGTCTGACATGTCCCCCAGACCAGGGCAGGCACCATGTACCAGACCACCAGGATGGAACAATTCTTAGAGGAGCTACTGCATTCATAAACTGTCATCCATCCATTTGTCATCCATCTCACCTCCTCCAGGCCTGTATGTCACTCCTGTTTTCAGCTGATCTCTGGGAGAGAAACAGCTCTGAAACACAGGAAAGCATTAGAGGGTTTGGATTAGAAAGGATTGGAGTCCACAGGGATACAGATGAAAGGCTGGAAGTGTCCACAGGCAAGAGGTCTCAGCCCCTCCAGCTCTTCTCCACTGGCTGCCAGTCACTGCAGGGAAGCATTTTTAACACAAACTGCATCCCAAGGGATTTTGGCTGAGTTATTCTAATTATTTGTACAATAAGATGAAAGAGTAATATGTTCCCATTTCATAAAGGCTTCAGCAAATGGAGTCTACTAGGTGCTGATGCTCCTTTGTGAGGCCTGAGAGCTGAGAACTAATTAGTCTCAAATTATTCTCCTGACAAAGATACAGCAAGGAAGCAGGAAAGATATTCACATGCCAAATGCACTTTCAAATGGCAATCAAATAGGTATCACCATTTCAGAGGGACAAGGATACCTCCAGGAACCTGTGTGTGTTTACCTTAAACAGCAAGGAGAAAGGCAGAGGAGGAGAGGAAAAGGGAAACTGTTGTATTTGTGGGGTGCCCCATGGCAGGAAGGAATGATGGATCTGACTCCATGTTCTCAGAAGGCTAATTTATTATTTTATGATACTATAATATATTAAATAATACTAAACTATACTAAAGAATACAGAAAGGATACTTACAGAAGGCTAAAAAGATAATAATGAAAACTTGTGACGCTCTCCAGAGTCCTGACACAGCTTGGCCCTGATTGGCCAAAGAGTGAAAACAACTCCCAGCAGAATCCAATGAAACAATCACCTGTGGGTAAACAATCTCCAAACTCATTCACATGTGAGCACAACACAGGAGAAGCAAATGAGATAAGAATTGTTTTCCTTTTCTCTGAGGCTTCTCACCTTCCCAGGAGAAAAATCCTGGGTGAAGGGATTTTTTCAGAGAATGTGAATGTGACAGAAAACATCTAAAGGGCTGGCAAACCTGGCTCTCCTGAATCCTCTCCATACTGTAGGTGAACAATCTCCTGATTGTTTACAAACAATTTCCTGCATTCGCCTGCCAGAACTAAAACCCATGCCAGAATTACTGGTGGCTGTTGGCCCCTAAAGATGCAGGCACTCAGGCAGGAAAACCCCAAAAGCATCCAAAGAGCTCAGTGACCATTCCTGCTCACAGGCAAGCACCCAAACTGCTTGGCTGCTTTGAACTTCTTGCTGGATGTGTTTATCTTTCTGCAGATACCTCCATACCTTTGAATATTTGTTCCAAAGCTGAGCTAGTCAGGAATGCTACAGATTTTCTCACTGGAGGGTAGTTATTAAGTTAATAATATATTACTAACCTGTGAGATGTAAGACTGGAAGAAGCCCACTACCTTTACTGGCCCTTCCCTTTGAGATTTAACTGACCCATCTTGGCACAGCTCTGTTCCCCTTCCTGACCAGCACCTCATCCCTGGGGAAAAACAGGTCAAACACAAGTTGCTAAATCCCCTTGCCCTTAGCCATTCCCCTGATGTAAAGCAAAGCTTCAAAGCCTGAATGCCCTTGTGCCATGAATCATGTTTACCATAACACAAAACAAAGAAAGAAGAGAACAAAGGAAAACGGAAAGAGAAGGGAAAACAACAAAGGAAAAGACAAACAGGAGAGTGAAAGGGAGGGATACAGATAGACCCATTAATTTCCCTCTGTTTGTTCTGGGGTTTAAACAACAAGCCTCTGTGTCTCTGGTTTATCTTGGTTCCTCAGCTGTGAAACGTGCTGTGCTCCAGTGTTTTCTGAGCCTCAGAGATTTGCTGGGGAGCTGGGAATGAAGCAAGAGGCTCAGCAAACAGAGATAGCAGAGGCTGCCTCATACATCACCCTCAGAGGAAATTCATTCCTTTCAGCACTGCCCATGGGTGAAATTGCATTATATTCTGTTTGGATAATTGGATGTCATGTGCCACCCAACCTGTTATGGGATGGCATTTCCTTCCACGAGGATGGTGTTAGCTGCATCCCAGGACTGAGAGCACAAGCAAGGGCTCCATGAAGTGTAGAGGAAAAAGTCAGGACACTGAGGAGCTGGTCCAAGAAGTTCTCATTCCAAACTGGAGCTCTCAGGGTCAGGTTAGTCATGGAGAGGGTGAAAGACAGAGGATATGGAACGAGATGAAGAAATGAAAGGGAAATAAGCAAATCTAAGAGGAGAGAAAAGGAGGAGAAGAAGGGAAACTGCTTAATTTGGGGATTTTTTTTTTTAACAAGATGAAGAAATGAAAGGGAAAGAGGCGAGAAAAAGAGGAGAAGAAGGGAAAACTGCTTAAGTTGGGCTTTTTTTTTTTTTTAATGAGATTAAGAAATGAAAGGGAAAGAAACAAATCCAAGAGTGGAGAAAAGGAGAAGAAGAGTAAACTGCTTAATTTGGGGATTATTTTTTTTTTTAATGAGATGAAGAAATGAAAGGGAAATAAGCAAATCTAAGGGGAAAGAAAAACAGGAGAAGAAGGGAAAACTGCTTAATTTGGGGATTTTTTTTGAATGAGATGAAGATACGAAAGGGAAAGAAGCAAATCTAAGAGGAGAGAAAATGAGGAGAAGAAGGGAAAACTGCTTAATTTGGGGATATTTTTGAATGAGATGAAGATACGAAAGGGAAAGAAGCAAATCTAAGAGGAGAGAAAATGAGGAGAAGAAGGGAAAACTGCTTAATTTGGGGATTTTTTTTGAATGAGATGAAGATACAAAAGGGAAAGAAGCAAATCTAAGAGGAGAGAAAAGGAGGAGAAGAGGGGAAAGCTGATTAATTTGGGGGGGTTTTTTTCCTAGCAAACACAAAGCATTTTCTTCTTAAACTGTGAGATGGGCTGCACAGGTCTTTCAGCTAGAAATTCAGTGGGGACAAGCCTGTCCCACTGGGCAGGGGCAGGTCACATAACATCTGCCTGGGAATCCTGCAAAAATACAGCATTTTTCTTTGATTTCAGCCACTGAGGATCACAGAGGTACTCCAAGACTCCCACCCTTGCCTTGCTACCTTTATACTCACCATTTATCTGCATTTTAGGATGTCTAAAACATGCTCAAGTCCCCCTCATTGTGTCCTTTCTTGTCCACCACCTCCCTCCAGCTTATTGATGGGTTTTTAATAGCACAGTTAGAGCTGTCACACAAGTCATAGGACAATTTCATGTGTCATATTGTCTCAGTGCACCCTGGGAACTCCATCTGGCTCAAGCAAACTTATTTTATTGAAATAATCTCTCCTCCCTGCTAGTTATTGAACTGTCTTGGCTCAATGGCCTCGCTCGATATCAATTTTTCATGCTTAATAATTAGTGCAAAGAATAGGGTTTCATTGAATAAGTGTTTAATGTCACACATGATTAGGACACACAAAGATGACCTAACTAGGAATTCAATTTGGGGCTTACAAAAAGATATTAGCCTTTATTTTTCCACCTGAGGTGTGCTGCTCCCCTCTGCAATGAACTTCAGAAATCCATGCTACTGTTAGTTGATTGCAGCAATTGCTGCAATTCTCCCCTTGAGAAGAGTTGCCAAGTTTGGGAAGAAGCACAAAAAGGCAAATACTCTGTTTCACTGCTGCCTTTAAATGTCAGTGTGATGATGTCTTGGTCCCAAACCACAGGCTCATTTCCCAAAGAGAGCAAAAATCAAGAAATGACTTGCCAGAGTCAGTCTCAGGTAAGCTATAGAAGCAAACCAGGCAGCACAGAGTAATTTGTTAGCCTGGCTGCTGTCTCTATTTATCTACATCTAGTTAATACTACCTGTTCACCTCTTTGTGCACCCAGTGCTGCCAGCCCTTCCTATCAGGATGTTTGGTGGGTGCCTGATAGAGTCAGTCTCCAAAGGCTCTCTGCTAATACCCCCTTTTAAATGTATGGGAAATGAAATTTATATTAAAAAGTCAAGCCAACAAATATATTTAGGAATGAAGATGAGAGACAGCACCTAAGTGTTCTGGAGCTATTCTAAGTGATTTTTCCCATGGCATGTTAAATTGAGTGCTTCCAGTTCTGGGATTACCATCCTGACCAACTTTCCTTCCTCCTCACATTTCACTGGTTACAAGTGCTCTACAAATGGTTGTGCTCTTCATGTTCACAGGGACTGAAATCTTGTCTTAAAATATTTCCTACAAAATTCACTTAAAATTCACTAACACACCAATCTATGGCATCTTCATATATATCACACACTGCTCTGAGGAGTGATAATAAGAAAATTTGCTCCATGAAACCTACTTTCCTCCCTTTCTCTGATTCCCTCATCCCTCTTCTCACAGAGAATTTCCCAGAAACAATTCCTTTGATAGGGTTTGGAGAACATTTGATAGCAGCTGTCAGCCCCTCACACCTGCACACAGCCCACACTCTGCTCTTCCCCATGAACGTGCACACTCATCTATCCTTTGCAAGATGTATTTAATTTTCTGGGAACTTCTGAGCAGCCAGCTTGTCCCAGTAGAAAGAGTGACTAGATGAGAAATGTGTTTCCTATTCATAGTAATATTTTATGTGCAAGAAATTGATTTTCTATGATAGCCACTGTCTTGGTTTGGAAAGACAAGAGTCTGCTAAGGAAGGCAGGAGCCTCCCCTGAAATGGAAAATATAAACCCCCTTCAAATTGCTATAAATTTTGAATTAAGGGGCTCTCAGGCAAAGATGTGGGAGTAGGAATAACAGTTCTTTAATAGGGAAGAAAATAAAAGGATGAAATAAACAATGCAGTACACTAGAACAGCACTGGCAGAGTCAGAACCCAGCCTGACACCCTGTGGGTCAGGCTGTGGGCAGCAGTCCCATTGGAATTGTGGCTCAGCCCTCCTGCAGTGTCAGGGCTGGCTCTGCTGGAGCAGGGATCCTGGAGAAAGGTGCAGTCTCTTCCTCTGAAGATCCAGGGGCAGAGGCAGCTGCTGTTCCTCTGGGAAATCCAGTGCAGAAGCTGTGCTGGTGTTCCAGAATCTCCAGATTATATCCAGGTAGGAATGCTTGGCTCCTCCCTCTGGGCTCACATCTCCCAATGGGATGCTGCAGCTCTTATCAGCCATGCAGTGACATTAAATAGCTGTTATCAGCAGATGTCTCCCCGTTGTGGAAGAGATAAGGAAAACTGCCCACTTGACAAAGGACAGCTGCCCTACAGATGGCAAACAGAATACAATTTGCTGGCAATCCAGGACAGCCACCAACTTCCATATCTGGAAACCTGGCAGAGCCTTTGTTCCTACATACATGAGATGTATGAACAACCTCATACATCTACCCAAAAGATGCCTGTAAATAAGAACTGTATTTTCACTGTTCTTCAGCCTGGGGAATAAAGCAGAAACCTCAGCTCACCTCTGTGCCTGTTAGTTGTCTATGTGGGTGTTTCTGTCAGCAAGCCAGAGGAGATCTGGACACTCAGCACCTTCCTCCAGGCCAAAAATACTTAATTTTTAATGAAACAACTGGGAGCCTTTTTACTTTGACAATTTCTTCTCAGCCCCTATGCTGCTGAAGCAGCAGGAGGGAAGTGAGGGTTAGCAGAACACATCAGGGCTAGCCCAGATTATCAAAGTGAGATTCAGCTTCACAAGAAACCCAGGCAGTAGAGACCTCTCTAGGAAAAAAGAAATCTTGATTTCTCAGCTGCTTTAGGGTCCCTGGCCAGAACTTCAGCTAATAGCAGTCTGCATCCTGAGCAGGATCATTTCAGAAGACTTTTGTCAGCTGTTTCTTCTCCACTTCTTCATTTCTGTACTCTGTTTTATTCCTGCTGGGATATCTACAGAACAGCAAGATGGCTTCTTCCTTTCTAACCTGAGAGAGTAACTATGCATGCAGGCACTAAAAAGAAAAATCACTTGGATGAATTAGGGACTTTATTTCCTTATTTATTTGTGGGAGTGACAAACTTACTGCAAATGTATTGCCCAGGCTAATGAAACACAATTACCTATTCTTTTCCATCTCAGATAATAACAAAGAAGACTGAAAGTCTTTGGAAGGTGAAGGTGAATTAAAATCAGATTCAAATAAAAAGGAGGAAAAGAACTTTGAAAGGAGTGGAGGGACTGTAAGCTTATTTTTGCTTTTGATTTCTCTATTAAAACCAGACATTATTTCAGAGGCTTCCAGCCCTAGCAGATAATTAATGACATTAAGGTGAGCACTTGCTGCTCAATATTTGCTCATGCTACAAGGGAAAGAAGCAGTGCCAAAACCACCTGGAATTTTATGGGCAAATAAATCAGGAAAGAGAGGTGTCTCAATTATTCAGACTACAGAGGGGAAATATACCTCCCTTTACAACAGAGGCTTCTCAGTAAAGGTAAAAATTCATTGGTTTTCAAAGGCAGCTGCTGCCAGTGCCCAGCTTTGCAGTGGTTAAAGTACTGGGAAAGTCTTTAAAGCACTCCGGGACTGCAGATAATTTAATCAGGGTATAGCCAAAAGCCTGACATTTTCAGAGCTGCAGGTGGATTTGTATGCTGCAGCTGGGAAGGCAATGGCAACCTTAAACAACCTCTCTCCAAATCTCACAAGGTGTGAGAGCCAGGTGAAGGATTGTGGCAATGGATTGCAGGATTTTCTCAGCCTCTCACTCATGCTATGACCGGGGTGTGCAAGGCGGGGAGATCCCACTCTCTGCTGAGCTCCTGGGAAATCTATTTCTCTGATAATCAGATTCATTTCAACTTTTACAAAAGATTGTAAAATCACTCAAAGGTGATTGTTTCATTGGATTGTGGTGTGAGTTGTTTTGACTCATTGGCCAATTAGAGCCAAGCTGTGTTGAGGCTCTCTCCAGAGTCTCGAGTTTTCATTATTATCTTTTTAGCATTGAGTAAGTATTCTTTCTGTATTCTTTAGTATAGTATTCTTTCATATATAATATAATATAATATAATATAATATAATATAATATAATATAATATAATACAATATAATATAATAGTATAGTATAGTATAGTATATTAAAATCATATAATATAATACAATATATTATATTATATTATATTATATTATATTATATTATATTATATTATATTATATTATATTATATTATATTATATTATATTATATTATATTATATATAATAATATATATTATATTATATATAATAATATATGTTATATTATATTACTATGTTATATAGCATTATACTATTTTATATTATAATATTATATTATTATATATTACATATTATAATATTATATATAATATTATAATGGTATAATACTATATAATATAGTACAATAAAGTAATAAATTAACCTTCTAAAAACATAAAATCAAATTCATCATTCCCACCTTTGCTGGGGCAGTTCCCAACAGTTCCCATACAATAGCATGGTACATCTTTTGTGATGCACACAGGCTGTGAGAGGGCAAGAAGACAAAACAGGATTCCAGCCTGGCCTTCCATGGCAATCCCCAGCTATGTGGGCATGAATAACATGCAGCAACAGCAGGCCACTACAGCTGCACTGACAGTGATAAAATGTGGGGTCAGCAGAGAATCCAGAGGTTTTCCAGGGATCTTGCACTCAGCGGGCAATCGCAGGTTAGTGTGTGATGGACTGAGAGGCCACCTTGAGGAGACAGTTAATAAAAGCAGGACTAGAGGAATCAATGTGTTCTGACACACCAGTGACAGATTGCAGAGAGGGACAGATTTAATATCCCACAGTTATCCCTTCCCAGCCTAAGGGCCCTGCAATTGATTGAATAAATTAAAGCAGTGCTGTGGATGACACTCGAGTTAAGGTCATAGCAGAACTTCCATCTTAACTCCCTATTTCCTTCCCTTTGAGGTTTTCTTTTTCAAGTCTTTGCACAGAAAGCTTGCTGCTGGGCTACAATTTGGCCAAAAAGATCTCAGCTGCCATTCAATCTTACTATTAAAATTTTCAAGAAGAAAAGGAAAAAAAAAAAACAAGAAAAAGAGGGAATTACAGGAGGATGAGATAGATCTATCTGGTGTGCTTTTGAAATGAAAGGATAAACAGGCCATGTCAGGCTACTTGTAAAACTACCATGCTCATTCTATGTCATGGTCAATGTCTCTTTGCAAATAGTGAGCAGAAAAATAGACTTTGAAAAGAAAAATATACAGAGAACTGACAAAAAAAAAATAGCTGTAGGTCAAATTGATCTCTGTGTAGCTTTACTGGCATGCAAAATTTATTCTTTTGTTACTAAAAGCATCTAACATAATTGCAGATGAATGCTCTCCCACTTTTATTCTTTGTTATCTCGACAAATGTCTCTCAGAATCATCAATAGGATTTTATGTCACAACAAATCTAACTGTTCAAATAGAGTCAGATGCTGTGACAGAACTGGGAGCTTTGTTGAGCTGGTCTGATCATCAGGACACCCCTCACCCACATACAGAAATAAGTCCTGGAAAATGCTCAGTATTTTCTTTAAAGCACTAGGCACCCTCATCTGAGGGGAAAAAACCTAACCTCTCCCCTCAGAAATGTGCCATGTCTCTTACAAATCAAGATTTGAAACCATTCTGTATAATTTTCATTTTTGTAGGCTCATTGTTGAGACTCCTGCACCCCAAATATTACCAAAATGCTACCCAGGCATCTGTTGGTTAACAAATAATGGGCCAGCAGACCATGCTCAGAAAGTTGTGTACCACAGATAATAAAGACTGTGCAGGGCAAGTTGCCTCTGCTGTGTGGTTCTTTGCATTAGTTCTTGGTATCACCCTCTGCAACACAGCTCCAGCAACAACAACAGAACTTCATTTTTCCTCACTTTTTATTTTCATTCCACTCACTATGCATAAACCTCCACAGTGACGGTGTTCACAGAGATCTGAGGATGAGGGAGGAGACGAGGATCTGACTCCATGTTTCAGAAGGCTTGATTTATTATTTTATCATATATATTACATTAAAACTATACTAAAAGAATAGAAGAAAGGATTTCATCAGAAGGCTGGCTAAAATAGAAAAAGAAAGAATGATAACAAAGGTTTGTGGCTTGGACAGAGAGCCCGACCCAGTTGACTGTGATTGGCCATTAATTAAAACATCTAAGATGGGCTAATCAAAGATCTACCTGTTGCATTCCACAGCAGCAGATAACCATTGTTTACATTTTGTTCCTGAGGCCTCTCAGCTTCTCAGGAGGAAAAATCCTAAGGACAGGATTTTTCATAAAAGATGTCTGTGACACTCCATCACTAAAAGGTATAAGCACTTAGTGTATTTCTCATCTTAGCAACATCCCATCTGACCCCAGCTCCTTCCTTATCTTTTTGGCAGCGCTGATAAGGCACCAGGGAGCAGGTTCAGCCTTCTCCCTGTATGAAGAAGCAGTTGGCATCCACTGCTGGGTGGTTTCTGCCAGGGATTCCTGTCAATGTAGGGACACACAGAGGATTCTTCCTCACTGTTCTCTCTCCCAGCGTGCTGCTGTTGCCCTCAGAGAGGAGGGTGATTGAACAGACTGGGGTTTTTAACTGAGGATCAAATCCAGTGGTGTTTAGCTAAACTCCCTTCACAGCTCAGTTTCTTGATGCTTCTGGGGTTACACCAGCAGAAAAGCTAATTGTGTTATTAGTGTTTCTGTGATAGATTTTTCTATCGTGGTGCACACAACAAAGTGTGTTTCAGAATGCCACAAAACATCTGAAATGCCTGGCTAGCCCTTCATATCCTGGAAGCATCACTGCACTTGCACAAATTGATTGGAAAATGTGTGATCTCAGGGTTCTTTCTCATAAAAGGCCTATAAAGAGGTTAGTTTGGAGAAACAGCCTGAAGAATATTTAAGCAACAGGCTTGAAGTATCAGACACTTGGTACTTCCACCATTTCAGACTAAGGAGCTCTGACACTGCCTTAGGCCAGGCCTTCAAAACATTGCTGTGACTCCATCTGTACAACAGCCCAGTTTTGCAAAGTCATTCTTTGGCTAAACTAACTGAATGCTGAGATGTCTGTAGAATTGTAATTGCAAATAAATCTCAGTGGCTGTTTAAAATTAGAATTTAAAAACTCAGTGGATTTTAGCAGCAGTATTAGTGTCACAAATATGGGCAAGGCCCTTTGCACAGTCAGTGCCCAAATCCTGCAGCTCTAATAATCAAGGGAATGTTTAGTCTTTGAGCTGTAATATTTCTTGCCTTTTAGGATTCATCTCTGACAATAATTAAGTCTCATAAGGATGAAACTTAAATGAGCAGTAGCCTTTGGGGATGGTATTAGTGTGCTAACTGTTTGTGGTTTAAATATTAATGTCAAAGTGTAATTACCATCCGCTGGGTTTCAGGCTCGTGTTTGAAAACACACTGGGCTGGGCAGGAAGAATGAGCTGTACCAGTTGGAAGCTTTTAGAGCCAGAACAAGTCTCAACCAGCAAAGAGCAGGAGGAGACACACTTAGTGGGGATTCTTTCTGCAATCCCAATGTGTGGTGGCTTCCCACTGCTGGCTGAGCTCCCCCTTGCTTTTCAGGTTTCTGCTTGTGACTCCTGAGCATCCCTATTGCTTTAGCAGATGTATCACAGGGAAGACCAAGATTTTCCTTATGAGTTTCATATTATCACCATTTTCTCCTGTTTTAGATGATTTGACACTTCCTACTCTGTAGGACACCCTGATAGAATTTTCTAAGTACAAACAGCTACAGCTACAGTGTTAATTGGTATTTATGCTGCAAATACTGCCTAGCTACATGGTCATTTCAAGTTCCCTTACCTGAGTCATTTATGATACTTAACATTGTCAAGGAACTGCATCAAATTCAGAGTGTTTGGGTCCCTTGACAAGAAAAAAAGCCCAGAAAACTGAAATAGTCCTGCCTATGCCTTGACATTATTTCCACTGGATGTGATCATTGCAGGATTCCACATATATTTCACTTATCCTATAAAAGTTAGTACTGGCAACTGATTTATGCCATTACCTTCACCTGCCATGCAGCTGGAGTCTGCCTGAAGTGTGAGTACCTCAGCCAGGTCCAAACAATCTCAGAGTCACAACAGAAGCACAGATTTTAGTCTGGATTGCACTGTCCAAATCCAGATTTTAGTCTGGCCTGCACTGCCCATAACTCTTTGTTTTTGTTGTCTCGTATTGTCCTAATCCCAATTGTCCAAATTTTTATTACTCTAATTGTATTACTATTTTTATAGCCATTTTATTGCTATTAAACTTTCAAAATTCTAAAAACAAGTGATTGGTGTTTTTCACACCCAGGGATGTGGGAAAAGCAAAACTTTGTTAGGCCTCAGCAGAATGCGTTTTCTGTTGTTGCTTCTGACTCTACTGCATTTCTGAATTAGGAAAATGTATTCAGGGAGTCTTTTATCCATTTTTCAGGCCTGCAGTGAGTTTGCACAGTCCCACTGGAGACTCCCATGCCATTGTCAGTAACCAAGAGAGACAGCTTAATACATCAGAGATCTCAGTGCAGCACATGGAACCACTCTGGCTGTTGGGCACAGATCTAAAAGAATAATAAAGGCAAAAAAATGTGCTTGCTGCAGGACTGTAGACCTAAGGGAATCGAAATTCTATAGATCCCAGCCCATCTTGTTCCCATCACAATCTGCTCTGCTACCAGCACCAGGAGTTTTGACAAGATCCATTGTCATTAGTGGGGTAAATACATCTTTAGGTGGCACAAATCAGCAGCACTTGCTGTGCCAATTTATAGCAACTGCAAATATAGCTCACTCTGATCTGTGTTATGTGCAGAGAAATGGTATACAGGGTCCATATGGAAAGCTCCAGGCTTGAAGAGCATTTGTTTAACTAATCAGCCACACTTTGCAATCAGTGTCTATTTTTCCTTTCATAAATAGACGTGCATGAGGGAAAAAATGATTGTTAAATACTCATACAGCAGGTTTTAACAACTGCAGATTTGAGACCAAAAAAAAAAAAACCCAAGCACAAATAAATCTTCCCAGATGCTTTTTTTTTCCCCTTCCAGTTGAATAAATAATTGCCTTTGGCTCATAGAATAAATATAAAACTCCTCAGAAATGCCTACTCAACAAAGGACCAAAGAAGCCTGGCATTTTCAGAAAGAATTCCTCAAGAAACAGCATGTGTAGGAGACAATGAATTATATATTTTTCTCATTTGCTCTGTGTGAGAGACAACTAAAAATCTGGAATAGCAAAGTGAAGAAATATTTAATTAATAAACCGAATGAAGAGACCACAGCATGGTAGAAGAAATAGCAGATTCTTCACTCTGGAGTCCTGAATTAAAGATAAAATATAGCAAGACATTACCCAATCATCTCCACTGTAGTTCAAATTCTAAAACAGAGAGGGATGCATGCTAAAACTGCATGCTGCAGCTTTACTAAGTGCACTGAATAAAATACCACCAATACTTGAGAGAAGGGATTACCATGAGAGAAGGAGGTTAAAAAAAAAGTGACAGAGATGTGATACTCCAGGAGCACTGGAGAGTGTGTGTCACTCTCTCAAGGCAGGTAATTGCAGTTGCACCTGATCAAAGATTACACAAACACACACACACACGCAGAATCTGGCAATCAAACTGAGTCAGCAGTTGCTGACTGAACCAAATTAATATTGTGAGGTTGAATTAGCCACATGCTGGCACTGTGATTCTAATTGTTTTCAAATACACATTGTAATAAAAGTCTAATTAGCACACATCTCCAAGTGGAGCTGATGGTACCTAGGATGGTTTTGCATTGCTGACAATTAATGAAGGATTATAGGATTATACACATTCACCTGCTACTTCTGGGGTACTTTTCTCCTCATCTTGTTTTTTTGGGTTTTGTGGTAGAGGTGTGACCATGTTCACAGGGGTGTCAGGTTGAGGGAAGAGACGAGGATCTGACTCCATGTTTCAGAAGGCTTGATTTATTATTTTATCATATATATTGTATTAAAACTATGCTAAAAGAATAGAAGTAAGGATTTCATCAGAAGGCTGGCTAAGAATAGAAAAAGAAAGAATGATAACAAAGGTTTGTGGCCCGGACAGAGAGTCCCGGCCAGCTGACTGTGATTGGCCATTAATTAGAAACAACTTTATGAGACCAATCACAGATGCACCTGTTGCATTCCACAGCAGTAGATAATCAATGTTTACATTTTGTTCCTGAGGCCTCTCAGCTTCTCTGAACAATGTCACAGAATAGCTTGCCATTGGGTGATGAGAAGATGGAGTAACTTACTGAAACACAAGGATATAGTACCCACATCCTGCATAACAGATTAATTAATGGTGAAGCTCTTTCCAGCACAGCTGTCTCCATCTCACCTGGCAGGTGACTCATTATTCTGAAGGCAAACAGCAGAAGCACAGGCCATGAAAGGGAGTGTAGCCCCTTCCCAAACCTACCTGCCATTCCATTGCCACATTTTTTCTGAGCCAGCCAGACCCAGGTAAACAGAAGGGAGCCAATTAGGTGCTCATCTGAGTGGTTCCATGGAAAGTTATTACTTAAAAGCTAATTAAAATAATTAGGGGGCATTTTAATTAAAACATCAACGTAAAATGAATGCAGTAGGTATCAGCCCAGCAGGATGCACAGCTAGCAGATTCCCCTTGGAGGCTGCTAATTAGTGTTTGAAGTGACTGCTAACAATAAATAAAATAATAATATTCCTTTAGGCCTTAGAAATTTTAAGAATCTGATTCCTTTTTGTCCAGTGCATGCTCAAGGCTCTATCCCCACTGCATGCCCAAATAGTTTGAAGCAGTATTTCAGGATATTAGAAGATTAGACAGCTGTAGTAACTCAGACTAAATCTTTTTAATGTCCCTGTATTCCTTTAATCTAACAGTCCTTTGCAGCAGAGAGAAAACCACTGGAGTTCCCAGGAACCACACCACCCACTGGGGCACATTGCAGGGCTGCTGTTTTATGTGGCTCCTCTGTTCTCATATCAGGAGCACTTCCATGAGCAGGTTGTTTATGATCAGGAAATGAAAGAAAACCTGATTTTTCTTTACTCTGATACCAGAAGTGTTATAGCCTGGAAAAGTTGCACATCTGGAGATGTGCTGATGGTCCACTGAAAAATACAGAAACCCACACAGAGCTCAAGCCCACCTTGATACTGTGCCTCCCTCTCCAAAGAGGGATGCACCAGCCTTTGTTACCTTTGAAAGTCCTGCAAGTCGTTTTTCAGTTTTCTTGCAGTGGAAAATTCTGAGATCTTTTTTCTACTTGCAACTTTGCTGACTTGTTTGCCTGTGCTATCTTCCTGCTTGGTAAAAACATCTTTTTGTTTGAGGTGGGTTTATCCTTTGCTCTAAGCCATAAAAACCCCTTCTAACCAACACACCCTTTGCTTCCTTGGTTATCCAGTAAGACTGGCTCAGCAATTCTTTTCTTCTATATCAAAACTTGCTTTCATTTCTATCCTTTCATCAGCGTCTACATTTAAAAATCTTTCTGCTAAGCACACATATCTGTGAGACTTTCTTGTCAAACTTTCATCCTTCCCAACATCTAATCTCTCTTATCTAATCCAATATCCTATTCCACAGTGCAACTGAACAGGACAATAACATTTTCCGAGTGCTGGCAAAGCCAATTGCTGGCATTTCTATTTCACATCCATCCATCCATCCATCCATCCATCCATCCATCCATCCATCCATCCATCCATCATCCATCCAGGGACAGCTGCAGTGAAGGATGAAGGACAGGGCACTGGCAGGACACAGTTACACAGATCAGCTCTGCCTTTAGTCCAGGGAGGTGATGCAGCAGCACCAACCCAGCATGAACACAGACTGGGATAAAGGGCTGGGAATGGCTTTGGGCAAAGACAGAAGACACAGTGTTGTTG
Source organism: Ammospiza caudacuta (assembly GCF_027887145.1). Lineage (NCBI taxonomy): Eukaryota > Metazoa > Chordata > Aves > Passeriformes > Passerellidae > Ammospiza > Ammospiza caudacuta. The sequence goes on along the minus strand of NC_080614.1, from coordinate 5,444,091 downwards.
GCAAGAAGTGAACAGAAAGGGCTGGCCTTGATCTCTGTGCTCTCTGAAGTGCTCCTGTAAGGAAGCTCCAGGATCAGAGGGGAATAAAGGCCCTTGTGCCTTGTGGCCACCAGCTACTGCCTGAATTGATCCAGCTCTGCCCATGGTGACTGTGCAGGCTCAAGGCACACATGAAATATGGGTTCAACACTACCCTGGAGGGCAGCACATCAATAATTGTACCCAGGGACAGCCCTTGCTCTAGAGGAGCAATAGCTGAAATAACTCATTGCTGCAGATCTAAACAAATCTGGGTTGCATTTGCATTTAATTCCGATTTAATAACATAGTTATTGTTTGTTAAGCATGTGCCAATTGATTACTGCAGCAACATATTTATTAAAGAGGAATAATTCAGCTGAAGATGCACATTCTATTCATCTAAATTGAATCAAGCAGATGAAGTGTCATTGAGCATCCAACCCCAGTTTACACGCACTTGGGAAAAATTTCTGCAATCTGGAAGACAAGCTGCTCTGTTCCACAGCAGCCTGTGACTGGGAGGAAGCATCACCCATGAAAGACTTGAGTGTAGGATGCTGGAAGCCAATTATAGCTTGCAGACCCTGAAAGCCACAAAACCTTGCTCTGCCAGGAGCCCTTGTAGTGATGTACAGCAGCTTCTGCCAAGAAGAGCTGTACACACAAAGAGTAAACACAGAAATAAATGAAAAGACACAAAAAAAGAAATCCCAAGAGCCATTGCTCCCATCCATCTTTCCAGTAAAAAGCAAGTTCTTGTTTCCACTAAACTCCACAGAGAGCTGAAAAATCAGGAGGTTGGCAAAGATCACCCCTACAAAAGGTGGAGAAAAGGCAGAGTTCAGAGCTTCTGCCAGTTCTGGGAAGGAGATGTGAGGTATGTGGGGGTGGGGGGAAATTAAATCCCATTTGATGAATATGAAAAACTAATGATCCTCTTCATGGTGGTCTCTGCACACAAGCAGCTGCAAATTAGAAGACTGCTCCAGCCTGGAAATGTCAATTGTATGGAAATGTCATCCTCATTGCAGAGCTCTCCTGGGGCTGCTGGAAACTGCAACTCAACTGCATTGATTTCCATCCCTTTTTCTCTGTCTAATTTTCTTTTATTTTTCAATCTTTTAACCTTTATTAAAATGTTTGAAACAACCACCTTTTCTGCATTCAGTAAAAATTTGTATAACTGTGCAGAAAGGTTAAAGATTTCAATTAGAAAGGTCACTCCAGGATGAGTGTGCAGCTGGATTCGTTTGCTCCCTGCTGTTTGGAACGTTTGATACCCTTGAGTTCCTTCCTGTGCCAGGGCTGACATCTCCAGCTTTTTTAGTCCCAACAAAAATAAACTTTCAGACCTTACTCTTCAAATAATGTAAAATGAAATAAACAATGCAGTAAATCAAAAGAGTCAGAACCCAGCCTGACACCCTGTGGGTCAGGGTGTTGGCAGCAGTCCCATTGGAATTGTGGCTCAGCCCTCCTGCAGTGTCAGGGCTGGTTCTGTTGGAGCAGGGATCCTGTAGAAAAGGATGTATTCTTCCTCTGAAGGTCCAGTGGAAGAAGAGGCAGCTGCTGTTCCTCTGGGAAATCCAATGGAAATCTATCTAGCTGTGCTGGTGTTGCAGAATCTCCAGAATATATCCAGGTAGGAATGCTTGGCTCCTCCCTCTGGGCTCACATCTCCCAATGGGATGTTATAGTTCTTATCAGTCATGCAGTGACATTCCATAGCTGTTATCAGCAATGTCCCCTCTTGAGGGAGGTGTGATTGTGGTCACTCAAAGACAGAGATAAAGCAAACTGCCCACTTGACAATCTGCCATACAGATGGTAATAGAAAACAACTTGCATTGCAATCTTCAACATTCCCCTACCCTAAACTATACCTTGTTTCATAGAAAAATAGATGAATGAATTCCCTGGTGTTGAAATCAGGGAGAAACAACAAAGTGCACAGGAATGACAAGCATATGGCTGGTCAGGAGAGAGGGATTAGGTGAATCACAATTGATTTTCCTCTGTTAATAAGCCATGGAGTGCTTGTGATTGCATCTTGAGGAGATTTATAATTATTCATTGAATCTCAGAAGATAATTAAACTTCATTAAACATAGACATGACAAGTTTGCATAGTAAAGAATAAATCCCAGAGCTGGTTCCTTATCAGAGAGGGAGATACCATGTGGGAGAACCAGGGGAAATAAAAGGATTTTTCACTAAAAGCAGTTTTTGTCCAAACAAGAAACTACTGCCCTCAATGTGTCCTTTTCACTCTTTTCCTTTGTTTTTAAGGGTTTTTTTGCTTTGTCTTTTACACTCTGCTTTTGAGTGGCAGTGAATGCTTTATGTGAAGCCACTTTCCTATTCTGCAGCAGTTGCTGTATTAAAATGTTAAGGATGTTTTAGAGCCAGTGGGGACTGGTCCTGTTGCATGTTTACCAAAGAGTCTGAGATCTCCAAAACTGAAGAAGGAGCAGGGCAGAAGCAAGGGGACACTGGTGTGGGGAGATGCAGTTCATCACCACGTGGATCAGAATTCCCAAATAAATCTCAGCATTTGTGGTAGCAGGGGAGTGCAGATCTCTTTCAAATAGTTTCCTCCCATTCAGTTGGATGAATTTAAAATCAGTTTCAGAAAATCTTTGCAAAGCTTGTAAAGGGATTTCCAGTTCTTTCAGAGAAGAGAAAGGCTGAAGGGACACTCTTCACACCCAAGGTCCTTTCTCTCATATTTTGCAATGACTCACACATCCCAGCTTTGCAATGAAGATTTCTAAAGGCAGAATTTACTCTGGCTCTCACCCCACCTGCTGTAGCACCATGTGTTTTACAGCATTGTCAAACATAATGATTCTTATCCTGGAGAGAAATTGAGTCTCATTTTATATTTTACTACCTAAGAAAGGAGATTTTTTTTTTTTTACTTTCTCCAGTCCACAGTTGGCAGCAACAGCCCAATAAATCTTGTCAAATGCTTTTTTGTTGAAATATTGTCCAGCAAGATATCTGTGAGGCTGGGGCCTGCATAGAGTAAACAAGTGAATGGCTTCCTGATCCATGTCTGAGATGTGTTGAAGATTGCAATGCAAGATGTTTTCAATTACCATCTGTATGGCAGATTACCTTTGTCAAGTGGGCAGTTTGCTTTATCTGTCTCTTTGAGTGACCACAATCACACCTCCCTCTGGGGAGACATCTGCTGATAACAGACTATTGAATGTCACTGCATGGCTGATAAGAGCTGCAGCATCCCATTGGGAGATGTGAGCCCAGAGGGAGGAGCCAAGCATTCCTACCTGGATATAATCTGGAGATTCTGGAACACCAGCACAGCTTCTCCACTGGATTTTCCAGAGGAGCAGCAGCTGCCTCTGCCCCTGGATCTTCAGAGGCAGAGACTGCACCTTTCTCCAGGATCCCTGCTCCAGCAGAACCAGCCCTGACACTGCAGGAGGGCTGAGCCACAATTCCAATGGGACTGCTGCCAACAGCCTGACCCACAGGGTGTCAGGTTGGGTTCTGACTCTGCCAGTGTTGTTCTAGTGTACTGCATTGTTTATTTCATCCTTTATTTTCTTTTTCTTTTCCCTATTAAAGAACTGCTATTTACTGCTCCCATATTTTTGCCTGAGAGCCTCTTAATTTAAAATTTATAGCAATTCGGAAGAGTGGGGAAAGTTTACATTCTCCATTTCAGGAGAGGTTTCTGCCTTCCTTAGCAGGCACCTGTCTTTCCAAACCAAGACAAGAAGGAAGGGCAGCAGGGATAAAGAGTGCTGCAGTCATTGCAGGCAGAGTCCAGCAGCTCTGGGTGAGCTGAGACACCACTGGGAGTTTGTTTCCCATGTTTCATCCAGAATAACATGTAAGCTGCAAAGCTTCCTGGCTCCCAAGAAAGGGGTCTTGTTCAGGAAATGTCACCTAGCCCTGGTGCCAGCACACTCTGCCAATTCTTGTGTTGATGGTGTTCACAGGGGTCTGAGAATGAGGGAAGAAATTAGGATCTGACTCCATGTTTCAGAAGGCTTGATTTTTTTATTTTATGATATATATTACATTAAAACTATACTAAAAGAATAGAAGAAAGGATTTCATCAGAAGGCTGGCTAAGAATAGAAAAAGAAGGAATGATAACAAAGGCTTGTGGCTCAGAGTCTGAGCCAGCTGACTGTGATTGGCCATTAATTACAAACATCCACATGAGACCAATCCCAGATGCACCTGTTGCATTCCACAGCAGCAGATAATCAATGTTTACATTTCGTTCCTGAGGCCTCTCAGCTCCTCAGGAGGAAAATCCTAAGGAAAGGATTTTTCATAAAAGGTGTCTGTGACAGGAAGGAAAAATGATTGTTCTTGCACTGTGGGAGCATCCAAGATGTGCATTGCATAGGTATTACTTGGTGCAGGTTTATGTCCTTTTTGGGTGCTGACAGAGCCTCTTCTAAGAGAGAGATGTTCAGTTTTATTCCTTTGGGGCAGTTAATGAGCCCTTTCCCTCCTCTCTCTCTTTTTCCCCTGCTCCTCCCCACCCTACAACAGCACTCTGTGGGTAATGAAGAGATAAGGCCATAACGACTCAGTGTGTTCTGCTCAGCCCTGTTGTGATGCCTTGGGACAAATAACTGTCACTGTGGGAGCTCTGTCAGCTCAGCTGGTCCCTGTCTGCCTCTCTGGGCTCAGGATGTTTCATTGAACCTTCATCCTGCAAAACCAAACAAAACCTTGCTTTACTGCAGCTTCACTGCCCCACACTTTTCCTGCAGCCATGCAGCAGGAATGCAGCCCTACACACGAACCTGGGCCAGTTTCTGTGGGCTGGCTGTGATTCCCTGTGAGCTGGAAATTCTCCTGAGGCCTCAAGAATAAAAATACTGCTAATCTTGGCTGGAAGCATAAGGAACAGGAAGGAAGATTGATTGCTGGGTAATTAAGGGAGAGCTTTGATAGCCTCATAAGCTGTAAGAGGCAAACCGGAGTCGTGTGGAATCACAGTGGCATGGAGTCCCTCCCTGCATCCTGCCACCCTCTCCTTTTAGGATTCTGAGCACACAGCTGTCCTGCTTCAGGCTTTATAGGCTACAAGTCATTTTAAGGGGAAATGGAAGAAATGAGCTTCCCACAGATGAGTGTGAGAGGAGGCTCAGGGACTGGCTGCAGTGGGAGGGAGCAGGAATTGGCAAGCTGCCTCCAGCCTGTGCCTCACCTCCCACTCTCTGCCTCACCTGATTATGAGGTGTCTGTCCACATAAAGCACAGAATTGCATTCATTTATAGTCTGTGAACCATGGCTCATACACAGAGCAGGAGGGCAGGGGGAGAGGAGACAGAAAAAGGAGGGAATAATGAGCCACCAAGGGCTTGAATCCAACGAGATTTACACCCTTCCTCAGCCATAAACATCTCTGTGGGCTCTATACATAAACACACTTACTCAGCAGAAGCAAATGCTGCCTGCCAGCCTCCAGCTGCTCAGCCTCCCTGCATCCACCAAGAAAAACCCAATTATCCAAGGGGATGCAGCTTCCTCCAGCCCACTCCTCTCCCATTTGCAGTGGTATCCTCACTGGATATCTCATTCACAGCATGTCTGGTGTTCTAAGAAGGACAAAGATAGTTTTTCCTCTTAGTTGAGGCTAATTGTCACAGACATCTTTTATGAAAAATCCTTTCCTTAGGATTTTTTCCTCCTGAGAAGCTGAGAGGAACAAAATGCAAACATTGATTATCTGCTGCTGTGGGATGCAACAGGTGCATCTGTGATTGGTCTCATGGGGTTGTTTCTAATTAACGGCCAATCACAGTCAGCTGGCTCGGGGTCTCTGTCCCAGACACAAGCTTTTGTTACCTTTCTTTTCTTTTTCTGTTCTTAGTTAGCCTTCTGATTAAACCTTTTCTTCTATTGTTTTAGTATAGTTTAAATATAATATATACCATAAAATAATAAATCAGCCTTCTGAAACATGGAGTCAGATCCTCATCTCTTCCCTCATCCTCAGACCCCTGTGAACATGGTCACAGCTTTTTGCAGCACAACCACACCAGTATATCCCCACACAATGGAAAAATCATCACAGCATCTCTCTCCCCCTGCTCCTCCTCCCAGTCCAGCTTGCCACACACAGTTCTTGGGCTGGAGTGGCTTCTGTGACAACAGAAAAACTGCTCATACACCAGAAAAGAAGAAATTTCCACGTGGCTTCAGCAAAGATCTCTGTGAAAAACGCCAATCACTTGTTTATAGAATTTTAAAAGTTTAATAGTAATAGAATGGTTATAAAAGTGGCAATATCATTAGAGTAATAATAATTTTAGACAATTTGGATTAGCACAATACGAGACAATATAAACAAAGAGTTACAGACAGTCCGGGTACCTCTTTCTGGGCAAAATAAGCCCGAAAAAGGACCCACGTTAGCAGAGGATTAACCCTTAAAAGCAACAGCCTGTTGCATATTCATACAGCTCATCCATGATGCATAAATTCCGTTCAAACACGGGATTCTGTCTGGGCAGGGTCCACTTAACGATCTCGGGGTTGCAGTGACCCAGAGAGAGATTCAAACCTCCACCCAAGCCCTCCTTTATTCTCAGAGGAGGTGAATGTGTGCCCAGAGGCTTTGCACAGCCTCACCCTTCCCTCGAGGAGTGACCCAGCTCTCAGCTCTCCTTACACTCTGGGCTGAGCACCACCGAGGGCTCTGCAGCCTCTCCAGCACTGCAGACAAACTCCACTTCTCTGTCCTGACCTTCCTGCTAATATCCCAAACCCCAATCCAAACACCTGCACCTCAGTGAAATTGAGTCAGGATTGCCATGAACTCATCTCCAGCCTCATTTTCCTCCTCCTCTGCCTGATTGTGAGCCTTGCCTGGGTGACAGCTTTATTACAAGCGACCTTCAGCGCTGGCTTTTGTGGGGAAGTGATTTAGAACCAAATTACTGATATATTTCTTTCATCTCCTCCCTCTTACTGAAAGTAGCAATAGCAGCCCTGCAGAGGCTGCCTGAAACAGCATTTTTTAAACACATTACAGAAGGGGAGAAAGAGAGCAGGAAGCCATCCCCCATCACAGGCCAACATGAAGGGGCTAAACTGGTCTTGGAGAAGTGCTGAAACAATTGTACAATTTATTCCATGTTCTCAGAAGGCTGATTTCTATTCTATTCTATTCTATTCTATTCTATTCTATTCTATTCTATTCTATATCATTATATTACATTATATTTATTATGTTATGTTATACCATGTTATGATTATATTATATTATATTATATTATATTATATTATATTATATTATATTATATTATATTATATTATGCCATACTAAAACTATACTAAAGAAAGAAAAAGGATGCATCAGAAGGCTTAACAAGAATGAATAATAAAAAAAAAAAAATAAAATAGTGGCTCACTCCTTGAGTGAGTGTCCAGATCAAAGATTGAAAACCTTGATCCAGCCATGAGACACTCATTCTCCTTTCCAGCAGCAGCATCCCCAGCCAGCCAACAACTCCTGAGCAAGACTGCAGTGTGATGAACCACACAAAAGAGAATCTCTGTGATTCTTCACCCATGTGGGCTCAGGATGTTACGAATAAGAAGCTTGACTAGGCCAATATTCAAGCAGCAATCAATTTATTAATTAATATGGTAAAGTATGAGCAATACAGTGCTGGGTACAGTGGGGGAAGTCTTCCCTCCAACTGCACACCCATAGTTGAGGGCTACAGGTATTTATAGGGGTACTCATCAGCTTTCTCAGCAATTTCTATTCCAATTTTTTTACTCATCAGCAATTTCTATTCCCAGTTTTTACATCACAATTCTCTACACTATTGTGATTTAGTTTTTCTCAGGATGTATCCCAAAAGGATTATCCCCAGGTGGTTGTGGTCTTGTTTCCTAAAGAAGAAAGACAAATCCCATCTGGTGGGGTCCAGCTCCCCAGATGTGTGTCCACCTTTTAATTGCAAGGACTATAAATCTCATAACAGTGATGTCCAGCTTCCCTGGGTCGAAACCATAAATCCTTGAGGTGATGTTCATCTTTTCTCAAGCTGTTTTTCTCTGCTTTATTAAGGTGTGAGATAAGCATATTTCCTTTATATATATTCCAAAGCTATAGTTTCAAGGATACAAGTAATATTCTAAAATTATACTTCAAAAGGTTATTATTGCAAAACTCTTTAAGGATTTACTACAAGCAAAAAGCAACATCCTTAATGCTTTAATTCCAATGTTCCTTAATCAACCAGGGTTAATTGCAAACAAAAGACGGGTTCAAAGGCCTTCTTCCATGCTTTATTTTCCTCAGTTATTATTAGAATTAGAACTGTCCCATGGTGGGTCTCCACACATATCACAATCACAAATACACACATTGCCTGTGTGTACCTGACACGAAACACAGGAACAGAGGGGCAGAGACACACTGAACCATTCACAGAACGGAACCAGGAGCAGGCTGTTTCAGCACAACCATTTCAGCAGAGTCACAGGCCAGATGATAAGAGCCTAATTTACGAACAGAAAACATAAAAGGAAAGCCAAGATTGCAAGCAAAGCAACAACAGAGCGGGCAGTGATGAGAGGCTCACACAAGGGGAGATTGGCTGATGTGTGTGGTGAAGAGCAGCACACAGGGGCATGGCAGGAGGAGATTAACTGCTAACTCTGAAGTGCTATTTCCTGCTGACATTTATCTCTGCCTTGAAATTCCCAGCTGGAGAAGTGAATACAAACAGGAGGAATTTACACTGGCCCCTCTATGCAAATCTAACCTTTGTGCACCTGCCAGGTAGGGAGCATTTATTTACATTCTGGCTCCACTGGCAGAGGGAGTGAATCCAAACAAAGACAAAAAGAATATGGCCCATGGCTGTAATTTCAGGACTTGTTACAGGCATTACAATTTTAATGTGGCAGCTCAGAGATATACACCCCAGGCAAATGGACTGGCAGAAGACCTGTGCATGTGCCAGTGCATTGCTCCACATGGGAATTTCATTGCTCCCATTTCATCCCATTGCTTCATTTCATCCAGAGATGTAAATCAATGACACAGTCTGTGCCTTGCTCATAAAGGACCTCAGCAAATTCCTTCAGCATTATGTATGGAGAGAGATGAATTCTACACCAGATGGATCTGAGTCAAATCTCCTCTTCCACAATGATTTTTTAAGATGAAAATATGTTGAGCAGTAACTGTGAGGTGTCTGGGGGTGAATTTGTCATATTTTGAAACAGAAAGATAGCACTCATATACACTATCAAATTAACAAGTTCATATTGTACTCTTAACAAGTGAAAATGAATTGCCATCACCCCAGACATAAGACTGCCTTCTTTTTGGCATGTCAAATATCTCTTTGCAAAATAAAGTCATTTTAAGCTTTTTACATTAAAAAATCTCTTTTTTTTCCATGTAAACACAATGCAGGTGTCTCTTCAGCAGAAAATAGCACAAGAGCCCTTTGTACAAAAGACCAGGAAAAAAGTAAATGTCATGATAGAGATGAACAAAGACACCTGTTCCTTGGTGCACCATGCCAAATCTTTATTGCACACAGTTATGTGGTTATCAGAAGGCACTGTGTTTAATTCCAATTTGGTCAGCAGTTCATTGGTTGGTAATTTCTAGTGTCTGAAATAGGGGTCTCATCAAGCCTGGTCTCACAAGCTCTTGGAGATCTATTTCACACCCAAGATATCTCAACTACCTTAGAAGGCATAAAATCAGCAGGATGGCTTCTGTGGTAGTGCTGGAAACAAACTTAAGGTTTTAATAAAAGGCAAAATAACAAAACTCTTTACAGAAAAAAACCGAGCCTGGTGCAAGAGGTTCTTGCTCCTGGTAAAACACCTCACAAAAGTGATTCATTTCTTTGTTCTCTTCTTTTTCTAGTAAATTGCTCAGGTGGGAAGTTTTGACTTCTGTCTAATTAGCTATCCTTAAGTTTGAGTCCCCCAGTTCCTATGAGGTGTCTTTTTCACCTAATTGAGGAGAGAAACTTCTGGGCTTTTTTCCTTTTCCAGTTTTGTCACTCCCTCAACATAGGGCACATTCCTATAAGTGTACATGTCCATCAAAACTTCTCTCTCTAATGACGTTTGCATATTTGTCTCCTAGGTAACAAAACATTTTCTCATGGATAAGAGTCTTTCTCCTCACAGGAGCAATCAGTTCCTGCAGGAATAGATTGATATCCAAGCTGATTTTTACAGTTACAATTCTTTTCTCACAGGAACTTATCAGGCTGGCTGTTAGTTGTATTTAGCCAAGGCAACAAGGCCTGAACCATGATTTTACAAGGCCTTTCTTTTGTAAGGTTTTACCTATATGTGACAAGTAAATAACCACATATTCAGCTAAAAGGAGAAGGTTTCAGAAGGATTGCTAGAGCCTTTGCACCATATTGAACTCCATGTTTTGCTCCTCTGGAATGTGATTTGGAGAATTGTTTACCCAGCCTGTGAATTGTTTTTAATTAATGGCCAATCTCAGCCAGCTGTGTTGGACTCTCAGAGTCTGTCACGAGATTTTATTTTTCATTCCTTTCTAGCCTTCTGATGTCCCCTTTCTCTTTCTTTGGTATAGTTTTAGTATAGCATTTTTAATAAAATAAGATTAATTAAATAGATAATATAATATAATATAATATAATATAATATAATATAATATAATATAATATGATATGATATGATATGATATGATATGATATGATATGATATGATATGATATAATATAATATAATATAATATATATTATATTATATTATATTATATTAACTATAATATAAAACATAAAATATAAAATATAAAATATATAATATATAATATATAATATATAATATGCAATATATAACATATAATATATAACATATATAATATATAATATATAGTATATATAATGTAATGTATAATGTAAAGTAATATAGTAAGATAATGGTAAGATATAATATAATAAAATAATAAATCAGCCCTCTGAAACATGGAGTCAAGACTCTCATCTCTTCCCTCGTCCTGGGAACCCTCAAACACCACCACAGCTGACAGCCAAGTATTGATAGAACTGCTTGAAGTCTCTTGAATTCAAATCTAAGTCAAACACTTTGTAACTCATGAAATTGGCTTAGAAAACAAGAAAAGTTTTAAAGCATACCTGGGTGAAATGTTCAAGCTTTTCACTACAGCTGTGAGACTGGAATTGATTTCTCAGCACAACACAACAGCTTCTGGCATGTTGTTCCTCTAGGGTCTCCAGAAGGAGAAATCATGCCAAGTTTGCAGTAATTACTATAGAAATGGGCAACCTTTCAGCAAAGTCAAGTAAATGCTATAGAAAATACTTTATAGTATTTACTGTAGTAAATGCTATAGAAATGGGCAACCTTTGAGCAAAAACCAAGTAAGTACTGTAGAAAAATACTCAACTGATCTCCCATACCTCATGCCCACATGGGACCAAGCTAATTGGTGTCACACTTAAGAGCCTTGTGCACACAAAGCCCCCAGGTTTCCAACATTTTCTTCTATAAAATCAGGTTTCTTTCAGCATCTACCTCCCAGACCAATTTTGCTTAGTAGTACACAAGAGCTGACAACAGCTTTTGGTGATGGGGCTGCAGGACACTGAACCAGGCCCACCCTGCATCTCTGCCTGCCTGGTTTTGTGCAAGAAATGGGGAAAAAAGGATTCATGAAGGGTCAGAGAAAAACAGAACTCCCATAGAATAAAGGAGATGAGAAATTCAAGGTAGTTTTCAAGCAGTTAGTGAAGTCAAGAGACCAAGCTGACCTGAAGTCAGGGCAGCGAGACAGTAATTGGACATTTAAAGGCTCAGACTGAGGTTTTCAAAGCCTTTTCAACAACCTGAATGTTCTTTTTCATTTTACTGGATTCTAGCCAAGAAAATCCTGTGGGCTGTTCTGATACTGGAGGTCTGAATTTGGAAAAAAAGAAGCTAGACTTTGCTTTACTTTTCCTCTTTATATATATAGAGAGATCATTATAAAGAATCAGCAAAACGAGCCAAAAATTTCCTCATCAGAGCACCTGAAGGAAGGGTCAGGAATTGCAGGCTACAGACTTCTCCCACTCCAATTCAAGATATTAGAAAAAGCCCACCCATATGAGGCATTGGGTTGCTTGTCTTTCCAGTAGGAAAGAGCAGTGGTGGAAATTGCTTTTTTCTGTTTTCCAGCTCTCATGAGCTCTGGGATGAGAAGATTTGGAGTTCCAGTTCTGTCAGAAAATCAGCTGCAGGTAAAGGAAGCAGTAAGCAAAAAGTAACTGACAGCAGCAGATAGCTCAAATAAGTTTCTAAATCAATACAATTTATAGCAGAGACAAGTCCAAACACTCAAGTAGAGAAACCCAGCTTAATACGTTTACAGTATTTCTCACTTTGCTTTGCTCGTTTTCCCTTCCCTACTTCTTTCAGCCATGATTTTTTTTTGAGAACTAATTTCTCCATGGAAGTAAAAAGTTCATGTTTCGTTCACCATTTCCTTACAAACTCTTCATAAATTTAATTACCTGTGTGGCCAAGGGGAACTGCCCTAGTCCTGCAGGCTCCTTAGTGGAACTCGGACATGTGGCCTTTCTCTTAGCAGAAAGAAATTATTTTTCCTATTATTGGATTTAACGTGAGGATAAATGAGTGGAAAGCAGATAACAAAATAGCCACTCCCCAAAAAGAATGGACAGAACAAGCCAAACCACGATGAAATTACAAAAACACGTCGGAGGTTTTCTTTGTGGAGGGGACAACTTTGATGGGACAGGTCTTCCCATGGGGATAATCAACGAGGAGCCTAAAGAGGAGATAAAATTCTGCCATGAGCAAAGATCCAGACCAGATACACTCCAAGCCCTCAGGAGGATGCTGAGAAATATTTAAATCTGTTCCCAAACCTAAAGCAGGGGGATTCATTATTGTCCCTGGGAACAGGGGAGAAGTGCTGTGTCAGCCATGAGAGAGCTGCAGAAGGTGCTGGGACCTGGTGGGGAACTCTCCATACCCCATGCCTGTTGTATTTGCTGGGAATGTCCCAACGAGGCAGGAATGATGGATCTGACTCCATGTTCTCAGAAGGCTAATTTATTATTTTATGATACTATAATATATTAAAGAATACTAAACTGTACTAAGGAATACAGAAAGGATACTTACAGAAGGCTAAAAAGGTAATAATGAAAACTTGGGATTCTGTAAAGAGTCCTGACACAGCTTGGCCCCAATTGGCCAGAGAGTGAAAACAACTCACAGCAGAATCCAATGAAACAATCACCAAACTCATTCACATGTGAGCACAACACAGGAGAAGCAAATGAGATAAGAATTGTTTTCATTTTCTCTGAGACTTCTCCGCTTCCCAGGAGAAAATTCCTGGGCAAAGGGATTTTATCAGAGAATGTGAATGCCACACCATGCTGAGCATCTGACTCCACAACCAAAGCCCAACTGCAGCAATGCCAAAGGAAGAGATACTGTGAGAGTGAGATGGTTTCCCTCTCTTTTAAGGACATTTTAAGGGAATGAATAATTCATCCTGAATTACTTTGAGCCGAGGCAACGCTCCACATTACCACCTGATTATGTGTCCCATAAAAAGCAATGACAGGAATTTATCTCTTTTCTTTTGCTGGGTGGGCTGGTGGGGGGATAAACATGCTGCCACCAAATGAGAGTGATGAATCATCCCTCAGTGATTTGGCAGCTCATCCTTCCTAGTGGGAGAAATAGGAAGGAGGATTTCAGGATAAACCTTCAGGAGAGGAGAGAAGATCATGGGGAAGGGAGGGCTCAGTTCTCTTAATTCCCATAGGACTGGGGAGTACCCAGTAAAGGTGTCTGGGCAGAAGAACCTTTATTCTGAGAGCAGTGGATTCTGCAAAGATCAGGTGCCCATTGCTGCTTGGCGATAAGTAAATTATTCTGCTTTATTGTTGACTGAACAGTGGGGCTGGGCTGGAGAAGAGGATCTCCATTAGACATTACCCACAATCGTCCTTTTTTCTGGTATAACAAGCTGTGAGTACATGCCCATTGCTCATCTGGAAAATGGGAGGGAGAGATTTGTCCTGTGTAAGAGCTGAAATGAGAGATGTGGGACTCCAGGGGGTCTCCAAAATGCAGTTTATTCCACCCTGACTCCTTCTTCAACTGCTGGGCTGTGAAAAGAGACTTTCTAACACATATCAGGTGTCAGGACTCAGTGCATCCCTCTGGGTGTCCAGAGTTGCCAAGGACCCCATCAGGGGGCTCAGAGACCCTGGCATGCTCCCCAGAACACCTGGAGATTTGATTTTGACCCCTGGAGCAAGTTGCCAGCTTTGTATGAGGACCTGAAAGTCACACAGGTTTGAATGGTGTAATAACAAAATGATCACAGGGTGAAAATGTAGATTTTAGGATTTTTGGTGTGGGGATTATGGGGACAAGATGGAGGAATCTGGGCATGTCCAGCCTTTCCTCTTCTTCTTGCTCTCCATTTTCTGCAGTGATGTTGGCACTTTGGAATTGGTTTAGAGTAGAGGTGCACTGTCTAACATAGGTGATGGGTATTGGGAATGAAGTGTAAATATGTTATATGTAGTTTGTAGTGTAAAAGGACAACACAGAGAGTGCCTGTGGCTGCCTTGCTGAGCAGAAAGAAAATTTTATAGATAAGAATTAATAAACAACTTCAAGACTGAAAAGTGAAGAGTCCAGACTCGTTCTTCAGCCACGTGGGCTGAAATAGAGACATCCTGCACATTTGGGGACAGCAATTAACAACCAAAACCCAAGACTCAGGGTCATCCTGACCAGCAGAGATTCCAAGAGCACCACAGAACTTTTGGCACTCGTGCAGTGAAAGATGAGGGAGAGAGAAAATCAAGGCAAGGACAGAAGTGAGGACACCGTGTCTGGTCCCTCTGATCAACTTGACCAGGGGAGATGCAGCAAGGACTTTACTGGCCAAAGAGATAACAAAGGACATTACTAGCATAAGAATAACCAGAAGATTGTGTTTCTAAGTGGAGTGGGACAAAGAGGTTGGAGTGGAAAATTCTGTACAAATGTAGTGACTAATACAGGTAAATCATGTAATAAACTGGCTTTGCTTTGCTGGCAGAAGCAGAGTCCACATCAGTCTCTCCTCACAGATACCCCACATGTTTATGGCCATGCAGACAGCTGCAATCGAGCCACACCAAGCCAAAGGCAGCCAGATGCTTGATCGGCTTCCCTACAAGCAGCATGTCCTGGATGAAAGTTTTCTCCCTCTGCACATGCTCCCACCTGTGCCCTCAAAACCAGTTATGTTTCATGCTATGCCATGAATTATCTGCAGCCAGGGGCACCCACAAGCACTGGAGCAAAGGAAACATTTTCTTGTACACATGGACACCTCCTCACCTGCACACCTTGTTCTGCTGCCTCCGTCTTCCCAGCCTGCAAGGGGCTGAGAGAGGATGTAAATCTGCCACAAAAACACCTCCCTCCCACCCCCATGCTGGATATGGGGGACATAAAACACAGCGCAGACTGCTGCTGCTCTATTATTTATGAAGCTTTGGTTATTTCATATATAAATAATCCAAAACTGCAAAATGTTGCTGGCGCTGTAATTGAATATTCATGGGGTGTTTTTGTTGAGAATTTTCACCATCATTCCAAATCCAGCCGTAAAAATAAACATTTCAGGTGTCATTTCAGTTTCAAGTCCTGAGAAACGAAATCTCCTTCCTGCCCTGCTGGCTTTGTGTGTGGGGTGGAACAAACCAGGGTTAATGTGGAAGGCAAGTTCATGCTGCACTGGAAAGAAGTGGGAGCATCCTTCATTGCAGCTCTGTCTGCTGCCTTCTAACGCTGCCAGGATGCTTCATCTGGGGATGTATGCTGCCTGCATGGAGCGTGTGCAAATTCCTTCCCTCCCTTCTAGAAACATTTCTCTTTTCAGGTTTCATCCCAGCCAGCACCTCGACAGAGAAGCACCCAAGTGGGAATCCCTCAGCATGGAAACTGAAAGCATGTTGCTGCCACCCTGTGGAAAATGGTGGCCCAGAATCGTTGGGGACCACTCCAGGTGTTCCCAAGACTTCAGGTGGTTAAAGAGGTGAGTGGAGCCTTCATTAGCCTGATGAGACCCAGAGTGGGAGAAACCAGGGAATTTCCATTAAATAACTTCAGGATTTGCAGGAAAGATGTTTGGATGCTTTACAGGAACAGTTGGTGGTATCAGTGCCATCCCCATGGTGGACCAGGAGGGTTAAATACCTGTGCTGCAGGTGCTTTCAAGGACATCCTTGGCAAATTCCTGACATGGGCAATGACTGAGCATCTCCTGCATTCTGGGGTAGTCAAATGTGCAGCTTCACCTGCTTGCATTCCCTTGTTCTTTCCTACAAGGGTCTTTCTTCTTATGCTTTTCAGCTCCTTCTATTCCACAGACCAAAAAAACCCAAAAAAACCCAAAACCAAAACAAACAAACAAAAAATAAAACCAAAAAACAAAAAAAAAAAAAACCCAACCAACCCCACCTCCCAAAAAAAAAAAAAAAACCCAAAAAACCGCAAAAACCAAAAAACCAAACCCAAAAAAAGGAGGATGGAAGGACTAAGCAAAAGGTAGCAGCACTATCCAAACTCTCCCCTTTCCCTGTTTTCTGTCCACATCTTCTGTGAAAAGGTCTCACAGCTGCCTGCATGACACATAAGCCACTGGCCCAATTCTCCTCTGCAATTCCTTCAGATCACAGCTCCTTATTTTTCAATTCTGTGCACAGAAAGGAAGCAGCAGAAGGAGAAACAGCAAGTTGCCAACCCCTCTAACGCAGCTGTCTCAAAAATTGGGGCATAGGAGAGCCTGGCAGCCAGATCTGAGACCCCCATCCACACAGATCTCCTGTCCATGTGCATGTGAGTCTGTGCCACCTGAGCATATCCCAAATGGGGCCGGAGCTCTGGGAGCCCCTTTGCTTCCAGGAATGATTGATGGACCCTCTCAGTCCAGCAGACTGAGCTGCAGAGACAGCTGGAGCAGGCAGCAAAGAGCACAGCAATCCATCAGCACCAGCTGAGAATCACCCAGGAATCCATCAGGAGCTTCATCATGGTGACATCCTTGCAGAGGCAGGAGGAGAAACAAAGGAAAAAGACAGAGACAGAGTGAGCAGGGAGCAGACCATCCACGCAGGATTTACCAGAACTTCAAAGCCATGGAAGTAAAGCAAGATGACAGACATTTTTTGGGTCTTTAGTGATTGAAGAGGTCCTGTTTCAAAGCCACAAATTACAATGCCTCACACAGCTGAGCAGTGCCCTGAGTGTGTCCCTGCATGGCTGATAAAATTACATCATCCCATGGGGAGATGCTCCACCCCAGAGGAGGAGCCAAGAATTCCTGCCTGGGTATAATCTGAGATTTGGAACACCACAGTCAGGATTCCCAGAGGAATAGGTTTCTTTTCTGCTGGATTCCCAGAAGAGGGCCAGGCCCATCTACACAAACCCTGGACCTTCAGAGGAAAACTCAAAACTCCACCCTTCTACAGAATCACAGCTTTTACAGAACCACATTTGCCACTCCAGCAGGACTGTAGCCACCATTTAATCAGATTGCTATCAACACCCTGACCAAGGTGGTGTCAGGTCATATTCTGACTCTGTCAGTCTTGTTTTGTATTACTGCACTTTTATTTTTATATGTTCTTTTTTTTTTTTTCTTAATAAGGAGAAGTTATTTCTACTCCCATATATTTTCCAGAGAGCCCCTTAATTTCAAAATTATAACAATTCAGAGGGAGGGGTTTTGCATTTTCTGTTTCTAGGGAGGCTCCAGCCTTTCCTTAGCAAACACCTGTCTTTTCAAACCAAGAAACCAGAGTACCAGTGTCACCCTGTTTTTTTAAGATTTTCTAAGCCTTCTGATGTTAACATTCTTGCAGTGAACTTTCTTACACACTTTCTGTAAATAACTCATTGCTTTGCATTCTCTTATAGAGGAAGAGAAATTTGATAGACTGTTGGTTTGACCAGTGTCATTGGAGAGGTGGCACTGTCACCCTCCAATCCACTGTCACTTTTGGAAATCTATAAATGTTGGAGTCAGAAATTAAACTTCCATTTTTTTCTTCACCTTGAGAACGGCAGTGTGTGCTTGAGTTTTTCCATGTCCTGTTGTGACATACCAGGAACTGTTTTCACAGCACAAGACAGGCTGAGCTGTATCCAGCCACTGCCAGCACATCCTCTGGTGCCAACTGAGTCACACAGACTACCTGGAGCCATTTCAGTTTATGATCCTTTTATCTGTCCAGCCAAGGGATCACACACTGCCTGTCCCAAGAAGAATAATGAAGCCTCATACATTACACATCCCTCCCAAGGGGTTTAATTTCCCTTAACCTAAGGGGAGGATTTGCCTTTAGTCCCTTTATTATCCATTTGTTGCTCCATCTACAGCACAGATCACAAAGGAATTATTTTTTTAACTCAGCCTTTGCTTGGGCATCATTAAGGCTTTACACAGAGTCTCATGCTGCTCACAGCTTAGAGAAGTAGAGTGAGACAGAGGCACTGAAGGCTGTATGGCCTTGTTCTGCCTCTTAACAGTGCTCTGCAAGGACAAGGGGATGTCCGGCTCACAACCAGAAAAATTAAATGATGGGTCAAGAGAAATGAAGCACTGACACTTACCCTTCCCTCAGACCCAGGTTTGCTCTGAAATAGGCTGTTCAGACAAACAATAATAGCTCTGGCTTGGTGAAATACTGCTATTCACTGCTGCATCACCTCAGGTTTTGTACAGAAAAAAAGTTGTCCGTATCCAAGCTTAATTCTCAGAATTTTGTGTGTTCAAGTCCTGTAAAAACAGATGATTCTGAGGAGACATGACAGTAGCCTGGTGCAATTTTAAGAACGTGTGTTCCAAGGCACCTTCTGTGTTTATCTTTGTTTGGCTGTAGAGCCAGATGGAAAGAATAAATACCTTGTATGTTAGAAGACTGAAGTGAATTAATAGACTGCTGTGTGGAAAGGAAAGGGAAAGGAAAGGGAAAGGGAAAGGGAAAGGGAAAGGGAAAGGGAAAGGGAAAGGGAAAGGAAAGGGAAAGGGAAAGGGAAAGGGAAAGGGAAAGGGAAAGGGAAAGGGAAAGGAAAGGAAAGGAAAGGAAAGGAAAGGAAAGGAAAGGAAAGGAAAGGAAAGGAAAGGAAAGGAAAGGAAAGGAAAGGAAAGGAAAGGAAAGGAAAGGAAAGGAAAGGAAAGGAAAGGAAAGGAAAGGAAAGGAAAGGAAAGGAAAGGAAAGGAAAGGAACTTTGACTTTTCTTAAGTATACAGAGAGCAGCAACATTAACCAGTGAGCCAAGACTCCTCTGGGCTACACAAGGTGCAAAAAGATACACCAAGACACCTTCTCCATCACAGAGAACATATCCTGTGTTCTTAACTGTTTTAAACATGCATATGCAGGTGAGCTGGGGCTGCTGAATTCTGCTCCTGGCTCTTTCAGTGATCCACAATCCATTTCTTCATATTTCGTATTTGAGGATATTTCTTCAACTGTCTTTGCTTCTCTTCCTATGCAAACTGGAGCCTTACAGTTGAATAAAATAGATTATTTTAAAGACTCTAGATGTCAGATTGGTACAACTCAGCATGTGAGAGAGGCTCTACAAGGTGAAACAAGGCATGCTGTTCTCTGCTTTAACAGCTTTCTGTTCTGGCTAACTCTTTTGATGGCTGCTGAGCACCCTCCCACACACAGCACCCCAATTTACCTGCAGCATGGCTTGCTAAAAACAAACAGCTCTCCTACACACAAAATTTAAACACAAGGAAGCAATAAAATTAAAAAAAAAAAAAAGTGGCCTTACTGTGCATTATAAAATAATGAAACTGGGTTGTATTTTTTTCAATTTGTTTCTACCCCAGATAGTGGCAGTGATCAGCACTTTACAAAATATGCTTCTTCCACATCCTGGCATATGTTATTACTGTTATTAATAGCCAGCTATTCCCGAGGGCAGCACTATGTACAAGTACATTTATTTCCTTCCCAGCCCTGTCATGCCCTTGCTGGTGCTCCAGCTCCCCAGAGCACATCCTGCTATGAGGCAAGGGAGGCAAATGGAAAGTTTGGTACCATTCTGCCACACTCCAGACACAGCTGAGCCTCATTCTGTCACTCAGGATGTGCTTCCTGCTAGTTTTATATCATCATAATGGCATTACCTGTGTCTCATGCCTGAGACCAACCCACCACTGATTTGAGGGATGTTGTGGGGTGTTACCCACAGTCCTTCTATAATGCCAGGAGGGGGTAGAGGTGACGTGGAAACAAAAGCAAGGCTCCCTGTCACAGACATATTTCTGAAAAATCCCTTTGCCGGGATTTTTCCTCCTGAGAAGCTGAGAGGCCTCAGAAACAAACTGTAAACATTGATTATCTGCTGCTGTGAAATGCAACAGGTGCATCTGTGATTGGTCTCATGTGGTTGTCTTTAATTAATGGCCAATCACAGTCCAGCTGTCTCAGACTCTCTGGTCAGTCACAAGATTTTATTATCATTCCATTCCATTTCTTTCCTTGCCAGCCTTCTGATGAAATCTTTTCTTCCATTCTTTTAGTATAGTTTTAATATATAATTTTCTTTTAATATAATATATATCATAAAATAATAAATCAGCCTTGTGAAACATGGAGTCAAGATCCTCATCTCTTCCCTCGTCCTGGGACCCCTGTGAACACCACCACAGCTGCCAGCCACTACAGCCAAAATACCATCACATTCCTTCAGCAAGCCAGGCCACCTAAGGGATCATACACCTTTTGGAAGAACCCCCAGCCTGATTTAAAGGCTCCTAATAAAACACAATCCACACAATCTGAGGTAAATTGCTCCACTACCTAATTATCTCCTTGTGTACATTTTATTCCCAGCATGAGTCAGGCAACATACACTTGCAGCTATTCAATTTCCAGGCACTGGATCTCACTGTGGCCATTGTCTGCTGGATTAATGAGTTTTCTTTAATCAGAAATCTTTTCCTTGTACTTACAGACTGTGATCAAGTCACCTCTTTGGCTCACTTTCTATAAACCAGATGCGATTTCTTGGCATTGCCACATTTCACAGAGTTGTATAAGAATAAATATATACGAGCTGTGTAAGAATAAATATACACAAGTTGTGATCCTACCATGATGGAAAAGAGAGTTTCCAGAAATAGAGTCATTATTCAGAGCTGTTTACTGAGCTTATCTGTACTGGACATAAAATTTTGATACAAAATTCACAGGCTTGAGCAGTTATTACTTTGCTGCTGGCCACATAAGTCACAAGAACAGTTTCAATTGAAGGGCACAGAAGTGTGTGGCTGTTCATGCTGACTCCTCTGAGTGCTTGTGCATGAAGCTTCAAATCACTGCAAGAAACCTCTGTGCCAGCAAAATGCATCTACTTAAATATTTGCAAAAAGAGGTATTGGGGCAAAACTGAGAGTCAGGTTTTCCTTAATATTCTTCTGCTTCTAACGGGAGGAGAAATGTGATTTTGGCAGAACATGGAAACAGACTCAGTGCCCACAACAGGCTTCAGATTCTGATCACAGCTCAGCACTTGGTGAATCCAGGCTGTTCTTTGGGAAAGAAGTCAGCTGAAATCCTTGAGTTCCATCACAGTGGGTTGTTTATAATGTGCAGCTTGCTATTCTGTCCTCATTCCAGCTCTTTGCCTGCTGTTCAGCTTTTATTCCATTCTTCTCATTATGTCCCTCAAAATCCTTTAGGAAGGTTGAGTCTTATTTCTCTTCCCCCCCCCATGAGAGCTCATAAAGCAGTGCTTTAAAAAAATCTGAAATACTTTAACAAACAAAGCAATGTAGCTGAACCAGAAGAATCAGAATTAACTCAGTTCACTTCTTACCTGGTCAGTCCTGGCTTTCTTATTCTCTCAACAAATATACTTCTCTCAGCTTGAAATTGGCATTCCTTTGAAATGTTTTCACACTCTGAAATTGTTTCTAAATGTGCAAATTAGGTAGTGAAAGAACTTAGTTAATCTACACAAGGTAACATTTCATCTCAGCAAAAGTCTGTTATACTTTATATGCCTTTGCCTTCATTTCTCAGGATTTTAATATTCAGAAACACAAATGAAACCTGCAAACTGACTCTTCACCTGGAACTAGAGAGAGTAGGGTGCCAAGACCAGAAGAAAATATACATTTTAGTTTTAGAAGCACATTCATACAAGAGACAATTGTGCAAGTTTAGCAGAGATGGAGAGATACAGCTTCCATACAGATTTCCACACCAAACAATTTGGAGGGAGAAGTGTGAAAACAACATTTGCTTGATCTGAAAAAGCAAGATGAGGAAAAATGGTGATTTAGAGAAAGCTTTTAATGTAACTGCACCTCAAAAAGGCCAAGGCTGTTACGCTCTTGCCTCACTTGAGAATCAGTCTGAGATTCTTGAGTTTAATAGGACAACACCTTGTGTGTCCAGGACACTCCTGATGGTGACAGAGCAGGTCACTGTCCACGTGCAAGGAAGACAACAATGCTCCAATCTTTGCCAAGGCTCTTGGAAGGCTTATCTGACCATTAGGAGGAATTCAGTGCTGCTACAGTTAAACCATCTGCAAAAGCTGCGCTAGCAAAAGACCTTTTAGGAGGTGTCAGCGGTGTCTGTACAAAAGAAAATTACAGGACTTGTCTGTGATTTTTCCCACCTCTTGGCTGGTAAGGCTATCTGGTAGACACTTAAGATCTGGGGCAGAATACAAAGTGACTTTCAACTGCACATTTGTCAAGGATGCAGAACTATGATAGGCAGGAATTTGAAAGCACTCAGCTGCAAAATGAGAATGGAGGTGATTCTTGGCATTGGTTTAATCCTTACCTGAGACAGAATTGGGTCACACTCCTGGGAGCATGCACATAAAGCATTGGCCAGGGAGGAGAGAGAGGTAGCCCTTGTCTTGCCCATTTACCAGCATATTGCAACACTGGAAGGACTTGCTCAAGCTATGAAATGTGTGCAGTCCCATCAGGAGATTCCTGGCAGATTTAAATAGGTTCTTGCATTGTTCCTGGATTGTAACTTCTAAGTGAGGAATAAAGAGATTTCAGCAATCTACTTTGGGCAGAGAAGGGAGAGGGCAAGATTCAAAAGTGTTTGGACGGCTGAGAGGGGTGTAGGTGTGCTTGGGACACTTCTGGGATGCTGCAGATTGGGTTGGGGAATGTTCCAGTGTGTGAGGGTCCCCAGGATGAGATGAGAGATGAGAGTCTGACTCCTTGTTCTCAGAAGGCTGAATATTATATTATATTATATTATATTATATTATATTATATTGCATTATATTATATTATATTATATTATATTATATTATATTACATTACATTACATTACATTACATTACATTACATTACATTACATTACATTATATTATATTATATTATATTATATTATATTATATTATATTATATTGCATTATATGACATTATAGAATGCTATACTAAAACTATACTAAAAGAAAGAGAAAGTATACATCAGAAAGCTTAACAAGAATGATTAATAAAAACTCGTGACAGACTCAGAGTCTGACACAGCTGCCTGTGATTGGCCATTAAGAAAAAAAAACAATTCACATGGAACCAGTCAAACATTCACCTGTGGGTAAACAATGTCCCAGTCACATTCTAAAGCAGGAAACACAGGAGCAGTGTATAATTA
The DNA here is from genome assembly GCF_027887145.1 of Ammospiza caudacuta. NCBI lineage: Eukaryota > Metazoa > Chordata > Aves > Passeriformes > Passerellidae > Ammospiza > Ammospiza caudacuta. The sequence goes on along the minus strand of NC_080614.1, from coordinate 5,420,335 downwards.
TCAGATAATCAGGTAATTATTGTTTTCATTCCTCTCTGAGGCTTCTCAGCTTCCCAGGAGAACATGTGACAAAAGTGACAACATTTAATGTCCATCGGTGTTATAATCTACTTTATCTTAACACAATCTTCCCCTGCTGAACCCTCCAGAGTCTTAACTTCTATTTTCATGGAGTTTTTTTTTATTTTTATGACTTGATACTGTGATTACTGTCGCACTCCTGCTCTTTGTGGAAGGAGAAATTAATAAGTTTTATTTTTTCTTGAGCACTTTGCACCATAACAGAATACCAATTAGCCTTCAAGCTGCCCCTTCTGGATTCATTTATGAACCATTGCTCTAACTTTCCAAGACACAGCGCTTTTCAGATCAACAGCAAGTCAGCACATAATGCTTTGTTCCCCTTCCCACAGGGGGAAAGGAGAACATTTTGGGATGGAAAGGAGCCACTGAGGGGGGGAATATATGACTTGTCATATTTATTTCCACAGATGTGCTCCTGTATCAGGGCATCGGCCTCATCGCACCTTGGAGAGGAGGGTTAAATCACTGCCATTTATATGAATTGTTCTCTTCCTTCGCCTTCCTTGCCGTGCTGTTTTTTCAACCCTCATCATCTCCCAAATAGCTGATGCTAAGGCAGCAGGATAAACTGGCTGCATGAGCAGCCAGGCTTGGAGCCAGCCTGCAGAGACAGTGCCAGTATTGATCAGGAAAGCTGTAAAAAATAAACAAACCCCCTGTAATTACTCAGCCTGATGGATGCCACTAGGTTTGTTTGCTTCCTGCAAAGGTGCCAATAGCCTAACGGAGCAAATAGCACTGTTATGTAATAAAACAATGCAGGTGATTAAAAACATCCTGGCAGGGCTATAAACATGAGCAGGATCCATTAACTCTTTCAGTGGAGCATGAGGGAAAGGATGAAAATTCTGCTTCATTCAAGGGGGGACAGATTTAATGGGCACTTGAATAAGAGCTGAGCCAGCAGGTAATCCCATAGAGTTCAACATTGCCCTTTCTTCTGCCATGAAATATCCCCTTGAATATTACAGCATTCTTAAATATCTCAAATTAAACCAGGGCCCTGCTGCACTCTGTTCTTTCTGTATCAAAACCTCAGAGACTTTACTTAAAACAAAGGAAAAAATGTGGAGGTGCCTTCCAGAGGACATCAGGCACCTGATACACAGCCTTCACCTCAACAAGCCTCTGGTACTGGTCTGTCAACAGGCAGAAAGTGGAGAAATGTAATCTATTTAATTTAAAACAGGGAGAAATGTAATCTATTCAAAGTAGGGAGAAATGTAATCTATTTAAATGCATTAAACACCTCACTGTGGGATCTTGTCCTCCTGATGTTCCTTACCTCATGTGAAAAATCCCAATCACTTGTTTTTAAAATTTTAAAAGTTTAATAGTAATAAAATGGTTATAAAAATAATAATATAATTAGAGTAATAATAATTTGGACAATTTGGATTAGGACAATATGAGACAATAAAAACAAAGAGTTATGGACGTCCGGGTGCCTCTTTCTGGGCAAAATAAGCCCGAAAAAGGACCCACATTAACAGAGGATTAACCCTTAAAAACAACAGCCTGTTGCATATTCATACACCTCATACATGATGCATGAATTCCATTCAAACACAGGATTCTGTCTGGGCAGTGTCAACTTCTTCCTCTGAATCCTAATGATGTCTTCACGGATGAGCAAGGCAGGAAGAAGTTCGTTTCTCTGGGTAATGGAGCAATAAATTCTCTTTCTCTGAAAGATTCAGGTGTCCTGTGGCTGCTATCTTGGTGAAAGTCCTGTCTTTAAAACAAAGTATCTTACATAGCATAGTTTCTATTTTAACATTATGTTATACCTAAAACTATATTTAACACACTACTTAAGAGAATTAATACAGCATTACTTTCTAACACAACACATATAATATTCATTTTAATATTTGCAAAAAGCCAATCAGAAAATACATGCATTTTTCACAGTAGTGTGCTAATAGAACCTTTCTGTATTTGGTCAAGTTTCCAGTTTCCCTTCACCATTGGTCAAGACCTTTTTCTGATAAGGTCATAACCTGAGTTCACCTTTTGGACATTGTGCCCTTATACCTGGCTGTTTTGGCCCCAAAGGGTCTTTGGTTATAAAATCATAATTACAGAAAATGTTAAGCACAGTAAAGAAAAAGTAAGGGAGGACTTTCCTAAAAGATTTTTAATGGCAAAAAAGACTTTTCAGTGGAAAGGAAAATTCCCAAGGTAGCTTATATTCTAAAACATATGGGAAATAACATCTCTGAATGACTTTTGCCTAGCACAAATGGGTTTGTAACAACAGTACTGACAGGGTCTGAAGCTGGAACTCCAGATTTTCAGCTTTCACAATGGAATTATTGCACATTATTCTTTCTAAGTAAATTAAACCCATTAATCATCATAATTAGTAATGCTCTCTGTCAGTGATATGGTAACTGAGCTGGTGATTATATTCTACTAAAGAATGATACTACAGCCACTACATGCTGGTTGCTGTCACTGTCTGGCTGTGCAGGAGGATGTCAATGCCCAAGGCTTAAGAAAGATGCCAACTTCAAAGAGATATGAGGGAAGCAAGAGAAACCATCTCTCCCATGTTGGCTTTAAAGCTCCAGGAATGCTGAGAGTCAGCAGAAAAGAACAAATTCATCCTTGGTATCATTCTGCTTGAGTCATTTCGAGCATGACAAAAATGATTTTGGTCCATGAGGTTTCCATCTTGATTTATACCTAGCAAAGACAATATTATTCAAATGTGAAGCCAACTCCAGTCACATATTCCCAGGCATAGGTTTTGTATGGAGTACATGTACAGGATGCTGAGCTTTGGCACAATTGTCCTGATGCTGCTCACATCAACATTTCATCACCCTTTATATTGAAAGTGCATTAATAATGTGATTACCAAGCATGAAAGGTCTATCCATTAATGAGTGGGAGATTTTGCTAAACTTTTATCATGATGCAAGTGTCTCATACCAAACCCTAATATGTAATAATAAGACTCTGGACATGTTAAGATATTTGTGCAATACCATAATCTGGCTGTAGTTGTTTTTATTTTATTTGTTTGAATATATTTTTATTTTATGTATTTTTTATTTTATGATGTTTTTATTTTGTTTGAATGTATTTTTATTTTATGGTTTTTATTTTATGATGTTTTTATTTTGTTTAAATATATTTTTATGCATACTCATAATGTCAGAGGGCAGCCCATGTGCTCGATGCAATGCAACCATAGAAAATGAGGTCCCTGAGGTCTGGCCTGTTCCTCTGACTCTAAACCTTCCAGTTGTCCACCTGTGAGAAAGGGAAACTTTGAAACATTCTCCTCCAAAACTTTCCATCACAACTAAAACCCAGACATGCTGAGATGGAACGAAAAGAACCTGCACCAAATCTTTGGAGAGAAAACACTAAAGAAATTTGGTGTCACTATACAAATTTAGTGTCACTCTCTATACAGCATCTCCATTTATCCCATTTTTGACAGCCCTGGGAGCTTCTGGGATTTTAAGCACTCAGCATACTTCAGTGTAGGCTGGAGAATGGGAGGGTATGTGAAGCACACCAGCAAGGACAGGGAGGTTGACAAGAAAAGCAGAGAGGCATGCAGGTGCTCTGAGTACAAAGGGTTTATGGATGGTTTATCCAGCAGTACACCATCAATCACACTGCTGCTGTCCCAGCTGCGTGAACCCCTGGCAGACAGGAGGCAGCTGTGGAGATGGATCTGCTTTTCTGCCGTGATCCAGTGAGGTCATGATCAGTCATGATCAAGAGCAGCCCTCCTCTCTCATCCAAGGGGGTACATGGGTGTTGTCACCAGCTGGGGGATATTTACAGATCACCAACGGGACGGGGCTGCTGTGGAACTGCCTTGAGCTGTTTTATTTTCCAGCATCAGTCTCATTCCATGGTTATGACAGTGGGAAGAAGCCAGCAGCTCACATCCCAGGCAGCAGACCAAGAACTTAATGTTACAACTCACTTTATAAGTATTTTGACCAATCACACAAAGCAAAAGCACATTGACAGTAGTTCCATCCAACCACTATAAGCACAGATACTTTTGGTTAAAACAGTGCTTGCTTATTTCTAATACAATACCTGCTTGTGAGCCTTAAAACAGAATGCACAGATCTCCTTTATTAAGCTTAAAACTTCCAAATATCTTGCTACATAAACTTTTCTGTAGCTTAGAGAGTTATCCTAGACAAGCATTAAAACACAGATCATTGTTCTATTTGTCCTTGCTTTTCTTCAGTTTAAATATTTTTTCTGCTGACCAATCTCATGGCTGCTGCTTAGCTCTAATCACAGTTCTGCTGCCTCTAAAGCCTGCCTTTTGCAGCTTTCCCAAAACCCTCTGGTTTTGTAGATTCCCACCTGTGCTCAGTTCTGCAAAGGAGTTAGTGAGAGCATCACAAATTGCTCCAGAGCTCCGCTGGCCATCTGCTGCTTCTCTTCCTGGCTTGTTTGGAAGGTCAGTGCAGGGAAGCTGGCACCAGTGGCTCACCCTCTGTGCCATAACACTGTTGCTAGCCTGGCACAAACTTCATGCTCAGTGGGCATCATGGCCAGCCATTCCTGGGCTCAGAGGAAGATGGGGACCAAAATCTTTCAAGTATTTTCAACAGCTTTCTAGAAAGCACTGCACTGTAAGCAGCCTCCTGCTGCCTACAGAGTGCTGGAGGGAAGGATTCTATAGGACACAGTGTTTATCAGCAGCACAGCACCCCTCACAATATGAATCATCACACCCCAGAGCCACAGCCCCTACAATATGTTCCTAAATTCTCAATACAAGCAGCAAAAGATGATGTCTCTGTTTTCTGTTCAGCTCTCTTAGGTGGTCTGTCTTTGCTTGTTTGGGAAAGGAGTTTTTGTGCTTGTAGATTTCTGTTCCTGCCTCTAGATCTACAATAACCCCACAATTGTGATGCCAAGTGGTGCCTGAAGACCATTTCATCACAGTCTGTATAATGTGCAAATACCATTAAGTTAGAGGAACTTTCTCATTAATTCACCAACCCAGTGACAAGGCAAAAATTAACACAATTGATTTTCCCTGCTCATTATCAATCATCCAAGAACTTTGTCACATCTGATCTGTCCCACCTGGCTCTCAGCATATATTTGCCAAATTCAGCATATATTAAACTAATAAAAAACAACAGTCATAGCAACATCTGGACTCAAACCCAGACAAAAACAGTGTAAGCTCCTAACTCCTTTGGTGGTAAATTTTCCATTATGTACCAGTACCCCACAGAGAACCAGCAGTGCCCAGATCAAGGAACAACTGATTACACACTGCCTGTTGTGTTATTTTCTGTCTTTTAAACAAAAAAACCCCACACATCTGTGTTGCTCTAAAAACTTAAAGAAAACAATTCTTAGGATGTTTGCTCCCTAGAAGAAGCAAATTCAGGCATCTGGAATGCAGTTAGTCCCACAAGCTCAGTGTGTCTCCCTGGAGAACCTGTAGAATAGTGTAATCTCTTAAAATCATCAGTTCTCTTTGGTTTATCTGGATTCAGAAAGTTCTCAAAATGGGCTTAGAGATAGAATTATCACTAGATAATAATAACCTGTATGGAAGCTGTGTAAGGGTAATTTCAACCTTTTTTATTAGGCGACTTTGGAAATTTCTAGTACAGATTTGGAAAACTAAGCAGTAAGAGGTTAGAAGGGTATTTCAATCTGGAACTGTTTCTCCAGATAATTGGATTCCTAACCCCTGAAAGGTTATGATCTCAGTTTACTGTGCTGGGATAGAAGGTGCCCAATTAGTCTTTTATGACATGATCCAGCACAGGCATTGCCTGCAAGGTAACAACTTTGAAATCATCACAGCGAAAAAAATAAAGATTTTGCTGATACAAGGAAGTCAGGCTGTGATAGACCAGCTCTGCCTTGTGTTCCCACTGGAACAGGAGAGGGACAAACCTTTCTCCCAGATACTGTAAAACAACAGCTCACAACATCCCCAAAGGATAATATAGTCTATGGGAATGTGCCCCCTGTTGACAGAGTGACAAAACTCTCCTTTGTCCCCTTAAAAAGGAAACAACCTCAGAAGTTTCTCTCCTTGACTAGGTGAAAAATAAATACATCCATTTGTATGTAACAAGTTTTATGGCAGAATTCAGACTAGCAGACCTGCCCAGTGCTACTCCAGCTTAGGACAAGGCATCTGAAATATGCCAGCCAAGATGCTGATGGAGGAGGCAAACCTTAAACCTTTGTTTCTAAAGCTCTCTACATTTTCAAGCTCCCAGAGCAGCATTTTTGATCCAGTGTTTTAGCAAGGTTCAATGCTTTCCTTGCTTCCTGACAAACTGCCTGTGACACATCTCTGAGCCAGCAGGTCCATCTTGATCAGCCATCACCTTAACGAGCAGCCTCTCCTCATTTTTGTTTCATGATAGAGTAACTTGATGGTGCCATACATTTTTAATGCTTCAAATCACTCATGTCCTGGAAAGCCAATGAGTATTCAGCACAGGACAGACAGGGGTTATAGTTTTATTTTGTTTGGATTTGTTCTGCTTTTAAAAAACATTTGGGTCTTCACGAACTCTGGTATGTGAACTTCTCACTCAGGATAGTGCATGCATGAAGCCTGGGAAGGATGCACAAACACAGGTTTCTTTCAGAGGGAATGGACCTGCAGATCAGTGAGGTAAGTGTTGGAGCAAGTCACACTCTCTCAGCTAACCCCAAAGGAATGGTTAACTAGGTCCTTCCAGTTTTTGTCATTAATACAAATGGCCACTGAAATATCTGGATTAGAACACAGGTTTTCCTCAGATGTAGCAAGAATAAACAGTGACAGCATTAAGAGTTATCATCAGAAGACAGTGTAAAAAAATCTCACGACAAATTAGTTCATTTTGAGTCTTACCCTGTGTTCAGAAAAGCACAAAGACCTTGTTTCAGACCATAAAACATGGGCATGATTCTGTCCAGCAATGAGCCCGTTTCCTTTAGACATACAGCTGCAATAATCCAGCCCTGCTGACCTTCATTAAACTTACACATTTTTAGGCAACGCCATTAATTTCACTAAAAGCACTATAAAATATTCAGATTTTTCACTGGGGATTCAAGATGTGTTAAAAGCAATCGACTGAACAGAAGTACTTTTCATAAAGTGTGCAGACATGGCATTCTGTGCCCCACAAGTATACTGAGCCTCACACACAGCTTGCCCACACTCCTTTGAAAACCCAGCCCTCATCTGACCAGAAAGAGTATTAAGCCTTATTAAGCTTATTAATCCATCAGCAAAGGCTTTAAAATTTGAGTTGACTGGCTTTCTTCAAATGCCCATTTCTGCCAGTACCTGCCTAGCCCAGGAGAATCTGTCCAGTCATAATCTGCACAACAGAAATTCATCTGCAGCCACTTATCTTTCAAGTTCCCTTACATCAGAGGAGACTCAATGAGATACAACCAAACATTAAAAAATCCTTTGCCAACACAGCTCACAGGTTCCTGTAGAGAAAAGGCTCTGCAGCAGCAATGGAGGAGCAATGCTGCCATCTGCAGACACTCTGAATTGAAGCTTCCTTATTTGGATGTCATACAATCTTGCATTTTATCCTTTATAACAATCTCTAAATGTGTTTGTGAAGCACAGTGTGCCACTGGCCAAGGCAGGAAAATTTCAAGCTCATTTATGACACACGTGGGGGAGGCATTATGCTGTCACAGTTGTATGGAGCAGTGACCATAGCATAAAAACTGGCAGACCATCCTGGTGAGGATGAAAAAATTCATCTTTATTAAAGGTACAAAAGTTCAGCTGAAACCTCCTTACAAATACTGCACAGTACATGGCACAGAAAACTGCATCAGAGAGAATCCTGCACATTGATTAATATACCAGAATTATTCTAAGCCTGCCATTAGTAGGAAATGATCACTGCTACAGAACTGTTTGCCTTGGGATAGGGAAGGACAGGACTATGTGATTCATAAAAGGACTTTTACACCAAAAAAAGTATGATTTTTCAGGCACTTCCACTATAAACATGGCAGATTGTCCTAGATTGCAAGGCATTGTGTATTCTATTTGCCATCAGTTAGAGGTGGGGCAGTTATCTTGTTAGTTGGGCAGTTTTCTTTATTTCTTCCACAAACCAATCCTCCCTCAGGGAGACACCTGCTGATAACAGCTATTGAATGTCAATGCATGGCTGATAAAAATGCCATCATCCCACTGGGAGATGTGAGCCCAGAGGGAGGAGCCAAGCATTCCTACCTGGATATAATCTGGAGATTCTGGAACACCAGCACGGCTTCTGCACTGGATTTCCCAGAGGAACAGCAGCTGCCTCTGCCCCTGGACCTTCAGAGGAAGAGACTGCACCTTTCTGCAGGATCCCTGCTCCAGCAGAGCCAGCCCTGACACTGCAGGAGGGCTGAGCCACAATTCCAATGGGACTGCTGCCAACAGCCTGACCCACAGGGTGTCAGGCTGGGTTCTGACTCTGCCAGTGTTGTTTGCTTTCACTGCATTGTTTATTTTATTTTTATTTTCTTCCCTAATGAAGAACTGTTATTCCTGCTCCCATATCTTTGCCTGAGAGCCCCTTAATTTAAAATTTATAGCAATTCGGAGGGGGTTTACATTTTCTATTTTAGGGGAGGCTCCTGCCTTCCTCAGCACACACCTCTCTTTCCAAACCAAGACACAGATGAAGACCTTCTTTCTTTTGTGACCATGTTTTAATCCATGTGCAAAAATACAAGTTGAATAATATAAAAGAATCAAACATAGCATAATTAACTGAGTAACATTCAGACAGTTTATTGGGTAAGAATAAAGGCCAGGAGTGCTTTAGAACACATTAACAGATGGGCTACAGATCAGTTCATGTACCAGCGCACATTTATCACACAGCTCATCAAGAGTGACCTGAAAGAAGTTTCTAAAGTTTATATTCAGGGAAAGTAGCATGGGACAGGGAAAAGTGAGGTAGGGGAAGAGACCCAGCATCTTCATCACCAAGCAAACCAATAAATGAACCTCTCTTACCACTCACTGATTATATATGAAGATTATTTTGGCCTAATTAAATTGTTAAGTCACCCTTTATGTTAGTTTGTATCTAAAATGTTTTCTAGTACTAACAAGCCTTTTGGAAAGCACAGAGATAAAACTTTTTACTTTTACTTTCAAAGCTCTTTAGGACAATGATGTCAGCTCAGCTACCCTGTAAGTTAGGCAAAAATTAGCTGTTTTCTGAGACACAGAGAAGTTAAATGACTTCATCAAAACCATGGTGAAGAATGTGTTAGTTATTACTAATATCCTCAAGAACCTGGAATGATACTGTTTTCAAAGAGAGGGAATTGGAGGCAACCAGCATCTGCTAGTAAGAAATTACCAAATTTTCATCTCAGTTTTACTATTAAATACTTTTAATTCCCCCTACCTCAGAAAGTGTTCCACACATATATTTCTGTAATAATGAGCTGTTTCATCTTAGTAACAAAAAGCACTGGTCCTTTCTAGCCCTAAGTAGAAAGTATCCTACTAGTCAAGATAGGCAGTCAAGATACAGTAAGAGTTACATACTCCAATGATCTTCCCATTATTACAATTACAGTTATCAAAGACACAAGCCAAGTTACTTTAAGGAATTTAGTTGGAGTGCTCTAGTTCTTGTAAAAGAAGTAAAGATAACTAACCATTCTTTGAAATGGAAAGCTATTAAAAACCAAGCTATCCTAAAATGAAGCACACAGCTGCCACAAAGGGCAGGATTAACCCAATAAACTTGAATATCCCCAATTGCAAGGTTAACAGATTTGTCAGCTCAGCCCTTACTTATCCCTACAAAAGCTATTGGTTTGCAGAAATGTGAAATGGATATTGGAGCTTGGTTCTTCTTCATTCTGTAGGTCCACAAAGAAGCAACAGTAGAAACTGTTGTGTATACCTGCATTGAATAGTTTCCAAACCTTCTGGATATCTCCCTCCATCTGAGCTGAACTCTTGCATTTTCTCCTTGTGTTTTTAATCCTAACAAGTATTTTGCTGTAGCAAGCAGCTGCTGAAGTGCATCTCTTCTTGTCCAGTGCCTAGCCAGATTAGAGAGATCATCTGCTCATTTTAATAAATAAAAGATGAAAGTGTGGCTCATTAAATAGGCCTGCAAAGACTCCTCCCCATTAACTACAGCTCAGGTATAACTGCTGGGTAACACTGGATAACATGAAGCCATAAAATGAATCTCTAAATAGCTGTGCCATGTAATCTGGTACCATCAACTCAGCTTTAGTGCTGCCAGTACAACCCACTGATGGCACACTTGGCTCTTTCAGATTTACTCCATGAGGACATAACTCACCTGTGACAGATCCATGTGAGTTTATTGCTACTTTATTGCTCCTGTGTAAAATGGTTCACACAGTTGTTCAAAAGCAAGGCCGTGGCTGGCACCAGGAGCTCTAGTTCAACACCTGTGTCAATCCCTCTGAGCTTATCACAGCTCCTGCAAAGAAGCTTTTCAGGAAAATCTGTGCACAGGTACTAAATAACTCAGAAGAGAATTCAGTTGCCACTAAGTAATGTGTTGTGGATCAAATCCAGCTTTGCACTGGAAGGCACATATTTCTTTCCCCATTGTGTTTGGCATGTTTTTCACACAGCTGCTGAAACAATCAGCTCTCCAAAGGGCCACATGAACAGCAAGTGGCAAGATCTGCAGGAGAAAACAGAGCAATGCTGTAAGGTATAGAGTGGGGAACTTCCCTTCAGAGATCTCTTAACTGTGATTCAGTGACACAAACTCTGGACTCCATTAGGAAAATCTTGTTAACAAAATTGGTTTATTCCAGTTTCCAGTCCTAATTTTTATGCAGAGCCAATGCAATAATCCAGATTTGTTTTATCTAACAATATATCTTTCTTCTTTGGTGAACCGGGCTTCTTATAACAAGACTATGAATAATACTCTAAATAAACAGAGAAAAACAAACTGGGAAAAAAAAAAAGCTATTTTAACATCAGGAATTTTTTTCCACCTATGTATCCATTAATCCATAGCTACTCAGAGAAATTTGGCACTCTGTCAGCTCCTCCTAACTCAAAACTTGCCATTACAGAAAGTAAATTCTAAGCAAATACAAAAATGGAAACCATTTGGTTTTGTACCCATTAAGGGCTTTCCAGTTGCATGGTTTGCATTTACAGCTTCAGCTTTTGTAGCAGAATACAGATTTACTGGTTTTGGCCTAAAGTTTGTGCAGTGGGCTATTTGTGCTCCATTTTAGCACTACAACCCACAGAGATTTATAACTCTGACATTTCTAGACTGTATGGGACAAGCAGAAGCAATAGTTCATGAATCAATATCTAGTGCATTTCAGGGGGCTTGGAAATAAAAGCTCAAAATTTGGCTAGGAAAAGCAAAACAAAACTTAAAACATACTACAGATAAGGATGAAATACACTTACAAGAGAGTGAATTAATGGCACCTACATTGTGATACTAAACATTTGGCAGTGTTTTCTGATTCCCATATGGGACCCACTGGGCTCCTTCACCACTATAAAAATAAAAGTTATAAGAGGAATCATTGTGCTTGTGAAGTGAATGGGGAGTGTGATTTGAGGGTCTATCTCTCATTGAACTGACAGTGACAAAGTTAGGCAGCAAAAGGATGAGGTTCTTTAAACATTTCCTCGACTTTATGTCACCTTGTTCCTCAAAGCAAAACCACACAGTTCTCCCCTTCTACAGAACTGATAAATCACTTTTTTGACAGTATAAGCTGTGTTGTATAAGCTATCCGAGACCAGAAATCATAACATTCACTACCAACAGTGCAAGGTGGTCTTTCCATTCTTCTCACAGTGCATAATGAGCCATTTATTCATAACATCCATGTTAATTGGCATGAAGAGTGAATTATGAAGCTTCACCCTACAGCTCTTTTCACAGTTTGGGCAGAGCACCAGCTGGTGCCAATGTAATGCCAAAAACATAGAAAAGGCCCAGCAGCAGATTGAGTTTGGCTGTCCTCTGAGGAATTTTGTTGAAGTTCTGGCTGCGGAACTGTCTCTCCAGTGAGAATGCCATGGGGATGGTGAGCAGGGGCAGCGCCATGCTGATGGTGTAACGTGTGGCCAGCACACAGAAAATCAGGTAGGGCAGGAAGAGCAGCACAGTGTAGAGCATGTAGGAGAAGGTGGGGCCGATGAGGATGGCCAAGGTGACAATCCCAGCCTGCCGGTCTGACTCCATGTCCCGGGTGTTGTTGCTGTGCAGGATGGCCTCGGTGCTGAGGGCCAGGGGGACAGCGTAGAGCAGGGGGGTCAGGGACAGGTAACCCACCTGCACTGCGTGGGCAAACTCCACAGCCAGGGGCCCAAAGGTGATCAGAATCACCACATCGCCAAGGGCAACGTACTTAAATCCAATTCCTGTGGCAAGACAAGAATAAAATCAAGCATTGTTGAATAATTCAAATGACAGAAGAGAATGGAGACATAACAGTTCAGCCTTTCCCACAGGAATACTACAAAACAACCAAAACACATGTAGCTATGGACAAGAAACATGTTATTTCTAAGATAAGAATTTCTCCAGACAAACAATGTAACAAAAACTGAGGGCCACTGTGGCATTCACATTGTCTGAAAAAAAATCCATTTGCCCAGGATTTTTCTCCTGGGAAGCTGAGAATCCTCAATCCTTATTTCATTTGCTTCTCCAGTGTGGAATGTGTTTGGAGATTGTTTACCCACAGGTGATTGTTTCATTGGATTTTGGTGTGAGTTGTTTTGACTCTTTGGCCCATTACAGCCAAGCTATGTCAGGACTCTGGAAAGAGTCACAAGTTTTCATTATTATCTTTTTAGCATTCAGTAAGTATCCTTAGTTAGGAAGAACCTTAAAGTATCCTTTCTGTATTCTTAAGTATAATATAGTATTATAAAGTAATAAATTAGCCTTCTGAGAACATGGAGTCAGATCCATCATTCCTGTCTTCATCTGGGTTTCCCAGCAAATAAAATAGGCCAGGTTTCAATACCCACCTAGAAATACCTGTCTCTGCAGAAACCTTTAGAAATAAGGTACTTTTTAGTGTGATCATGCACACTAGAACCTGATCCTGAAGAAATACAGAAAATGCTCAGAATGAAGTGCAAAACTGGCAAGATGCTTTCAGGGAAATGCACATAACTGAAAGTCTGACAGTTAGAAACTGAGTTGCTTTTCCTTCTCCTACTAATGATGTTTGTATCTATCCAACACAGGATGGCACTGAAATATCCTTGTCTTATTAAGAAAAATCCCAAACTGTACTATAAAGCATTCACAGTGAAGCTCCATCTAAAGAATAACAAAGCAAAGTAACATTCCCACCAAAGGAAAGAAAATGTGCCATTAGCTACACTGCTAAAGGACATGAGATAAACTTCACAAAAAGATTCAGCAACAGTTCTGATAAGCATCTAAATCCATATATCTAAACAATAATGCCTCAACACCACGATGCAACTGAAGATCTTGGTATAACTCTTCCCACAACATTCAATTGTAAAGAATACAAGTTTACATACCAGCACTTCAGGAAATACCACAAATATTTTATTCCATTAGACAGATCACGTGTGTCTTCTAGAAACATCTTGACCATTCAGCTGATTCTATCACTTCTACATTCAGATTCACAAGAAGCAGGGTGCAGCACTCACCTCCGGTATAAAGGAAGGAGCTGGAAAGTCCTCCAAAGTAAATCAGGGCCAGGTGCTCCAGCTTGAGCGTCGAGACCGCGTAGAGCCCAGCAGCGCAGACACAGCCCACGGTGTAGAGAAAGACTCCAAACCGCACTACATCCTGCGGCTCCAAAATCTGGTCCACCAACGTCCTGTCATCACTCTTCTTGTGATCGATGCCTTTGGAGAAGTCATAGTAGGTATTGACCAGGTTACCGGCCCCGTGCACGGCCAGCACGGTCACGGCGCTGCCCAGCAGCAGCCCCGGGTCCAGCGCTCCCTCAGCCCGGTACGCCAGGGCGCTGCCCAGCGCCACAGGGGTGAGCGAGGCGCTGAAGCTCCACGGCCGGAGCGCCAGCACATAGGCCGCGCACTTGTGTCTCCAGCTGCCGCCGGCGGCCCCGTCCGCGCCCGCCAAGGCCGCGCCGCCGCTCTCGCTCCCGCGGGGGCTCTCGGCGCTGATACTGATCTTCTGCACCAGCTCTGCCGGTCCCATGCTCGCCCCGCCGTCTCGCAGCAGCAGCACCTGGAAGGGGAAGGGCCGCGCGTTAGCGGGGCCCGGGGGGAGCTGGGGGCGCCGCCGCTATGGCGGCCTGAGGGAGACGCCAGGGCGCCGCCATTACCCGCCCTGCGAGACCGCCAGCCTGCCCGGCCCCGCCACCCCCGCGGCCGTGTGCGAAGAGTTCCGCACCTGCCGGCACCGCCCCGGCGGACAAATTAAAAGGAAAACGAAGCGGCGCACGGCGTCATGCGCGGCGGCGACGGGCTCACCCCGCAGCACGCGGCAGCACCACGATTCATGTCAGAGCCGCCACGGAGCGCCCGAAATCTGGCGCAGACACAGCCGTGTCAGCCATGGCCGCTGTCATGGGCACGGCCGGACACATTTCAGCGGAGCACACCGGGCACGGCGGCGCCTTGCTGCCTGTGCGCATGCGCAGGGCTTACACCGTAGCATGGCTTCTGCCGGGAAGGAACTTAAAGCCTTCAAGCTCCTCTCGTGTCACCCCTGTCATGTCAGGAACACCTTCCGCTGGCCCAGGCTGCTCCCACATGGCCTTGGACACTTCCGTGGATAGGGCAGCCACAGCTTCTCTGGGCAGCTTATGCCAGGATCTCCCCAAACATTTTCCTACATTTCCTCTCTTCTAGTCTGAACCCATTCCCCCTTGTTCCTGGTTAAGAGTCCCTCCTTGTATGTCCCTCCAGAGGCTGCTCTGAGATCTCCACACAACCGTGTCTTCTTTCACAACAGCACCACACAGCTCGGTGTCACTTGCTGAGAGTGCCTCAATCCCACTGTCGCCGACAAAGTTGATGAATACTGTCAGCCCCAGTACCACCCCCGAGGGACACTGCTTGTCCCTGGTCTCGATGCGGACAATGCGCCGCTGACCGCAACTCTTTACGTGCGGCTATCCAGCCAGTTCTTTATCCAACGAATAGTCTATCCATCAAATCCATGTCTCTCCGGTTTAGAGACCAGGATGTCACGCGGAACAGTGCCCAGCTCAAGCAAAGCCGCTTGTTCTACCCTATACCCATGCTGCAGCCCGGCCATAGCCGGCACCTCACGGAAGGGCGGAAGCCGGCATCGGGAGGGTGGGCCTACTGAGTAAACCCAGCCATTCTATTGGTCAGATGCGCTGCCACTCAGTCACTACTGCCTTGATGATTGGTCAAAACCCGACTGTCCTTGCTGTTCCTTGGGGAAGGGGCGGAGCTTCCAGGTCTTCTTCCCCCTTTCCCTTTTCCTATTGGTCAGATGTGATGCCGATCACTGCATTCCCGAGATCCCATTGGCCAGCCGCGGCTCGCCGGCGCTGCAGGCGCGGCGGCGGGGCAGGCAGGGGGCCCGGGGCCCGGAGTAGGGGAGGCGGCGGCGGGTGAGTGAGGGCGGCGGTGCCTCTCATCATCATCATCGGCTCCCCTTCCCCTCACCTCCCGCTCCCCGCCCTGCCCGAGCTCCCGGCCGCGCGGCCGTGCCCGCCTCGCCCCGCCTCACCCCTCCCTCACGCTCGGCCTGCGGGGCTCCCCCCGCACTCGGGCCTGCCGCGTCCCGCCCGCTGCGCTCTGTGGCCCTGAGGGACTCCCAGGAACTGCCCCCGGGCTGGGTTGATGGGCGGCAGCGATCCCCCAGCTGCTCTTTGATCCGGGGAGCCTCTGCTGGGCTCCTGCCAGCCGCCAGCTCGCCCATGGTCCCGCTGGACAGCTGTGAATCCGCTTGTGGAATATTTGGGGAGAAACAGTTGAAGTTCTGGTGTTAGTGCTTGCTTTGGTCTTATATAATCTGAACATCGGGGAGTGGGGGGGAGCGTCAAGCGTCTGAAATGTTTTTGATATAAAGAAAAGCTGCTGAGAAAGTTTGTTTATGTGTCGTGCTAGGAACCCCCGTGTTGCAATGATTGGTGTTGCTATAACTGGACTTCCCATCTCTAAATATCTGCTGGAGGATGTAACACTTGCCAGTGCTGAGCTTTTCTTGTGTTGGTGTCACACTGAGGTTTCTGAGAAGAAACTTGGATGGAAGTGTTCAGGGAGGGCATATGATAGTGATATAATCCTGGGAATGGTTGTGCTTACTTATTATAGGTGATTACAAACCCTAATTTCACCCTGCTGGTTTTCAACTGTTGCATTACCCTTGACTTAGGATTAGATCACTTACTGTGATGTATTTTGGTATTTGAGGAGCTAGAGGGAGGGCTGGGAGTTGTGATATGGAATGATACACTTTTATCATGGAGCGTAATGCCTAAGGAATACAGTCATTACTTTTAATTTTATAGTTACCAACACAGCATCTTTACGGGTATTTTGAGAACTGTCAGGAGGGACAGCCTTAAGAAAGAAGCTCAGAGATTTCAACTCAAGCAGTAAGAAATGTGTCTCTCTGAAGAATTTACAGGACTTGATGCCCCTGAGCCCCAGCACAGTGCCACCATGTCGGGTACTGTGTCCATCCTCCAACAATTTGCCAATGGCTTGAAGAGTCGCAGCGAGGAGACAAGGGCCAAAGCTGCCAAGGACCTGCAGCATTATGTCACCATGGAGCTGCGTGAGGTGGGTGCTGCAAGTGGAATTATTTGTCCTTCTGGAGAGGAATGGGGTGGCTACCTTGGAAATGGAGATTTTTGGAATGAGGAGATGGGGTACACAGAGAGTTTATCTCTGCCCCCTGGCATGGAGGAGAGGTGAGCAAGTTGGTGACACAAAAGGTGTACCAGAATAAGTAAACTTGCTGCATATAGCTCACAAATAAGAGAAATTATTTTGAGCTTGTAATGTATTTTGATTTAATTTCTTTCTCTTTAAGTGGCATAAGAAGCATTGTCTTTATGGAGGTTTTGGAGCAGAGGGGAGAGAGAGAATGCTGAAAGCTGATTTGAACTTTTTGCTTTTACAGATGAGTCAGGAAGAATCCACCAGGTTTTATGATCAGCTGAACCATCACATATTTGAGCTGGTCTCCAGCTCTGATGCAAATGAAAGGAAGGGTGGCATTCTGGCTATAGGTAAGTGAAAGTGCATAATGCTTCTGCTGAGTTTTCTCTTCATGCAGCTAACTTTAAGGAAAGATTTTCAAAAGGAATGAGCTTTTGTGGTTGGGGCCTGATGTCTGACAGCTCAGGATACTGGGTGTGTTCTGGTTGCTGGCTCTGAAAATCTGTGTGAAGTGTCAGCATGGGAGCTACTGAGAGTGGCTGAGAACCTGGTACTTAATGGGCCCTGAGCTCTTCTGGGAGTTGAGCATCAATTGTGAATGCTGAGCACATGAAAATTCTGTTCTGGAGCTCAGCTGAGAGCACCTTGTGCTGCCCCTTTATATGTTTCATGGTAGGCTGACTTTCTCAACTCTCTTCCATCTGGAGAGATTCTTGTTATTTAAATTTCCCTGTCAACTTCCATCCCCAAGAGGGGCTCACAGAGCTTCTGCTTTGATTCTGATCAGCCTCTCCATTAGTGGCTCTGGCTGTGTGCTCTGAGATTTCACAGCTGCCTGAATCCCCACTCTTGGGGAAGTCAGCTTGCAGAAATACTTTGGAAGCAGCCTGTATTGTAGCAGTTACTTTTTAAATAGCCAAGGAGATGTTTATGGTTTAGGCCCTAGACAGAATCATCCAGTCCCAATGTGTTTGAAGGCAGTGTAAATCCCTTAGAGGAATCTTTATTGATAACATCAGTTCTTAAGCTGACAGTATCACATTCAAGTTGTTTTGTGAATTTAGTGAAAGGTGCCAGTTTGGCAACCTTGGACACTTTATCTACAAAACAGATACAGCCCAGGCACTGGCAGTGAAAGCTTCTGCCATGCTGGTGTTTGATGAATTGCCTCCACCCTCTCCAGGAGAGACAGTCTCTGGGACTGAGGAACAGAGCATTTCCTTGGGTGTTCAGTCTTTGACTTTTCTTGTGAGGTGGACTAGCTACAGCAGTTGCATGCAGATGGATGTCTTTCTATTAGGAACAGTTCTGTGATCCCAGGGTGAATTAATTTTTCCTCTTCTAAAACTAAAAATTGTGAAATTTATGAGGCTACCAGGTGCATTTTTCCACTCACTTAAAAAGTTCCGGTTTTTACAAATGGTGGCCCTTTCCTGTGCTTGATTTTTTTTTTTTATTTTTTGTGTGGATTTGCAATTTAGGGGGGCTTAATGGGAGTCTTTAAGGAATACTAGCAGTCATCCAGGGATTACCCACTGTCTGCCTCAGTGACTCTTGGGAGAACTGCAGCACATGCAAACTGCAGCGTTGCTCCCTTTCTCTGCAGCGAGTCTTATCGGTGTTGAAGGAGGTAATGCCACCCGTATCGGCAGGTTTGCCAACTACCTGAGGAACCTCCTGCCATCCAATGACCCTGTTGTGATGGAGATGGCTTCCAAGGCTATTGGGAGGCTTGCAATGGCTGGTGACACCTTCACAGCTGAGTATGTGGAGTTTGAGGTGAAACGAGCTCTGGAGTGGCTGGGAGCTGACAGGAATGAAGGTCGTAGACATGCAGCTGTAAGTGATGCCTTTTTTGTTGTCATCAAATAGTTGGGGTTAGTGAACAGTGGTAGGAAACATGCACAGAAATCTGCAGAAAAGCCTTGGTCAGGGTGGGAATGGTTGCCAGTCCGTGTTTGAGAATCTGTAATGCCCTCATGGCAGACAGAGTGCTGCTTCATTGCTTCTCCATTAACCCAGTGATTAATGAAGAGCATGACACTGTTATGTCAGTGTGGGGATGGAAAAGCTCACAGACATCCACAGTCTAAACAAATGGTACTGCACTGTAAAAGTTATGAGGTTTGTGTGCTCATCTTTCAGATTGTTACTGTTTCCCTCCCCCCGTGCAGGTCCTTGTCCTGCGGGAGCTGGCCATCAGCGTGCCCACCTTCTTCTTCCAGCAAGTGCAGCCATTCTTTGACAATATCTTTGTGGCTGTGTGGGATCCCAAGCAGGCCATCCGAGAGGGAGCTGTCTCTGCCTTAAGAGCCTGCCTTATCCTCACCACACAACGGGAGCCAAAAGAGATGCAGAAACCCCAGTGGTACAGAGTAAGAAAATAACTTTGTGTTCAAGCAGCCCCTTGTTGAAATGCCAGTTTTCAGAAGAGCTGGCTAAGCTAAGAACGTGTCACCTTTATCAGTTAAAAAACTGCCTCTCCATGAAAGGGTTGAAAACATAATGGCTTCTAAAGTGAGTAGCTCCTTTAGCTTACTGCTGCAAAAATAAGCAAGATTTAACTCCTTCAAGATTACATTGTTCTATCTGCACCTCATCTTCAGCAGTTGAACTTGACCTAGTTTTATAGCCATGCAATTATCTAGTGTCATCTCTTACTAGTAGAGGGTTTTATTAGTGTAGATAAAACATAAGTGTGAAAGATAAGAATTCTTTTGGCTGAACCTTTGCTGCCATTGTCACATGAATTCAAGCTTGGTGATATCAAGTAAGTTTTAGGCAGTGCAGT
Organism: Ammospiza caudacuta; assembly: GCF_027887145.1. Classification (NCBI taxonomy): domain Eukaryota; kingdom Metazoa; phylum Chordata; class Aves; order Passeriformes; family Passerellidae; genus Ammospiza; species Ammospiza caudacuta. The sequence continues at coordinate 5,400,587 of NC_080614.1, read as the reverse complement.
CAGATGTTATGAATTTGGATTTCTTGTAATCAAATAAGTACTGCAGACAGTGATGAAGCTGATACCATGCTGTTTGATTAGTGCTGCTGAAAATGCTCTGCAGCAGAGTCCACAACTTTTGGGTAAATCAGAATTTTATTGTGTTATACTTCTTTTATTACTCAATTGAGGTTTGTGGCTACTCTTGGAAAATGCAGAATGTCACTAACTCTTGACTGGCAGTACTACTTCATTTCCACAGACTTGGTTTCTGCATTGTCACTGAGATTATTATTTTTTTCCCCCAAGCATACATATGAAGAGGCTGAGAAGGGCTTTGATGAGACTTTGGCCAAAGAGAAAGGAATGAATCGTGATGACCGAATCCACGGTGCCTTACTGATCCTCAATGAGCTAGTGAGAATCAGCAGTATGGAGGGAGAGGTGAGCAAAGGAGTGATTAGGGGCATTGATTGAGAGTGCATAGCAACTCTGCAGGCTGTGCAAATATCCCATAGTGTTGCAATGGGGTTGTTGGGTGGAAAAATCTGAACATGGAGTCGAGCATTAAGGTGTGTTAGAGAAATAAAAGGGACAAGTTTGGGCTGAGGAGTTAATAAGCTCCAATGGAAAGTCTATTAACTTGATTAAATACAATGAAAAATATTTTTTCTGTGGAATGAGGAGTCTCTTGCATGTTAGACACTCAAATACTTTTGCTGGATTTTACTCAGTTGATGTTTTACAGTCATTTGAATATTGATTATACAGGGTGCTATTCAGGAGATTTGGGTAATACTGTACTGAGAGTATGTGACAGTGTTCACAGGGGTCTGAGGTTGAGGGAAGAGACAGGGCTCTGACTCCATGTTTCAGATGGATTGATTTATTATTTTATTATATATATCATATTAAAACTATACTAAAAGAATAGAAGACAGGATTTCATCAGAAGGCTGGCTAAGAATAGAAAAGGAAATAATGATAACAAAGGTTTGTGTCTTGGACTCTCTGTCTGAGCCAGCTCACTGTGATTGGCCATTAATTAAAAACAACCAACATGGGCCAATCACAGATGCACCTGTTGCATTCCACAGCAGCAGATAATCATTGTTTACATTTTGTTCCTGAGACCTCTCAGCTTCTCAGGAGGAAAAACCCTAAGGAAAGGATTTTTCATAAAAGATGTCTGTGACAAGAGTATCTTAATTACTTTTTAATGTTTCTCTGCTTTGTGCAGCGCCTTAGAGAGGAGATGGAGGAGATCACTCAGCAGCAGCTTGTGCATGACAAGTACTGCAAAGACCTGATGGGCTTCAGTACCAAGCCTCGCCACATCACTCCCTTCACAAGCTTTCAGTCTCTTCAGCCCTCTCAGTCAAATGCTTTGGCTGGTCTCCTGGGGTACAGTGCTCACCAAGGAATTATGGGCTTTGCAACCTCACCTGTCCCAGTAAAATCTACGTTGGTGGAAAGTCGATGCTGCAGGGATCTGATGGAAGAGAAATTTGATCAAGTATGTATTTGTTCTTCAGCTTGTCTCCCAACATTCTCAACATCTGTTCTTGCAGAGGAATTGCACTCTGTGTTTTTACTTAGGCAATACCAGCTAGTATTGAACTGAACCTTCAAAACTCAATATTTACATGTACTGTGGTTTTGTAACTGCCTGTCTTGGGGGAAATTATTTATTTCCTTTGGAATCAGTCTTGATTATCCTTTTCTTTGAGGGACTCTGAAGCTGAATGTCAGTAGAATGCCTAAAAGCACACAGGTAATAAACATTTGTGTGTTACTGCCAATGGCCATCCCTTAAAGCCTAATCTATTTCCTTCCAGGTCTGCCAGTGGGTTCTCAAGTGCAGAACCAGCAAAAACTCTTTGATCCAGATGACAGTTCTCAATCTGCTCCCACGACTGGCCGCTTTCCGTCCCTCAGCATTCACAGGTGACAAGACAAATGCTTGGCTGTTAGAAATGTTGCTGAGTTTGGGCTGGAAGTTATCCAGATCTCTGGTCCAGATGAATTTGTGCAGCACACCAAATGTGGTGCTTGTCTGATGAGTGCATTCCTCTTGGGGAATGTTCTGCATAAGTGTGACTTGATAGCTGATGCCAAAACGTTGCTCTGATGAAGAAGTCTATTTTCAGAATTTGATGATCAATACCATAAGACATAAAAACCTCCTTTTTCTGTTTTCTCCTCAATATGTCAGACTTAGAGGAGAATTCTCTCATTTTCTGACTCAGTATATGCCAAATATTATTACAGTTCTCTTCCTTTTTCTCTGTTGCATGTGCTAGGAAATACCTGCCAGCTTTAAAGCAGTTTAGTTGATTTATGAAGCAAGTTTAGGAGAGTATCAGAGTTGGAGGCAAGTCACCAAGCTGGTCTTGGTTGGTTGTAACAATTTTTGCCTTAATTATTCCAAATTTACAATCAATCACTATGAAACCAAGATGCTTGGATCTTATATGTGTATAAAACCTGTTGCAGTGGGGATGTTTTATAGCTCTTTTATTCTGGTGATTTTTCTTTTTAAAAACAAAGCCTTCTGTAGTATGAAATATTTATTATATGGTGACATGTTTGCCACTGATCATATCAACAAATTTAATATTACTGTGTCTGTTTTCTAGTTTTACACTTGTAAAGATTTAGTTGGAAATGTTATGCAGCTGTATAAACCTAAATGAATTCTAATATCTGTATTGTTTTCTCTTGTGGGCAGCTGATCAGTATCTTCCAGACACCATGAATCATGTTCTCAGTTGTGTGAAGAAGGAGAAGGAGCGAACAGCAGCCTTCCAGGCCCTGGGTTTGCTTTCTGTGGCAGTGAGGTCTGAGTTTCAAGCTTACCTACCAAAAGTCCTTGAAATCATAAAAGCAGCTCTTCCCCCAAAGGACTTTGCCCACAAGTAAGTGTGTGGAAGTTGGAGGAAGAAATGGAAACACTTGCTCTTTATGTAATTTTTGTAATGTGAGATCAAATTCTTCAATTAAAATCAGAAGTGTTTCTGTAAGAATGATAACACAAAAGGAGGATGAGGAAGATGTTTGGAAAATAGCAGCTCCTTATAATTTTGTGGTCCTTTTCCAGGAGACAGAAGTCTGTGCAGGTTGATGCCACAGTCTTCACCTGCATTAGTATGCTGGCACGAGCCATGGGACCCAGTATCCAGCAGGACATCAAAGAGCTTTTGGAACCTATGCTGGCTGTGGGCCTGAGGTGAGCATAAATCTGGATTGCTGTTAGCTGCAGGATGGCACTGTCAGCCATACAGAGTGAGATCTTGAAAGTTTTCAGATTGATAAGGAAGATTATTGCTTTTAAGTTGACATAAGTGATCTTTCAGAAGACCACTATAGCTGTTTGAGAAGAATGGTATGTTTGAACTGTTCATGTGTCTGTTATTTAAGAGAATTCATATCTCAGTAAAGAAATCTTGTTGTAGAACAGCTAGTCCAAAAGTATTCTCCTTTATTTTCCACTATTCAAACTCATTTGGCAGCAACCTGTGAGATTTTTGTCAGCATCTGACAGCCAGCAGACTTGTGTCATATCAAACTGGCAAAGAAAGAGAGCTGAAGTGCTGAATATTTGCTCCTGGCTTCTTTCACCTTTGTAGCTGACAGTTCTTACTGGAGGAATTAATTAAGTTGTTATTATGGGAAGGTGTGGAGAAAGTTTTCAGGTAGCACAAGGCTGTTTAAATTATATTGTCATCTGGAAGTGAATTTGTTTGCTTTTTGGTTTAAAAAACAAAAGTGTAAGAAATCTTTTAGATTTTAACAGTTTTCCAGCACCACTGGCTGATGTAGTGCTGTGTGCAGCAGTCCTGGGACTTTGCTCACCCAGTTTCTACAGGAAGGTCACCTCATGCCTCAGCTCACACAAGGACCCTGTGCTCTGCTGGCAGGTGTTGCTCTCATATGCAATCTCTGATTGGCAAAGGCATAAATAAACAAAAAGATGAAATTTGCACATCATTGTTTCTTTTCTAATAATTTTTGCTTGCTTCTTGCCCTCAGCCCTGCTCTGACAGCCGTGCTGTACGACTTGAGCCGTCAGATCCCACAGCTGAAGAAGGATATCCAGGATGGGCTGCTGAAAATGCTCTCTCTTGTTCTGATGCACAAACCTCTGAGACATCCAGGCATGCCAAAGGGCCTTGCCCACCAGCTGGCCTCCCCCAGTCTCACCAACATCCCAGAGGCCAGTGATGTGGGGAGCATCACCCTTGCCCTGCGCACACTGGGGAGCTTTGAGTTTGAAGGTGAGATGTGTCACCAGCCGGGGGCTGTACAAATCACCAACAGGACAGGACTGCTAGGAACGTGCCTTGAGCTGTTTTGTTTTCCAGCATCAGTCTCATTCCATGGTTATGACAATGGGAAGAAGCCATCAGCTCACATCCCAGGCAGCAGACCAAGAACTTAATGTTACAACTCACTTTAAAAGTTTTTTTACCAATCACACAAAGCCAAAGCACATTGACAGTAGCTCCATCCAATCACTATAAGCACAGATACCTTTGGTTAAAACAATGCTTGCTTATTTTGAATACAATACCTGCTTGTAAGCCTTAAAACACAATGCACAGAGCTGCATTATTAAGCTTAAAACTTCCTAATATCTCACTAGATATACTTTTCTGCAGCTTAAGGAGTTATTCTAGACAAACATTAATACGTGGACTATTATTCTATTTGTTCTTACTTTTCTACTTCTTACATAATTTTTCTGCTGAGCAATCTTATGGCTACTACGTATCTCTAATCACAGTTCTGCTGTCTCTGAAGCCTGCCTTTTGCAGCTTTCCCAAAACCCCCTGATTTTGTGGTGAAATAAGGAAGCAGGGGGCAAAGGCATATGGGAAAGAAACAACTGGGGCATTGGAGTAGAGTACAAATATCAGAAAAATTCTGGGAGCATGTTCTTTAAACTCCTATTCTCTGGTGAAACTGATAACTGAGGTGTAAACCTGTGTTTTAACCACCCATCTTCCTCTTTCCAGGCCACTCCCTGACTCAGTTCGTTCGGCATTGCGCGGATCACTTCCTGAACAGCGAGCACAAGGAGATCCGCATGGAGGCCGCCCGCACCTGCTCCCGCCTGCTCACGCCCTCCATCCACCTCATCAGTGGCCATGCCCACGTGGTCAGTCAGACAGCAGTGCAGGTCGTGGCTGATGTCCTCAGCAAGCTGCTTGTGGTTGGAATAACTGACCCAGGTTAGTGGGGGATTCAGAGAAAAGGGCTCTCCTACCACGTGTTAATTTTATCATTAAAAGGTGAGCAGGTGGTGATGTTACAAATACAAATAGAATTTGAACATATTTGCCACTACACCTAATCTGTTACTCTTGGTAAATTAGAAAAGAAAGCCTCCCAGTTTCTTGGAATTAATAGAAAACTAGCAAAAAATGCTCCAGATGTGCCCTTGGTAATCCTTTGAACTAAGCAGAGCACTGAGACTCCTTTTGCTGCTGTTCTGAGTCACAGCCTTAAATTTTGCAGTTTGGGAAGAAATTGGTCCTTCTTGTTGAAACTTTTTACTTGATTTTTTTTGTTCTTTCAGTTGAACTTATCTCAGATTGCCACGTAGCATCCAAAAGTGGCACTTGCAGGGGCAAGAGATTGGCACTGTGCTGACTTGGGGCTTTGTGTGTGAAACACTGATGTAATGTCTTGCTCTAGGGAAGCTGTTGTGAAGAATTTTTGAGGAAAGGCAAAAAAAGTAACAGGAATTTAGTAAATTTAAAGAGAAATAAATGTGTTCTTGCAGACCCTGATATACGTTTCTGCGTCTTGGCTTCTCTGGATGAGCGGTTTGATGCTCACCTTGCCCAGGCTGAGAACCTGCAAGCTCTTTTTGTGGCCCTGAATGATCAAGTGTTTGAGATCCGAGAGCTGGCCATCTGCACTGTGGGGCGCCTGAGCAGCATGAACCCTGCCTTTGTCATGCCTTTCCTTAGAAAGATGTTAATCCAGGTGAGGAGGAGGAGGGATTCCTGCAGGGAAAACAGAGCCATTGATGTTGAGACTAAGGTGGTGTTAAAGAACTGGGCTATCTAGCTGTAAGTGCATGGAGAGTGAGGGGAATCAATCTCTTTTGGAAAGTAGTTATTGCCCAGCTTAGTGGGTTTCAGCAGATCTTTCTCATGATCATGGTTGGACTGTAGCTCTCTGGATGTATTAAAAGGGAAAGGAAGGGTAGCAGGTATTATTTCACCCTTAATTATCATGCCAGAGTGCTTTCCATCTCTGTTGAGGAAGAATGTTGTGTGGTGCTTCTGGGTGAATGCGTGGTACCTCTTTGTAAAGATTTTAAACAGATTTTAGAGCCATCACTTTTATGCTAATTAATTTTAGCTTAATTTACGGAGTGCAACGTAGAACAGCCTTTACAAGTCCTGAGTTGTGACAGAAAGAAATGCAAAGAATTTTTACCTGCCTTTATTTTTCTGGTTTGCTTGCTTGCATTGTCTCCTGTGCAGATTCTAACAGAGCTGGAGCACAGTGGGGTTGGCAGAATCAAAGAGCAGAGTGCCAGGATGTTGGGTCACCTGGTTTCCAACGCTCCACGCCTCATCCGTCCCTACATGGAGCCTATCCTGAAGGTAGAGTCTCTACATTTCCTGGTAACTTTGGAATGAACTGACAGCAAGTGGTTACATGACCCTCAGGAACTACAGTTCTTTTTGCTTCATCATAGCAGGAAAGAAAACAAATCTACATCTACAAATCTACATCTACAAGTGGTGTAGATGTTACTCACAGGAAAGCACAGTTTAGCCCAGTTTAATTCCAGATTTGCATAATGTTTATGACACCCAAGTTTCTTTTACTGTTGAAATTCTTACTGTGATTGTGGGGTCAGGTGTAAACAAAAGGAAAGATAATTTTGTGTACTCTTTAAACACATTCTGATTTCTCCCACTGTCATCCACCAGGCACTGATTGTGAAACTGAAAGATCCTGATCCAGATCCCAATCCAGGTGTGATTAACAATGTCCTGGCTACCATAGGGGAGCTTGCACAGGTAGGGATACACTTCAGATCTCTCTTTGCCATGCTTGTTAAGGTTTTGGGAATGCTAGATGAAGGATGAATTTTTATCTTTCAATAGGTCAGTGGGCTGGAGATGAGGAAGTGGGTGGATGAGCTCTTCATTATAATTATGGATATGCTGCAGGACTCCTCCCTGCTGGCTAAAAGACAAGTAAGTGTTTACAACTGTGCTAAACTTGACCATAAATGTGACCATAGCTGTAACAAAATATCCACACATCCCATCATAGCTGCTAAAATGAAACTTTAAATCACTCCAGTCTCTAGTGGAGTTATAGTCATGGTACACAGGTGAGTGTTTACAGTGCCTGTTGTGACATAATTCAGAGGAAAAACAAGAAGGAAAAGAAAGCTGTTTTTATTGGAAGGCTTGGACTCGCTGAATTGAATGTTTATTTGAATTTTACCTCTGAGTGAGAGCAATTGTGACAGCCTGAGACATTGTTGATTATTACTTTCTTTACTATTGCTTATAGAAAAATGTTCTTCATAGAGGCTTTCCAGCATAGACTGTGATTTGCAGTGTGATCCTTAAATGCTCAAAGAAACTTTACAGAAGTTGAATGACTGATGTATTAAAAGACATAATAAATTCCCTGCTCAAAACTAATCTTCTTTGGGCTTCATCTTTGCAGGTGGCTCTTTGGACACTGGGACAGCTTGTGGCCAGCACTGGTTATGTTGTAGAACCATACAGGAAATACCCAACTTTGCTGGAGGTGCTCCTGAACTTCCTGAAGACTGAGCAGAACCAGGGCACCCGCAGAGAGGTATGAACATGAAACTATCCCACTAACTTAGCAAAGCTCTTTGGGAAGAGAGAGGTGCCAAATAAATGTGCCTGCATAGATTTGAGGCAGGGAGGGAGAGAATGTTGTTGTGACTGAGCAAAATGCAATAAGCAGAAATAAGAGAGTGCATGTATTAAGTTAATGAAATGGCTTCCAGAAGCTGGATGGAAAGCACTGTTTTTTCCAGGCAGTCACTTTCATTCCAGATCTTGCCTCTTAAACCATCAGGATCTTTTTAAATATGGGGGTTTGAGTGTTGTCTTTGGCTTTAGTGATTAAGTTCTGGTGAATTGTCTTTGTGTCTTTTCAGGCTATTCGTGTGTTGGGGCTGCTGGGTGCTTTGGACCCTTACAAACACAAAGTGAACATTGGCATGATCGATCAATCACGAGATGCTTCAGCTGTTAGCCTCTCAGAGTCCAAATCCAGCCAGGATTCTTGTAAGCTAATCTCAATTTCTTTCAAATAGACAGCTTTATCATTTACAAACAGATCTTGACTGTTTTTTACCAGTTTGTCTTTTCTTCTTCTTAAAGAATTGTTAGTGTACATGTTTTCAACTTACACCTAGGTGTTCCTGAACCCATATTCAGGATATATTAAGGCCTAGCTCATGACACTGCCTTCTTTCTCCTAGCTGACTACAGCACCAGTGAGATGTTGGTGAACATGGGCAACCTCCCTCTGGATGAGTTCTACCCAGCTGTCTCTATGGTGGCACTGATGAGAATTTTCCGAGACCAATCCTTGTCCCAACACCACACCATGGTAGTCCAGGCCATCACCTTTATTTTCAAATCTCTTGGACTGAAGTGTGTGCAGTTCCTGCCCCAGGTCATGCCAACATTCCTGAACGTGATCCGGGTGTGTGACGGTGCCATCCGAGAGGTGAGTGTGCCAGGGACCTCTCCTGCCTGCTCCACTCTGTGAAAATAAAAATCCATTTCCTTGGAGAGACTCTGGCTGGCTTTGGGCATTGCTGTGCTGTGTGTTGATGCCAAGCACACTGCAGAAATGAGGTTCAGCTTTGCTTTTTCCCTTCTGTGAGCAATTACTGGAATGCCCAGTGCAAACAATTTCTCTGCTTTTTATTGAAATGGCTGCTTCTGAGCATAATCCTTGGAAGGCCAGTATTTGATTCTGTGTTTTCACCAAGCTGTTCTTGTTCAGAAAAACATCTGTGCAGCTTCCAGATCTTCCACTGATCTGTGTTAATACTCTGTGGCAAACAGTATTATTAAATAATAGGGGTAGATTCTTCAGATTTCTGGTGCAGTCATTTACTTTGGCTCATCTCTGAGAAGGAAAAATCAAATTGATACAGCCTGCTAACATTTAAAGCAACATGGGTGTTGCTTCCATAGCAGTGCTTTCTCTTCCTTCCCACTTAACTTACAGTTATAGAAGGAAATGAGAATTGTGTGAAGATGATGATGGGCTTAAGGCTCACCTAACCAGAGATGGCTGCTGTTTGCCAAGGCTCTTCTTCAGGCAGCCAAAAGCTCTGGGGTGTGAAGAGCAGTTTGCACTTGTTATTGCTGCTGTGTTTTATAGGTGCTCCCTTAGCAGAATCCCAGCTCTGCTATAGAACTGCTGTTTTCTCCCAGCCTGAACTGCTACTCAGATTGTGAGGAAAATATCTCATGTGTGGGTTGTCTGAAGTTCTAGACCTGACTGATCTAACTTGCTTGAAAGCTATGCACTTGTGCACACTCTGTTTAAAAATTTTCAGGTAAAAGAAGATGGTGAAAGTGTACTGGGGAGAAGAGCTGAGGTGGGTAAGCGTGACATAAAGCCTAAAAGAGGAAGGTCCTTGTCCTGTATGTAAGCATCCTCTCACTACACCAAAAGTTAGGCACAGTACAGGAGCTCAAAATTCATCTTTGAACATTATAAATGTATGTGTACTGTTCTCACTAAAGAAGCTGAGATTATTTCTTTAGTTCTCATGAAAGTGTTATCTCTTTTTATGAGCTCCATATTGTATTTTGTTACTCTAGTCTTCAAAAACTGCATGAAGAAATGAAATTTAGTAGACAATAACTTACATTTTCCTGGTTTTTGTAGAGACAAAATAGACTACATCAATTTTACATGGACAATTTAACCCACATGATTTCATACCAATTTAAAGAGTAAATTCATTGTCACAATTGGATGTTTAAAATTGTAGTGTGGTGGAAGGAATTGCAAAACTGTCATAGTGTATCCAAATAAAATTGTCTAAGTCAAAATTCTTCTTGGTGGTAAAGAATGAATGGTGTAACCAACCATCTTTTAAAAAAAATGCAGTTTTTCTGGCAAGGACCTAACTGAGTTCCCCAGTAACTTTTCACCAGTAGATCTTGTGGGGGATGTGAAAAATTACAGAAGGAGTATCTTAAAATGTGTGTCAGTTTGGTTTTCAGGCAGGGGGAAAAGTCTAGGGGCTAAATTTTTGGAAGCATCCTTCAAACATAAATTACAATACACTGTGATTGAGGTGCCTGTGCTTGCAAGTCTGTTCTGACACTGTAGATTTGCTGGGACTTTATAAACCCCTGTTTGTGTACTGGAGGGTCTGAGGCTTTGAGCTTGCAAAATTATTCTTTAATGCAAGCTGGGGGGAAACCCAACCAATAAACCCAAAATCACTTTTCTTCCCTGCTGCCCTCTTAAAAACCAACAACAATAAAAATTAACCCAAAACCTATAAAAACCCACAAAACCCAAACTGCTGAGCTGAAGCTGCCAAGAATTTAGCCCCAGATTTTGAGCAGATGGGAGCTGTGCATGCTATTTGTTTGATAAATGAGCTTGTAATTCCCTGTGAAACTCTTCACCCAGTGACTTTAATATTTGGATAAGCTACACTGATTATTACACATTTCTTCCTTCCAGTTCCTGTTCCAGCAGCTGGGAATGTTGGTGTCCTTTGTGAGAAGTCACATTCGGCCCTACATGGATGAAATTGTCACCCTGATGAGAGTGAGTGCAATCTTTATCCCAGTACTTTACTGTCACAGAAAGGTGCTCAGTCTTTTTCAAACAACTTATCAAAAGTATCAGCTACTTCAGAAGTTCATATGAAGTGCAGAGTTGTATATATTTGAAGTAATAATTGTATTTTGAAATACCATTTATTTGAAGTTACAATATACATTATTGGTGGTAACTGAAGTAAGTGTAGCTTCAAGTTCTGATAGTGGCTGAGTTCTTTTCATCACTTGGATTTTGTGCACTTACTACTTTCAGAAACACAGTTTTAGCAGGAGATACCTGGAGTTCATAAATAGGTGTCATTTCACATAATTTTCACTAAATATTTGCAAACTTGTGGAAGGATTAGGAAAAAATCAATTTTCCAGAGGTTGTTTTCAACCACTATAAATGTACTGGAAGTGCAGAGTGTTTTAAAAACAGAAAGTACAGTCCTTCCTTGCAATCTTGAATTTATCTACAGACTGTCTCCTACAGCTTGCTTTTCCTGTAATTGGAATTCAGGAAATTGGAATTCTTCAGCTCAGCTGAAGAACTGCTGAAATTTTTTTTCCCTTTTTTTCCCTTCTTCTGTAGGACTTCTGGGTTATGAACAACTCCATACAGAGCACAATTATCCTGCTTATTGAGCAGATTGTGGTAGCTCTAGGAGGTGAATTCAAGCTTTACCTGCCTCAGCTCATCCCTCACATGTTACGGGTCTTCATGCATGACAACAGTCAGGGTCGCATTGTGTCTGTGAAGGTGAGTGGGGCTGCAGGGGCTGCTGTGCCCTGGCACTGCCCAGGCAGCTGTTCCCAGCCTGTGCCCATGTTCACAGGGCTCTGAGGATGAGGGAAGAGAAGGATCTGACTCCATGTTTCAGAAGGCTTGATTTATTATTTTATGATATATATTATATTAAAACTATACTAAAAGCATAGAAGAAAGGATTTCATCAGAAGGCTGGCTAAGGATAGAATAAGAAGGAATGATAACAAAGGTTTGTGGATTGGACAGAGAGTCTGAACCAGCTGACTGTGATTGGCCATTAATTAGAAACAACCATATGAGACCAATCCCAGATGCACCTGTTGCATTCCACAGCAGCAGATAATCATTGTTTACATTTTGTTCCTGAGGCCTCTAAGCTTCTCAAGAGGAAAAATCCTAAGGAAAGGCTTTTTCATAGAAGATGTCTGTGACACCAGCCTGCTGTGCTCAGCTATTATATTATATTATATAATATATAATATGTTATATATTATATTATATGTTTTGTATTATAGATTATAGATTATAGATTTTATATTATATTACATCTAAACTGAATTTGCTAAGCACTTAACTATGCACACAACTGTACAGAATTTTGTGACTATCAGCCAAGAGTCCCCACACACACACACACACCTGGCCCTGACAGGCCAAGGAAACAAAACACCATCACTTCACTATCACTATCACAATCTCCTTATTGCATTCTACTTTGGTACAACACATGCACAGCAAATGATGAGAATTGTTTTTCCTTTCTCTGAGCTTCAGAGAATGTGAAACCCAGAAATATTCTCGGGAAGAATTGCGACTGGCTTTTCTCTGTGAAGAGAAATGTGGCAACAAATGCTGACTTGTTTGAAATGGATCTCATCCATGACTTTGAGTCACACTGGGTCCTTTTGTTTGAAGGATTTGATTCTCCCCCTCTATTCTACTCTTGTGAGACCCCACTTGGAGCATTATGTACAGTTCTGATGTCTTCAATGTAAGAAGGACATGAAACTGTTGGAGCAGGTCCAGAGGAAGACACAAAGTTGATAAAAGGACTGGAGCACCTTCCCTATGAAGTCAGGCTGAGAAAGTTGGGCCTCTTCAGCCTGGAGAGGAAAAGGTTGTATGGAGATATGAAAGGAGCTGTAGGGCAGCCAGAGAGAGACACTTTGTCAGGAGCTGTAGTGACAGGAGCAGGAGTAACAGGTACAAACTGAAAGAAGGGAAATTTAGGTTATACATTAAGAAGACATTCTTTACTGCATGGGTGGTGAGACACTGGAACAGGTGCATGGAATTTATGGATGCCCCAACATTGACAGGGTTCAGAGTCGTGCTGGATATGGCCTTGAGCAACCTGCTCTAGTAGAAGGTGTCCCTGCCCGTGGCAGGAGGGTTGTGACTAGATGATCTTTAAGATCTGTTCAAACCCTTTGACATTCTAATCTTCTGTGATTTTTCTCTTCAGCTCCTTAATGCAATCCAGCTCTTTGGAGCTAACCTGGATGATTACCTTCATTTGTTACTACCTCCTATTGTAAAGCTGTTTGATGCCCCAGATGTCCCTGTGGTGGCTCGCAAGTAAGTGCTGGTGGCTTTGCAGTCTCTCTCTTTGTAATTTTACCTGAGATATCCAAGTTCTGCAGTAGCTGAACATTTACAGTTAATTACCATTTAGTCCCTTCCTCAGCTTTTCTGTGTTAAATCATTGTGGAAGGTTATTTTTGTTTGGACATTACAGCAATGTTACTAATTTTTTGGGTTTCTTGGTGGGTTTTGGTTGGTTGGTTGGTTGGTTTGGGTTTCTTTGTTGTTGTTGTCTCTTTGGGGTTTTTAAAATTTTCTGATTCTCACCTGCCAGTGTTTTAGTCACTTGCAAACTGTCCTGCAAGTCCTAGCTGCTTTAACAGAGTTCTGAGGCCTGTTTTTTGTATTGTTATTAAACCTAGGAGGACTGAGCACTTTAATAATTTTTCTTATTTTTTTCTTGACACTCTGAGATAAGTTCTTCCCTGTTTTTTCTCTGACTTAAGAGCTGCTCTGGAAACAGTGGATCGCTTGACAGAGTCCCTGGATTTCACGGATTACGCGTCGCGGATTATTCACCCCATCGTACGAACGCTAGATCAGAGCCCTGAGCTAAGAACAACTGCCATGGACACCCTCTCCTCTCTGGTGTTCCAGCTGGGAAAGAAGGTAATATTATTCTTTGGCTTGAAAGCTCACAGGACGTGTGACTGTCCCAGAGATCAAGGCTTTAAATTTGAAATTTTGTATGTAGTCACGGATTTCCAAGAGAACTGATTTTTCTTCTCTTAATTGTTTCTGGAATTGAGAGCTACAGAAATTAAACTGTCAGAATTTGTTTCTCATCAATGAAACAATGAGATGGAATTTTACTGCTCTTGGTGCCACTGAGTAACAAGTTTGTGATGCATTCCCTTTTACAGTACCAAATTTTTATCCCCATGGTGAACAAAGTCCTGGTGCGACACAGAATTAACCATCAACGCTATGATGTGCTCATCTGCAGAATTGTAAAGGTAAGCTGACAGGTGTACACTTGTTTGCACTTTTGGGATATTGTCATGTTGAAACAAATGTAGCTGGAACCTTCACTTGGATTTGCTCATAAAATGAGGAGTGGTTGTTGCTCTGTTTCTGTGTTAAGTGCAGCTTTTTAATGCAACTTTGAGGTTGCAATGGGGAAATTTTTTTGTCTACTGATATTAAATATTTCCTACAGAAAAATCATGTCAAGTTCTAGGGAAGAACTTAGACTTGTAGCCAGTGTCATCGCTATTCTTTTCTTAAATGTGAATTTATCCTATTTTTCCCATAGTTTTTGGACTTGAGGAGACCTTGTTATCTCAGTATTTTCTGTGGAATGTGTTACATTTTAAAAATTTAGTAACTGCTTTACAATTTACAACTGGTTTACAAGTCAAATAGTCAATAGTGCTTGTTTCAATGTACATTATTTTGGCTTTTTATACTGGGAGCTGAGAGTTCTTGACAGTTACCTTGAATAGCAAAGGTACATAATTTAGAGTTCTCTGGCTTATCAGGTGTAATCTTTATGACAAAACATGCTTATTTACTTCACAGATTTTGCTGCAAGATTTTGCTCTTTTTTTTGGCTTGTCAAGAATTGCTTCTGTATGTGTGGGTGTGATCTTCACTGTAAACCAATTCTTGTAGGGTTACACTCTTGCTGATGAAGAGGAGGATCCCCTGATTTATCAGCATCGAATGTTGAGAAGCAACCAGGGAGAAACTTCAGCCACTGGTCCTGTGGAAACAGGTCCCATGAAGAAATTGCATGTGAGCACCATCAACCTGCAGAAGGTAAGACCAGAACCTTCACAGTGTGAATTTGCTGCTGAAGGGAGCTCATGTCTCACACTGAAGGAGTTTTGTCTGATGCATCTGAACTTCATTTATTTAAATTGCTTTTATGTTGCTTTTCTCTTCTGTACAAAACTGAAGTCAAAGTAGTGTCTGAGACTCTTTAAAATTAGAAGGTGAAGAGCAACTTTTAAGATAGTGAGTGGCTGTGAAGTAACCTTTACACTTGCTTGTTAAGTATGAACCAGACTTTGTAGATCACAATGAATAATCTCTTGCCAATAGGGACATCTTTTTCAGAGCCTCTACCATTTTTTGTATTTTTGCTTTTGCTCCTCTTCTGCATTTTGTTGAATTTCTCATCCTAGTTCTACATTTTCTTGAAGGCAGAACTTAATAGCTGAGCACTGGCTAGTTTGAACAGTACATGCATGCAGCACACAGTTCAGTAATGGGATGGATTGGTTTGAAAAGGCTGGAGTTAAAAATGTAATTCTAGATGCATTAAATATTCTAAGCTGATGTTACAACAGTGCCTTCAGCTCAACGTGTATTTTTGCAGAGAAAGGATTGTTCATGTTAAATGCTTGCCATGTCATGGCAGGAATGCATTTAGGGAAGATTTCTTAGACATGAGACTTAAGTACTGCAGATTATCTGGTAAAGGTAATGGATTTCAGGAAATTGAAAAGGAATTCTCAGCATGTGGTTTGGAGCTGTGAGGAAGTAATGCTGCCTGCTGATGGATTTCTTGTGCTCTTGGATAATTAAAGCTTTGTTTGGTGAATTACCTTCCTTTGTACTGCAGGCCTGGGGAGCAGCAAGAAGAGTTTCCAAGGATGACTGGTTGGAATGGTTGAGGAGGCTGAGTTTGGAGCTGCTGAAGGATTCTTCCTCACCATCCCTGCGCTCATGTTGGGCCCTGGCTCAGGCCTATAACCCCATGGCTCGGTACAGAATTTCTGGGTTTTTATCTCACTTGAAATGGCAGATGGAAGCCGGATATTATAAGGAAAAAAGAAAGTTATTTAGAAGCTCTTAGGTTTCATAAATAGAGACAGTTCCTGCTTTGGCATAAATCAAAGAGCCAACAGCTTGATTTCATTCCCACCCTTCCTAGTTGGCTGCTCCATGATGTGCACAAAATCTTTCATTGAAATTCTGCATGTTAGTCCAGAAAGAAGGTAATGCACATAAGTGAAGCTGGAAAAGCAGCAGAATATGAAATATTTGTATTGAGTATTTACTGTGGGGAATAAAAATGAATCTGTGTGGAATAACTGCAGTGGTTTTTACAACCAGCATATTTGGAAAAACTTTGATAGCATATAATAGCATAATATTTCTATTATTGTAGTATATATACCAGCCTATTCTGTATTTTTTAAATGAAGTTAGCTTTATCAAACTAATCACTGCTTATTGCAGGGAGGCATGTAAGTGTATTTTTAGCTCTCTTTGGGTAAGAAGGTGAGCCCACTGTCAAACAGACTTTTTCTCATGAATCCCCACCTCACACTGTTTTGTGTTCCTCCCCAGAGACCTCTTCAATGCTGCCTTTGTTTCTTGCTGGTCTGAACTGAACGAGGACCAGCAGGATGAGCTGATCCGAAGCATTGAGCTGGCCTTGACTTCTCAGGACATTGCAGAAGTCACTCAGACCCTACTGAACTTGGCAGAATTCATGGAGCACAGTGACAAGGTAGAGATGCTGTTGGGCAGCTCCTTCTGTTGCTATTTTGGTGGTTATTCTGTGTGGAACTCATGGCTATGTAATACTCATCCTGTTTCTGATGTGTGTGTCCTTCCCAGGGCCCCCTGCCTCTGAGAGATGACAATGGCATTGTCCTTCTGGGGGAAAGAGCTGCCAAATGTCGAGCTTATGCCAAAGCCCTTCACTACAAAGAGCTGGAATTTCAAAAGGGTCCCACCCCAGCTATCCTGGAGTCTCTTATCAGGTAGGACCATAACTGGTGAGATTTCTGCTCTTGTAGTAGCTACAATTTAAGATACCACCAGGATTAATCTAGGCAGTTCTTTGGACTTTACTCTGTCACAAGATGTTGTTAAACTACTTGAAAATGTGCAATTTTAGCTGCTGAGTTCTGTCCTTCTACTGTGTGGTTAAAACTATGATAGATGTTTTGCAGGAAAAAGTTCTGATTCCCCTCTCTCACCCTTCCAGTTCACTATGGAATGTCATGAAATGGCTGCAGGTTAAATGAGACAGATTTCTATACCTGCATATAAATAAGTCAGAAAAGTTGAAGTTCTTAATTAAAATTCCTCATCACATTCTGCTGATTTAGCTTAGATAGGTGTCATTGCTCTCATGTCAGATAGAAGATATTATAAATTGTGTTGTTTCTGAGCTTGGTCAGTGACACAGATGTTAGCCTGAAATAACCTGCACAGGATTTGATGCTAAACTACATGGTTTAAAATGTGAGTCTCTATTCCATATTACAGAAATGTTAGCTCAGCTATTTGAGATGAACAAATTGATTTTGGTTGAGCAAAAACTTAACTTTGTCTTTATGCAGTGAATTTTTCAACCCTCCTACTTCCTTGGAATTGTGTTTTCCAATTTTTTTCTCCTCTATTATTTTTTCACCCTTCATTCTGCCTCATGTTATTGAGAAAAATAGAGAATTCAGTGTATTTTTTTCTTGGTCTCAGTTGCTTATGCAGTTGTTTTTTTGTGTATCAAAAAGCAAGTTAAGGAGCAAAGAATTGACATAAAGCACACTTAAAAATGAAACAATTTATTAGAAATGAAAACATTTTAGAAACCTTTAAAAATCCATTATAGACCACAGTTAAAATAGTTCCAATTATAGTTCCACACAGTTGAAAATTGCATTATGAATATTCAAACATATGTAAATTCCCAAGACATCTTTCTCTTCCATTTCACACAGGACTGAGCAACCTAATCTAGATTCAATCTCTCTTCAAGGTGAATAAAAATAGATATCTTAATTATAATGATAATTTTCCAACATATTCAAGCAATGGTAGGGCTATAGGAGGAGTCTCATTCTTTTTTAACTTTTATCTTTAACACTGTGTTATGTGAGGGAGAAGTTTACTATTTTTGACAGATTATCTCTAGGTAACTTCCACCTGGGAAGTTGGAACAGATTTTGGTACTCCTCAGTCTGCTGTGGTAGCAAACATTCCCTTACAGTGAAATAACTTTTGGCACTTAGGGATTGATTCTCTGGTGTTCTGCTCATGGATACAGTGGGTTTAAGTGTTGGAGTTGAGTTTTTTGGCTTGCTAAGCTGCTGCTCACTCTCAGCCTTACTGATATACAGCAAGTTTGTATTCTAACCTGAACACAGGTTGGGAACAGCCCAGGAAGTTGTTTTTCTAGTTTATCAGCATTTAGGTGATCTGTGTGGATAGAAATAAACATTGGAGGACCCATGGGACAAATCCTCCTCCAGTGTTACTGTTTTTCAGGGCAGCCTCTAGTGGGAATGATTTGAGGCAGCAGCAGGAGGTGGCAGTAAAAGGTCAGGGGAGAATCTGGACAATGCAAATTAACACAACACTTTTGAGCTTTGTTCTTTCTTCTGTGGGAAAGTAAGCCACTTACTCTACACTAAAGAAAAGTGCATCAGGGGCACTTCTGATTGATTCCTCTGGCTTGAAATGAGTCTATAACTTTTGTGGTTTGAGTACTTCTTGAAGGAAGTTGCTTAGCAGTGCTTGCTCCAGACACTGAAGGAAAGGAAGCCAGGAGGCTTTTGCTTTTCAGTCCCTGCCTATCTGGTTAATAGTACTAAGGCAACCCAGCAATCACACTGCTAGTGAAAACACACCCCTGGCTTTTCTGAAGGTGCTATAAGTGCATTCAGTTCTAAGCTACTCTAACACAATATTTTTCCCTTTGGAAAGAGCCTGAAGAGAAGGAAACAAGCCTGAGTCCTGATAGTACTGGTGGCTGTGACTGGTGTCACAGTGTTTGTGTACATCACCAGTACATAGCTGTTGCAGGTATTGGATGAAATAAAACATTACTTGGCTGTTTATTGCCCACCTTTTGCATGGTGAAGTCATGCAGCTGTACAATCAAGCATTGATTTCTTCTATGGTTTGAAATCCTCTGGCCTGATCTTCATCTCCACTCTCTTGAGGGAGTAGGTGGAGCCGTGCCACCCGTACCAGGTGATGCCATCCATGTTCTTGGTGTGCTCTCCTCTGCGGTAGTAAACCCCATTCAGGTTGGAATCTGTGCAGCAGTTGTACCAATACCCACCTTGTCAGGACAGAGAAGAGATTCCTGGCATTAATTTATATTAATTTTATTTACATCATTAATTTGTATTAATGATTACTTCTTGTTCCAGAGGACAGTGAGCAGAGGGCTGTAATAGTTGAGGTTGCTGATAAATTTAAAACTTAACATAGACATTTAGGAACTTAGGGGCATTACAGCTCTATAGTCAAATTAGTCCACTAGCTTTTAATTTATTTGCTCATTCCTCTTAGAATATTTCCTTGATGTGTTTCTGACTCAGTGAATTAGCATAGGAAATTAATCTGGGTAATTCACTCTAGAGCATCTTAAGGTGTTTAAAAAGTTCCTGAACTCTCTGAGTATTTACTGAGACTGAGATCAACAGTTTTATTTGCATGTTGTGTGGGACACAACGGGGAAATTAAAGAGCAGGATGTAATGAAGATAATTATCTTTGACAGAACTCAAAGATACTAAATTAAATTAAGAGAATAACTTCTGAAATTAGAGGCTTGTAATAGGGTTGTAATAAAGATCACAATAATAGGGTTGTAATAAAGATCACAATAATAGGGTTGTAATAAAGACCACAAGTCAAGTGAATGTGGAGGTGAATACAGGAGAAGAATTACAGGTGCCTAATACTAGGATTTGAAAACTTAAAGAAATAGAAGAAAAAATAAGAACCTGATAGATATTAAGGAATAACTTCCTGTCTCACTGTATTTTATCAGCATGTGAGATAGTCTGGCAGACACTATAATGGACTGGATAACTTAATGTAGGGGAGAGCACTCAGTTATTTTAAGAGTACTGATGTCTGTAATACACAGTCCGCTGTGGTATTTTCTGGGTCCTCTGTGGCAGGAAGGAAATTATGAGTCTGAGTCCACATTCTTGGAAGGCTAATTTATTATTTTATGTATTATATTATATTTAAGAAAGCTATACTAAAGAATACTTAGAGAAGGCTTAACAAGATACTAATTAAAAATTTGCCACTCTCCAGAGCCTTGACACAGGTGGACTATGATTGGTCATTAAGTTGGAACAATTCACATGAAACCAATCAAACAATGACCAGTTGGATAAAAAATCTCCAAACCACATGCCAAAGCAATAAAACACAGGAGAAGCAGATCAGATAATACTATTTCCATTTTTCTCTGAGGCTTCTCAGCTTCCCAGGAGAAGAAATCCTGGTGAAGGGATTTTTCAGAAAACATGATGGTGACAGTCTGGCTCTGTAAATCAGCTTTAACTGCCAGGTTTCCCACACAAGTGTATTGTCCAGAATGGTTCACCTCTCCCTTGATTTGCCATTCAGATGTTACTAATTGCATGGAAAAGAGGGAGAGCTGGGCTCTCTACACCTGACCCAAGCAGCTCTCTCAGGACAGGAAGGGATGCAGGGAGAACCTTCTTAGGCACAACAGGACAAAGCAATTACTTACAAGTGGATGATGGATTGGAATGGCTGAATACTTTTTTCAAGAGCTGGGGCATCACTGGCTTAAGGCCTTGTTGAAGACTAGATTGTTAATTTTGTTGGTGATTGTAATTATTGCCCTGTGTCTCCC
The DNA here is from genome assembly GCF_027887145.1 of Ammospiza caudacuta. Lineage (NCBI taxonomy): Eukaryota > Metazoa > Chordata > Aves > Passeriformes > Passerellidae > Ammospiza > Ammospiza caudacuta. The sequence continues at coordinate 5,379,836 of NC_080614.1, read as the reverse complement.
TTGTCTGCTTGGATTTTTGCATTGGGCCCTGCAAAAATCCTTGTCAGCTGTGTTTGTCACTCAAATACAAAAAGAGGGAAGTATGGAGGGGCTTGACAGCTGGCCTGCAAACAAAGCTGAGTAGTAGAAGAAATAACTATTGATGATTTTCGAGTGTATCTATAGCAAGGAAGAAGGCAAGGCCATCAGCATGGAAACAGATTAGAAAAGATACATGAAAATTTTTATAAGTCAGACTATATGCATAAGTAGATGTGTATACATGCCTTATTAAATTTCTTTAAAACTTTTGCCAATTATATTGATGCTAATTGCTTTGCACCAATGAGTATAAGTTATTATGATGTAATTAATGACTTAATGACTTAATCACGCTTTGTTAAAAGCATATAAGCTGGATGTCATGGTGACTACACCAGGTGCAAATCTGAGCACTTATAGGTTTGACTAAAGCCTTTAAAAAAACTCAACTTCCTTTTCAAACCACGACACTGAAGAACATGCAAAATAAAAACCTTTTTTCTTCTTAGACCCTAATTATTGGAATAATTACCAATATAGCCAGATGGGGTGTGCCTGAGCTTGTCTGGCCCTTGGTGCTGAACCAGACAGTGGCACTGTGATGTTTCACCCCACAGACACTTTGGGCTGGCTGGGTGTGTGGTGTTTCGCCCCACAGACACTTTTGGCTGGCTGGGTGCTGCAGTTGGCACATGGAGACAAGTCCAGGCCTGCAGGAGCTCTGGTGGTGGTGGAATGGAGCCTCCTCCATAACAGGATCTGCTGCTCAGGTTTCCCTCTGGCGGAGAAGCTTTAAGGTGATGGTGAAGGACATGAGTCGGTTCTGATGGAGAGTTTTGATCCAGAGCAGCACCTAATCACATGTGTGTGTCACATCCAACCCACCAGTGACATTTTGTGTGCTTTACCTTTCCGGAACTGGGCACAGTCATCCACACACTTGTCGTTGTCCTTGTCCTTCGTGCTGAAGGCTGTGTTGTTGTGGTAGCGCAGGGAATCCCGCCCGGTGTTGCCGCTGTAGTTGCCCACAAAGAGCCTGTAGCTGTTGATTTCATTGCTCAGGGTGAAGTGCCCATACTGGGCATAGCGTGTGTTTCCTTCCCAGTCCTGCACACAGGAGGGGAGAAGCAATTAGTCCTGTTAGAGCAGTTGTGAAAAAGACCCAACATCCATGGTTATATACATACATTTTTACTGTCTCAGACTGCAGAAACCGCTCTGTTAAGGCAAAGGAACTTTCCAGAGCAAAGTATGAAACTTGCAAATTTTATTTGCACTGGTATTGTACAATCTGTAGGAAACAGATTGTGTAGTTCCAGAGTAGTTCCCTACAGTGGTAGTTGTTGATTTCATTGCTGAGGGTGAAGTGCCCATACTGGGCATAGCGTGTGTTTCCTTCCCAGTCCTGCCCACAACAGGGGAGAAGAAATCAGTGATGTTAGAACAGTTACAAAAGAGACTCCAACATCCATGATTATATACATGTCTCAGACTGCAGAAACCGCTCTGTTAAGGCAAAGGAACTTTCCAGAACAAAGCATGAAACTTCCAAGTTTTATCTGCCTGGTACTGTACAAAATTGTAGGAAACAGATTGTGTAGTTTCCCACAAAGAGCCTGTAGCTGTTTAATTCATTGCTCAGGATGAACTGCTGGTATTGTAGTGTGTGTTACCTTCCCAATCCTGCACACAACAGGGAGAAGAAATCAGTGCTGTTAGAGCAGATATGAAAAAGACTTCAACATCCATGATTATATACATGTATTTTTACTGTCTGAGGCTGCAGAAACTGCTCTTTAAGACAAAGGAACTTTCTAGAGCAAGGCATGAAACACTTGATAAAACTTGAAAACAAGATAAAATTTCCAAGTTTTATCTGCACTAGTGCTGTACAATGTGTAGGAAACCTGATGTGCAGCTCTTGCATTCAGTATCCTTGTGTCAGCATGCTGCCTCAAGTAATATTTTTCCTCTCTGATACAGTGACTTTTAAATATTAAGTGTCACTTTCACATTTTCTGAAAAAATCCCTTCACCAGGATTTCTTCTCCTGGGAAGATGAGAAGCCTCAGAGAAAAACCAATATTGTCTCATTTGCTTCTCCCTGTTTTGCTGTTTTGGAATGTGGCTGGAGATTGTTTAGCAACAGGTGCATGTTTGATTGGTTTCATGTGAATTGCTTTTACTTAATGACCAATCACCATCAGCTGTGTCAGACTCTGAGGAGTCAGTCACGAGTTTTTCATGATCATTCTTTTTAAGCCTTCTGTTTGTACCTTTATTTTTAGTATAGTTTTAGTATAGCTGATATAATGTAATGTAATATAAAGTAATGTAATATATAATATAATATAATATAATATAATATAATATAATATAATATAATATAATATAATATAATATAATATAATATAATATAATATAATATAATATAATCAGCCTTCTGAGAACACGGAGTCAGATTCCTCATCTCTCACCTTGTCCTGGGGACCTCACAAACTCAACAATTAAGCCTTCCAGTTTATACAAATCCCATCCCTCAAAGATATTGTACTATGAACTAGTATATAAAGTACTATAAAGTATATAAAATGAAGCTATAAACTAGTGTAAGTCAAATTCAAGCCTTGAGCAGACTGAAGAAATTGAGGGTAACACAATGCAAACTCTTGCCTGTAATTAAAGCATGCAAATTCTTTGGGCCTCCTAAAAGACAGGAGATGATGTCTGGTACTGGGGAATAAAAAGGCCTTTTGCTGCTGAAATTAAGAGTTTATTCATTACCTCCAGCTCTACTCGCAGGACAGTGGGGCGTCTTGAAAGTCTGTAGATATTTTCATTTCCCAGCCAAAAATCTCCCCTAATATTGCCAAATCCTTCCTTGTATTGTTTCCAGTCCCTATTGAACGATGTCAAACCAACTTTCCGCCTTTGGATGACAGTCCAGCCTCCTCCATCTGTCTCCATGTCACAGAACACCTGGAACACGAAAAAAAGGCAGTGGGCACTTGTCAGTACCCTTAGGAAGGTTCAGCTCTCTTAACACAAAGCATTGTTACAGATTTCACAACCTGAAGAAACTTATATGGCAAAAAATTATTAGATAAACCCTTTTTCTATTTTCTCTCTTAAATGTACACACACTCTTCCCATCCTTTTAAGTTTGCTTACATAAAAATGCTGATGGCAAGTGCAGGGTACCAAAACTTAGTGTGTGCTTTTTTCATCTCTGAAATGAAATTATTGAAATCGATAATTTCTTGGTTATATTTTAAAAAACATGTAATATACGTTGTGTACTGAATATTACCTTACCTCCAGATCTGGAATTCCCAAAAATTCATCAGGAGGTAACTTGTAAACGCCAGAAATTCTGTAGTTCCTCTGGTAAAGTGATGAGCAGTCATAAACAGCATCTACTTGAATCAGAACCAGAAAATGAGAATATGAGCAGCAGGAACTCCTCTTCTGTGAAGGTGCTTTCTGCAAATTTTAGTTTGTAGTTCAAGGAGAAATGAAGAAGGCTTTCCACAAGTCTAAATGTTTTCCTGAAATGGCTTCATTATGAGGAGTGTATGCATTGGCAAAGGTGTTGAAATACTGAGATTTTGTGATTTTTATTAATTAATTTATTTTTTTTTTTAACCTCTGCTGTGCAAAAAGACATCTCTGCTTTCTTATTGCCACTGTGTGTCTGTGCTGGAAAGTATATTTGCTAACTCCTTAGTCAGTAATAAAGATTGATCCAATAAATGTCCAAGCCTTCTGTGAGGTGCCTGTTTTGAGTTGTGAGCAGGTTGACCAGGTTTGAGGATGAGGAATATTTGTTCAGCCCTTTCTGCACTGGCATCTGTGACAGAAAAAGTGCTTTTTAACTGCACTCACTCAGTCTGTGAAAGCCTCTTCCTCCTGGTGCAGGAGCTGGCTTGAAGATGGTAAAATGCAGAGCTATTCTGAGGAGGATAAATGAGCTGAAGCAAGGCTTTATAATGTCTGACAGGTTTCAGAAATGTCTCTTACCTGGTGAGGTGAGAAACATCTGTCCTAAATTCCTTCTGAACCAGTTTCTGCTGTGTTTAACTGTTTTTTCTTCAGCTTTAAAGAGCCTTGTTTTGGTGTGACTTTTTTTAAGGCCTACTGTAAATAGTGATGTGTCAAAACCAACCAGGTAGAACTATTTTAGAAGAAGAATTAAGTAAATAGGTTTAGAAGTTCTTCATTAATGTTAAGAAGACTAAATTAAGTCTTTTGGCAAACCCAGTTGAGACTGAGACAATTTGAGCTCTTTGCAGTGAATTTCATTTGAAGGGAAAAGTCAGCAAAGAGGATGCTTTCAAAAATGTCTGTTACCTGGTGAGGTGAGAAACATCTGTCTTAAATACTTTCTGGGCCAGTTTCTGCTATGTTTAACTGTTTTTTCTTCAGCTTTTAAGAGCCTTGTTATGGCATAACTTTCTTTAAAGGTCTACTGTAAATAGTGATGTGTCAAAACTAACCAGGTGGTTAGAGGAAGAATTTCCTTCCTTTTAGAGGAAGAGTTAAGTAAATAGATTTAGAAGTTCTTCCTTAATGTTAAAAAAACATGAAGTCTGTTGGCAAACCCAGTTGAGACTGAGACAATTTAAGCTCTTTGCAGTGAATTTCATTTGAAGAGAAAAGTCAGCAAAGAGGATGCTTTTTTCTAGAAGTGCCTTTACAGGTAGCTGAACTAAAAATGCACCTGCATTCCACATTTGGTACAGGCCTGTGCAATCACTGTGTGCAGTGACATTTTCCCTCAGGGAAGAGAATTTTGAAGAATTTAACTGTGGTCTGGCTAGGTATAAATCACAGTTTGTATTCTATATCACAGTTTGTATTCAATCTACAGCCTTGTAGATCGAATTTTTAAGAATTCAGCCTTGAATTTTTAAGAATTATCATTCAAAAATAATGGATAACTCTTTTTTTTTTTTTACTCTGGTTCAGAGATAGTCATAAAGATACTAAAGATACAAATCTTTGGTAATTCCTGGAGAGCATTTCTAATTGTTTTAACAATTTCTAGTCCCCTGTCAGTGCTGTGAGCTCAGAGGTTTTTACTGCCAGAGCCATTCCCTTACCAAGCCAGCTCCCCTTCTTTTAGGATTGCTAGTGTAGTGCTCAGAAAATGAAATATATAACAGAAAATGAATACAGACTGAATTCCTCACTGTAGAAATGCAATATCTGTTCAGTTTCTGCACTCCTTAAAAACAGACCTAGATCTAAAAATACAGATGAAGAAATTCAAGCTACTTTCCTCAGAGTCACTGCCTCAGCAGCAGTTTTCAGCGTGCATGCTTGCTACATTAGCAGGACATGCTAGCCCTAGGAACCAGGCATTAACTGTGCAGTGAGAGGAGTATGTGGGAGCTTGGTGACTCCCTCCTTACCAGCTGATGTCTGTGTGACCATCTGAGCTGCCTGCAGCTGCATGATGTCAATCTGGTTGTTCATTTGGGAGTATTTGCTCTCGGCGTCGACGAGGCGCGACTCCATCTGCTTGGTGCTGCCTTCCAGCTCCATCACCTGCATCACCACGTTCACCCAGTCCCCTTCCTGCTTCTTGCTCAGCTCCTGCAGCATCCTGCTCAGGTTGGCTACCTGCAGCTTGAGCTCCTTGATCTCCTCACAGCAGCCTGGCATCTTCAGCTGTGCGCTCCCGTTGCTCATCCTCCTCTTGGGAGGTTTGTGCAGCAGGGCTGGGTAAATCACCACAGACACAGTGACAATGCAGAGCCATGCCAGCTGAACCCTGGGTCTTGCTGGCATTTTTGCTTACAGCAACAGAAACCTTCCAGCTGACTGCAGGAGGCTGAATGCAGCTGGGGTAGGTGTAAAATTTCCTGCAGCAGCCTGGTACCTTCCTTGCTTCCAATGAAGAGAGGCTCTGAAGGTGGAGCCTGAGGAAGTGGCTTCTTTTTTTTCAGACACCTCCTGTCAGAGCCTATGCACTTTAAAAGTCTGTCTCAAAGCATCTTATATACTATTTTTCTGTTTACCTCCACCCCCCTGAAACTATGAAGAGCTTGCTGGCCCCTCCCAGTTCATATCAGGTATTTACAGGGTGAAATTGGAACAGGTTTCAGCCAGGAAAGGTTGGGGAGAGCAGGAGAGACTTCCCTCAGCTCTGTCTTGAAGGGATGTGGGAGAGGGCTAGGAAATGAGAAGAATTTCCAGCAATTATTGCCTGTTGGATTGGAGCCCTCTTGGTGACTAGTTCTGGCATTTCAATAACATGAGAGCATTAGAGATGCAGAATGTGAAAGGGCTGTTCAAAATGGGTGAGTTTATAGAAGTTCAAGGAAGGTGCTGTACTAAAATTCTGAACTGTTAAAAGATATAAAAGAGGAGGGGAAGTTGCCATCTCAGCCAGCTGAGACTGGACTATACTCTGAACATCTAAAAATTAAAATTTACTCTAAAATATACTGTTTATGTAACTATGGATATTTTAATTTAACTCCCTAGAAGGTAGCCCTGGCTGCTACAAGTCCTACTACAACCCAAAAGTTGTAGGTGGTAACTCTATCATTGCATCATTTCTTAATTTAGGCAATATTTTAGCAAATTAATTAGTTAAGCATCTAATCCCCTTCTCTGGATACTGGGTTCTCTGCAGTATTAATGTTGTAAAATCCACTGCTGTTCTTTTAGAAATGGGATATCTGAGGGTGGGATGAAATGAAATCTGCAGAATTTGTAAGTAAAAACTCACTCCTCTGTTTATTCAAGTGAAAGGACATTAAGTAATGGGGAGAGTCTGTGTAAAATTGACACAGGGTGGTTGTTTTTACAGGCAATGTGATCTAACTCCAGTGTTAAGGAGGCCAGTTCATTAATAGGATTTTGAGAGGAAAATCTAGGGTTAATTAAAATATCCAAAGTTACATAAACAGTAGATTTTAGAGTAAATCTGAAATTTTTAGACGTTCAGAGTATTAGTCCAGTCTCAGCTGACTGAGATGGCAACTTCCCCTCCTCTTTTATATCTTTCAACAGTTCAAAATTTTGAACTGTTGTCCAAATAAAACCATTTCAGCAAAGGTGCAGCCTTTTCCAGAAGGTCTGCAGGCTTATTTCTAGATCCTTCTGGATCAGTTTTTGCTGCTCAGGCCAGCTGCTCTGTAATTGCCCAACATGAGGGTTCTTGCATCTTCCTGTAAAATTTCTGATTATAATGGCAGAAATAAGATAAAATAAAGGATTAAATGCCTCATGAATCTGCTGCTTGCATAAACACTGTGAAAGCTTCTTGATGTCCAAGGAAACAAAAGAAATCTTGCGCTTCTTACAAAGGACATTAGCACAAACCCAACTGACACAAACTATCCCATCTTGGCTTCTTTTGCTGATCCAAAGTGGCTGCAGGATTTCTGCTTGATTAGGAACCATTAGAAAAGCCTTGCTGACCTGACATTTGCTTTTAAAGAAATAGAAAGCACAACTGCTTCTTGCAGTTTCTCTCCCTCCTCAGCTCTGATACACTTGTTGCTTGATGCTTTGTTATTGCCTCTGATTTTCACTGGGGCTGTTTAATGGTTTTTCTCCAAAACAAACCCACAGAAGTGTGAAGATGTTGGGAGATAAAATCATCAAAGCACTGCAGGAGTGGAATATGAATCCAGGTGTCTCATAAACCTGAATTTTCATAGGGAAGGAAGAGTGAATCTTTATGAGGAGGTCAGAATTAGAGCTCTCCAAACAAGCAGTTGTCTTGTGGGTCACTGGCTGCCTGTGTGCTGTGCCCAAGGGAAAACAAGTGAGTCTGTTGTGTCAGCCAGTGAGGGATTGGTGAGCTGAGATATTGCCAGAGATATGAAGTACAATTTGTTTAAAGCACACAGGGCACCTCCAGAGCAGACCATAAGCTTCAATCCATTTTTGTCATGGACATTCCAGAAAGCTTCCATAGCAAAATTGCTTTTTATACTTCAGACCAGAAAGTGCCACTGCACACAGATAAAAGCCTAAACCTGAATTTTCATAGGGAAGGAAGAGTGAATCTTTATGAGGAGGTCAGAATTAGAGCTCTCCAAGCAAGCAGTTGTCTTGTGGGTCACTGGCTGCCTGTGTGCTGTGCCCAATGGAAAACAAGTGAGTCTGTTGTGTCAGCCAGTGTGGGATTGGTGAGCTGAGATATTGCCAGAGATATGCAAGAAAAATTTGTTTATAGCACACAGGGCACCTCCAGAGCAGACCATAGGCTTCAGTCAATTTTTGTCATGGACATTCCAGAAACCTTCCATAGCAAAATTGCTTTTTATACTTCAGACCAGAAAGTGCCACTGCACATAGATGAAAGCCTGACCTTTTTGTTCTGCCTCTAATCCTGTCTGAGCCCTCTTCCAGCTGGAGCTTCTGTGATTCCCAGAGGCAAATTCTTCACTGGCTTCCTGAGATGAGAAACATGTTTTTGTCAAAGTTGGAACAGAAAATAGGACAGGCCAGACTCTGCTTCTCTGCCCCAAAAGGCCACCCTGCTGACACCCCCATTGTGTTACACAGGACTTCAATCCACACCATAACTCTCCTGTCTTGGACAGATGTGGAAGAGGGGAGCCACTTGTAGGTCCATGAATTCCCTCTTTATACAAATTTTGAAAGGATTCAAGATTGAATCGAACACACATGTTACAAAACACCACAAAAAGGCCTCCAAATCCCTCCTCTAAACTAATTGGAAATAAGTCAGGGTTTTATTTTGGATTCAGCTTCTAATTTGTATATCCAAATGCAAACCATCTTTGATTTACCTGTTTTGAAAGAGAATACTTTGTTCTGTGTAAGAGGGTGACAACAGACATATTGTGCAGGAATGGAAAAGCACAAATCTTCCCATCTGTCATTATTTTAGAGAAAACATTCAAAGAGATTTGGGCAGAGACATCCCTTGGCAGAGACATCAGCCTTGGTGGAATTTGACTTCTTTATGTATATTTGAAAGATGGGTCTTTCCCAGTTTCATGGAGAGCTGAATATGGTCACTGAGGTAGCAATAGCTACAGGTGGGTGGGAGTAATTTTCAGGTTAGGTCAGTAGTTGGAGCTGACAAAAGCTGTTTTGCAGTTCTCTGCTGTTCTACTTAGGATTTGAATTCAGGATCCTGGTACATTTTGTAAAGAGGTAAAGTTTGGGGCATAGCTGGGGAGAAATCAGTTCCATGATTGCTGAGTGGGTCCTGTTCTTTCCTTTCCCCAGTAGAGATGGAGAAATTGAGCATCATCATTTGGCCTGAAATCCATCACCCTCATTTTCCTCCATTGTATTTTGTACCTGGGAATACTGTGGTACATGATAGCTAAAAACACAAGATCATAAAGTCAAGAACATGAGACAAATCCTTTTTGACTTCACTCATGATGTAATTCTGAAGTGATTGGGAGAACTGAGGCTAATCATGGTTTCAATTTGTATATGCCATGTGTTTATAATGTTGATTGATGTTACTAAATTCAAATATATCATTATTACTTGATTAGAAGCAGTTTTCTCCTGTCCCTGGAGGGCCAGATTAAATTGGAGGTGAGTTTAAATGCTTGCCTTCTCTGGGAAGCTGTTCTGGCAGGTGCATGCAAAGCTGAGACAAGAAGAAAAGCTCAGTGCCCTGTGGCTATTTATTTGGTAGCCATTCCTTGCAAACCTTTAATATGCATCTGGCAAATCTTAAATCTGGAATTCCTGGTGCTTGCTGAGGTGGCAAAGGCTCCCATCAGCTCTCAGCTGGCCCATTATGGAGCCCACACTGTTCTGTCCTGCTTTTCCCTCCCAGGAGGTGTGAAACTGCTCACCTTTGGCATTGGAGATGCTCATAAATGCTCCAACATTTACTCTGCTATAGCTTTATGGTCAAATAAAAACATTTATGGTTTTATTTTAAATGAGGATTGTGTTGTAAATCTCTGAAATTGTGTTGTAAATCTCTGAAATTATATGGGACAGGTGGAACAAGAGAGAGGGCTTGATAAGAAACAAAACACTGCTACTTCTCCTTTCTTTTGTGATTTCTTTTTTATTTAAGGCATCCCCTCTTTGCATAACCAATACACAAAGACTGGCTCTGTGTTTCACCTTTTTTTGCTAAATATCCTACTTAGCAATTTTTTTCTTCTCTGCTTTCTGGCTAATAAAAAGTAGGTGATACAATAAGTGATTCCTTTTGCAGGGTTAGCTAAGAAATTTATTGAACATTTTTCACTCATTTTTTTCTTCCTGATGATGACTTTTTTTCTTTCTTTTCTTTCAAATAAAAGCTGATTAATGTTTTTATTTGACTTGCAAGCATTTATATGCAGATTGGGAATTTTGATGACTGTGTGCAATGTGGTGTCTCCTTGCTGGAAGCCAAAGGGGCTGCTCTGGCCTGGAAGCACTCAATCACCACAACTCTTTATTGAAAACATTTCTTTCCTAGTATCAGTTTCTCAAACATTTTTGTTCCCAGAATGATAATATTTTTCAGTGGCATGATGGACATGCATTGGTTTTCTGAGATTTCTTGAGTCAAGGACTGGGGGATGCCTCAAGACAAATAAATAAATCATAGAAATGGGGAAAATGGCCATCAAAACCAATTCCTTTTGCCAGAGGATTATCTGTTCCCCCAAGTCTCACAAAGCAGCAGTGCCTTCCAATCCTAGAAGCAGCTCTCAACACTTCTTCAGAAGGAAAAACAAGCTTGGCTGAATCTGGTAAAATCTGCCATATTAGAGAATTTTTCTAAGCAAACTTGAGGAGACTGAAAAAAATAAGATATTATCTGCTTGTCTAGATTCTGCATACAAGCTGCTTTATTGCAGAAATAAAGTTTCTTTGTTATGTTTGGGATGCATTCTGGCAATAGGAAATGTGTGTGCTCCCTCATGGATAAGTTTGGGATTGCTTGAAAAGGCTCTATTAAAATAAAGGGTTTCTTCTTCTAATTTTTATGGGAAGATGAGGAAAGTCTGCTTGCTTCTGAGTTCTTGAAAATTTAATATATTTTGAGTGACAGAGAATATTGTCAATATCAAAGAGAATGGAAGACTGGAAAGCTCCCAGGATTCTAAAAGAGAACATTTCTAGTAAATATTACACATTCATGCCTTGGGTTTGTAGGGGAGAAAAAGCTCATTATTTGCATTCTTTTCCCACTGAACACAATAAAGTTGGTGTTGTGGTTTTGGTTTTCCAATTTAAGATTTCTCCAATTTTAAGATTTCCCAACCAATGCTGATGAGTGTGGCAGGTTTGGTGCTGGTTAATCACCAATGCAGGTTAATCATTGCTGTGAGGTTGGATTTTGATTCCCAGTTCATCTCTGCTTTCTGTTTAAATAACCTTTAAATATCCAAGCAATAGGAATATATTTCTCTTAAGTATTGTTCTTTTTTGTGATTCTAGCTCAGTGTACATGTAACCTCTACAGTTTTGATATCTTAATAATCAAGCAGTAGGTTTATGTGGCTTTTCACTACTAATAAAATTTGAAGCTTTAAATTTTTTGACCAAGATTTTTATATTAGGAAGTTTCTCAAGGGTAGTCACTTTTTATAGGGATAGACTGACAGAGCAATTGGAAAATGTTTTTCATCAGAGGGCTTGTTTACATTTTAATATCCCACTCATTTTAATGTCCCACTCATCATGATCAACTGCTCCAAACAGGTCAGGGTTGGACGTGATTCTGACTACAATACAAATACTGTTTAATAAACAGGAGGAAAATTTAAATTATATTGTTCTGCATAATCTAATTATGCAGTGAGCCCACATGAGCTGAAATCATACCTAAATTTTAGCGATAAGAATTATCTTATTATTTTGCAACTGATTTATGCTCATTTAGAGGGAAAGTATAAGGATCCTCTGTTTTGTTTGTTTTGCTAATCACTTTTTTTATTGAATAAAATGTGAAATGAAATGGGTATTAAGCACTGAAATTAGTGCATTAGTTCAAAGTATATAAAAGTCTAGTTATGACTTTTAAGTCTAGATATGACTTAGGAAGTCTTGTTATTTCTGTGGTCTCCCACTTGCAAGCATGGGGCCATCTTGAAATAGCTTCAGTATATTTTAGTAAGTTTGTTAGCATTGAAAAGACATAATTTTAAAATCTTTCCCTTGAGTATTGGTACTAGAAGGCTCTGCTGGCCCATAGCAGGCAGTAGAGCTGAATTCTTGGGTGTTTCCTGGGAGATATTACCAGTGCCCTACCAAACCTATACCTAAAATGTTCTAAATGCCCTAAAAATGTTTTTTTACACCCTCCTGCTAAGCCTTCAAGTAGGAGACAGTGGTGGAGGTTTTTTCTAGCTTTCTAACAGAAATGAACTGATGAATATGTTTTTCCCTCAGTGGATACGGAGAACAGCTGAACTTTTCCTTTAATATTAAACTTAACATTATTCTGAACTAGGAGTAATTGCAAGGAAATCTGTGAGTAAACAAAGACTTAAGTTACTGCTCCAACAGCATTGGCTCTCTCTATCTCACATCTGAGAGATGTTTTCCCACCTTCTCCTTTAATCCTTTAATTTTGTAATTATCTTTTTCCCGATAGAAGGAGGAATCCATCCCCTTGATTCTAATCCAGTCAACTGCCCCGATTTCCAGCAGCAGCACTGTGGCTAAAAACCCCTGGCAGCTCTGCCTGGCTGGAATATGAGCCCTCAGGGCCTTTTCTGAATGCCTGGATGCTTTTCTGCAGTGTTTTTGTTTCTGTTCAGTCTCCAGCGTGGTGGCTAGAAAACAGCTCTGTAGTGCTTTTAGGAGCGTTATGACATTTAGGGAGATTCTGTCTGAGCACAGATTCCTGAAGTTTGGAGGGACAGGAGCAGTGCCTTCATGGAAGGAAGGTGAATAGAAGGAAAGTACAGAATGTTTTATTTGCTTAATGTTTGTTTTGAATGTACCAGGTTAAATGGTGTGTATAGAAAATAGGCTGGGAGTGTATTGTACTTGTGGGTGCCCCAATGAAGGGAGGAATGATGAATCTGACTCCATGTTCTCAGAAGGCTGATTTATTATTTTATAATACTATATTATATTAAAGAATACTATACTATACTAAAGAATACAGAAAGGATACTTACAGAAGGCTAAAAAGATAATAATGAAAACTCCTGACTTTTTCCAGAGTCCCAGCACAGCTTGGCCCTGATTGGCCAAAGAGTGAAAATAACTCACAGCAGAATCCAATGAAACAATCACCTGTGGGTAAACAATCTCCAAACACATTCCAAAGGAGCAAAACACATGGGAAACAAATGAAATAAGAATTGTTTTCATTTTCTCTGAGGCTTCTCAGCTTCCCAGGAGAAAATCCTGGGTGTAGGGATTTTTCAGAAAATGTGAGTGCCACAGGAGCAAGGAGTCCCAACATTTACTGCTTTTGCAGAAATGGTCCTGAGTACAGGGAAAAGCAGCTGCTGGGAGAGGCTTATCCCAGTCAGAGGCTGTGAAAAACGCCAATCACTTGTTTTTAAATTTTTTTGAAGTTCAACAGTAATAAAATGGTTATTAAAATAGTAAATATGATTGGAGTTGGACAATTAGGATTAGGACAATATGAGGCAATAAAAACAAAGAGTTACAGACAGTCTGGGTACCTCTTTCTGAGCAAAATAAGCCCGAAAAAGGACCCACGTTAACAGAGGATTAACCCTTAAAAGCAACAGCCTGTTGCATATTCATACAGCTCATCCATGATGCATAAATTCCATTCAAACACAGGATTCTGTCTGGGCAGTGTCAGCTTCTTCCTCTGAATCCTGACAGCATCTTCAGGGCTGAGTGAGGCAGGAAGAAATTCGTTTCTTCTGATAATGGAGCAATAAATTCTCTTTCTCTGAAAGATTCAGGTGTCCTGTGGCTGCTATCTCGGTGCAAGTCCTTTCTTTAAAAAAGTATCCTACACAGCATAGTTCCTATTTTAACATTATGTTATCACCCAAAACTATATTTAAGACACTACTTAAGAAAATTAACACAGCATAACTTTCTAACATAACACATATAATATTCATTTTAATATTTGCAAAAAGCCAATCATAAAATACGTATTTTTCATAGATGCTTATCCTAGTCCACTAAATTACCTGTCACTGCTCATTGTGTTGTAGGTAATTTGTTACAGGAGAGTAATTTATGATTATTAACAACTACTGCTGTCTATTCTTGTAAATCAAAGTCTTTCTCCTTTCCCTCCCCATCTTTTCCTTCCCTTTGCTTCAACCTAACCATAAATAGATTTGAGACAGTTAATTCTGCTTTGGACAGTCAAGAAAGTTAGAAACAAAAGGAGTAATTGAGTGCACCAGGAAGTGGCAGAAGAGCATTGCTAATTGTCAGATAATAAAAGAAAATGGTCAATTTTGTCAGGAAGTGTTGTCAAGAAAGATAACTTGGAAGTAATTAACTGTCTGACATGCTGGAATGTGTCTGCCAATGGCTCTGTAAGTCATCAGCTCATGAAATGTGACAGCCATTTATGACTTTCATGAGGCTGCTGCCAAGCTTTCCCTTGGGAAACTAGCTGGAGTTTGTGTGGTCTTTGACTACTGTGTTAAGAAAAAATGGTCTTAGGTGCTTCCTATTGTTGGGTGCCAGTCATCTTGAACTGTGATTGTGGCTAAATCTCATTTTAGTTCAATCTGAAGGCCCAATATCCAGGAGTATTTTACTTAACCTTCACAGGTATCCAGAGTATGTCTGGGAGCTTGATTCTTTACTTGTCTCCAGAGCCAGGAGGCTTCCAGAGGCAGAAGAAATGCAGCACTCATTTGAAAAATTTCCCCTTTTTTTTGTCTGTGTATTACTCCCTTCAATACTTCAGATTTGCTTCTCTTCAGTGATCCCCTACCCTCTTGTAAGGGGGAAGTCATGGAGCCATCCCAATAATAAAATAAGAAAACAAATGTGAAATAGAAATTATTTCAGAGAATAGCTGCACATCATGAACTAGAGAATCAGGTTCAAGAGCAGCCTATTTGCTTGTGCTTCATAAAATTCAGCAGGCCTTGCAGCACAAGTGCTTCCCTGGTACACACTGAGGATTGGCTGTGATGGCAGCAGTTGCTGGCATGTTCTTGAAAACCAGCAAAAGAAAAGTGCCAGTGCAGAGGCTTTGTATGAAATATGAAACTGAAATTAGGGTTGCACACTTTATGTCATTTCCTGGTGACATTTGTCAGCTATTTTGATGATATAGACTGTTTCCTGCATCATTGATTTTTAGAGGAGCTGGTAGTCTGTTTAAGAGAATAGGGAGGGAAAAAGTTAGTACTGTAAAACTCTTAAGTACAGCTGTTTGAAAAATCATGCCTTTAAAATTATTGGCAGCTATTCTTCTGTCTATGCTGGCTGTTACATAGAATTGACAATCATATATATCATATCTTTATTTTGTGTAACAACTCTTCAGACTATGTGCAGAGAATGTGTGCACCTATTGTTTTGAAAATATATGGTCATTGTGTGCCTTATTCAGTTTAATTGTTCATGTGGAAGTCTAAACAAGGAGTGTTCCATTGGTAATTCTAAATGATAGACCTCGGTGTTATCAAGGAGAAGTTTCTATCAATCCCTAATATGCCAATTGTGTTAAATCATCTTTCTTTTCCTCCCTTTCCAGCATTAACAATAAACTCCAGCAGCCAGAAGCAGCTGCTGGTGTGCTGGAATATGCCATGAAGCACTTTGGGGAGCTGGTGAGTCCTGCTGGATAATCCACTTCTTCATCTCTTGTGTTTTTATGGTTTCTGGACTTGATTTTTGGTGGGTAGGGGTGTGTTTTCTCAATCAATCACATCGAGGTCCTATCTCTGCTTAAATATTTTATTGTTCATAAAGAAAGGCCTTTATAGGGCCTTTCTTTAGGTTTTTTTTAAGCTTTTTTTTAGTCCTTTTTCTTAGTTCTTTTCTGTTCTAAAGAAAGGCTGCTTACAGGGATGTTCAGTGGGCACTTTGCAGCAAATGCTGGATACAGGGAGGGCTGCAAAAAGCTGATTTGGAGGAGAATTTTGCAGCTGCTGTTGGTACTAAATGCAGCTGTGAGCAACCAGCAACTTGATGACACAAGTCCTTTTATTTAGGATAAGCTGGGAAGGGAGGGAGGGAGTTCTTGTTCTAAGCTTAAAGGATTTGAGAAACTGCATCAACACCCTCAAGATAAGGATTTAATGGAAATTCACCTCTACTCTCTCTCAAAAGTGTTCATAGGTATTATTTAGAATAACAAGTTAACCAATCCCTCACCAAAATCAAATAAACCATTTTCTATTTGTTGTGTGTCTTTCTCAGAGTGATGTACCTTTTATTATTTCTTCTCATTCTATGAGGCATTTAATTTGTGTTCAAAGACCAAACCACCTATGCTCTCCTGGTAAAAAAGATAATTTTGCAGTGGTAATTGTTGCAGTGTTTTAGAATAATTAGGAAAGGAAGGCAGCCCTGGAAGCACAGTAGATCAGCCTCTCTTAATAATAACCACCAGAAAGTGGGAACAAGGTATAAGCACAAAATGGTGGAAACCCTCTGGTGTAGGATTATGTGTGATTTTGACCTTTCTGGGAGAAGTACAGACTTCAAAACATCTTTGCAGCTTCTTATAATTCCTTGGGTGGATGGAGCAAAGTTCTGCATTACCTAACTCTGACTTCACTCTTCAGCAGCAACAGTCTAGCAGTAAATGAAGTTCAAAGCGCAGAGCTTGCCAGAATTGAAATTAAAAGAAAAGAAATTAAGAGGAGCTGTGAGCTCTACTTTCAGGGACTTAATTGAAATATGACTTAGCTGAGAATTTAAAGGGCTGAGTGGAAGACCTGGCATGCAAATTGTGGTTTATAGTGACCCTGCCCACAGGTCTGGGAAAACAATCTGCTCTGCAGCCTATGTCAAGACATGAGCTGCCAAAGACTGAGCAGAAAAACACTGGCAGAGAAAAGCATGGAAATCTATTAAGGCATTTTATTTCTTCAAAATGAGAAACAAAATCTAGAAAGAAAGACTGAAGAAAAGGGTTTAGCCACTGCTTGGCTAACTTTTAATGGCTTTGCTACAAACCATTGCCTTCCCTTGTGAAGGGTGTGATTGGGCCCCAACTTCAATTCTGTGCCTGCTGTATTAACTAATTGCCTAGCAGTAGCCAGATGCAAAGTTTGGCCTTTTTTTCTAGTTGGTCATTCCATTCCTGAACACAGGGCTGTTTTTCTTGTTTGAATGCATGTATGTGCAGCAATGGGAAGTGGAATATGTTATAGATTTACCCTTTTTCCTGTTCCAGTCACTCTACCTCTCCAAAAAGGAAAGCACCAGCTGCTGATCTGGTGTTTCAGTGGCACTGAGTGAGGGAGGTGATGTTAGATTAATCCCTCTGGTAAAACATTTCTGGGCAGGTGGAGCAGTGCCAGGATTCCAGTTTTCTCATTAGCTCAAGGCTCTTCTCTGTGTCACAGAAGTCCCTGAGGTTATTCAGAATGATAACAGGATGAAGTGACCAGCACAGACACAGAATTTCCTAGGAAAAGCTGTGGTAGTTATACACATTAATCCTGCTGTTTATTTTTTTCCCTTCCCTTAGGAAATCCAAGCTACCTGGTATGAAAAGCTTCATGAATGGGAAGATGCTCTGGTGGCCTATGACAAGAAGATGGACACAAACAAAGATGATCCTGAGCTGATGCTGGGACGGATGCGGTGCTTGGAAGCACTTGGGGAATGGTAAGAGGGGAATGCCTGAAGACCAAGGAAAATGGTGTCTTTGTGTCCTCTGGATGCTGTCTGCAGGTGCAAATTTTTTGCCTGAATTTCTATTTACTCCCACTTACTCTGAGTATTTGTGTGGCTTCTCACTTTGTTCATTGAAGTCAGAATTGGTAATGACATCTCTGAGCCTTTTGGGACTGGCCATCTGGTGAGTTAAGGTCTCTCTGGAAGAGAATCTGCAATCTTACAATCAGGTCAACCCCATTTATAACAGAGAAAGACATTGTAGATAGAGGAAACTACATATTGTAGGTAGAGGAAACATTAAATATTGTAGATAGAGAAAACATTGCATATTGTAGATAGAGGAAACATTAACCAAGTAAAACTTTTCAGAAAGAATCATAAAAGGAGCTGATTGTGACCCTCCTTTTAAACTCTGATTAAAACATAAACATTCTGTCTTTATTCAGTGTCAGATCTATGCTTTGTAGAAGCATGAGGTTTTCCTTTTTAGTCTTTTTCAGTTTTTTTAAGCCTTGTCTTTGGGGACATTTATTATTTCAAGTTTAGTGTCAGACATCTGTTGTCAACACAAAACTGATTCCAGTCAGTGTTTGTGACCGGGTGAGCTGCTGGTGACTTACAGCTTGCTACTTAACTGGGGGCTTCTGTTTTTTCTGGCTATTTAATTAAAAGAAGATAATTGGAGAAGGCACCCTGCTCACTGTGGCGTGCAGTTGTAGCCAGGGGCAGGTGTGGGTTCATCCAGGTTCCGCCTTTCTACTGAACTTTGCCTATGACAAGCTGTCTCCTGATGGGTCCTGACATGAACCCAGGGGATGGCACCACAGTGAGGAGATTCCTCTTCTCTAAAGTCATTTTACTGCTAGGAACAGAGCTGCTTGAGAAACACAATTCTGGCAGCATTTTTCTGCTCTTTTTCTATCCAAACAAGGGTGAGATATATAGGGTGTAGCTTTTCTGCTAGTAGGGAAAATAGGTCTTCTTACTGGGCTTTCCTCAATCAGCTTTTATACAAGTAGGCTGTTCACACCAGGGATTTGAAGAATTTTTCCCCCCTGCAGGATGTGTATTTGTGTCCTTTCTGAACCTCCTACTTATTCATGCATCAGCAACAAATCTGTGCAACAACAAAAGGACAATTTTCTTCTGTTGGAGCTAATACCATGAATATATTGGTAGTCTGTAGTCATGAGAGCAATCAGAGTCTCCAAATTCTCTTGTGGGGCTGGACTCCAACTCTGTGCAGGTGTTTTTACAATTCAGAAATGCTTTTGCAAAGTGCTGTCTGCTGCCCTGCAGCTGACTCTGGAGATGTCATCCTGAGCCTGAGATTCCATGGTTTGGCTGCTGGTACTCTTCAGTAGCATTCAACCTGACTGCCTGTGCTGCTGGAGTCTGCTTCACAGGATAAGGCAGATAATCTGGAATTATTGTGCAGCATCACTAGTTCTGTACTCTGCTGTGGTATTTTTAGAGTACACCCAAAACACTCTTAGCCTGATATAGTTATTCCTGTAGGACCTATAGTGTTTATCAGCATCTATGAGGTCCTGATTTACTGCTGTTGCTAGGTTTGGCTTGGCTTTACATTTGCTTTGGGGTTTGTTTCCCTCCTGGGCCATTAAGCTGTCAGAATTACTATCTTGCCTGTGGCAGCCCGTTGGTTCTGTTTGAATAACTCATCTCCCTTTTGGGAGGGGAGAGGATAACACCAGGGAAAGCAAATTGTGCTCCCTCACAGTTGGCAGCTGTTTCACTGCTACAGAGTATCCAGCCTGAGAAATCCTGGAACTGCAACACCCGGGGTAATTGGTTCTATTAGTGCAGCCTTCACAGTTGATTTGAAAGAAATAATATAAAAAATCCTGCTGCTTCCTCTCCACTGGAGATGAAAGACTCAGATGCCCTCTGAGATCCTGCCATGACAAGTCTTCCTATGAGGTTACAGCCACATTCATTCTTCAGTCTGTCTTCAGACTTGTGTTAATTCAATATGTTTGCTAGTAGGAGCCATGCCCAAGCTATCCAGATCTATGTTTCTTCTACTGACACTTACAAAAAATTTAAGCATCCTTTTTTTGGTGGTGGCTTGTTTATTTTCTTGAGAATTTTTTTTCTGTATTTATAAACTGGCATTATCAGTCCAAATTTAAAGCAGGCATTAACAGTCACTGAGGAACAAATGCACAGTTCTCTTTGGATGTGTATTTTCAAAACATAGGTGTACCTTGAAATTATTTTCTGATGATAGGATATTTGTCATCAAACTAGCATGGCTGAGTTGGCCAGAGGAGCCAAATATAAAGTATAAAAAGAAGAGTGGGGCTGGTTGTTGTCTTATCCATGGGAAATGGTTGTTTAATGAGGCAGAATTCTTGGAAGAGCCTTTTTCCTGATCAGAAATTGTGGATTCTTCTTAGGGGGCAGCTCCACCAGCAGTGCTGTGAAAAGTGGACCCAGGTGAATGATGAGACTCAAGCTAAGATGGCCAGGATGGCTGCTGCTGCTGCTTGGGGCTTAGGTAAGGTATCCTCCTGTGCTGGCCTGCAACAGCCCATGAGATGCAAGCACAGATAGATTTAACTTATTTCAGAACTACAGAATGCAGGAAACAGCAACATCAAGTAACCACATTATTGACATTGGGAAATGAAGTGTGTGTTGTATTTGTGAGGATGTTTTTACCCTCGTGGCAGGAAGGAATGATGCATCTGACTCCATGTTCTTAGAAGGCTAATTTATTATTTTAAGATACTATATTTTTATATTATATTAAAGATTTTAAGGTACTATATTTATATTATATTAAAGAATGCTAAACTATACTAAAGAATACAGAAAGGACATTTACAGAAGGCTAAAAAGGTAATAATGAAAACTTGGGACTCTGTAAAGAGTCCTGACACAGCTTGGCCCCAATTGGCCAGAGAGTGAAAACAACTCACAGCAGAATCCAATGAAACAATCACCTGTGGGTAAACAATCTCCAAACACATTCCACTTGTGAGCACAACACAGGAGAAGCAAATGAGATAAGAATTGTTTCCCTTTTCTCTCAGCTTCCCAGGAGAAAACTCCTGGGCAAAGGGATTTTTCAGAAAATATGAATGTGACAAGTGTCATTCCATATGGAAGTCCTTTGGAAAACTTGGATTTACATCAAGTCTCCCATTGTAGTCTCCAGTAACAGAGAGAGCAGATAATTGATTGCTTAAATTTTCACTTTTGCTTGGCTTTGCACTGAACAGAACTCAGGCTGGAAATAAGATTAAAATACTTTCTCAGATTTGTGGCAAATTCTTATTCAGAACAAGAACATTATCTGCAGAACATTTTAGAGGTTATGTCTGCAGAGTAGACAATCTTAAGTGAATAAATCTATAGTGGTCCAAATGTCCATTTGTGTTGTTAGCAAGATATTTTCTAGAGAGGCTGATGGATCACTTGCTCTCTGCCAGCCTTTGCTGAGAAAAATTCATCTTTTGCTTTGTAGGGCATTCATTCATTCAAATGTTCTGGAAGTGTCAGAATTTGAATTGTTTCATCACAAAGAATGAAAGAACCTTTGCCACCAGGATAGCAATTTGTCTAGAAGAAAAATGCTTTTTTTCTTGTCTGTAGCTGTGTATGTTTATGTATCTAACAGTGTCCCTACCAAAGACAAGCTGTTGGAGAGCTGACTGAAATGCAAAAGTACCACACAACACCCAGGCCTAGGCACTGATGTCTAAGCATTATATCATAGATCTGTTCTGCTCCCACACTGCAGGGAAAGCTGTTGTGTTGCTGAGGGTATTTGTGTCTCTGTGTCTCTGCAGGTCAGTGGGACAGCATGGAAGAATACACCTGCATGATCCCCAGGGACACCCACGATGGTGCTTTCTACAGGGCTGTGCTGGCACTGCATCAGGACCTTTTCTCACTGGCTCAGCAAGTAATTATCCTCTTTATTGGTAGCCCAAAATTTGGTTTAAGATGTTCTAGGCTGCAGAGTTTCATGGAAAAACAGCCTGTGATAAATCAGTTGGCTATAAGCTATGAATTGCCCAATAATGTGTTTTCCATGGATATATTAAACCTGGGTGATAGATATTTCCAGAAACATAGCAGTGAATGTATTGACAGATAGCAGTGATCCAGTGCTGTAGAACATTAGAATTCCTCTGTCATTTTTTGGCTTCTTTTATTCTGTGCCTCTTTTCTAGACAGGCAGGACACAAGGATTATCTCAGCAGAGGTTCTGTTCTAAAGGCATTGATTGTAAATTTCCAGGAATGCCTGAGACACCTGTAAGATTCCTAATGGATTTTTGTGCACTTCTGTCTCTTACAGCTTTTCCAGTGAAGTGCTCATATATATCATGTACAATAATCTTAATTTTTCTGGTAGCACTGATAAATCTCAAATCTTAAATTGAGGTACCAAGGCAAGGAATGAGTCTATTAAACAGAGCTTGTAATGATTGTATTTGTAATGATTGTATTTGTAATGCTTGTTTGTCACAAATAAGATTTGCAGGGTGACTCTGTAGATGTGAAACGTGTTGTTTACTTTCCAAGGAAGCTCAAGTCCCATTTCTCAAAATTCTGTGCTGGCTTGCCAGCTTAGATAAAGGAGTAATTCAATCTATGCTGTCAAAACCCATAGATAGATTTTTGGATGATGTGCACAGTAAAATTAACCAGGCATTCAAAAAGGTAAAGTTTGTGATTAACCTTTAACATTTTAAACAGGAAAAGCTATAGGTGAGAGGTTATATAATGAGTAGAACTAGAGCAGGATTTATTTCATGCTTGAAGAGCCTGTCTTAGTTTGAGGATGAGGAATGAAATTTGCTGTCCTGTAAAATTCATAAAATCCTGTTGGGTTATGTAAAACAGTGAAAGCTATTTTCTTGCACTGTGTGGTATCAAGAGACATTTCTTTAGGCTCTTTTGCACTAAAATGTGAACCTTTCCTCCACAAATGTTAATGATGATCTCTACAGTCATAGTAGGATTGGAAATACTGCAAACTTTGATTGTCTAGGAAGACAAACTTCAAACTGTGCAGGTGATGAATGAAGGTCCCTTGACTTCCCTTATCTATGCCCTGGCCACTGTTTTCCTGTCAGATCTTTCTATTTATATGATCCTTTCCCAGAGAGAGCAAAGTGAGAACGATGCCAGCTTTGTTCATGAGATGGAACAGCAGCTTGAGCAGTTGACTCTAGATAAAACACACTACCTTTACCCCAAAATCTTCTTCTATTTCAGTGCATTGACAAAGCCAGAGACCTGCTGGATGCTGAGCTGACTGCCATGGCAGGAGAGAGCTACAGTCGCGCCTATGGGGTGAGTGCAGCTCTCAGAACCCAGGACATCCCTCTGGAACCCAGGACATTCCTCTGGACCTGTTGGAACCCAGGACATCCCTCTGGAACCCAGGACATCCCTCTGGCTGCCCTGGAGGAGTCCAGACCCTGGCAGGGGGCTCAGAGACCTTGGCACAGAGTCAAAAACACCAGTGCCTTCAATTTTAACCCATGGAAACAATTCCCAACTTTGTGTGAGGATTTACAAGCCACAAGAGTTTGAGTAGAATGATAGTTAATTTGTCACAGGGTGAAAAAGTAGAATTTTGGGGTTTTTAGAATGGGGGTTCAAGAGGCAAGGTGGAGGAATCTGGGTGTGTCCTGTCCTTCTTCTTCTTGTCCTCCATCTTCTGCTGTGATGGTGGCACTTTTGGATTGGTTTAGAGTAGAGACAGAGTGTCTAACATAGGTGATAGGTATTGGAAAATTATTGTAAATAAAGTACACGTCGTTCTTAGTATAAAAAGCCAACAGCACCCCAAGGGCAGTCAGTGTGCCACAAACTGACCTGCCAGACAGATCTCAGCAGGTCAGAGAAAGAATGGAATAGATTAGAGAAAATAAACAACCTTGAAAAGCAGAACTGACAAATCTCAACAACTTCTTCAGCCACAGGGCTGGAAAAAAGAGACTTTCTAATAATTTCAACCACACAAAACACAAGACTCAGCCTTCATTCCCTTCCTTCATTGCTGCTTCAGACTATCTCTAAAAGTTGCATAAAACTTCAGAGTAGTGCTTGTCTCCAACATTAAGACCTATGTAGGCCCACAAGTTAAATGGCATTTGTCAGATAAAAAATGCAACTGTGCAGGAGCAGCTTTGGGATGAACTAAAAGTGAGTGAAGTGAGGTCCACCCCCTCAAAAGAAATAAGAATTGACATTTGGGATGTCAATAAGAATTGACATTTAATTTGAGTTTGAATCAGCAGGTCATCTAGGTACCAGTATATAGCAGTTGGTCCTTTATCTCTTGGGTAGCCAATATACTTCAAATTTTGATGCCAAAATACTGCTCCTTAATGATAGATTTGTTCTGCAGTGATTGGGATGGAATGTGATTTTTTCCCTTCAGGCCATGGTATCCTGCCAGATGCTGTCAGAGCTGGAAGAGGTGATCCAGTACAAACTTGTCCCAGAGCGCCGTGAGATCATCCGCCAGATCTGGTGGGAAAGGCTGCAGGTACATCCCTGGAAAGGTCCAGGATGGAGATGCTGATGGGCTGGCATGAATAGCTTCCTTCTGAGTCAGTGTGGTGGCTCAGCAAATGTCTCTTTCCATCCATACTCACGTGGCTGTGGGCTCCATCTCCTTTGTGCTTCTCATTGCCTGGGGTTTCATTTTGGCTTTTGTATTTTCTCAAATTAATGTTCCTGAGTTCTCAGCTCATAGGACACTTTAAAAGGTTGAACTAAACCTTGAAATAGATGTGTACAGAAAAGAGACACTAGTAACATCCCCAAGGCTGCTCAGTATTGGATTATATCTGGAGATACTGGTTTAGATCAAGCTAGTTTGAACTTTTTACCTGCTGGCTGGATTTTAAGTGAATTCTCTCCAAATGTTGGAAAACTGGTCAGAGAATTCACATGCTTGTAAAATAAAAGATTGTCCTGTTTTGGACCTCTTACAAGAACATTTCCAGCTGATTGGTAACATTTAGGGACATTGCTTAGTGGTGGAATTGGCACTGTTAGGTTTATGGTTGGACTTGATAATCATAAAGGTCTTTTCCAACCTAAATGATGCTATGATTAATCTTGACCTTTCAGAAGAGACTTTTAGCAATGTTGGTTTTCCAGTATTAAAAGAGAAGTTTGTGCCTTTCTTACATTAAACATCAAAAATCCAAAGTATCTCTGAAAATTTAAATCAGACAAATATTTGACACTTTTTCCTTACAAGAGGCATCCCTGCAGTGAAAGTGAATGTCCTCAGATGCAGTAAAATGTTTAATAACAGTAAACTGTTTAAATAAAGGTGGGTGATTCCTGTAGGAGAAGGGGGTAAAAAAAGGGCATAACTGAGGTGAAATGCTGCCTGAAGGAAGAACTTCTTCCTGGCAGTGCTAGAATCTGCCACCTTATGAAAGGCTGCTGTATATTTTTTAGCTGTTTGGGAAACTGTGGCAAAGCTTTTAGTCTCCCATCTGCATTCCAGTCTGGAAAAGCTCAGGACTATTCCACTGGGGTAGAGAAGCTGAAGTGGCAGGAAGTGTAATGTCTGAATATAGCTTTTTATAGTTCTGAAAGCAGTACAAGCAGTTCTTGAATGTTTTATAGGTGTTTTATAATAGTTTTTAAATGCCTGTTGGAAGAAGTTTATTTGGGTATTAGGGAACAAGCTTTTCCTAACTTCCCAATCCTCAACTTGGGAGAAAAGAAAAAGTGAAAGAATAACTTCTTTGGTGCTAAAGTCCTTGCTGTCATTGGAAAATCTTTTGTTTACCTCAAAATCAAGTAGTTTCTGGTTGAATAGAAACTTTGGATAGACTGTTACCCTGTACTTGGCCACTACATCAAGCACCGTGGATTTAGTTGTTACATCCCTTCCGCAATTCTACGTCTCTGTAATATCCTTGAATGTTTGAAAAACAAACTCACCCTGCTCTGTGTTGTGCCTCTCCCATCAGACAGACAAGAACCAGACAGTGCTTGCACAAGCAGCACAGCAATTGGAGCTGCATTTGTGGCAGAAAACCAGTTTAGAGGTGCCAGCCTCCAAAAGGAATGCATGCAAGGCAGAGAAAAAGGGCAATGACAAAAATACCTTTGAAACCATTTGGTTTTCTACCATCTCCATGTTGAGATTTAAACCAAAAATAGGTGGAGAAGGCACTTTGACTCACTTTGGAGTCGTATGAAGAGTTTTTCTGATTCATTAATGTGTTTCAGCTTTAGGAGCTTTTCTCCTCTTTCCGTTAGAGGAAAAGCATATCATTAGATATGCTTAGCATATCATTTGCATATCATTACACAGCAGGCACTGAGCTGCCTGCAGATTGGGAGAGTCAGGGACTGAACCTTCCTCACACACTGCAGTGTTAAAGAAATAGACTGTTGTAGATTCATGGTGGGCCCTGTGTCAGGGAGGAATGATGCATCTGACTCATGTTGTCAGAAGGCTGATTTATTACTTTATTATACTATATTATATTAAAGCATACTATACTGTACTAAAGAATACAGAAAGTATACTTACAAAATGCTAAAAAGATAATAATGAAAACTCGTGACTCTTTCCAGAGTCCTGACACAGCTTGGCCTCAATTGGCCAATGAGTCAAAACAATTAATATGAAACCAATGAAACAATCACCTGTTGGTAAACCATCTCCAAACACATCCCCCACATGAGCACAACACAGGAGAAGCAAATGAGATAAGGATTGTTTTTCTTTTTCTCTGAGGCTTCTCAGCTTTCCAGGCAAAAAATCCTGGGCAGAGGAATCATATTCAGAGAATGTGAATGCCACAATAGACAGTTCCTGTGAATTATGGGCACAGAAGTCTCTATCTTGATGGAATTCCCTTCAGATTCTGAATCAAGGTTCTGTGCAGTACACTGGAGACCAAACACTCACAAATTCTCTTTTTTCCTCTCAGGGCTGTCAGCGCATCGTGGAGGACTGGCAGAGGATATTGATGGTCCGATCTCTTGTTGTGAATCCTCATGAGGACATGAGAACTTGGCTCAAGTATGCCAGCTTGTGTGGCAAGAGTGGGAGGCTGGTGAGCATTGTCAGGCTCTGTCCTCTTCTGCAGGTTTTGGGATTATTTGCTATACTGTTCTGCTTCAGCCTTGAGCATTCCTAAATGCTTTCATTGCCCAAGTGGGATGGGCTCTCCTCTGAGGAAGAAATAGTCAGAAATTGTTGAAATGGTAAAATTGTAACCAGTATGAAGTTCATGCTTTTAGCCAAGGTTATTTTAGTGGGACTGATATACCTGAGAGCTCCTGGGCCAATTTTTCATTGCATGCTGTAACTGGAGGTCTTTATGCACTACTGGCGATTATTAATAATCTCTGCTAGAGCAGAGAGTCACATCTACAGTGTGATGTCACTGTTGAACATTACAGTCCTATTTTAACAATAATCACAAAATTTATCACCAAATACTTGAAACAGAGAGAAAATAAATAGTGTAAATACTTTACACTTTCTGCTGGCTTCTGAAATGAGAATCTAATGCTCTGATCCAAAGGAAGATATATGGTTTATCATGTGGTATCCTATGAGTCCAGGGAGTCTGCTGTGTCTGTGTTGTATCTGGAGGGTCAGAGGTACTTTTTTAGTGTAGGACAATTCTGAAGCAATATGAGCTGGAAGTAACAATGACAATTATGTTCTAACCTGCTTTTTGTCTTTGCCACTTCTCCAGGCTTTGGCCCACAAGACCCTTGTCCTGCTCTTGGGAGTGGATCCCTCTCGCCAGCTGGATCACCCCCTGCCCACAGTGCACCCCCAAGTCACCTATGCATACATGAAGCACATGTGGAAGAGTGCACGGAAGGTACAGAGCACCCTGCTTGTTCCACTGCTCAGCTTTTGTGCAGTGTTAGCTCTTCATGCTCCCAACAGAACAAAGGCAAAGCTGTATGTTTTACTTTTGTTCCCCTAAAACAGAGTAACTAATTCCTTTCCTTATTGTTGTTCAGATCATAAGCTTTTTTTATTTCCTTTGAAACTCTGTAATGCAGAGAAAACCTGGCCCTAATTTTATTTAATATATGGAAATATTATTTTTACTAAACCAGTACCTGATACCTAAAAGATGCAGCCAGGATTGATGGTCAATAGCAGCTCTTTTGTCCTGTGTAAGTTTGCTGCTTTTTCAGTGAATTTTCATCCACTGTTTTGATTGCTGGGTCTCAACACTGTACCTGTGCTCAGGGTCACATGCAGAAACAGGGAAGTTAAGGGGGTTTATTACCAGTTTTAGAAGTAGAGGGGAGTTTATTATCAGTTTTGGAAGTAGAGGGGAGTTTATTGCCAGTTTTAGAAGTTCCCTGAACAGTTTGCACTTAGTTGCTGAGCAGAGCTGATTTTTACTAAAGAAAATTTCCAATTTTATAGGAAATTTCTAACTGAAAGACAGCTGAAAAATACCTAGAGTTTGTCATGGGAACACTTTGGCACCAGAGAGCCCAGGGTGAATGTTTTTGACATTGCAACACAGGGAGAATTTACATAATCAAATCCAATAAGCTTCAGACTGGATAAGTTATCTTTTTTTTTAATATACATTAAAGCCTCCATTTATCCTCATATTCTGCCACATCTTCTTTATTTTTTCTGCCTTGGCATTGCCAGCACTGGAGCAGAGCCATTGCTGTGGGAACATTGCCACAACTAACTGTTCTTTATTTGAATTAAAAAGGCAGAAGGAGCTGCTGTTGGCTCTGTAAAACAGTGAAATTGCCTCTTACCCTCTCTAGTAAATGACCCCAGAAGTATGTGGGGTCCCTGCCTGTCTCTGTGAGGGAAACTGTGTTTGTGGTGTTTGACTTGTGGTCAGCAAGTAGATGGACATGGTGCAGTGGTGGAAAGCAGAGTGAGAGAAGGCACAAAGATTAAGGGGGTAGGATAATGGGTCTAAAATTAGCTGATGGGACAATAAGTGGACCCCTTGAAGATGGGGAAAAAATGATACCAAAATAGATAAATAATACATAGTTACACCTGGTGATGTGTGTAGTTTTATGTAACTCTGTATGTGTTCATTTGATTTGGTATTCTAAGTAATAAGCTGCTGATATAGGCTGGTATGGTGGGAAATTACAATTTTTCTTTTCTACTCAGCCGTCCAGGGTTCCTTTGTTGACCTAAAATGGCAGTTTTCAGTACTTGTCAAATGCAGCAGGAAAAAAGCTGGCATCTAGAAAGAAACCAGCCAAATGGCACTTGCAAAGCTCCACAACAGTCTTCTTAAACAACAGATAAAAATTGATATGTCAACCCTATTGCATTTCTTCTAACAAAGACCTTTGCCAGCAGCTGCATTCTAAGCCAAATCCCACAGAAAAGATGCATACAAACTTAGGAATTTGTTCTGGAAAACTTGCTGCTTTCAGTCTTCAATGCTCCATCTGCCAGTTTATGGCCATCAGTTTTCAATATTGATGGAAACTGAAGACCAGATTGCTGGGTGTATCTAGATATGAGAGGGCCACATAAAAATATTCTGTAGTAATTCTGTTTGGCAAAATATTTTGTCTATTTTTAATGGATGTCTAGCATAACTGTTTATAAGACCATTATTTACACCACCCCAAGTCCCTTCTGTCTAGGTTACCAGTTATGGAATCCACCATATTAATGTTATGAGTATGATCTTTTATTTTATTTCACCCTGGGCTGAATGCACCATATTAATGTTATGAGTATGATCCTTTATTTTCTTTTATTTCACCCTGGCCTGAATGCACCATATTAATGTTATGAGTACAATCCTTTATTTTCTTTTATTTCACCCTGGATAATACCCTTTTTCCTCAGCACTGAGTTGTGCATGCTGATATTTGAACAGGGTAGATGAGGCATTTGAGCTCAAGTGGTTTTTGTCTCTAACATAGCTCATTTCTATAGACACACAGAAGTAAATTAGGTTTCTAACTACATATTATGCAGTTCTTAACCTGAAATGACCTTGCAGATTGCAGGAGATTTACTCTTAATTCTTTCCAGTGAAGCATGAATGCATTTTTTTTTTAATTTTTTTTTAATTTTTTATTCTTGGGTTCTCCTACCCCAGAATAATTTCCAAGGAATTTTAAAAATGTATTTTCCCTCAGAATTTGGTAGTGAAAGTTGCTTTAGCACTACTGCCCTGTATAATATTCTGTCAAAGGAGTAATACACATTTGAACTTCTTCAATAACTTTAGGAGAAAACCAAACTTTAATTTGTTGAAACAACTCATGATGTGTACTTCAAGCCCAGACAAAGCTGAAAGGTTAGCAGAGAAGATCAGAAAGCTGCAAGTTTTCCTTCAGGCATTATTTTCTCAAATTGTCATGGGTTTGGTTTTTGGTTTTTTTTGGTTTTTTTTTTTTTTTTTTTTTTTTTTTTTTTGTGGGGCTTTGTTTTTTTTTTTTTTTTTTGGTTTGGTTTTTTGGGGGTTTTTTGGTAGATTTGGGTTTGGATTTTTGGGGTTTTTTTTGTTGTTGTTTTTGGGGTTTTTTTGTCTGCCCATAGCATATTATAGGTAGGCTTCTCTGGATTTGTGATCCTGTCTGTTCAGGATTGTCCTGGTCAGATCCAGTCTGTAAGCTATAAACATTTGATGGTTGCAATTGCCAGGCTAAGTTCATGCTCAGCTGAAAATGCATCTCTGTATCTCCCAGGGACATTCTCTGCTGTTGGAGCTTTCTCCCTGTACAGGTGACTATTGGAAAAAAAAAGGCTCCCAATATTACCAGTTAGATTGTGCCTGGGCCAGTCTGACCCTCGCTGCTGGGCCAAAGGCAGCAACTGCGGTGTATCACCCCAGAGATACCTTGGCTTGCTGGTGGTTGCAGCTGGGCACTGAACAAGTCCAGGCTTGTTGGAACCCCGTTACCTCAAGAGAAATAGCTTCAGGCGATGGTGAAGAGAAAAAGGAGAGGATTCTGCTGGAGGGTTTAATGTCCAGAGGTTTATTCCATGGTTACAGAGGTCTGAACGTGAGCAAGTGCTCCAACAGAAACCCGACCGACCGCATGGTCTGATCACCTTTTTAAGCTCAGGGACAGGGGGAGGGGAGGTACAGGTGAGCCACCAACCAGGTGAGAGGGGCAGGGTCTCAGGGGAAGATGACACCCAGACAGGCCAATGACCCCTGGGCATAGGGGCATCCTTTGAACTTGACCAACCACACGACGCCTTGCTGGAATGTTAAGTCTGAGTGACAGGACTCACTCAGCATGGGGGTAAGGGGGAAGGGAGAGAGTATAGGCACACCTGGGAAAGTGACCTGGAAGGCCAAAATGGGACAATACAGCACACCACAACAGGTGACCTTGTTGCTTTGGCAGAGTGGAGTTCTTGCCCATCATGAGTTATGGTCAGTCATACCTTTGGCTCTCTGTCTGTATGACAGTGAAGGTGTGCTGGCACTGGAAGGATGCAGTTATTTGTTCCTCAGTTTAGCAATTTCAGAGACAATAAGAATCTCTAACCTCCTCATTTATTTAGACATACTTAAAGTGTAAAGTGACTTTAGAGGGATATTAATGGGTGAAAAGCTTTGAAAGAAAACAAAACCATGTATTTTTATTTCTGTGAAAATCACTTCTACATTGTCTTTCTCCCGTGAGAAATGATATTTAAGCCTGTGGTGCTGACTGCCTTCATCCTTTGCAGATTGATGCATTCCAGCACATGCAGCACTTTGTGCAGACCATGCAGCAGCAGGCCCAGCACGCCATCGCCACTGAGGACCAGCAGCACAAACAGGAGCTCCATAAACTCATGGCACGGTCAGCATGGGCACCCTTCAGCTCTAACTCAAACTGAACCCTTTCCTGAAGTGCAGGGTCCCCGAGGGTGACACATTTCAGACAAATTCTTTGATTAAAAGAACAGGATTTCTCATTTAGCTGCTTTGGTGTTATGTGGTGGTGTTCACAGGTGTCCCAGGAAGAGATGAGGATCTGACTCCATGTTTCAGAAGGCTGTTTTATTATTTTATGATATATATTATATTAAAACTATACTAAAAGAATAGAAGAAAGGATTTCATCAGAAGGCCTGAAAGGAAAGGAAAGAATGGAGTGATAACAAAATCTTGTGGCTGACCAGACAGTCCAGACAGCTGGACTGTGATTGGCCATTAATTAGAAACAACCACATGAGACCAATCACAGATGCACCTGTTGCATTCCACAGCAGCAGATAATCAATGTTTACATTTTGTTCCTCAGGCCTTTCAGCTTCTCAGGAGAAAAAATCCTAAGGAAAGGATTTTTCAGAAAATCCTGTGACAGTATTTCATTCTTATCTACCATGTAATGTTCAGTAAATGTCACTGGGGCACATCAGCCTAAACAAGATTATATTTGTTGCTGGTGCCTGGTTGTATTTTTCCAGCCCTGGGCTCGTTGGCAGGAGCAGAGCTCTCAGCATGTCTGTTTCTTTGCTTTTCAGGAGATTTGGTAACTGGGAAAGAAGCACTCCCCACACAAGCCTGGCATATCTGTATGAAGTGCACAGGCTGCCAAGCACAACAGCAGTGCTTTGGGCAGTAGGTGCCTAGCATGTGATGGTCTCTTACAATACTGTTGCATAAAAACCCTTTTTCCATTTTTCTCTGTGGATCTGTAGATGCCAGATCTGGTTTTTTTCAGTTTAAAGTAAAAATTGCATAGTGCTTTCTATTGAATGTTTGCTCTTTTTGAAGGGAGGTGTGCATTCAATTTGCTTTTATGAGGATGGGAACCCTTGGTAAAACCATTCTCTTATTTTTTCAGTGACTATAATGAAAAACAAATTTGTAATCATTTGCATACAGTATTTGTCTTGCACAATGCTTTCTGGAAAACTCAAAATACAGAAAGGACAGCCATGTCCTAACTGTGGCATTTAAAGCCTGCTGAGGGAGCAAAGTATTAAGTTTTGGGCAAACCTTGACAACCCCACCCTGCTGCAGTAAAAATGTTATTTTTCCTTTCCTCTAGGAGGGAATGACTTAATGGGGTTCTGGCTGGGGAAAGAACAGTTCCCCTGTGTTTGCATTGTTTGTTTGTCTCCCCAGTGTTCTCCCCAGAAAGCTCATTCATGTGGTGCTCAGTAAGCTCAGCAGCACATGTATGATTTATCAGCACAGACTGATGAAGTCTTTCAATGTTGCTGTTACCTACTTCTTACATTTATTTTATAACTTATACAGATGAGGAAAAAGTTTGATCCCCACTTTTCCTCTTAAATTAAACCTTCAACTAGTTAGTTTCACACTACAAACAAGATGGAGATATTTTGAATCTTGCATCCAGCCTGCAGGAGAGGCTACCTGGCTGAATTCACCGCATGGAATGTCCTTTAGACTCCAGACAGCAAGTTAGCCTTTTAATCCAGAGGCTTTGTTTTTTATTTTAGCTTTTGAATCAATAATCCCTTTGCTTAACTAGGTGTTTCCTGAAACTGGGTGAGTGGCAGCTGAACCTGCAAGGCATCAATGAGAGCACCATCCCCAAAGTCTTGCAATATTACAGTGCTGCAACGGAGCATGATCGCAACTGGTACAAGGTCAGTACAGAAAATTTCCAGATAAATTTTATCAAATCCCATAGTGCAGGAAAGGAAGGTGTTCATTGGAAGACCTCCCATAACTGTCTGCCTTGTTACTGCCAGTAGGATTAAAAAAAAACCAAAACAGAACCAAAAAACAGAGAAAGTGGCCCAAGGTAATCCTGAGATTTAGGCCACAATTCAGTTTCTTATCTTGCTTTTGAGACTCTCTCCTGTTGTCAGTTAGCAATGAAGGAGAAAGAAAATGGAAAAATTTAACTTGTTCTCAGTCAGTATACTTGAAACAAGGAAAGTAGCCCTGTTGTTAATTCTCCAAAGAGCCTTTGATTTCGTGGTTGTGATATCTCAATTATTATTTGGTGCCAGATCTTCTCTGGGGCAGCCATCTCTTGTATTTTTTTCCCATTACACATCCCCGAGGCCTAACATATTAATTTTCATTTTAGCCTTTGAAAAATCAAGCTATATGCAAATATAATTTAATTTTTGGTACAGAGCTCATTTGCTTTACTATTCAACAGGGAGTTCCAGGCCAAGAAGTCAACATGATATTATTTAAGATAATAAGACAGTTCAAATTAAAAAGCTTTGTGTTGTCTGCAGGATATTACTTTGCAGACACAGAAAGGTTGGATTATATTTAACAATTAGGAAGTGCCAGTTGCAGAAAGGAGTCTGACTTGTGTTCTGTCCTCTTGGCAGGCCTGGCATGCCTGGGCAGTGATGAACTTTGAGGCAGTGCTTCACTATAAACATCAAAACCAGGCCAGAGATGAGAAGAAGAAACTGCGTCATGCGAGCGGCGCCAGCATCACCAGCGCCAACACGGAGGGCAGCAACAGTGAGAGTGATGCAGAGAGCACTGAGAACAGTCCCATCCCATCCCCAGTGCAGAAAAAAGTCACTGAGGTACCCTCCTTCCTCCCTCTTCTTCTTGAGAGATTGGTATTTACTGCTTAGACACAGGAAAAAAATCATGGGCTAAATTAACACAGATGATTATTAGCTAAATGGGCTGTGATAGGGGATACAGAGCATTAACAAATTCTGCTAGTTAGGCCCTTCATGGAAGACTCTGAGGAATCTCTTTCATTTACCAGTTATAGTAAGGTAGTTTTTAGGCTGAACAAACTGAAGTATAAAACCACTTAACAGCATTTTCCCTGCCTGCCTGAAAGATCTTTGTGTAGTCAATCAAAACATAAAATTCTAGGAGCAACATGTCCTGTAGGAGAAGAATAGGAGCAGAAGTCAGCTACAATGGGGATTAGGTCTATATTTCCACATATTTCTTCCTCTTTCCCCTTCTTGAGTTTAGGATTCATGTGGGCTGATGTGCTTGCATAGAACTAATGCAGCAATTTCATTCCAAAAGGATTTATCCAAGACCCTCCTGATGTACACAGTCCCTGCTGTCCAGGGTTTCTTCAGATCCATTTCTCTGTCTCGAGGAAACAACCTGCAAGACACTCTAAGGTACATAATAAAGCACATAGTAAATGAAATCCAGCTGATAAGAACACATGGTTTCAGATTAGGTAGAACACATTTCTGCCCTTTTTTGTTATGGTTGAATTAAGTGAATGCTTTGGTCCAGGCTAGTTTTTGTTGGATGGATTATCCCTGCATTCTGATGGCTGTGGGAAGAAAAGTTCCTTGTAAATAGGATTTGGGTTGGGGGTTTTTTGTTTGTTTGTTTGGGGGTTTTGTGATGGGGTTTTATTTGTTGGTTAGTTGGTGGGGTTTTTTTGTTTTTGTTTGGTTGTGTGTTTGTTTGTTTGTTCCTAACAAAAGTATTTCTCTTTTTCAGAGTCCTTACTCTGTGGTTTGACTATGGTCATTGGCCTGATGTGAATGAGGCTTTGGTGGAAGGAGTCAAGGCAATCCAAATAGACACCTGGCTGCAGGTAAGTAACACAAAGAGAAATCACAGTTCTGGGGTAGTTTGGGGATTTGCTGCATGATATCTACTATGATCCCTTGGTGAACAGTCCTCCATAGGTGAGTGCTGAGAGCAGTGTGCAGTGCAGTCTGTGACTGATTTAACAAGCATCTTGAACAGAAAAATGAGAAATGTTTCTGTATTTATATGCAGATTAGTGCATATTAATGAGAAAGAATGAAAATTTGTAAATTAAAGATGACAAGCATTCAGTGGTGATCAAGTATAAAACACCACTGTCCTGCTTTGATGTAGTTCACAGTCTATTTAAGGATTGCATTGTAGAATTTGATTCTTGTAATTAAATTTAAAAATACTTTATTTCCTATTTAAGCATTATACTTAAAGAAGCATCTTTCCTTAGTAGGATCCTGTGACAGTTTTGCACAGAACAGTTGTAATCTCATTGAACTGTTGTACATTTCTCTTGGGAGCCTTGTGTTACCCTCTGAGCAACTCAAAAATGAGTGGTGGGCTTCCCTGTCTCCTTTAGACTGTCAGGTCTCTAGGAGGGGGCAGAACAGCTGGGGCACTGAACACATGAGGTAACAGGTGTCACCACATTTCTATTCACAGAGAAAAGCAAGGCACAGCTCTTCCCAAGAATATTTCTGGGTTTCACATTCTCTGAACCTCAGAGAAAGAAAACACAACTCTTATTTGCTGTGCCTGTGATTGTGCAAAGCTAGAATGCAGCATGAGGATTGTTTAGCCAAAGTGATGGGGTTTTGTTTCCTTGGCCTGTCAGGGGCAGGTGTGGGTGTGTGTGTTGGGACTGTCACGAGATTCTTTGCCATGTGTGCAGAGTTGAGTGCTTGGCAGATTCAGTTTAGATGTAATGTAATATAGTGTAACATATTTATTTATTTATTTATTTATATATATACTTACTTTATTATACTAAATTTTATTATACTAAATGTATAAATTAAACTTTATTATACTAAATTTATCATACCAAACTACTTTTATTATAATGAAGTAATTATATATTTATATAATATATAATTACTTTATTATAATATTCTATACTATATTACACTATATACTTTATTATACTATATTATTCTATACACTACACAGGGTAGAATAATATAGTATAATAAAGTATATAGTATAATATATAGTATATATGTATATATACTATATATACTTTATTATACTAAATTTTATTATACTAAATGTATAAATTAAACTTTATTATACTAAATTTATTATAAAAATTACTTTATTATAATAAAGTATATATTTATATAATATATAATTACTTTATTATGCTATATTATTCTATACTATATTACACTATATATTTTATTATACTAGATTATTCTATACACTACATAGTATAGAGTAATATAGTATAATAAAGTATATAGTGTAATAGTGTAATATATAGTATATATGTATATGTACTTATATAAATACTTTATTATACTAAATTTTATTGTACTAAATTTATTAATTAAACTTTATTATACCAAATGTATTATACTAAATTATTATAATAAAATAATTATATATTTATATAATATATAATTCCTTTATTTTACTATATTATTCCATACTATATTACACTATAAACTTTATTATACCATATTATTCTATACACTACACAGTATAGGATAATATAGTATAATAAAGTATATAGTGTAATATATAGTATATATGTATATATACTTACATATATACTTACTTTATTATACTAAATTAGTATAATAAAGTAAATATATCTTTTTATAATATTATTTTATTATACTATATTATTCTATACTATATTACACTATATACTTTATTGACTATGTATAGTCGATATATAGAATATAACACTATATTATTCTGTACACTACACAGTGTAGAATAATAGAGTATAATAAAGTATATGGTGTAATATAATGTAATATATAGTATATATGAATCTATACTTATATATATACTTTATTATACTAAATTATTATAATAAAGTAATTATACATTTATATAATTACTTTATTATACTATATTATTCTATATTACACCATATACTTTATTATACTCTATTATTCTATACTCTATGCAGTATAGAATAATATAGTATAATAAACTACACAGTATAACCTAGTATAATAGTGTAATATAGTATAGAATAGTATAGTATACTAAAGTAATGAGTTAGCCTTCTGCTATGAGTGGAATCCTCCTCATCATTCTCTCCCCCTCGCTGGGGGCTGCCTGCAGATGCTGTAGACAGGAGTGTTTATTCTCCTCTCCTTGCTGCCAGGTAATCCCCCAGCTGATCGCCAGGATTGACACCCCCCGGCCGCTGGTGGGGCGGCTCATCCACCAGCTGCTGACAGACATCGGGCGCTACCACCCGCAGGTGAGCCGGGGGTCAGAGCAGCAGTTCTCACAGTGCTGCACAGGGGTCACAGCAAGGGGTAGCAGTGAAGATGGGGGCAGTTTCTGTTGCTGCTGCTGCTGCTTTCACCTCAGCACTTCACATAAAAAGGGAAGGAGGTGAATGAGCCATGCAGCCTGGAAGAACTCTTTGTGTAATGTAATTTAATGTCTGCTGGGCAGTGCAAATCACCTTAAATGTCTGAGAACCTTCCTCACAGGTTTTATCTAAATTTCTTTCCAGTGTGGAATATCACAAAATCCTATGACCTATTTTTGTTCTTCCAGTTTGAAAGAGGCTCTCAATGTCATTCTGCTATTCAGTGAATTAAAGTCTTGACAGCCTGTTGTTGGATCAGAAGAATTTCAGTAGTAAATTCCTATCACTGCTTTTCAGAAGCAAGCTTGCTTCCTCCTGTTGATTCCTAGGGCTAATGTTAATGCTTTGCTAATTATTAATGTAGCTGTTCTTTGGGGTTCTAAAGTATTATTGGTTGCTGTCCCTTGCAGGCTTTGATCTATCCTTTGACTGTGGCCTCTAAATCCACGACCACTGCTCGGCACAATGCTGCAAATAAGATCTTGAAAAACATGTGTGAGCATAGCAACACTCTGGTGCAGCAGGCAATGATGGTGAGTGCTCAGTGTAGCATTGTGTTATGTTGGATGGATGGATGTCAGTTATAGTAACACAAAATGACCATTCATTGTTGATTCTCTTCAAGTGTAATTAATTTGAGGTATTTGCAACTGGTAGAAGTTACAGTATCCATGTAATTTCCAGAGAATGCTTCCATTTTACAATAATTCACACACTAAGTTTTTGTGTTTCCTTATGAATAAATTTAGAGAAGAAATACATGAAAAATCTTTGTTCCATAAAGAGGTGGTTTTGCTTAATGGGAAGTAGAAACAAAACTTACTGAGCATAGCATAGAAAGAGTAATATAATTAATTTGATAAAGATTTCTATGAATAAATGACAAATAATGCTTCAGGCCAAGCTGCACAAACATGTAGAAAATTTCAAAGGTAATAAGAGGTGAGAAAAGCATGGTTGGCTTCTTACAGAAAAAATGTGCCATCACTATGGTTGTAGAAAATTTCAAAGGTAACAAATAAGGTGAGAAAAGCATGGTTGGCTTCTTACAGAAAAAATGTGCCATCACCATGGTTGTTCTTGTGGCTCCCTCTGGCTTCCAGGAATAAATACTTCATAACATTAGAGAAGAGTTTTGCAATTTTAAGTCAGGACCCAGTCCCAGGGATTTCTTTAGAAGTTTAATCTTTTTTTCTGTCCTAAAACAGGTGAGTGAAGAGCTGATTCGTGTGGCCATCCTGTGGCATGAGATGTGGCATGAAGGGTTGGAAGAAGCATCTCGTCTGTATTTTGGAGAAAGAAATGTAAAGGGAATGTTTGAGGTGCTGGAACCACTTCATGCCATGATGGAGCGAGGGCCTCAGACTTTAAAGGAGACATCCTTCAATCAGGTATCAGCAAATGGCCCAGAGGTGTTCTGCAGTAACAGCTGTCCCAGATGTGTTACGAGAACCTTTGCCATTTAACACAAAAAGTGAATCTCTTGGGACTCATTATGTTAGTTGCAGATTTCATTATTGATGTTTATCTTCAGATCTGTGTCACTTTTGGTGACTATAAGAGGCCATGGTAGTCTGAATTGCCCTGGAGTCTTGTATTGGCAGGGTGTCTGATAGGGACAGACTGCTCTGCTGTTAATTATTCTGCTTTGTTCACAGTAAGCACTAGCACAGATAACAGAACTCACTGAGCTTGTAAGCTTACTGTTAAAGGGTGGTTCTAAGCATTCAGTTCCTCCTATAATGAAATCTACTTGTGAGCAATGTTGTTTGATAAATTCAATGCAGATCTTGGATCCAGGAATTCCTGGATCTGCTATAAAAATGCTATAAAATTCTAATCTGCTATAAAAATGTGAGATCAAGTATTTGTAGTGCAGCTTGAAAAGAGACTGATGCTCTTTGTGGGTGTTAAGTGGGCTCCACCTGTTACACTACAATCTGTTGAAATTCATTTTTCTGTTGTTTGAATCCCTAGGCCTATGGCAGGGATCTCATGGAAGCTCAGGAGTGGTGCAGGAAGTATATGAAATCAGGAAATGTCAAAGACCTAACTCAGGCTTGGGATCTCTATTATCATGTGTTCCGACGGATCTCAAAGCAGCTGCCACAGGTGAGGGAGGAGATTCAGATCTTTGTGGGTCTTACAGTGCAAGGTGTCAGTATACCAACCTTTGCTTTATGTTTTCTGGTTATTCAAAACATACTAATTAGGTATTCTGGAAATAACTGCATAGGGTTTGCTGCAATTTTTGTGTTTATGCACCAATTCCTGCAAATACCTGAAGTATTGGTCACGGCCTGAACTGTTTTAGGTCCCTTGACAGCATGAACACTTCAGATGCTCCTGTGAGATTGAACTGAAATTCTAAGGGGTTGTATTTCTTTTGGTTTTGGTAGCTCACTTCTTTGGAGCTCCAGTATGTGTCACCAAAACTCTTGATGTGCCGGGATCTGGAGTTGGCAGTGCCAGGGACGTACGACCCCAACCAGCCCATCATCCGGATCCAGTCCATCGCTCCCTCACTGCAGGTCATCACCTCCAAGCAGAGACCCAGGAAGCTGACATTAATGGGTGAGACAGAGCAGTTTTCACTTTGCTATTCCAGTATTTAAACAGTTGTTGCTCTTAGGTCCAACTATATATTTACCTCTACAACCTTTCCTTTCAGGTGAAGTTTTTCTTAATCGGTCAAATGTAGCCACGATATTTTCTGAAAAATCCTTTCCTTAGGATTTTTTCTCCTGAGAACCTGAGAGGCCTCAGGAACAAAATGTAAACAATTATTATCTGCTGCTGTGGAATGCAACAGGTGCATCTGTGATTGGCCCATGTTGGTTGTTTCTAATTAATGGCCAATCACAGCTGGCTCAGACTCTCTGTCCGAGACACAAGCCTTTGTTATTCATTCTTTCGTTTTCTATTCTTAGCCAGCCTTCTGATGAAATCCTTTCTTCTATTCTTTTAGTATAGTTTTAATGTAATATATATCATAAAATAATAAATCAGCCTTCTGAAACATGGAGTCAGATCCTCATCTCTTCTCTCATCCTCAGACCCCTGTGAACACCGTCACAGTCTGACTGCCACACTTTCCACTTTTGGGTGCATGTGTGTTTATTCCTGTCTGTTTATTCAATGAGAATAAACTTTTGTGCCCTAATTCTTTTTGCAGGAAGCAATGGCCATGAGTTTGTATTCCTTCTGAAAGGCCACGAAGACCTTCGCCAAGATGAAAGAGTGATGCAGCTTTTTGGGTTGGTCAACACTCTGTTAGCAAATGACCCAACTTCTCTTCGTAAAAACCTCAGGTGTGTGCTCGGTGTAATCACTGAAAATGCTTCTGCATTTGTGACTCCTTACACAGCTGCAGCTTTGCAAGTAAACCTTGGCACAAGCAGTGGTGTTGGGAAGAAATGGCAAATCTTGGAACTAAGTTAATTAAAAAGGAAACCAGCGTTCATAGAAATCAAGCATGGAGGAAATGTATCAGAAGGGATTGTTTGTTTTATTTAATTGAAGTCCTGTCTTGTAAATTGTTATGGTCTTTGAAGCAATGCCTATTTCAAGACACCTTGAGCACTTAGGAGCCTGAGAATGGGGTTTTGCCAAAGATTTTTATTTTAGTCTCTAAATAGCTTGGTGAAGAGTCACTGAGTGCAATTCTGCAGTGTCTTCCAAGCAAGAACACATCAAATATCCTGTGCAGATAACAGATCACTGTGGGTGACATAGCACGTACCTTCTGAAAGAAGCCTTTCAGTGAAAACCACATAAACTTTGAGCTTGTCTGTGGATTACCTGGCAACAATCTGTGCAAAATGTGTGTTTGAAATCTCTTTGAAAAGACAAGCAGAGCAATATTTGACAATTTGGACCGGAATCAGATTTAACAGTAGTTGTTTTAAACATCTCAAATATTAAGTTACAATCTACAACAATTTGAGCTGTGATTTTCTATTTTTTCCCACAGCATCCAGAGATATGCTGTCATTCCACTGTCTACAAATTCAGGATTAATTGGCTGGGTGCCCCACTGTGACACCCTGCACGCTCTTATCAGGGACTACAGGGAGAAGAAAAAGATCCTGCTCAACATCGAGCACCGCATCATGCTCAGGGTAAGGAGCAAAGGTTCTGGTACATTCTTTTAGCCCACCAGTGTCTTAGTGAAGGAAAACTATGCAAGGCTTCTTCCTCTGCCTCTTTTCTGATTGTTACAATAAATAAAACATATTTAGATGAGAGTTAGTGAGCACAAGGTGTTGCTATTTGATAAGTGGTGTGTGTTGGGAATTTTGCATGGCTGTGACGTGTCTCGTACAAGGTGCTGTGCTGCTGGAATTACAAACATTGTGTCTAAGCAGCAGGACCAAAATTGGGCAGATTGGAGAAAGTGAACACTACAAGAAAATTTGAAATCTCCTGTCAAAAAGGAAAGCCCAGGAGACTTATTTGGATAATGGTTTTTGAAAAATACTTACCTGTGCAGATTTTTAGTTCAATAGGGCTGTGGGCTGCTGACTTTGTGGATACTAAATCATTTGCTATCCCATTTAAAAACAATTCTTCACTGTTATGTGATTATCTCACTGTGTTTGAAACAAACTGGTCAGTTTAAGTATAAACTTGATATGAAATTATTTGTGATGACTGTGTTTCTCACAGTACAACCAGAAGCTACTGGAAGTGGCTTTTTAACTTGCTGAATGTCACTTCTGAATTACAGATGGCTCCAGACTATGACCACCTGACTCTGATGCAGAAAGTAGAAGTATTTGAACATGCTGTCAATAACACAGCTGGGGATGACCTTGCCAAACTGCTGTGGTTAAAAAGTCCAAGCTCAGAGGTGAGTGCAACACCAGAACTGGCAAACAGCAGAGTGTGCAATTATCTTCTCTGCAGAAAGAGTGAGAGATGGAGTTTATTTATCCTAAACCCCAGCTGTATCACTGCAGAACATGTATTTTGGTTTATTTTTTGTATTTTTAAATTTTATTTTATTTTTAATTTATTTTGGGTTTCTTTGTATTTTGTTTATTTCTATTTTGTCTCCACTTTAGGTATGGTTTGACAGAAGAACAAATTACACCCGTTCACTGGCTGTGATGTCAATGGTTGGGTACATTTTGGGCCTTGGGGACAGGTAAGTAAAGCTGTAAAGGTTTCTTTTATTTAAAAACAGAGATTGTGAAGGCATCAGTTCATTCCTGAATCTGTTCTGTTCTTGTGATAACATCTTCCATTGTGGTTTCTGCTGAGTTGTAGTGATACCATCTTTCAGGTCTTAATTATTTTTATATATAATATAATATAATATAATATAATATAATATAATATAATATAATATAATATAATATAATATTATATAATATTATATTATATTATATTATATTATATTATATTATATTATATTATATTATATTATATATGCTGTTATTTTCAGCACTACAGGTATGAAATGCAATTTGTGTATCTTGAGTACAAGTAAGACCTTCTTCCTTTTTGAAGTGAATGCACATGGAACTACATTAAGGACCACCACAAGTTCTAATTTTGCCCTTTCACAGAATGGGAAATCTTTCTCCATCCATTTTGTTAACAATATAACTTCCAAAATACTTTTAAAGACAATGTATATTTGATTTAAAGTCTCTAACA
The DNA here is from genome assembly GCF_027887145.1 of Ammospiza caudacuta. Lineage (NCBI taxonomy): Eukaryota > Metazoa > Chordata > Aves > Passeriformes > Passerellidae > Ammospiza > Ammospiza caudacuta. Next base: position 5,336,421 of record NC_080614.1, on the reverse strand, counting down.
TGAAGTTATAAACCTTTGAAAATTGAATTAAGACAAAATTGGAAGATGTAAGCATGAATTCAGCACTGTAGTTTTGCTAGTCTGGATTGATTTTCTTCTCTGTTGGTGGTAAAACAATTTGTGTTACTTCAAGTGCAGCATAATGCATTACATTTTTCTACACTAAAAAAAAAAGAAAAAGCATAAAACAAGTGGAAAAATTTATCCTAACTGAAAAATAAATATTCATATCCAAGAAAGGTACTGATCATTCTTGCCCAGGAGGTTATTTATCTTCCAAGATGAGAAAATCTCTTACTTGTGAGAGGTAATTACAAAACACACTGTCAGGAAAGTTTCCTGGTCATCCTGAGATTGAAGATCTCAGACAAGCAAGCTACCACTGGCTGCTCTTGTTTATGAAGATAAATATATTGAAGCTGCTGTGATTTACTTTGGGTTTTTTGTAATGGTCTGTCACTGATGGTCTGGTTTTTGTCCCACTCCTTCACCAAAGACACCCTTCCAATCTGATGTTAGACAGACTGAGTGGAAAGATCCTGCATATCGACTTTGGGGACTGTTTTGAGGTAAGCCTGTGTATTTGGACATGACATTTTCAGTAATATTTCACATTTTCTGGTGGAACAGAAATTAATCTATAAGCCAGGACAAACTGACCTTGGAGTCTGATCCTGGGCAAACCCTTTGGCTCTCTTTTGAGCCTCCCTTTATCTGTCTGTAAAATAAAAGACACTTTATCTCAGAAGCATGTCATGGGGATTATGTGACCACTGGAACAAGCAAAGAAATGTTAATGGAAGTTTCATGGAAGTGTCCATGAAATTTCACTTCCATTAAATTTCTTGGAGCAATTTAAGCTGCTGATAGGCAGTCTGTGTTGCTGGGCACTTGAGTTTTCCCTTTGTTATCAAATTTATCATCCAGCTTCTCTGAGTAATTTGTGAAAACTGAGGAACATAGAACTGTGACTTTATTTCCTATTTGGAATAAAACCTTCAAGATTGTAGCAAAAAGATCCCAGTACTTAATACTGGGATCTTAATGCTGGGTTAGGTTAAAAGTTAATTTTTAATAACTTTTTTAAAGTAAGTTAGCTATTAATTTACTTGGTCTCCATCATCATGTGTTTAGGTTGCAATGACAAGAGAAAAGTTCCCTGAGAAGATTCCATTTAGATTAACAAGGATGCTGACAAATGCTATGGAGGTAAGAATTCCCTCTGATTTGGAGGGGACTGTTCCTAGGGAAAATGGCAACCATTTCTCAGTTTCTCATGGGTTTTTTTTGTTGTGGCTAAACTTTTCCACTCCTTAAGAACCTGAGGTGTTAATATTTAAGCTTGGTTTTCTGTGAGTTAACGTTGCCTGTGATATCTGCAGTACATTACAGTGCAAAGCAACTTTTTAGTTAGAAAATAAAGTACCCTGAAATTCCTCTAATTTCTTAGGCCTTCCTTAGTTTCCCCATTTCAAACAGCTGTTTCTATCAAGCAGACACAGTCAGTTGCATGGTACTTTATAAAGATCATCCTCATGGAGGAGAGAGCTTCTTAGTTTGTAATTAATGTATGTCTTCTATTAATGAACAAAGCATAGACAACTCCAGTTCCAAGCTACTTCCTGCTCCCTAAGTGTTGCAGAGTGAACAAAGCTGTTGATTCACTTCTTCTCCTTCCAAAGGTGACAGGCCTTGATGGGAACTATAGGATCACCTGTCACACAGTGATGGAGGTGCTGCGTGAGCACAAGGACAGTGTCATGGCTGTGCTGGAGGCCTTTGTCTATGATCCCTTGTTGAATTGGAGATTGATGGACAGTAAGTGATTCTGATAAAATACTGACAGCAAGAGAATATGCATACAAGAAATCAAGAAGCCTGAAATCCAGTGTGTTTTCAAACAATCTGATCTAACTGTTAGTTTGCATGTGCTATTGCTGTGTGCACACAGTTTTAGGGATTTTAATATGAAATGACAGCAGTGATCAGGAAATGGAAATTATTTTCAGGTGACATCAAATCTGGAGAAGGAGAAAGGCAACCAAATCTGTATTTTTTGTGGACAAATTTGCTCTGAAACACTGCAACTGCAGTTCATCCTTTCCAACTCCTTGTTTTCTTGCAGCAAATACAAAGGGCAATAAGCGCTCCCGAACAAGAACAGACTCCTACTCAACCAGTCAGTCAGTAGGTGAGTAGAAAAGATGGAAGATGTCACAAATATGCTCTTCAAATTAGCTGATTACCAGTCTTGCTAATGTTTCCAGAAGAATATTTCAGCTGCTTTTAAGCTTCATATTTATGCTTTTGTTGTTTTCAATAGAAATGTTGGACAGTGTGGAATTGGGCGAGACATCCCATAAAAAAACTGGAACCACAGTGCCTGAATCCATCCATTCCTTCAGTGAGTTTCATTGTTGTTTCTATACTGATCCAGAAACTGTTCTTAGATCAGAAAATTTCATCATTATCCAAATGCAATTATATGAGATGGGACAGATAGAGTCTCTTGTCAGCATAAAAATTATCTATGTTCTCAGGTCCCACGAAGAGTTGTATCTGTAGAAAATGCATCTAGGTTTGCTCTCAAAATAGTATTTGGAAAGGGCACATCTAACAGCAGTACAAATGCTTTTATTGCTCAGATGAAGTGCTTATTCTGTGTCCTGTTTCTCTCTTTTAGTAGGAGATGGTCTGGTGAAGCCAGAAGCCCTAAATAAGAAGGCAATTCAGATCATCAACAGGGTTCGAGATAAGCTCACTGGTGAGTGTTTGGTTTTGTTTATATAAAAGACACTTAAATTCTAATGGATCAGCACTGTCCTTGGTGTTTGTATTTCGTATTAAACCTTTAATTTAGCATATTCTGATTAAGTGGATGAGGCCATTTTCCTGGTTTTGTCCAAAACCCAAGTACTCTGCCTGCATTTAGATGCAAATAAGTTTGAACTGAAAAGTACAGAGGTGTTTGTAACTACAAAGACTTAATATTTTGCATGTATTAGCTGGTTAGTGAAAGTTGATTTTCTACTGTCCTGGCTTCATGGTTTGCAGTATTTAGTTGCAAAATTTTACACTTTTAAAGTTTATAAGAAACTACTCCCCACCTGGCAGAAAATGTACTGAAGGGATTAGGACCAGGATTTGTGACTCCTTATGTGGTTTTTTTCATCCTTTAATTTCAAAGGCCGAGACTTCTCTCATGACGAAACTCTCGACGTACCCACACAAGTAGAACTGCTTATCAAACAAGCAACTTCTCACGAGAACCTGTGCCAGTGCTACATTGGATGGTGAGTTTGTCACTCAGCTAACCTGGAAAAACTCCTCTGGAACAGTCTGAGCAGGGAACTGCTAAAGAGAACCTCACTGGAGCTGTTTATTTGTAGGAGCCATAGCACATTCTGCATCTGATCTGGTAGATTCTGCAATCCCATGGCAATAGACACAGACAGTGTCTAGGAAGTAGATTGCCATAGACAGTCCTCTAGGAAATCTGCTGTTATAAGTAGTGACAAGGGTTTTACATTTTAAATGTTTGAAATAAGCTACACTGAAGGATAAAACAGAGATGATTTAGTGTCATTTTGAGAGTTAGATAACTTAGAACTCTGCTTAAGGAAATAAATCTCTTTCCTGCTAATGTTTAAAAGTGATAAAGATCGCCTGGCACCTTTGCCTGTGCTCACATGGTGCCTAGTGTGTATGGAATCTCAGTCCTTCTCAGTGTTGTCTTTGTGAAACTACATGCAAGTCAACTTTATTACAATATCTTTATTTTCTTTAGGTGTCCTTTCTGGTAACAGGAGATTCCAGAGTATGCACAGCCTTTTATTCTGGAGGCTTTTTCACTCCAAACTTGCTCTTCTACAAACACGAATGGAACGTTGGACTGAAATACAGCCTTTGTCAAATATTTTTAAATGTAAATGAAAAGAGTTATTGTATATCAAAAGTTGGTGTAAGCCAATGTATAGCTGCTGTTGGAAAAACAAGCTGTCTGAAACAAAACACTTGATTTGGGTTTCCAGGACAGTGAAGACTGATTGTACCACAGATGTCTATGGTTCCACTTTGTCTTTGGGGAACTGGAGATCCATTGAACATAACTATACGGGTTTTCACTCACTTTGCAATGTAACTAAGTAACTTGCAGATTAATTATTGCCCTGTCATTCCTGTTGATGTGGGTGCAGTCAGCTACATGCGCTTGTGCAGGAGGCTTCATTTAGGTTTGGGGGGAGCTGCATAACTGGAAAGAGAGATAAGTAGAATTTTACCATTGTTTCCTCCTGTACCTTGTTTTCAAACTTGATTCTTGGCCCAAAATTGGAAATTGTCTATCTGCTCATTACACTAGTTCAGGATTTGTGTTTCTGACTAGATCAGGGTTTTGAGCACATCCAAGATTTGAAAACCTTGAGCCTGAGCAAAGTTGGGGTGCCTCTGTGCAGAGTGATCGGTGGCACATTGGATGCAGGGTACAAATAAACCACTTAGGAGCCTCCTGCAGTGTCTGGGTTAAAAAGCAGTGTTGGGAAATAACTAGGGAAAGTTAGGGTTTGGCACAGGAGGCAGATGGGGGAGAACTGGTTGTAACTTGAAATGGAAAATAATGGCTATTAAACATGAGGTTGAAGGTGAAGTCATGATTTATGAATTAAAAATATTAAAAACAATGCACAAAATACAACAGAGTAGCCATGTTTAGATGCCATGTTGTATTTGCATATTTTTGTGCCAATAAATTACATCAAAATGTAAACACTTTGGCTGTGTTCTTGTTTATTCCTAAGTCTTTCTTAGGCAGGGACAGGGAAGCAGATTACAATTTTTTTTTTAAGGTTCCTGTTGCCATTGATTTGTCTTTTTGTACATCACTTCAGGTCATTGGCTTTATTTCCCTTCTGACAGCAGCTCAATTAAGTCTGTCAGTTGTATAAACAAACTGTGACTGTGCAACCCCAAAATTTTTGTTTTCCAGAAGATGAGATGTCATCTGTGTGATAAGAACATCAGTTTCCTTGGGCTCAGGGGCACAGCATGGAGTGTTGGATGGGATTCCCTGGGCTTCCCCAGCTGCTTGTGCAAATGCTGCACTGCAAAAATGGGAAATGGGCAGGTGGCAGTCACAAATTTGGGTATTGGCCCTTGCCCCTTTCTGGGCATTGGTGTGGCTATCAAGGACACAATATAAGAAAGATTTTTAAGCCCTTAGAATGTACAAAGAAGGGACACAAAGATGGGAAGAGGAGCCACTGAGGGTCCTTGGTCTGTTCAGCCTGGAGGAGACTGAGCGGAGACTAATGGCAGTCTGGATCTTCCTCCTGAGGGGAAGAGGATGAGCACACATTGATCTTTGCTCTGTGGTGACAGGACCAGGACCAGGGAACGGCTGGAGCTGTGTCAGGGGAGTTTTAGGCTGGACATCAGGAAAAGGTGAAAAGGTTCTTTCGCCGGAGGGTGGTGGGGCACTGAACAGGCTCCCCAGGGAATGGGCACTGCCCAAGGCTGCCAGAACTCCAGGAGCATTTGGACAACGTTCTCAGGTGGGATTGTCGGGATGTCCAAGAGTTGATGATCCCTCTGGGTCCCTTCCCTTCTGGTGCTGGGTGTTTATTTGGGAAAAGGCCGAATGTGCCGCACCGCAGCCCGGCCGGGCCGGGCGGCCTTCAGGGCTCCCCTCAGCGCCTTCCTCCCGCCCCGCCCGGGGCTGTCCTGCCCCGTCCTGCCGCTGGGGGCGCGTGCGCTCCCCGCTCTTCGCTCCCCCTTCCGGCCGCCAGCGCTGCGCTCTCGCGACTGCGCCCGATTCTCGCGACAGCGCCGCGCGTCAACATGGCGGCAGCCGGCCGTGAGGGGAGCCCGGCGGGGCAGGCGGGCAGCTCCAGGATGCCCGCGGGCACGGAGGGAAGCAGCACCATGTCGGCCATGCCCGGCTTCGACAGCCCCGACGCCTTCGTCAAGGTGCGGTGGGAGAGGGGCAGGGGGGGCGGGCGGGGCACTGCCGCTCCCGGCGTGCCGTGTGCGCTCGGGCCATGCCGGGAGCTGTAGTCCTGTCCCGCGGGGGCCGCGTGGGGATCCCAGCCGGAGCGGGAGGCACCTGTAGGGTGTCCCCAATGGCAGGAGGAGGGTGTGGGCCAGGCCGGCGGCTGCGGGGGCCAGAGGGGTGTATCGGGACCTGTTACCGGCCTGGGTCGGGCCCTGGCCTTGTCAGCCACCGGGTGTTCCTGGAAATGCCGGTGAATGGGGACCCTCGTGAGGGCTTGTCGCCATGCGAATTGTCCCATGCCTTATAAATGGCAGCGTTAGCCCCCGTGTGTTTTACCTGTGCACGATGCTGATGCCGGAGAGGGAATGGCTGCCAGATCACAAATAGGAAGCGTTGCAGGGATTTGGGGTGTTTTGTTAGAGTAATAAAGTAATTATCTGCGTTCCTGCTGCTTTAGAACTGTAGAATACTCTTAGTTGGAAGGCTCCCACAAGGATCTTCCAGGAGTCCAGCTCCTGGCTCTGCACAGACACCTCCACAATCCGACCTTGTGCCTGAGAGGATTTTCCTAAAGCTCTTGGAGCTCTGGCAGCCTTGGGGCCATGACCATTCCCTGGGGAGCCTGTTCAGTGCCTGAACACTGGAGGATGATCAGTAGTAGTTTTATAATCATTTAGTAGTTCTATAATGAAGTTTTTGGACTTTCATTATTTAAAGCGATCTAAATGTGAAAAACGGCAATCCTTTTTTTTTAATTTTTTTTAAAGTTTAATAGTAATAAAATGGCTATAAAAATAGTAATACAATTAGAGTAATAATAATTTGGACAATTTGAATTAGGACAATATGAGGCAATAAAGACAAAGAGTTAGGGATGGCCGGGTACCTTTTTCTGGGCAGCACAAGCCCGAAAAAGGACCCACGTTAACAGAGGATTAACCCTTAAAAGCAACAGCCTGTTGCATATTCATACACCTCATACATGATGCATAAATTCCATTCAAACAGAGGATTCTGTCTGGTCATCATCAACTTCTTCCTCTGAATCCTAACAGCACCTTTGAGGTGGGAAGAAGTTAATTTCTTCTGATAATGGAGCAATACATTCTTTTTCTCTGAAAGATTCAGGTGTCCTGTGGCTGCTATCTTGCTGCGAGTCCTTCCTTTAAAAAAAGTATCTTACATAGCATAATTTCTACTTTAACATTTTGTTATAACCTAAAACTATATTTAACATAGTACTTCAAAGAATTAATACAGCATCACTTTCTACCACAACACATATAATATTCATTTGAATATTTGCAAAAAGCCAGTCATAAAATACACATTTTTCACACTAAATAACTATGTGAAGTTACTCCTAGTGCAAAACCACACATTAGAACCACGCAGTTCCAACCAACCAGGCAAAGTGCATTTCTACCAAAGAGTATCCTGAGTAAACACAAACAAAACACTGACAAAAAGCCGATAACGTTGCTCTTTCACAGTATGCTCTCGGCACAGTGGTGGCTGCAACAAAGGCATCCAACGGGCTCCCCCAGCCTGGAGATGAGTACGATTTCTACTGCAGCTTCCCTGGGTTCCGCGCCTACTGCAGCACCCAGAGCGACCGCCTGCTCCGCTGGTAAGGGCCCTGCTGTGTGGGATCTCAGCACCTCAGGACTGAGGTGCAGAGTGGCCGAGACCACCCTTGGGGGGCTCGGGAGTCCTGGAATGTTGCCAGAAGTGTCTGGTGGCTGGACTTTGATCCTACACAGGAGACGACACCTGTATGAGGATAGGAGGAATTCACTGGGGTAAATGGTGAAGGGATAAGTTAATTAGAGTGTAAGACACAGGGTTTAGGATTTCTGTACAGGGGGGTCTAAAGAAGTAAGATGGAGGAATTGGGGCGTGTCCTGTCCTTCTTCTTCTTCTTCTTGGCCTCCATCTTCTGTGGTGATGGTGGCACTTTGGGATTGGTTATTACTAGAAGTGCACCGGTTAATAAGGGTAAAAGGTATTGGGGAAAAATGATAAATATTGTACACGTAACTTCGGGTATAAAGATAAGTGACCGCCCCGGGGGCTCGCAGTGTGCTCATGGCTGGCTTGCTGTGCAGACCTCTGTCGGGCTGAGAGAAAATCTTTTAGATAAACAATTAATAAACACCGAGACCGAGAAAAGATCAGAAGTCTCTTCTTGTCCTTTGAAGCGCGGGCTGTCCAAGGCCACCCTGGGCCTTTCCAGGCCACCTAAACAGCCGAGAAACCGACACTGCTGCACCTCGGGGCTGCTGCTGACAGCTGGCAGTCCAAACCAGAGGGCAGCCCCTTCTTTGGCACCTTCAAACATGTTAAAGAGCTGGTTTATTTCATACATCCAGTTTTAGCTGCTTCTCTAGCACTTGGCAGCTGAAGTGGCAAGCTTAAAGAGGGCATTTCATTACATTGCCATGAGGAGCTGTGCAGAGAGGAGCACCTGATACTGAACACATTAGTCTGTCCATTTTAAAAGTCGTGTTTGTGAGAACCTAATTCTAACACTTTAATACTGTATAGTTGCTTTTTCTTTTACTGCTCATGTGATGATATCTATAATTTGATTTCTTTTCATGTGATGATATCTATAATTTGACTTCTTTAAAGCGTAGAAACTGTAAGAGTAGAAACTATAAAGTGTAGAACTGTAAAGTGTAGAAACTGTAATTTGACTTCTTTAAAGTATAAGAAACTGTAAGAGAACTGGATGTTTTAATGTTTAGATAGCCTGCATTCAGATTGCTGACAGCTTTTCTGTTCTCTTGCAAGCATGAGCCAGGTGATGCAGTACCACGGCTGCCGGAGCCTCTTGCAAGATTCCAGCAAAGTGACAGGGCTGGAAGATAAATTTGATATGCTGGTTGACTCCAATGATGTCATTCTTGAAAGAGTGGTAAGCAAATTATTTCTGGATGTGGTTCTTAAAAAGTGTTCTGTTGCCACAAGTTTTCTTTTTTTTTGTTGCAAGAACTTCAGTGGCACAGCTTCCACAATTAGTCACTATTTCCTCAATTTTATGTATTCCCTTTTTATTTTAAAAACCCCAAGTGTATTCCCTTTTTATTTTAAAAACCCTTCCAAATGCCAGGCCAGAGATCACAGCAGCTAAGGTAGGAGAGCCAAGGGGAGGGAAGGTAATATGGGGTGTGTGAGGAAACTAAATGCAGTTTGACATAAAATCCTCACAGCCTGAGAACATGTCTGTATATTTGAGAGTGCTTCTCTGAGGAAACTCTTCCCCCTGATCTTCAACATACTCCTCCCATGTTTGTCTGTCTTGTGTTGCACAGAATTTGGGGGAGATGGCTATGGAGATACCTACCTACATGATTTTCTTTACTCAGTCTGACTAGAGTGTCTAAGTGTGGTGATTTAACAGGTGCTTCACATTGTTTTTCTGGATTTTAGAGTATTTTATTGGATGAAGCATCAGGAGTGAATAGAAACCAGCAGCCAGTCCTGCCAGCTGGGTTACAGCCCCCACAGATGATTGTTTCCAGCTGGAACCGTAAGGTGAGGCCCCCATGCTCAGTTTGGCTGTGTTAGCTCAGCTGTTCTCCCAGCTGTTCTCCCAGCTGTTCTCCCAGCTGTTCTCCCAGCTGTTCTACCAGCTGTTCTACCAGCTGTTCTACCAGTTCTCCAGTGGAGTTGAGTAGTTAAATGTTCCCTCATGTTTTTTCACACATTCTAAGTACCTCTCTCTTTTTCTCTTTTTCCTATTCATTCAAACTTGGTTCTGAAATCTTTATTCTTTCAATTGCCATTCCAGTTTCACATGCTCAACAGCCTTTCCTGTGCCTATGAATTCAGGATCTTGAGTCCCAACTTTTTTTCCTTACTAAAAAAAAGTTACTCAGTTTGAAATGTGGGATATAACTCCTCTGAATTGTTTTCCTCCTCTGAGGAAAACAATATCTGGTAAATCATGTTGGTTTTACCTCTGTTTATTTATTTTTTTTTTAAATAGGCAGGAGAATACCACAAAAGATCTCAGTCTGAAACATTCCGACTGCTTCATGCCAAGAATATTTCTCGACCGCAGCTGAAGTTTCGTGAAAAGATTGACAATTCCAACACTCCCTTTGTACCTAAAATTTATATCAAACCAAATGCTTTGAAGCCTTTGCCTGAAGGTAAGGGGTTTATTTTTGGGGGGGTAATTTGTTGCAAGTATTTGACACAAACCTGCCCTCACAGTCTAGAGGAGAAATCACAGACTATAAAAACAAGTAGCAAGAGATGTTGAACGTTTGGGTGTAGTGATCTTGGTGACACTGTTGTTTCCATATCTGTCATGACAGGGTAGATCAGCAAACAGCATCTTCTTGCTGGTATACAGCAAATAATCTGTTCCAAACAGATAATCTGCTGCTGCTTTTTACCACCTTGAACATGCATGAGAGTCACTTTTGCATGAGAAGTCTTGATTAGACTAGTTGGCTCTACAGATATTCTTTCAGATGGATGAGCTGCAGTATGTATATGAGGACATCTACCTTTGGTTCTGGTGCTTTTCAAAGCTGTCAGGAATACATTCTGCTGCTGCCAGTTCATCTGTATTCTGCACTGCTGCAGTTGTAGTTTCAGTAACCAGGAATGATTGAAAAATTTTTCTGAAGATTTTTCAATTTCCATCCAAGCTTTTAAGCCAAAACCACCTCGTGTCTTCCTAAAAACAGCCAAGTAACTGAGTTGTTATTTCAGGTACAAAATGACAGCAAAAGCAGCAGCACTAAATTAAGATTTTTGATACTGTGTAAACTCTTGTGGTGGGTGGAGGGGGAGATAGTAGTAGGCTGAGAACATGTTGTGTGGGGGACCTAGTCCAGTTATTCCATATTGGTTATTCAGCCCTCACAAAAAGTGGACGGCAGAGAAAGGAGCGCCCTGAGGACTTGGATGTGCCAGCTGCTTTGGCAGACTTCATACATCAGCAGAGGACGCAGAAAACTGAGCAAGACATGTAAGAAACTAACCTGCCAGCAAGGTGCTTGGAGTCCCCTGGGTGAACCTGTGTGCTCAGATTGTGCTGATGCTCATCATGTATAACAGTTCTGCATGTGTTTGTGGCCACGCTACATTGTATGTGATTTGCTTTAGACCTCTGCAGTTACATTAATCTGCTTTAAAAGAGACAGAATAGGGAAACAGCCATAGCTCTCAAAGCCTCTGTGCTCTGTCCTCATAAAGAGGACTGGAATTTAGTCTCTGTGTGTCTCTTCCTAATTTCCACAGGTTTGCTCACCCTTACCAGTATGAACTGGAGCATTTTTCTCCACCAGACGAAGTTCTCAAGAAACCTGAACTCCAGGTTGGTGCCCACTTTAATTTTGAGCTACAGATTTAGTACATTTAAAGCCATAATGATAAATTTCATGTTTGAGGGTGGAGGTTGGGATTGGGAGTTGACAATGAATGTACCATGCCTAATTCATTTGCTCTGCCAGATGTACAGGCCCATTGAGGAAACACCCTGTCATTTTATCACCACACTGGATGAGCTGGTAGAACTAAATGAAAAGCTTATGACTTGTAAAGAATTTGCCTTGGACTTAGAGGTAATCCAGTTGCATTTTATATTTAGAAGTTACACATGTACTTTTAGGAGCTAGGAGACCATTATATTCTTCTCATGGTGGGGTGGGGTGGGGGGTGGTTTTCTCCTGGGTTTTGTACTCCCTGATATGAAAAGACAGTTCCTGACATAATATCTGTCTGATATTATCTATAAGGTTGAATTAAACTGTGTCAGTATTAGAAGTTTTCCAATGGCAGGGCTGCCTGTGCACTTCTTAGTGAATTTGATCTTCTTTCAATTAATCCTTGTTTTTTTAATGTCATCTTAGTCACTGCAAAGAGAAAGTTTGTTCATCCAGTGTCTTTTTTTCTAAAAGAGGTCTTGTTGCTCTTTCTTCCCTCATTTAGAATGCCATTTTATTTTATAGTATTTATTTATTTTATAGTATTGTTTCTGTAATGAATCCCAGCTTCCATCTCTCTTCCCTGTTACCAGCACCACTCCTACAGAACCTTCCTTGGCTTGACGTGTCTGATGCAGATTTCCACCCGAACAGAAGATTTCATCATTGATACACTGGAACTGCGCAGTGACATGAACATCCTCAATGAGACCTTCACAGACCCTGCAATTGTGAAGGTCAGCTGCAAGATTCACCAGATTTTTTAAAAAAAATATTATTATTATTGTTTTAGTTTAAGCTTTCTTACAGTTAAAATCACACTGTGTGCTCAGTTTTGATCACTCGATTTAAACTTTCTTATAATTAAAACTACACTGTGTGCTCGGTCTTGATCACTTGATTCTGCTTTCACTATAATTTGTTCAGGAGCTTCATTTCTTGATGTGAATTGCTTGCCAGATGCATTTATTTAGTAGTTCTATACTTAACAGTAAAAAACAGAGAAAAGAAATCTAGACACATGAGTATGAAAGCACAGCACTACCAGCCTGGAGTAGAAATGTTCTTCGTATCATCCCCAAATTTTTATGCTTTTCAAGGTCCTTCATGGTGCTGATTCAGATGTGGAATGGCTGCAAAGAGACTTTGGTCTGTACTTGGTGAATGTGTTTGATACTCACCAAGCTGCTCGTCTCCTCAATCTTGGCAGACATTCTTTGGATCACTTGCTGAAGCTGTATTGCAATGTAGATGCTGACAAGAAATACCAGCTGGCTGACTGGAGAATACGGTAAAAACTGACCCTCAGATGGGCTGGAGCTGCAAGGTAGCACTTCTCCTTGTTTGCATTGCTAGAGCTTCTTCTTGCACGAAAAATTATGGGTTAGTCTCAAATTGAATGAGCACAGCATTTACCTGGCTGTGCCCAAAGTTTTTGAGTATTACATTTTCCCACTTTTTTAAAATTAAATTAGGTCTTTTTGGAAAGATCTTCAAAGATGAAGTAATGAAAATCTGGAAGCCCACTTCTTAGGAACAGTTCTTAATCACTACAGTGTTACAGAGACAGTATTTGCTCCTCTAGTGCCCCCACAAAAACATTTAATAACCTGTGCCAGGCAGAGCAGATGGTGTTGGAGCAGTGATCTTGACTATGCAGGTGCACCCTGCCCACCTCAGAGATCTCAAGTGTACTTTTGTAGGCTCTGCAGAGAGAAGAGGGCTATGACAAATACCATAGCAAGCACTTGTGCCACATGATTTAGCTACACATCAATCCTGCTCTCCAGCACACAAACAAGGATGTGAACTGGACAGTGCACAGCATTTTACTGCTGGTCCCTAACCAATCCTGCAGTACCAAAACAGATTTTCCATGTTAGCTCTTGGCATGTTTCATATGCATTTTACCCTAATATGCCTTTTAAGAGAAAACTAACAGTTTCTTTAAGAGAAAAGTAACAGTTTTAAGAGAAAAGTAACAGTTTGGCAGGACAGCTGAAATATGTTGGTGTAATTCTGGCTCTTTTTGTAGCCCTTTGCCAGAAGAAATGATCCGGTATGCCCGTGAGGACACTCACTACCTGCTCTACATCTATGATAAAGTCAGGGAGCTGCTGTGGGAGAGAGGGAAGGAACAGCCCACACAGCTGCAGGTTGTGTGGCAGCGCAGCAGGGACATCTGCCTAAAGGTAAAGCTTCACCTGCTTTGATTACCTGCACCTATTCTATGTCTTTTTCTTTTTGTGTGTCTGAAAACATCTGCATGTACTCTCAGTCATGTGCAGTCACTTTCACCAGTTATGGTCCTTGGACTCAGATGCCTTCCTGCTCTTTTTTGAATGTTAGTATTCCTTGGCCTCACAATGCATTCAGGTGTGTCTTTTCTAAGAGATTTGTTACACTTCTGGTTCTGCTGGATGTTCCTAGAAGTTCAAAGCCTCATGGAGCTGCATTCATAGACAACTATATGGTGCCTGTGGAAAACACTTTGTGTGATGTAGTAAAGCTTGATGATAGTAAAGCTGCTCCTGATTTTGATGAGGGTGGATTTCCCCTGACAATGGATGAGATGTGTGTTTTTCAGGAATAGGCTCCTACCAATAGTTTAGGATAAAAAGCTGAAAGACACATTGTACCTGAGTGAATTTAGTAAAGACACATTGTACCTGAGTGAATTGAGTCCCCTGATGTCCGTGTGAGACTCTATGTCTGAGAGAGGCAAAACAGAAAGCTCACAAGTGCTTCTTTTTTTCTTATCCAGAAATACATCAAGCCCCTCTTTACAGATGAATCCTACCTTGATCTCTACAGGAGGCAGAAAAAGCACCTTGACACCCAACAGCTGGCAGCATTCAGGCTGCTGTTTGCATGGAGAGACAAGATAGCACGGCAAGAGGATGAGAGCACAGGGTAGGAAATCTTTTGTTATGAACACTGACTTAATGCTTTAGTAAATATCTTGGATTATGCCCCTTCCACCCCTGAGATGAGACAACTTTGTTACCCCTAGAAATTACTGTACTACATCAGGCTGCTTGTTACACAGAAGTTCTGTTATGTTTCTTTTCTTTTTAAATTATTTCATCATGTCAGACCTTGTAATGGGGGCAGAGTTGTGGACTTTGAAGGTGTTTTTAATTGTTTTTAACATTCTGTTACATTCATACCACCTCTTTGTGTTGTAGGTATGTGCTACCAAACCATATGCTGTTGAAGATTGCAGAGGAGCTGCCCAAGTAAGTTTTGTTCACACTGAAGGAGTCTTACTTGATCTTAATATCCAGCAAGTCACTCCCAAGTAACTTTTGTTCGCACTGAAGGAGTTTTACTTGATCTTAATATCCAGCAAGTCACTTCCAAGTGTGTAATTACTTCTGCAGTTGATCCCTTCCTTCCAGCTGTCAGTACTGCTTTTCTCTATAGCTGTTCAGTGTGGAAGAGAAATAAATAGCAGTACTCCTTCAGAAGGCTTCAGATGTCTGGGATACATCACTTGGATTGTATTGCACTAATAAACCACATTCCTTTGCATTGCTCTGTGTTACACATTCCCTCTGAGATTCCTTCACTTTTACAGAGCAAGAGAGGGGTGAGTGCCCCCAATTTGGATTTTTATTGCAGTTCCTAAAGAATGGGGATGGCAAGGGACAGATCCCTTAAAACACCCAATTTATACAATATTTTCCTCAAACATTTGGCACTCATCACCTAACAACCATACTTGAGAATAAAAACAAAATACATCTTTAAAGGCAGGTCTGCTGCCTGGCTCAGCTTTCGTAGGTGAATACTGAATGAAATGATGATGAGAGCTGACTTGATGGCTTCTCCTCATCTGCACAAACCTGCAGAATTTCATTACAGAGATTAATCTGACTTGTCTTGCTCTGTCACAGTCAGGGTAGTGGTTATATCCTTTAAATGCAAATGCCAACATACCAGCCATGAATACAGCACACTGAATTTTCCTCCTCTCTCTGCAGAGAATGCCAGGGTATCATTGCTTGCTGTAACCCTGTCCCACCCCTTGTTCGGCAGCAGGTTAATGAATTGCATCTGCTCATTCAGCAGGCTCGAGAGATGCCTCTTCTCAAGGTAGGAGTAGCTTGTACCACACAGGAAACTAATCACTGGCATCCCTAAGCCAGGCCTGGAGCTGAATGGTGACCTGTGATGATGTGTATGCTGAAAGTTGCTTTTTGAACACTGAATTTTGTAGTAGAACAGAAAGATGTGTTGTAACTTCTTGCCTGTCTGCTATGTAATGGCTTACACACAGTGTAGTTTCCTGGAGCAGTTAATGAACAGACACTCCTTGAACAGAACAGTTTGTCATATACTGTACATCACATTTGCCTGTGTGAGGAAGAACTGCACCTTGTGGAATTTGCTGGCCATGTAAATGGACTCATAAATATTTTACAGCTATGGTGAGGCAAAAGAACCAACCTAGGTGTTAGAAGTTAATCAGTTAAAATATATCAGCAGATGCTAGGCAAAAGAACCAGCCTAGGTGTAAGAAATTAATTAGTTAAAATATATCAGGAGCATGTTGATATTAATACAGCTTTCATCCATATCAAAAAAAACATGTGAGCAAGAATGTGCCCTCTCTGTGTGAGGTGTTTGAATGTATAGCCAAGTGCAAATACTGCAGGACTAGAAGAAAGTAATTTTATTATCCTGCTAGCTTGTAATAAATGTGATGAAAACATTGATAAGGTGGCCAGTCTAGAAGAAACAGGGCTTTTAAGTGACTGACCTTTCTCTCCCATTCTAGTCTGAGATGACTTCAGCAGTCAGGAAGAGAGCACCTCTGCCCAACCCTGAGGTATTGTTTGCATTGTATTTTTACTTTGTGTCTTAAGCCTTAAACTTGGAAAAAAATGTATCCAAATTCTACCTGCTAGTAAATTGCTTCTCTCATCCATTTTACAAGTTTCTCTGGTTTAGCTAAGTGGTTCTTATCTGTACCAGATTCATAATATTACCAGTTGTTAACTGTTATTTTACAAACCACCATAAAGCAGCCCTTAAGGTTTCATCAGCAAACACTCTGGCTGCTGGACAGTTTCATGTATGTTGAATATTTTGACTGAGCTGTAAGAGAGGTTTCAGATGAGTTTCTAAGGCTGACTCCTCTCTTGTCATGTACATGAAGTGCAGCATCTCATTAACTCATGGGTGTTTGCACAGGTAGCCTTTTGATGCCAGATGAGCTACACTAAGAATATTCCATCTCTGAATTTCATCCCTTTTTTTTTGAATTTTCATTAAAGTGTCTCTGCAGTATGTGAAAATAATAGATTCATAGTGTATCAATGGTGTTTATAATTTGAATCTCTCTGCAGAAGCTGGAGAATGCCCTCTTTGGACCACATGACAGCTCACGGATTCCTATGGAAGATTTTCAGAATAACTCTGCCTTAGGTAATTTAGAGTTAACCTAAAAGCTGTGCTAATAATGCAATGATGGAGCTTTGACATGGGGAAAATAAGCAATCCTGAAAAAACTTTCAGGGAAACCTCATGACACAAAATAGCAGTAAAATACACAAGACTCTAATAAAATTTTTGTCTCCTTTTCATGCAGACCCTGCACTGGTTTTGGAAGATGTTTGTCTCTTTTCAGACAGTGAGAGGACAAAGGATATTCAAGATAATCAGCCAGAATCAACATGTCTTGTTGCTACTACCACTGTCAGCATATTCAGTGTAAGCAGTATGTTTGTGACAGTGTCAGTATTGAAATACTAAAAAACAGATTTAATAACCTGATAAAACTGTGTGGAAGTGTTGAAAGAAATAAGATGGAAATGCATGGCAATGGTGCTGACTTTTGACAGGCATCAGGCCTAACCAAAACAAATGGGTTAGGAAGCCAGCAAGGTTCCTCCATGTCTCTGGAGGGTCACTGCTCTCAGTAGAATTTCAGAGTGAGAAGCAACATGGCATGAAGTGGCAGTAGCCAAACAAAAAGAATATTTGGGTTAATATTTCTTCCTTTTGTTCTTTTCTTTTAAGGAATGTGATGAAAACGAAGGGAATAAGAAGACTTTGACCACTGCACAGCGGAAAGCTCAGCTAATAATGGAGTCCTTTGAAAATCCATTTAAAATGGTAAAAGCTCCTGATAGTGGGATTCAGATTACCCAATGCAGAGGGTGCCCTGAGCTTGGTTTTCAGCCATATCAGAAGGGCTTGATAGAGCATCAGCTGCTGCTCTCTGACAGGAATCCAGGGATTGTCCCTGCAGAGACACATGTGTGGGATTGTTTTCAAAACACATTAAAATACCTCTTGGATACAAGTCTTTCTACATAGTAAACAGACCATTCACTGTGGTTTTAAATCTAGTTTTAGGTTTTTCAGGTTTTTCATCTGTCCTTTATAGCTAAGATTAGTAAGCTGATTCTACTCTTGTAATGAATCAGAAGAACAATAGAATGCTATTACACATTTGGAGTGGTAGATTACCAGAAAATAATACCAAAATTTTTACTGGTGTGCAGTTGCTGGTTGGTCTGTTGGGGGTGTTGTGGTTTTGTGGGGAGGGGTTTTTAGTTATTTTTTTCTTTAGTATTTCTCTTGGTAGCTGTGGTGACTTCTTTTTTTCCACAAGGTGTTCTATCTGTAGAATATTTCTTCAAATGAACTCACTGATTTACAACAAGTAGCATTTTAGCAATGAGCTAAATGTCACATGCTGTGTAAAGCAATTTTTTTTCCTCTCTACAGTATCTACCTCCAGAGGAGAATTCTGCCTATGTCTCACAATCTGCAAAGTTTGACCCATCATCAAAGATTTATGAAGTAAGACTGGTGCTAAAATTTCCTGCCAAGTAGTACAAAAGAAACAAATAAGTAGTTTATTTTCCATTGGGACCCTCAGCAATATAGATTTTTTTTTGTCCTTGGATACTTCTTGAGAAACTTAACATATTTCTGTGACATTTGTATCCTTAAAGAACCAGGGATTGGAGACATTGTGCTGTATAGTCCCTGTCTGTCAAAGCTGAAAACTCTACTGAAAATATGTGCATTTGTTTTTGAGGCTTGTTTGTAGCTTTGAACTTTTAAAGCATTTGGTTTTACTTCACATGGTACAGCACATCTTAATCTCTTTTACAGTTGAATTTGATCGTTTGTACTCAAAATGAGCACCAGTGTTAGCAAGTTTATAAACAATTCCTTGCCATGAAACCTTAAAGAAAGTGTTTCCAGGTAATATTTTTTCATTGCAGATCAGCAATCGATGGAAGTTGGTGAGTCAGGCACCAGGACAGAAGAAGCCCAAGAATGAAACCAATAAGAAAGCAGCCCAGCAGCCAGGTACAGCCACTCTTCCCTTCCTTGGTGTGTTTTGAGACTTGATACAAAACTGCTTTGCTTGCTTTTTCTAAGCCCCTGGCTAACTTACTCCTGCTTTTTACAGTAATGCTTCTTTGTCTCCATAGCTGCCCCTGTCCAGACACAAAAGTTGAATAAAAAGCCAGCACAGAATGTTGTATCTGTTCGCCAGCAAGCCATGGTATGTCGTAGAATTCCTCCTCCAGCCATTGCTCATCTTGACTCTTATAATTCAGAATGAAACTCTGAGCCCTGTAACTGAAATACCTGAATATTTATAAATATCAATATAATTGATAGTAGCCTTTGTGTGGTGCTGCCCTGGGTGTAACAACAGGCTCCTGCTAATTGTGCTGTGCACATGATCCCATCCCTCCATGTGTGCACAGGGGATGTTTTCCACTGCTCCTCACTTCCTTTAAGGCTCTTCAGTTGTTCTGCATAGGTTCCCCCAAATATGCCAGTGGGGCCACAGCAGATCTCAGCTTCCCATATCCCGTGAAATGACAATTTAGCTTTTTATAGAAGTCTCTACTGTGAGATACAAAAACAATAAAATAGCAGTTTAGGCCCCAGGAAGAGCACAGAGATTCTCCCCAAGCTATTATTGCCAAAGGCAAGAGCAGTCACTGAAGCCTGGCTCCTTGGGGCAGTTAATTTGCCCAATGAGATGTTTCACTCTCCTTTCTTCAACTTACCCTTTTTTCTATTTTGTGGGTTGCTTCCATAGCAGGAACAAGCTAATAGGAAGAAGGAGAGAGACACAAGTGAAATAGGAGCAGAAACAGGAGCAGAGCTGCCAACGCAGGAAAAGAAACGGCAGAAAAAAACCCAGCAGCCAGAGGAGCTGGAAGCACTAAGGCAGTTCACCCCCTTTGATTACAGCAATTCCAGCTTCAAGGTGTTTGCAGGTAAGATCTGATCCCTTCTAGAGTGCTGCACACTGGAAAATGTTACCAGCTGAGACTTGAGAGGGCTGTGTGAGTGTGGGTGCCAGTGCAGTACAGACTGTCACAATGTACTTACCTTATAGTGGGGAAATAGTTCCAAAAATTGACTTGAGGAATGTGCACTTTAGTATTCCTCTTGTATTTGGAAACAATATCCTGAAATAATTGGCCAAGTGGGTTGTGGATTTGGATTTTGTTTCTTTTCTCTTATCTGTTTAATTGGAGCCAGGGGCTGAGAGGCAAAGGAGATTTGACTCCTTTGTGAAAAAGGAACTATTCAAAAACATCTCCTGCCCTTAAAAGATTGTTCTGCATTTTGCTGTGTGGGAGGCTGTAGTGAAACCTCCATATCATCAGAGGAACACTGTGGGGAATGCATTGTTCTTTATAGAAAATTTTAATAACAGCTTCTCCCCTCTCTCTCTTAGGAGGCAGCAAATCAAAACAGTCACCACAGTTTGATCCTGCCAAGCAAGCTCACACAGGCAAGGTATGAACCTGTCATGAAAGGGGGAACTGTATGTACCCAGCCAGGGGCTCTCTGGGAGGGCAGATGATATTTTGTGCATCTGCAGAATGTTCCCTAACAGCTGCTGAAATGCAGCTTCCAATCCCAAGTTCATTATTCATTATTTCTTCCCATTCAGGAGGAGCTTCCTTGAAGTCCCTCAGATTCTCTTGTTGTTTCCCACCTATCCATACATTGCTCACACCTATGCCTCTATACATCACAGGCATGACATTTGGACCACAGCAAACCACCACAAATTCCAGTTCCACATTAAATCCTCAAAAATCACAGGCATTCCAGTGGTTCCAGGGCATGTCAGTTTTGCATGCTGCTTATGTACCCCTCCAAGTACTGCTGTTAGAAACAGTCTCAGAGAGTTTTTACTTAAGTTATTGCTAATTGAGATTGAAAAGAAGAAAAAACCCATAAACAATCAAACCATGGCTTGCTGATGAACAGACACAATTTTTTGTGCTGCCTTTTTATGCCTATTTAGGGAAGTCTGTGACCAGCACAGGGAAGTCAGTGAGCAGAGTTCTGTGAAATTGAAAAGATCTGGCAGCACATGGAATATACTTGGGAGGAACTTCACTGTGGTGATGTTTTATTTATTTGTTTGTTTCTGTGTGCAGAAATTTGCTGGAACTAACAAGCTTCAGCAGTCTGGAAACCGGAGCATGTCCTACCTGGTGGGGAAAGCTGAAAGGTGGGGTTTTATCCTGTCCTCATCCAGATGGAGTGTTTGCACACCCCTGCCCCAGAACCTCAGCTATCGTCCTCTACTGCTGTGGGAACTTTAGCATATGTTCAGTGGAACAGATTGCATCACACCCTGACATCAGTTTAAAGGACAAAAAAAGGAAAAAAAACCCAACAATTTAGGATTAATGCAAGACAATTAATGCACAAATTTAGATTAATGCAATGACTGGGTGGAAGGTTTGAAATGCTGAGGTAAAAGTTGGTGTTACAGGGTGTGGGAGTTGCTTGCTTTGATCAGATAGGTGGAAGTGGAGAACATCTGCCTAGCTGGGGAGGAATAAGAGTTCTGCCAAATATGAACATTCTTATTGTGGATAGATACTTAGTGTTTAGCTTGCAGGGTTTGATTATTGTGTGTTACTTTGTCATAAGAGAGCCACACCACGTAAGGGCAGCACTGGAGGGAGAAGGGTGCTCTGTGCCTCAGGGCCCTCTCTTGATAGAATCATTGTAATATGGTTGGTTTTCAATCTTGAGTAAATTTACTGCAATAATTAAAGTGGTTTTTAAACTCTTTTGCAGGGGTTCGACACACCACTGGCCAAAGAGATAATCTTTGTTACAGGACCTGTGGGAGTTGCTGCTGAATGAAACAGTAATTAGAAGTGTTACCACCATGAGGAAGCAAATGCCAGTCATTGATCACTTTTTGTACAGGAAAGTTTTTAAAACCATTAAAATCCTTTTTTTTTCCAAAAGGAAAAACATCTGTATTGATGTCACTTTTGTTATATTCACATTGTTGTTTTTTTTTTTTTCTAATTATACTCACAGTGTTGCTTTGTTTATAATTTTGAAAGTTTATCCTGTGTCCTCTAACACAAACTTGTCACTTCTTGGAGCTCAAACCCAGCAGTTCAGAGAAGGAAATGAGGCCAGAGTGTCTTTCATGATAGACCTTGCTTACAAATTGAACTGCGCAGCTCATCTCTTACAATACAAGGTAATACAGAAAAAAAGAAGCTAATACAGAAAAAGAGAGTGTTTACCTCACAGTGTTGGTGTATTTTAATGGAAAGATTGTATTTGTACTACTCTTTCTAGAAGGAGTATCAGAAACAGTATCATCAATATTGGATGGGTCAGTGACAGTTTATTCTGATGAAGACCTCTGACATTTTAACAGGACTTTGTAAAACAAAGACTATGAGGAGACTTGAGATTTAACTTGTTTTCAATCTTTTTCTCTGTTTCTGGGAAATAAGAAGTGGAAGGAACAGAGGAGGGGTTTTTCTCCTTAGGTATCTTAGTGTGAACAGTGCTGACCAAGCATTGTAATGGTAGAACAGTCTCATTCTTATAAAATCTGCTTGCATGGCTGAATATTGGAGAATGTTTTTGTAAAGGGGCAGTCAAATAGCAATTGTCTCCAAGTGGATTTGCAGGGGCTGCCAATTCCTTCCTTGTCAGCTTTATCAGTTCTTATTATTTCTTTAACTTGAAGAAATTGCAAAAGCCCCATCGGTCCAGGGAATATTAATATCTGAGGTTTAAATCCTCTACTTTAAATTCCAAGGAAAGAGACATTTCAAGGACGGTCCTAATTTTACTCTTTTTCTGTTTTCCCTTTATGAATTGCAAAACGTTTTTAAAATGTCTTTAATGGAAGTGACTGGCAACTACATGCATGCTTTATTCACTTGGTTGTGCCTGTGCAGTTGTAGCACTGGAATCCCCTACTGTGAGGTTGTTTTACTCTTGTGCAGCAGCTGTTGGAGGTCTTTGTGTAACCTGGTTGGAGAACTACTCTCAGTAGAACCTTGGTGCATTTCTCTGCACCTCACAGAACACACCACATTCTGTAAGCCCCTCACCTGGACCCACCAGCACTAGAACTGAATCTGCTTTTGCAATATCCACAGAATCATTGATGGGTGAAGTTGGTAGGCACCACAGCAAATCATCTGGTCCAAGCTCCCTGCCCAAGCAGGGTCATCTTGGAGCACATGGCACAGGATTGTGCCCAGATGGAATATGTGCAGTGGAACAGTCTTCTATGGGCAATCCATTCCTGTCCTTGGTCACCCACGTAGGAACGTTCTTCCTAATGTTCAGCTGGGACTTCATGTGCATCAGTTTCTGCCTGTTGCCTTGTGTCCCAGCACCACTAAGCAGAGCATTAGTTCCCTCTCCTTGGCATTTTCCTTTTAGATATTTACACATTCATGAGTGCCCCCTCACTCGTCACTTCTCGATGCCCAACTGCCTCATCCTTCATCCTGAGAGATGCTCTCACCATCCGTCCTCATGCAATCCAACACAATGCATCCTCATTACTTAAAACACCCCAATTAGACTTCGTTTTCCCGAAAATTGCTCGCTGGCGGTTCCGCAGGCGGGGCGGCGCGGCGCTGAGGGCTCGGTGTGCTCGGAGCAGGGGCTGTGGCGGCGCGGTGCCGAGGGCTCGGTGCGCTCGGAGCAGGGGCTGTGGCGGAGCTGTGCCGAGGGCTCGGTGCGCTCGGAGCAGGGGCTGTGGCGGCGCGGCGCCGAGGGCTCGGTGCGCTCGGAGCAGGGGCTGTGGCGGCGCGGCGCCGAGGGCTCGGTGCGCTCGGAGCAGGGGCTGTGGCGGCGCGGTGCCGAGGGCTCGGTGCGCTCGGAGCAGGGGCTGTGGCGGCGCGGTGCCGAGGGCTCGGTGCGCTCGGAGCAGGGGCTGTGGCGGCGCGGCGCTGAGGGCTCGGTGCGCTCGGAGCAGGGGCTGTGGCGGCGCGGCGCTGAGGGCTCGGTGTGCTCGGAGCAGGGGCGGAGCGATGCGGTGCCGAGGGCTCGGAGCAGGGGCTGAGGCGGCGCGGCTGCGCTCGGGCGCGCCCTTTCCCCGTGGCGGCGGGGGCGGCCCCGCTCCGCCCGCCCGGCCCTGACGCGGCCCGGCCGTCACGGCGGCCCCGCCAATGTCGGCGCGCGCAGGCGGGGGCGGCGCGGGGCCCTGCGCGCGGCTCCCGCGCCGGTGCGGTCGGGCGGCGGCGGCGGCAGCCGAGCGCAGGTGGCCCGGCCCGGCGGCGGCCGCTCCGCTCCGCGGCGGGGCGGGATGGAGCGCGGCGCGGCGGCGCTGATCCGCGAGGGCTGGTTCCGCGAGACGTGCCGGCTGTGGCCCGGCCAGGCCATGTCGCTGCAGGTGGAGGAGCTCCTGCACCACCAGCGCTCCCGCTACCAGGAGATCCTCGTCTTCCGCAGGTGCGGGAGGGCCGCCCGGGGCGGTGGGGGGATGGCGGCGCCGGTCAGCGCCACGCGGTGGGGCCTGGCGGCGCGGAGAGGGGGCGGGGGAGCGCGGCCCCGGCCGGCTCCAACCCCGCTTCCCCGCTCTGCCCAGCACCACCTACGGCAACGTCCTGGTCCTGGATGGGGTGATCCAGTGCACGGAGCGGGACGAGTTCTCCTACCAGGAAATGATCGCCAACCTGCCCCTGTGCAGCCACCCCGACCCCCGCAAGGTGAGCGCTCCCCGGCCCGCCCCTCAGGGCTCCCCCAGCCCCCGCAGGGCTGCCGGGGCCTGTCCTGGGCCGGAGCAGGCTCCGGGCCCCGCGGTTCGTGTCCGGGCAGCCGGGCCCGCAGCGCCTGCACGTCGCTCTCCTTGGGCCCTAGAGCCGAAGTTGCCGCGGGCCGAGCCCGCTGACAGCCCACGCTGTGCCCTCTTCCCTGCCAGGTGCTGATCATCGGCGGCGGCGACGGGGGAGTGCTGCGGGAGGTGGTCAAACACCCGACCGTGGAGTCCGTGGTGCAGTGCGAGATCGATGAGGTGCGTTGGGCTCCCGGCTGCTCGGGGCTCCTGGGCGGGCTGCCCGGCATGGCAAAGCCAGCCCGACTTCACATCACCCTCGGGAGCTGCGCCTTCACCTGCTGTCTCTCGTCAGCACCAGGCGCGTTTGCTGCTGGTTCTGCTGGCGTGACAATGACAGCGCCACCTCTCTTTGCCTTACGAGTCATCTACGTGGCAGCTGGCTGCCTCTTCTGTGTGATTTCTTTCACACGCACACGATTGAGGCCCTTCCAGGCAGTCGTGGGCCAAGCACGGGATCTGGAGGAGTGCCCTGGCTCTGTGGAGATGCTGCTGTTCCCTCTCCTTCACTGCCGAACAGAGTGCTCCCGGCAGAGGAGGATGGCTGCTTGGTTGAGCATTCTCTTGCAACCAAAATCAGGAAATAAGCAGCAGGGATTTGCTTCTGTGATAGATTGGCCAGTTGCTTTATAAATGATCATAATTTTGTGTCTAGTACAACAAACTTGGAAGGGAGAAGGTCACTACCAATTAGAGCATGTTGGGGCTTTGGCTTAGTGATGGTGACTGTCAGGATGTGTGTGCCTGCTGAGAATCAGCCTGTGCCTGATAACCTGTGTGCTCACAGAGCTCTACAAGTGACGGTGTTAGGATGTGGGCTGGTAACTCTGTCACACCCCTGAAGTTTGCTCTTTTCCCAGTCCTCCTCTCAGCCAGTTCTATTTTACTTTACTCAGCCTTTTCTCAGAAAGTTTTGCTCAGAGTAAAGCTCTTTTAAGAACAGGAAATTCTGCTATATGAGATTGTGTGCTCTGTCTGCCAGCTAAGTAGGCAAACATGCCTGGTTTTAACAAGCACTGCCTGACACCAGCATATTTTTTTGGTTTTGCCATCTGTGAGAAGCTGCCAGTGTTTAGTACAACTGCAGTGGCTGCCTAATGATTTTAGAGAAAAAATTTTATCTTAATAATGTCTGTAGTTCAGAGATGGGGATATTTCTCATCTTGCATTCAGAAACTTGCTAGCATGGTTTTACTTAGGAAGAAAAATAAATTGATTTATCTGAGATCACCTATGCAAGTGATGTTCTGTAGGAAAAAGGAGCACAGAGCAGTCTGACCTGCAATCACATTTGCTCAGTTCCTCAGGGAGCTTTTGAAGCTCCAGGTTTTTGTTGAGCTTGGCATAGACAGGACAACAGTGTCACTGAACCCTGAGGCTGTAGGAAAAGGCTGAGAGGAGCTGGCTGAAGGTGCTGGCAGCTTTTGTGGCTTTCACTGGCAAATCAGGCTTGAGCTGAAGGTACTGAAGGAAATTACTCATCGTGCTGTTCTTCCAGTCACAGCTGCACAGCACTCTGAGAAGCAGCTTCTTGTGAGCCTCTGACCCACTTGTGCTCTCTGTGTGTTGCAGGATGTGATCCAGGTATCTAAAAAATACCTCCCAGGGATGGCAGTGGGCTATTCCAGTGCTAAGCTGACATTGCACGTGGGAGATGGTTTTGAGTTCATGAAACAGAATCAAGAAGCCTTTGATGTGATTATCACAGACTCGTCTGACCCCATGGGTAAGAATTGCAGCCATAAAAGGGCACTGTTTTCCACATACCTCTTTCATTTTTTTATTCTGCCTACCTCTTGGACGTTCTGCCAGTCTGCTGAGGATCCTTTCAAGTGAAAAGATTGTTGCCGACTTGGAAACCATAAAATTGTATCAGCAGGCCTTCAAGCCAGCTGTTACTTTTCTCTCCTCAAAATTCAGCTCCAGCAGCTATTTCTTCAGGCAGAGTTGTTCCCTGAGTGGAAGGGCAGCTTTGCACATGTGCCTGCTGATAAAGCAGTGGCTCACACACTTGGTGCAGCCCCTGCCCTGAAGATAGCTGGGGTGAGGCTGCTGTATTTCTGAAGGGGGAAACTGAGGAACAGAAGCACCAAATGTAGATATAGCACCTCATTTTAGGAACACATCAACAAGTCTCAGTCACCTTCAATCTTGGCCTAGTCAGCACAGAGAGAGGTATCTCTAAAAGGCAGTTTGGAGCAGGAGTTCTGCTTTAAAAAAGCAAGAGGCAGCTGCTAAGACTTTGTTTAATAGGGGACCTAGGCTTGCTATTTAGCAAAGCTAAAATCCTGACTGTTTTGCCCTCCTAGGGGTCCACCTAGGCTCTAAGCTTTTCTTTATTCACCTTTCTCCCAGGTCCTGCAGAAAGTTTGTTCAAAGAATCTTATTACCAGCTGATGAAGACAGCCCTGAGGGAAGATGGGATTCTCTGCTGCCAAGGTGAGGATGCTGCCCCTGGGCAGAGGCTGATGCCAGAGCTTCACATACCAAGTGTGAGGCACAGAAGGGACTCTTCTTGGGGAGATGAGATGCAGGGAGTGAAACATGTCACCTCCCAGGGAAAGCCCAGACCAATTCATTATTTGTCTGGGCTTAGCAAAACTGGCATCAAGGTCTGTGAAACTACATGAGCTGGACAGGTTGGAACTTGGAACCACTGCTCACCTGGCACAGTTCTGTGCAGAGCAGAGGGGCAGCTCTCACACACTGCCTGCCTTTCTCCCTGCAGGTGAGTGCCAGTGGCTGCACCTGGATCTCATCAAGGAGATGCGGCAGTTCTGCAAGTCCCTGTTCCCGGTGGTGGAGTACGCCTACTGCACCATCCCCACGTACCCCAGCGGCCAGATCGGCTTCATGCTCTGCAGCAAGAACCCTGTGAGTGCCTTTTCCAGGCCCTACCAGCCTGCCTGTGCCTTACAGAGCTCAAGCTATGGCATTGAATTCTCCCAGCTGTGGGGCTTCAAGATTCTTGAATTCTTGATTCTTGAACCCCGTGACTTCCAGGCACCTCAGGGGCCCTTTTCCATTCTCTACAAACCTGCCTGAGGCTGTCCCTTGCAGAACTTGAGCTATGGCATTCAATTCTCCCAGCTGTGGGGCCTCAAGATTCTAGAATTCTCAGTTCTTGATTCTTGAACCCCGTGAGTTCCTTTTCCATTCCCTACCAGCCTGCCTGAATCTGTCCCTTGCAGAACTTCAGCTATGCCACTGAAATCTCCAAGCTGTAGGGCTTCAAGATTCTAGAATTCTCAACTCTCAATTCTTGAACCCCGTGAGTTCCACACACCTCAAGAGCCTTTTTCCATTCCCTACCAGCCTGCCTGAAGCTGCCCCTTGCAGAACTTCAGCCATTGCATTCAATTCTCCCAGCTGTGGGGCTTCAAGATCCTTGAATTCTTGATTCTTCAACCCCGTGAGTTCCAGGCACCTCAGGGGCCCTTTTCCATTCCCTACAAACCTGCCTGAGGCTGTCCCTTGCAGAACTCAAGCTATGGCATTCAATTCTCCCAGCTGTGGGGCCTCAAGATCCTTGAATTCTTGATTCTTGAACCCCATGAGTTCCACACACCTCAAGTGCCCTTTTCCATTCCCTACCAGCCTGCCTGAATCTGTCCCTTGCAGAACTTCAGCTATGGCACTGAATTCTCCCAGCTGTGGGGCCTCAAGATTCACCTGGCTCTGCCACCCAGAGCTCCAGTGCAGCCTGCTCAGTGCTGAACGATGTGCAGAATTGACCAGTTGCTTTAAAAATGGTCATAATTTTCCATCTAGTACAACAAACTTGGAAGGGAGGAAGTCACTACCAATTTTTTTTTAAGGTTTTGGCTTATTTGGTGGTGACTGTTACAAAGCAGGCACCTTCTGAAAATCAGCCTGTAACTGGTTTGATGATAACTTATCATCCCTAAGAATAAGTCAGAGAGGAAGCCAGACCAACTGGAGAGTGCACCTGGAAGCACAGCAAACCTTCAGGATCTCTGTTTTCCCCCCCAGAGAACACTGACCCTCACAGAGGCCTCCAAGTGAGAGTTGGTGTTGGGATGTGGGCTGGTAACTCTGTCACACCACTGAAGTTTACTCTTTTCCTAGTCTGCTTCAACGTGGCTGAAGGGAAGCCCATGCCTCCCCAGAACTCTCTTGAAGGGAAAATAAAAGCACCAAAGTCACCACTGTGCACCTGGAATCATAATTCTGCATGAAAGGAACAAGTGTCAAAAAAAATAATATCTAAGATAGAGTTGGACAAGCCAGGGAGCACAGGACAGATTTCTGCAGCAGCATGCTAGACAAGGAAACTGTCCAGTGTTTTAAGATGGTTTTTAGATGATGTTTAAGATAATGTTTAAGGTTTAAGATGATGTTTAAGATGATGTTTAAGGTTTAAGATGATGTTTAAGAGAATGTTTGAGGTTTAAGATGGGTTTGGGGTGCCAGCATTGCTGCTGCTGCACGTGGTTAACCCGGGATGCTGGCAGCATGCACCGTGCCCAACATGGATTCTCCTTTGAAGAGCAAAGCCTTGTTCCTTGGATGCTCATCACACATCTGTCCCATGGCTCATGCAGTGTGACCTCATGCACTGACATCTGTGCACAAGTGCTGGTCACAGGAGTTAGAGAACACAAACCCCAGCCCTTGGTGCTGGGGCTGCGCAGAACCTTTGGCCTCATACCGAAACAAAAAGTTATTTGTTTGCCTCTGAGTCATCTCAGTTCTCTGCCGTGCATCAGGATGCCTGTCACACAGCCTTTGGCTTCTTTTTTGTTATAAATGAATATTCCAATTTAATAATTAAGTATATTATTAAATAATCAAAATATAAATTTGGAAAAAGCCACAAGGGATTTGACTCTGAGGCAGGTGATCAGAGTTGGGGAACCCAGGATTTGGCCTCTATCACACCACAGTCCCCATGGGTCTCCAAATGTCATTTCTAAGGGGTTTGTTTTATACAGTATTTTGGGCTCTGCAAGGGGCCCTTCTTTAGTATATTTTAGCACATTATTGTAGCTTTTCTTTCTTGCTGCCACATTTCTCAGAACTGGTGGATAATTCCTGGAATCCTGTCAGGCAAAAACTTCCTGTCATAAACTTCTGACAATGCCTATCAAATGCCTCCTGCTGGGGTCTTGTCAGACAAGAAAACCCCTTGAAATATCCATCCCTGGAGACAGTGTCTTCCTGGTGTTTTAATCTCCATCCTTATCACGTAGCCTATTACTGCTCGTTGCCCAACACTGGCTTTGTACACAAAGTGCTGTGGTTTTAATTTCCTTTAGCACTAATTATTTTACAACACATATTACATTATCCAAATAGTCAAAGGTACTGACTTTGCTTTTGCAGAACACAAATTTCCGGGAGCCAGTGCAGCAGCTCTCACAGCAGCAGGTGGAGGAGAGGAGTCTCAAGTACTACAACTCTGACATTCACAGGGCAGCATTCATCCTGCCAGAGTTTGCACGGAAGGTAAGCCAGCCTCTGCCACAACACCTCCCTCCAGGGTGAGACAGGAGTGGGAGTAGGATTTCTTGCAGTCCCAAAGATTTCTGTGGGCAAGTCAGAGCAGGACAGCGTTTTGTATGACAGGGCAGAGTATGAGTCAGGCTGGGAAGACTGGAGTTCATTTAGGAGCTGTTCTTTGGGCTGTTGTGCCGTGCCTTGATGACAGATCACTCCTGCTTCACCTACCAAAGCCAGGTCCAAGATGATTTTTACCAGCAATTCAGAGACAGGCACTTATTCACATCCCCCTTTGAAAGGGATCTGGGAATAGCCCATGCAAGGTTACCAGAACCTTTCAGTCTGGGGCCACAATCTCTTTCCAACAGCCTGTGCCAGGTCTGTTAACTGCACAAGGCTTGCTCACTTGTAAAGTCCCAGACACACTGAAAGGAAACCCATGCCTCCCCAGAACTCTCTTGAGAGGAAAATAAAAGTACCAAAGTCACCACTATGCAACTGGGATCATTATTCTGCTGCATGAAAGGAACAAGTGTCAAAGAAAATAATATCTAAGATAGAGCTGGACAAGCCAGGGAGCACAGGACAGATTTCTGCAGCATCATGCTAGACAAGAAAACTGTCTGGTGTTTTAAGATGGCTTTTAGATGATGTTTAAGATAATGTTTAAGGTTTAAGATGATGTTTAAGATAATGTTTAAGGTTTAAGATAATGTTTAAGATAATATTTAAGGTTTAAGATAATGTTTAAGGTTTAAGATAATGTTCAAGATAATTTTTAAGGTTTAAGATGATGTTTAAGATGATGTTTAATGTTTAAGATAATGTTTAAGGTTTAAGATGATGTTTCCGACCCAAACTATTCTGTGCTCTTCTGATTGGCTTTAGAGGCAGAGCTGGTGTTTCACATTGGAAAGCTCCAAAACTCTTAGATAAAATGTGCTTGATTGTTTTGCACAAACTAGAGGATAAAGAAGGGATGCTCCAGTATAGATCAGTCTTGTTTCTTGAAGGATAGCCTGTATTTCCACATTATTCCATTATATGCCCACTAGGCTGCAACTGCAGCTTCCAGAAAAAAATTCCTTAGAATTTTAGTAATTAGAATTAGAGTGTTGTAGGGATGCAGGCAAATGCCATAACTGTATTTCAGAGGTGGTGATTCATGTTTCCCCTCAGCCTGCAGAGCTGGGGCAGGTCCATGCTGACATCTGTCTTTGGCTCTCTGCAGGCCCTGAGCGATGTGTGAGACCCTGAGCTGCTTCCTTGCTCCAAGTTGGACTCTGAGATCTTCAGTGATGTGGCTGGGATCTTCTCAGCAGACTGCAGATTTGCTCTCCACTGTGTGGGATTGTTTAACCCTTGGCCAGCCAACATTCCCTCTGATGTGTTAAGGATGATGGGGCATAAGCCAGATAAGACTATTGGAAAGTCCAGTGACTTATTGCCTGAGGTCAAAACTGTTCTTTCCAGTGCTGGAAATGTAAGATATCTTTTTCCTTTCATCCCTGCACCCATTCTAAATTCTCCCATCCCAACCACACTCCACATCCCTCCAGCTGATGTGATGTATTTATAACTGACACATATTTCTGTCTGGTGGGCTGGGAACAGTCCAAAGGGTCCCTGACTCAGCCTTAAGCACAGAGAGAGAAAGAGAGAGGGAGCTTTGTGCACAGTTAGCTCACTCTCTCCTCGTGGGAGCTCCCTGCTGCTGACACTTTTGGACTGGTAACAGGTCTGAGCATCCCACTGCCCTCCTGTGACTCCTGCCCTGCTCTGCAGCACAGCTGGAGAAGCCACAGTGCAAACTGTTGCCATTCACCAGAGATCTCCCTCCAACCCTGATGGAGTAGCAGTATTAAACACCAGCCAGGCATGCTGGCAGCAGTCTTGTGGCTTTTTTTTTTTTTTTTTGTTAAGGTTGCTCATTTTCTTAATTGGTTAGAAACAGAAGTGCTGAGGTGCCAACAGGCTGACTGCTGTTCTTACCTCTGCCCTCAGAGAGGTTCCAAAGAATGTTTATCAATATGGTGATGATAGGTTTTATATATACATATGTATATGTGTATATATATATATATGTATAAAAGCAAACCTTAGCTGCATTGCCTGATGTTCAGTACTGATGTTGGGGAGTTGGTTGTGCTGACAAATCTCTCATCTCAGTCATGCTGAGATGCCTCAGGCCTGTTTGCAAGTCCTTAGGAGGCATCATTATTTCCAATGCTGCCCCCAGATGCACAAGTTGTTTTCCATTGTACACTGTAAGATGGAGCTGCCTTCACTTCTTTACTTCTGTTCTGAAGATTCTGTCCCCCTGCACTGTGGGAATCACCCTCCCAGCACAACCACTGTGCCATTGTCACTCCCTTGCACTCAATTAAACACTTGGCTCTGGTTAAGGTGACATCAGTGTGGGTCAGTGTTTTTTTGGGGGGGGAAAACAGAGATCCTGAAGGTTTGCTGTGCTTCTAGGTGCACCCTCTAGTTGGTCTGGCTTCCTCTCTCACTTACCTTCAGGGATGATAAGTTATCATCCCTAAGAGGATTTGTGGGGTCAGTACTGTCCTGCTTTCTTCCCTTACTGATGGGACATAGCACTTTTTTCCCAGTGTCTCCTTCTACCACCAGTATTAGTGCAGTTTCTTTGCTGAGCTGCAGAGCTGAGTCTGGGTCTCTGTATTCTTGAGAAGATAACACCTATTTTTCTCTTAATTGTCTGGGTGACTTTTCTTTCTCACACAAATAGTTTGGGTTAATGAGGCATTTTCACTGCTCAACTCCTGTGTTTTTATAAGGAGCAGAGCAGTAATGGAGCCTGGTTCTAGCTCCCCCTGTTTAAATTCCTGTGGGACCTGAACCTGACTTAGCCCTCCATCCTTGACAGAAAATCAGCTCTGACACTTTCCCCTAGAATGGGAATCAAGACCAGGACTGTAGTCCTCAGAGCAGCAGCCAGCTGGTAACAAGTTCAAGCCTTTCACCCATCCTTGGTGAGTACAGCAATGCCCAGGAGGGAAAGAGCTTCCCCAAACCTGTTGTTGGACTCCACTCCACTCTAATTATTCCTTCTGGTTCTTTGAGCTTTCTCCAAATATGTGAGTTCAGCAAGTGGCCAGTGATGAGAACAGAAGACAGGACTGTTTCCCATCCAAGCCACACAAGTTCTGTCCACAAGGCCCTGTGTGATTTCTGAGTGATTCCAAGTCACTGTTCCCCACAGACAGTTCCAAACACTTCAGTGTGAGAAGGCAGAGATCAGTGCTTGAGTCAAGCACTCACATGAATGCAGCAAGAGAGGGAGCAGGGGCTTGTGCAGCTGTAGCTGATCCCACCTGAGCAGCTCAGAGATTCAGGACTTAAAAATCACCCTTGTGTGCCCTGTGAGCTGCTGGGAGGGTGTTTGGCACCTGCAAGGTGGTTGTGTCTACAGATGGATCATCCCTCCCACAGATTGTGTCTGAGCTGTTATGCTGCAGGATATCATGGCCAAGGGATGCTGGGGCTTAAAGAGACATTGTAATTTGGATAATGGTCAGCAGGAGGAAACCATGGGGTCTCATGTAGAACTGAGCACTGACCATTTTTTGCAGCGTCTCTAGGTGGGCAATTAAATATTAACCTATTTCAGAGATTTAGCTGCCTTTTGCCTAAGGCATGTTGAGCAAGACTGTTCATAAGCAAAGAGTCACAAAGATGATTGCCTAGGCATGCTGCAGTTGTGTTCCAGCATCTCATTATGCCAGGAGTACATGAACAGGGATAGGCCTTGTCCCAGGTAACATAAAATGCAATGTCAGTCAGAGCAGGTGGAGACAAGCAGGGGAACGGAGCCTTTAGCACATCATAGCCCATGGGCTGGGCTTTAGCACATCATTGCTCAAGTCAGTTGGCAACTTTGAACTGTATCAAGCTGCTCTGAGCTTTACTCATTGAACTAACTCGATTTTTAGAAGCTCAGAAGAGAGTTTCAAAAAATTGAGAGAAACCTCAACAGGGGGCCAGGCACTCAGGGCCACAGGCCCTTGAACACCAATGCCAGCCCTTTTCCTTGGAAAACAAAACTCACCATTCCAAGTTCCTGATGTCAGATTGAAGGAGGCACTTGGTACTGTCAAACCAGCCTGAGCTGCTGGCAGTGGCAGGTCTGGTGTGGGAGACATCCTGCACTGTTTGCAATTTCAGGAGGGGGTGGACCACTCAGGGCCACAGGCCCCTGAACACCAATGCCAGCCCTTTCCCTGGGAAACAAAACTCACCATCCCAGGTTCCTGATGGCAGATTGCAGGAGCCACTTGGCACTGTCAAACCAGCCCACGCTGGTGCCAGCTTAGGTCTGGGAACCATCCTGTGTATTGTGGAATTTCAGGAGCCAGCTGGACACTCCAGCCACAGGCCCTGAACACAAACCTTGGCCATTTTTCCTGAGAAACAAAACTCACCATCCCAGGTTCCTGATGGCAGATTGCAGGAGGTGCTTGGAATTGTCAGGGCAGCCTGAGTTGGAGTTCATGTCAGGGTGGGTCTGGGAGACATCCTGCGCTGTTTGGAATTTCATTAGGTGGCTGCCCACTCACAGCTACAGGCCCCTGAACACCAACACTGGCCTGTAGCCTTGTGAAGCGAAACTCAGCAGCCCAGGTTCCTGGTGTCAGTTTGCAGGAGGCCCTTGGGATAGTCAGGCATTCCCCGTTGGAGGTTGTGACAGGTTGGGTCTGACACACATCCTGTGCAGTTCAGGATTTCAGGTGGCAGCCAGCCCCTCAGGGATCAGAGTCCTCTCCCTCTCTTCACATCCATACAAGTCCTAATCTGCTAGAATGGATTGCTGTGGTGTGGAGCTGTGGAGAACAGCTCAGAACGAGACCTTACAAGACATCAGAGTGGATGCCACAAGAGAGATGTGATTCCAATGACTGTCCAGCCTCCCAAGTCAAATCTTCGACAGAATTGGCACTGGGCTGAGGAACACAGAGGTCAGAGATGCCAAGATGGACACCTCAGTTTCTGATAGGCCCCTCAAAGGGCTAAGGCAAAACACATGTGACACAAGACACCCAAAAGACACACAATGCATGATAGACAAGTGACACAACACCCACCCTTTATGTGGCCTAAGGGGTCACCTCTTGCACATCCCTGCCTCCAAAGTTGACACAAAAAGCCCTCCCAGCATCTCCCTTTCATCCCCTCTCAGGTCCCAGCCTTGGATTTATCTCTTGGACATTCGAGGATGAGAATCCACGGTGGGTGTGAAGGAAGGCCGCCTCACCCTCTGGGAATCTCCTGCCATCACCTGGCTCTTGTCTCTTAGCTATAATAAAGAACACCAATATCACTGCATGATTTTAGCTGCACAGGGGTTAAAAAACAATTCTGCCACTCACCATTCTCCTAAGGATGCCCAGGCCCTCAGGCCGCAGGCTCGGGCCTCGCTCAGAGATTGACGCCATGGTCGCAGGGTAGGCTGGGGTTAGGAGGAGACAAGGTGATTTGGCACCCACATGAGGGTCCATGATGCTGTTAGGAAAATTAATCCACAAACACCAGAGGTTTATGTCCTAAAAGGAGACTGAGTCCCTTCTGGCTTTATTCCAATAAAGGGAGAGGCCATGGGACATTCCCCTGGGATCTCTCCAATTTTTGGAGGACTCAGCCTCCTTTTTATCCCAATTTCCCAGCCACATTTCCTTTCTCTCTTTCCCCATTTCTGAGGTGCTTGAGAGGTTCAGACTTCCCAGAATGCCTGATCCCAAAGATTTCCCTCTAATGTATAACCCTCTCTTTTCATTTTTAATTCTTATGGAATTCAGGGGTTTTTCTTTCCCATTGTTTCTTTCGTCTCTCAATGTCTAATTTCATTTATCAGCAAACCTAAAGTTTATTTGTAAAAGCAAATATCTTTTTCCATTCATCAATCCATGGAATCCTTTCCATTGTTTCTTTTATCTCCCAGTGCTGGTTTTATCTACCAGCAGTCCCACAGCTGGTTTGTAAAGACAAATCCCTCATTCCTCTCAATGGCAGGAACCTGTTCCAGCTTCAGGGGATAAGGATGGGACTGGTTTGGACACAAGCAATGATTTCCCCCTCCACACTTACACAAAAACAACAAGGAACAGATTTTCAAGAGGGCCAAGGCAGAGTCAGCTGTTCCTTTCTGGTTTGTACTTGAGATCTCAAAGCCATGCAAACCTCTGTGGTTTGGGGTGTTTTTTTTTTTTGTATTTTCTTTTTAAATTCTTACCTGGGAGCCTGATATATGGTCTCCTCGAGTCTGGTCTTATAAGCTCTAGGAGATTTATATAATAAATTCTATATTTTAAAATTTATGATATGTAATTTATATATTATCTATATATTATACCTGAGATAGCTCAGCTACCTTAGAAGGCATAAAATCAGCAGGATGGCTTCTGTGGTAGTGTTGGAAACAGAAAAGTTTTATTAAAAGGCAAAATAACAAAGGTCTTTACAGAGAAAAACCGAGCCAGGGCAAGAGGTTCTTGCTCCTGGTAAAACACCTCACAAAAGCC
The DNA here is from genome assembly GCF_027887145.1 of Ammospiza caudacuta. Taxonomy (NCBI): domain Eukaryota; kingdom Metazoa; phylum Chordata; class Aves; order Passeriformes; family Passerellidae; genus Ammospiza; species Ammospiza caudacuta. The sequence continues at coordinate 5,299,857 of NC_080614.1, read as the reverse complement.
ATTGGTTTCTTTGTTCTCTTCTTTTTCTAGTAAATTGCTCAGGTGGGACTTTTTGGCTCCTGTCCAATTAACTATCCTTAAGTTTGAGGTGAAGTCCCCCAGCTCCTATGAGGTGTCTTTTTTGGTAATTGAGGAGAGAAACTTCTGGGCTTCTTTCCTTTTTTAGGAGATAAAATGTAGTTTTGTCACTCCGTCAACAGAGGGCATATTTCTGTCACACAAAGGATGCTGAAAAAGAAAGAATGACCTGGGAAATCCTCTGGTGGTCAGTCATAAATCTCATGGCAATGTTTGTCACCCAGCCCTTCCCCAGGAAATCTGAGGATCCACTCACACTCTGTTTTGTACAGGGAGCCACAAAGAAAAATACCATCACCAGACATTCAGACATTTCCAAAGAATACCTGCTCCAAGAGCACAAAACCCTGGTTCCTTCTGAGTGCCAGCTCAGGGCTTACCACAGCTTGTTCTGGACTTCTCATTTTCCATTCTGTGAAAAATGTGTATTTTATGATTGGCTTTTTGCAAATATTATGAATATGCAACAGGCTGTTGTTTTTAAAGGTTAATCCTCTGTTAACGTGGGTCTTTTGGGGGGCTTATTTTGCCCAGAAAGAGGTACCTGGACTGTCTTCCCAGGGAAGAATTCCTTCCCAATATCCCATCCAGCCCTGCCCTCTGGCAGTGGGAGCCATTCCCTGTGTCCTGTCCCTCCATCCCTTGTCCCCAGTCCCTCTCCATCTCTCCTGGAGCCCCTTCAGGCCCTGGCAGGGGCTCAGAGCTCTCCCTGGAGCTTCTCCTCTCCAGGTGAGCACTCCCAGCTCTCCCAGCCTGTCTCCAGAGCAGAGGGAACTTCTCCAAGTGCCTTAGGAACTTCTGACTGGCAGTGACAAGGTTTTGGTCACATCTCTAATGTTCATGAGATGCCCAGAGTTACCACAGCACACTCCCTTGGCACAATCTGCGTTGCTCCTGGAGGAGAACTCTCTTGTGTGATGTTCTGTGAATTCACCGCTCTCTGGTGATGTTATCTCTGCTGTTGACTTATCAGGGTTCAGACTTTCCCCTCTCCCCAAAAACCATCTGTTCAGCAGCTGCATTGCTGGAGTGGCACCTTTGTTATTCCTGCAAGTTCCGTGTTGTTCTCTGTGCCTTTGTGTGCTCCCTCACCCACATCTGTTCCTGCCATCCTCATTCAGAGCCAGCACAGGAGTTCTGCTGAAGGCACTGAAGCTCTGAGTCCACAAGAGATCAAAGATGCAGCTTTAGAGCACAAAAAGCCAAATGATATCACGTGGCGTTCACATTTTCTGAAAAATCCCTTCACCCAGGATTTTTCTCCTGAGAAGGTGAGAAGCCTCAGAGAAAAGGGAAACAATTCTTATCTCATTTGCTTCTCCTGTGTTGTGCTCACATGTGGAATGTGTTTGGAGATTGTTTACCCACAGGTGATTGTTTCATTGGATTCTCCTGTGAATTATTTTGATTTATTGGCCAATCAGGGCCAAGCTGTGTCAGGACTCTGGAAAGAGTCACAAGTTTTCATTATTATCTCTTTAGCATTCTGTAAGTATCCTTTCTGTATTCTTTAGTATAGTTTAGTATAGCATTCTTTAACATAATATAGTATAATAAAATAATAAATCAGCCTTCTGAGAACATGGAGTCAGATTCATCATTCCTTCCTTCATCTGAGGAGAACCCAAATGCAATAATACCAGACAAGGGGAATGATCAGGCAGTGGGTTCAGAATAATCACAAATATTTCTTTTTCACCAATAAATATGTACCACACTTGGTTCAAGCTACCAAAATAATAAAAAAGAGGTCTTCTAGAGCTGTTAAAAGCCAATGTGGCCCATGAGCAAACTGAGACATTAATCCTTGGAAGTGTCACAGCAGTGTCACTGGATGTGCCTTTCTGAAGGACCTGGAAATGAGACCCTTCGTGATTAACCTGTTTCTCACAATTACCCCCTGCACCCTTTTCCTCTCCATGTTCCCAGAATAAAGAAATTCATCTCCCCCCTGCCTGATGTGCCACAGACCCCTCACCACCCTGGTCACCTTACACAGGATTTTCCAGATTTTTCCACTGGTATGTCCCAGGAGAGAGGTTGGTCATCTACCAGGAGATATCAAAAAGTCAAAGATCCCTGGGGACAACTGAAAATTCCCAGCTGGGAGACACCAAACTGTGGAGTATTTGCTATTTAAAGCAGCTGAATGCCAACAGGGAAATTGGGATTCACTGTGTCACCTCATCCTCTGGAACAGCAAAGCAGAACATTTACTGATCTGGTCAAAAAGTGTCTCACCATGACAGGAGTGAAAACAACAATAAAATACTTTTATGAAATGAAAATGAAATAAATAAAATGAAATTAAATAAATAAAAAATAGATAAGTAAATAAAAATAAAATTATTAAATAAAATTAAAATAATGAAATACTTCTATAAAATGAAAATTAAATAAATAAAATGAAATTAATAAATAAAAATTTAAAATAAATAAATAAATAAAATTAAAACAATAAAATACTTTTATCAGCAGTTCTGATTCCAGTGCCTGATAGTGCAAATATCCCAGACAGAGGAGAACATGGAATTTGTTCCTTCAGGTTCTTGGGAAAAAGAAAATAACAAGTTAAGCTCCTGGAAAGACTTTAGAGTGCTTCTATCTCCACCTTGACATTTTTTATCAGGACATGCAAAATATTTAATGCAAATTCTCCTTGGGTGTGCCATTGCTTTTATGGACTTTTTATGGTTTATAAAGCAAATCACGTCATCTCTGGTACTTTCTCTGACCCTTTGGTTAAAATGTTACCCCAAGGACAATCTCATCTTTGTGTGCTCAGTGTTTCCTGAGTGCTCCAGGATCCCTGGATTTGTGTGGGGTGGGAGCAGAGCCTCACCCAGGGGTGACACCAACCCCATCAACACTTCCTGCAATCATTCTGCATTTTTTTCCAGGAAAAGTATTGAAATTTTCCCCCAAAAAAACAGCTTCATTTGAAATTAGCAAATACTTCTGTTCTTCTGTTTCCTAGGTGGGGACAGGTAAGAATTTCACTGATATTGAACAAAAAGACAAAAAGAAGGGTGAGTGAGAACTGAAATGAACTGCTCAGAGAGGTGGTGGAGTCTCCAAAAGTCATCTGGAATTCCAGATTCCAAAATTCATCTGGAAACAGCCCTGGGCACTCAGGTCACAGAGAGGTGGGACTGGATCATCCCCAGTGTCCCTTCCAACCTCAACCACCCCAGGATTCTGTGAAGAAATGGGTTTGAGCCTCCATATTTTTGTACATTTGAAAGGAAGAAAGGTTTTTTGCTGTTAAAACAATTCCGTGCCTCAAATGCTGTCTGGATTTATCCCTTTACAGAAATAAAATAAATTAAATTAAGAAATAAATAAATAAAGGGAGGAAAGAAGTGAGGGTTAGCAATGGGAATTTAAATTAATAAATAAATAGATAAATAAATAAAGGGGGGGAGGAAAGAAGGGAGGGTTAACAAACATTCTGCCATACAGGAAGAATATGAGAAAACTAGGACATGATAATTGCCAGAAATTAGCTTGGAGGCCAATGGTTAATGGGAACAGAAGCAGATAAACACAACATTTCTGGATAGAAGGGATACAGGGTAGGAATTTGAAAGAGATGGGATTAAGATTTTAATGGAATCTAAAGCTGGTTGTCTGAGAGCATTGGTGGTGATGGCTAGAACTAGAGAATAGAGGAAAAACATGAGAAATACTTAGAAATTTTATATATTTTAAACTAAGAAAAAATTATCAGTCCAGGGAATTTTGAGCTTCAGCAGAATAGAGGGGGAAATGGGCAAGGAAATCCCATAAGGATCAAGAGAGTCATGGAAAGGGAGGAATAATGAAAGATGGATAAAAAGACATATTGTAGAATCAAGGAGAAAAAAATATCCAAAAATTAGAGATAAGAAACATTGGATGGTGACAGTAGGAAGGACCAGAACTGGCAGCCAATAAATAGAATAAATGGATGTATCAGCCAAGACCTGGATAATCTGGAAATGTGGAAGAGCCAAGCAAAGTGAGGAGAAAGAGAAATTTGGGGGGAAATGTGAGGCAAATTTAAGGGAGAACAGGCACAGAATTCAGTGCATCCAATAGTGGTGAGAAAGTGGAAAATCCCACACATCATGACACAGAATTCCACAAAGGGATGAGGGGAATCAGGGGCAGGGGCTGGGCACAGGGAAAGCTGCCAAGTTCTGGATTAACCAGTGCTCCAAGGAGCTCTTGGAATCACAGAATTACTGATGGAATTTGTCATCTCAACAGCTGCAAGAAAGCTCCACTGATGGGAGCTGGCAATAAAGGAGTGAAATAAAGGTGAGTGAAATCTCAAATGAGGAGAGGAGAGAGATATCAGCACCAGGCTGACGTCTGTGCTCTGATTAGTGATTAAACATTAATAGCAACCAGAGAATCAGGCTGGTCTGGGTTGGGAGGGATCCTGAAGCTCATCCCTGCATGAGCAGGGACATTTCCATCCCAAGAGGTGCTCCAAGCCCTGTCCAAGCTGATCTGGGCTCCTTGGGATTCAGGAGTCACTTATAGAACACAAGTGGAGAAAAGGAATGAACTTTTTAATAAGTGGAAATAATGGATTTAGAAATAAGGAGGATGTGTGAGGTAACACAAGCCGGATGGTTTGGTGAAAATTAAGGGAATCAACAGGATCTTTCCTCATAACACAAATTACCCAATTGAATCATCAGTGAGACAATTCCTTGTAGTTCATTTTTCAGGAACTGAGGTGTTGAACAATCACAGAAGCACAGAATGATTTGGGTTGGAAGGGACCCCAGAGATCATTCAGTTCCAGCCCCTGGCAGGGATGTTTCCTGCTGGACCTGCAGTTCTGTATCCCAGATAAACACGAGCAGTTTATCCTCTCTGTGTCTGGATTGAAGGCACTGAGACAACAGTTCATGTTCACACTCAGGTGTTTATTATTTCTTATCACTAAAACAGTCTCACTGCTGTGAGTTCTGCAGCTTTTCATTAGAAGGCACAAAATGCCCAACAATCTCTTGTTCCAAGGGCTTTTCAGACTAAACTGTCCAATTAAGAGCTGACACCTGGATTATTTTCCCTTTTATAACCCAATAACTGATCCCACAGATCTGCAATGGGGACTTTTCTGCCCAATTACAAAATGCCACCCAAACCCATGAGGAAGGAGGAAGAAGCATGAAGAAGAAACCCAAGACAACACCCTGTGCCCTCCATCTTGCTGCCATCCACAACACACTAAAAATCCCAAACCCTCAATTTCTCACCAAGTGATACACCCACACTGCTCTCTATAATCTATTTCACACTTTTGTGGGTTCCAGTCTATTCTGGAGTTTAGGAAACTTTCTCCATGAATGAGGGTCAGAGTCAGTGCTGCCCTGGGGGTCAGGGCAGCCCAGAGCAGACACAGAAATATTCCCAGTGCCCTGATTTCCACAGTTGGACATAACAGAAATTTCCTCATGGAAAATGTGGTCAGGGATAGGAAGGGACTGCCCAGGGCAGTGGTGGATCCCCAACCCTGGATGTGTCCAAGGAAGGACTGGGGATGACGTTATGTTGTTATGTTATGTTATGTTATGTTATGTTATGTTATGTTATGTTATGTTATGTTATGTTATATATTGTGTTGTATTATGTTATGTTATAACTGTACTAAAGAATAGAGAAAGGATCTTACAGAAGGCTTAACAAGATACTAATTAAAAACTTGTGACTCGCCAGAGTCCCAACACAGCTGGCTGTGATTGGTTATTAAGAAAAAACAATTTACATGTAACTAATCAAATACCTGTTGGATAAACAATCTCCAGCCACATTCCAAAGCAGCAAAACACAGGAGAAGCAATCAGATAATTATTGTTTTCATTTTTCTCTGAAGCTTCTCAGCTTCCCAGGAGAAGAAATCCTGGTGAAGGGATTTTTCAGAAAATATGACAGTGACAGTTTTAAGTTCAGAGCATTGTTAAAACATATATTTTATTCAGGGAAGCTGCAGACTTGAAATGCCTTATATGGGGAAAAAGCAAGGAGGCGGGAAGAGTATCCTAAAACAAAACCCACCCCAAAACCCAGCAATAACAAACAAATAAACAAAAATATCCAAACTATTACTAGTTTTTTATTGCCTGTACAGCATATAAACATGAACAGAATTTCTTTACAATCTTGCCACCAATAAATAAAACAGACAATGCTTTCATTTCAGTGTGATTCTAGCACTGTGCTTTAGAATTATTTTCTCTCAAAGAGAGTTTAAAGAACCTTGATACCCAGCCAGTGAAGAAGTGTTCCTGTGCTCCTCTACACCCATTCCCCAAATCAACAACAATCAGTACAAGGAACTGGCTGATTTCTGGCTGTCAGAATGTTCCTAAACAGCAGGAATTCAGCTTGAGTTACTCATTGCAGTTCTGCTACAAACTCAGAGGAGTCACCTGCAGACAGGTGGGAGGGAAAGGGATCCAACCCACTGGGAATGAGGGCTGAAAAAGGGAATCATCCAGTGATGTTGTGTGTAGGGGAGGCCAAATCACAGGTAGATATTAATGATTAGATACTGCTTATTGGACATTAAAAATTAGCCATTAAAGAGGCTGCAGGGGATGCTGAGTTTCACAGTTTGTTCAAATCCAGGGAAAACAGTGGGAAATGAAACCCAGGGCATTTCCATTGCAGTGTCACCCAACTCCTGCAGCCCTGGAAGCTCTCAGAGGAGTCCCTGCCTCCTTGCTGGCAGATCTGCTCTGCTCCAGGTGCTGCAGGACTGCAGGGATGTCCCCACGAGCTGGCAGCTGCAGCTTGCCTGCAGTTGAAGCCCAGGAATATTGATTGGTGAAAGTACATGATCTTCACAGGAATGCACAAACTTCCCAGCTGGACGTGTCTGTTGTGGGTTTTTCCACCTTCTCAGAAGCAGCCAGCACAGGCAGCGTTGGCACAGATCTCACACAGGTCATCCTCAGCAGCCAGGCCTGCCCAGGAGAAAAAGGGATTCAGTTGGGTGCCAGGAGGGCAGAGCCACCTGCCAAAGCACTTGGAGACTCCTTTGCATTTCTACTTCACCAATTGAAAGATCCTTGTAGGTAGAACTGCTCGGAGGAAAATTAACTCGTGCTAAAATCTGACTGAAGGGATGAAATCAAACCCGAATTCCTTGGGAAGCCATGGGAAGCAAGAGGACCAGAGGACATGGAAGCATTTTATCCTAAAGTGTCCCTCGTACTGGACAGCAGATAACTGCAATAGAATAACTCAAAAAAGCTAGAGTTATTTGCTGCAGCTCTGCTACAAACTCAGAGGTGTCACCTGCAGACGGCGGGAAAGGAAAGGGATCCAACCCATGGGGAAGGAGGGACCAGGAAAGGGAATAACCCAGTGGTGTTGTGTGCAGGGGAGGCCAAATCACAGGCAGATATTAATGATTAGATAGTGCTTATTTAAAAAGAGCAGAGCCACCTGCCAAAGCACTTGAAGTCTCCTTTGCATTTCTACTTCACCACTTGAAAGATCCTTGTAGGTAGAACTGCTCTGAGGAAAATACACTCGTGCTAAAATCTGACTGAAGGGATGAAATCAAACCCGAATTCCTTGGGAAGCCATGGGAAGCAAGAGGACAAGAGGACATGGCAGCATTTTATCCTAAAGTGTCCCTTGTACTGGACAGCAGATAACTGCAATAGAATAACTTTAAAAAGCAAACACTGCAGCAGCAGCAACCCATGGCAGAGGGACTTTGGACAAGGAGGAATAAGCTAGAGAAGGGTAGATTTAGATGAGATATTGGGAGGAAAATCCTCCCTGTGGAGGTGGGCAGGCCCTGGCACAGGGTGCCCACAGCAGCTGTGGGTCTCCCTGGATCCCTGGCAGTGCCCAAGGCCAGGCTGGAGCAGCCTGGGACAGTGGAAGGTGTCCCTGCCATGGCAGGGGTGGAGTGGGATGAGCTTTAAGGTCCCCCCAACCAAACTATTCAGTGATTCCATTATTCTGCTTTGGATGAACTTTTCCCTGTCACAGCAGTGGGATGTGCCCAGGGAAGAGCTCAGCTCAGCACTGCAGGAATTTTCCTTGGGTGGTTCATGGAGCCCAAGCTTTGCAGGAGAAAGAGCAGCACAAAGGCAGCAAAAACCCTCCCAGCTGCCCTAGAAGTGGCACAGAAGCAATCCCAAGGCTTTGCCTCTTGCTGCTGGAATGTTTAAGGTTAAAAATCGTGGTAAAAATGAAAACTATGAAATATGAGTGACATACTCAGCCTCCTGAAAATCATGGGTGCATCCTCCCTCTTGCACACAGGCCTGAACTCCTCAGGGAGGTGTTTGTCCTGGCATGGGGAGTAGCTGGCCATGGGCACCATCATGCGAGGGTTGATGTGTTTGCTGCCCTCCATGAGCTCCTTCAGCTTCTTCACAGACTCCAGGGGGAATTTAAAGTCTCCATCCTATAAAGAACAAAAAAAAAAAAAGAAGTGTCAGGAAGCCAGGCCTTTGGCAAATCCATTCCATTGAAACCATTTCTCCCAGAAAATACAGCAGAGGGAAAAGATGGTGTTGAAAGAAAGCCAAGATAAAACCGGAGTGAAGGCAGTGGACAGAGGAAGAATTCAGTCCTGGCTCATCCCTATGAGACAGACCCATAAAATCTGGGATAGGAAGGAAGATCCAGGCTGGGAATCTTCAGCCTAAAAAGAGAGAATTGGGAAATATCACAGAACCCTGGAATGGGTTGGGTTGGAAGGGACCTTAAAGCTCTTCTCATTCCCCCCCTGTCATAGACAGGGACACTTCCACTATCCCTGGCTGCTGCCAGCTCCATCCAGGGAAATGTGATAGAGATCTACAAAATCATGGCTAGAATGGGGATAAATGGGGATAAATGGGGATTTATTTGGTTCATTATTCTCCTAACACAGCAGAGGAAATGCCAAGTGTTGGCTGTGCCACACAAAAGCAGCTCTTCTTTCACACCACATGTTGCTGGGGCCTTAAACCCTTCACCCCAAGACATTGTGGCAAATTTATATTAATTTAGAACCACAGAATCTCTTGTGTTGGAAGAGACCCACTGGGATCACTGACTCCAGCTCCTGGCCCTGCAATCCCACCCTGTGCCCATTGAAAACTTGCTCACACAATCAGTGAAAAACAAGTTTTTGGAAGCATAAATACAGCACTTCTGACTCAAAGTTCACACCAGAAACTTAAGGAAGCTGGGACAGGACTCTGAGAAATCTCTATTACTTTATGTTTTAGTCGCTTCTCCCTGTTCATCAGTTAAGGGTCATTCCCTCAGTTTCAAGAAATTTCCCCTTTTTGAGGCCATAAATTTAAGTTGCAGCTGTTTAACCAAGTGCACAGAGTCTGTACCCATCTGCAGATAATCAGAGTTTGGCCTAGAAAACAAATAAGGATTTTCAAACTGATTTATTTCTGCCGTTTTAACTTGATTTCATGGCCAGCATGTAGACTAAGGTGATGTGGGAGGTTCCAACCCCATGGCAGGGTTTGGAATGAGATGAATTTTAATGTCCCTTCCAACCCAAACCATCCTAGGATTCTGGAGTCAGGTAACAGCTCCTCATCCAAAGAAATAAAATGCAGTGGCTGGTACAGCACAAAACAAATATTAGCATTTATTTCACATCCCCATGAGTCCAATGGGGAATGGTGTGAGATGAGTGGGGAGGGAATTTGATTCTGGCTGGGGTTTTGGAGGTTTTTTTACAGCACCACATTATTTTGGCGTTCAAGGTTTAAAAAACCCAGTCAGATAAACTTTGGATACGTATTTACTACGTCAAAATCTCGTCTCTTGCAATCAGTTTATGATCTTACTCTGGTTAATTTATCAGTTGACCTCGAGGATCTTAGAGATCTTTTCTGACCTTAATGGTCTATAAAAGCTGATCAGGCACTGGCATCAGCAGCCCCTGAGAGTGTTGGAGTCCTCATCCCTGGAAGTGTTCCAAAAACACATGGATGTGACCTGGGACAAGGTGGATCTCTCTGTGCCAGAGGAACAGTTGGATTTTATAATCTTAACGGGATTTTCCAACCTAAACAACTTTCTGGTTCTGTGATCAGCCCTGGCTGCCTGTGAAAAATTCACTTTTCCTATGAAGGCAGCTCTAGATTCAGCTGTGGTCACACAGCTGAGAAGCAAAACCCATAGAATTAAAAAAAGGGTTTTTCAATTTCAGTCTCACAATTTCAGAGAAACCAGGAACTGGGAAGAAACCCTGACATCTGCAGGTCCTGGGGACAAAAAATAGAACAAAGGAACAGCAAAATAGAGACAAAACCACCTCAAGTAAGAAAGATGTATTGGAGAGAGGTAAATTTGACATCCTCTGGGACAAGGAAGGGAAGTGTCAGGAACAATTTCAGAGAGAAGAGTGCAAGCCAACTTTGTGCAGTGAATAATCACAGAATCAGTCAGACTTCAAAGACTTCAGGTGAAAGGAGTGCAAGACTCAGAGTTCACTGCATACACAATGGGGAAAACATGGATTTAATGATTAATGAGAGGAGAATTCCAGCTCAAACTCCAGAGATGCACTTCCTACTCTCTTACATAACCTAGAAGCAGCCATTCTCATTTATTAATATATTTTATGGCTGCAAGTGGAAAAGGGGAATGTTTTTCACTGTAGGAAGCTGTTTGCTCCTCTGGAGACTGTAAATGTTGAAGAATGGTTTGAGAGAAAGGAATAGCTTAAACCTGCTACCTCTGGCTATCTCTGTCATCCAAAGGACAAAAAAAGGATAGTCCAGGACACAAAGGTTCCTTATTCCTGGACACTTGCTGCTCACACATAAAGAGAGTCAATAATTGTTTAACAAGTGTTGGTTTTTATTAGTTTTCCTGGTCCTCAGAGGAAAGTGTTTACATTGCAATCAGACTGAAACCTCCTCTCAGAGGAGTGCAGAGAGATCCAAAACTTCCCCAAAAACAAACCAGGGCCCTGAGGTACCTTCCTAACCCCTTCCACATTGTATGGAGTGCCATGGTTTGACACTACAAAACTCCCAAAAAACCTCAATTCCTTTTCAAACCAGGACATGGAGTATCAGCCAGAGGTGACACCTCTGGAGCTGGTGCTCCCCTGGCACAACCTGAAGCCATGTGGCATTCACATTTCCTGGGAAAATCCCTTTGCTTGGGATTTTTCTCCTGAGAAGCTTCAGAGAAAAAGGAAAACAATAATTATCTCATTTGCTTCTCCTGTGTTTTACTCCTTTAGAATGTGTTTGGAGGTTGTTTACCCACAGGTGATTGTGTACTTGGAAGATTTCACAGAGTCTCCTTTAATCACTTCTCTGCCCATTAATATTTAATTGGATCCAGCCAAGCTCTTCTTTGCCCTTTTTTTACAGGCTCCATCCCATAAATTCACAGATCTTTCCCACAAAGAACCTCCTGCCTAGAACCAGGTAACAGAAAATAATTTCTTTGTTCACACCTTGTTTGCATCACTCTCTCTAAAGTCAGCACCTTTGCTGCACGTGGCTTTAGGTCTAGGAGAAAATTCTGGGCAGGAAACACCTCAGTCCCTAAAGGATTTCAGAGCAGAGATGTGGCTGGAGGAGGTAAATGAACAGCAGCAGCATTTAGTGATACCTGAAGTGTTTCACAGAAGGAAAACCCAGGGAATGGGGAGATACAGGTGGAAATCAAGGCAGAGCAAGGCAAAAATTCAGGTCTATTAATTTAGTTGCAACCAGAAGTTCAGAAAATATCATCACTTTGTTGAATTTGTAATAACGACAAATGAAAGAGAAAAAACTCACCTGAACATAGACTGCCTGGGAGATGTGCACCAGGACAAGGGCGGCCAGGACTGTCCAGGAAAGAAAGCTTTTCATGGTGCCTGCAAAGCCAAATTTCTCCTCAACTGGACAGATTTTATTTCCTCTACCTTTGGCCTTTCTTTGGCCTTTTTGTGTCTCTCAGACTTTCCCTCCTCTGAGCTCTCAGACTCAGCAGTCAGAGCTTTATAAAGACTCCCTCCAGCCTGGTGCTGGTAATCCATTAATCCAGACTTTCTATTGCCATGCCATAAACCCCGAGGGGACTCTCAGTTATCTGCCCACAGGTACAGCTGGGCAGTCACACCCAGGCACATCCTGCCCTTTATGAGTCGCTCCCACTTTGAGGCACTGGCCCTGACACGGGCAGGCAAAACATTCCCAACTGCAATAAATAAATAAACGGTGGAGACTGAGCTCAGCAACACCTCAAAGTGCCCATGGGCACTTTCTGCAGAACTGGGAGTGAAAAAGGAAGTTTGGAAGGAGCTAGAAAAAATTGTTCCAGCCAGTTGGCTGTTCTGGGAGTCTCAGGAATGTGGAGTGTAATCACATAATCAGGGAATTGTTAAAGTCACAGAAATCCTCTAAGAGGTTGTTGAGGTGGATGTGACACCAGGGGACAAGGTGGAGCTCTCTGTGCTGGAGGAACAGTTGGATTTAATAACCTTAAATCTGAAAAACTTTCTGATTCTGTGAAGCCCTCTAAGATTGTTGAGTCCAACCATCAGCCCAGGATCTGGTGGTAGGTTGTTCACCATTAACCTTGTCCCCAAATGCCATCTCAAAAAATGCCTTTTTTTATCATTTCCAGGCATTGTGACTTCACCACTGGCGTGGGTAGCCCCTTTCAGTGCCTGCCCATCCTTTCCACAGAGAGATTTTCCCAACATCCAACCTAAAGCTCCCCTGGCACAACATGTGACATTCACATTTTCTGGAAAAATCCCTTTGCTTAGGATTTTTCTCCTGAGAAGCTGAAAAGCTTCAGAGAAAAAGGAAAACAATAATTATCTCATTTGCTTCTCCTGTGTTTTACTCCTTTAGAATGTGTTTGGAGATTGTTTACCCACAGATGATTGTTTCATTGGATTCACGTGAGTTGTTTTGACTCAATGGCCAATTAGAGCCAAGCTGTGTCAAAACTCTGAAAAGAGTCACAAGTTTTCATTATTATCTTTTTAGCCTTCTGTAAGTATCCTTTCTGTATTCTTTAGTATAGTTTAGTTTAGTATTCTTTTATATAATATAGTACCATAAAACAATAAATTATTTTATATAATAAATATATATTAATAAATAAATATATTGAATATAAAATAAACATAATCAAGAAATATAATAAATAAATGTAATAAATTATATTCTAATAAATATAGTACCATAAAATAATAAATTAGCCTTCATGAGGTCAGACTCATCATTCCTTCCTTTATCTGGGGGGAACCCAAATACAATAAGGTCATTTCTGGTCCTGTCCTTTGTGATCCCACTCCTGTCAGGGTCTGGAGAGAACTGAGGACCAGGGCAGAGAACCCCAGGCTGTGCCTGCCCATACCCAGCTATGAAATGTCCTCTGTGCTCTTTGCAGCCCCTAATTAAAACCCATGTGTTAAAAGGTGCAGGGATGTCATTTAGGGCAAGGGGTGCCAGGAATGAAATCCATTTCTCCATGATTTCCCTGTGGAAACACACACAGATGTCACAGGGATGGAGAAGGACCAAGGTGCCCCAGCTCAGTTCTGACATCAGGCTCAGGTCCTCAAATCTGTAAATGAATTCTGGACTTGTGTGGGTTTGGATGAACACAGAGTGCAGGAGAACAATGTTCCTGATCCCAGCAGAACAGGAGAGGGCAACAGTCACCCACTGAGCACCTTCCTCAACCTCAGCACTGTTTTATTCCAGTTCTTACTGTAACCCAAATCATTGCCCAAGTTACAGTGAAAATCATCTTTATGCTTTGTGTACAATTGCAGAATCCAAAGCAGCCAGGTCCCCACTCAGGGGGCTGGGAGGGAGGGAATGGGACTATTCTGATTCAGTGTAACCCAAAAATTACTGTAGAGTTGAAGCTGAGCTGACAATGCAGAGTTCTCAGCTGAAAGACTTTGCCTCTCTCCTCTCCACATCCACAAAACTTGAACTGGAATGATCTTTATTCCAACAATACAATGATCTTTATTCCAACAAAATAAGCCTGTTTCCTTTCCTGTAATGATTTTTCTGCTGCCCTGGCCAGCAGCCAGCAACATTTGCAAGCCCACAGCAACTCAGGCCCCTGCCCTTAATTACTGCAATATGGGTCAAGGGTGGAACAGCAAAGGGCAGAGCAAAACTCTCCTCTGAGAACATTTCATTTCCCACATGCTTGGGAACTTTTACAACCATTTTCTTCTCCAAAACATGGTTTATCCTCAACCTGTCAAGTCCTGAGTATAGTCTGGTGGAAACTAAACAACAGATTAAGGAGGCATTGAGGGAACCAGAGAATTGTTGAGGTTGAAAATAAACAAGATTATCAAATCCAGCCTTGGAGAGAACCCAAAGAGGCAATTTTGGAGGGGTGTCACAAGAACAGTGAGCAAACAGAGGCAGAGAGAGCTGTAGTCAGTGGTTCTGTGTGCAGGGAGGTGTGCTGTACCCCAGGGTGCACACACTGCCCTGACAGTGCTCCTTGACACCTCAGCAGGGACACAGGGAGGTGCAGCACACCTTTAGCCTGCTGGCAGGTGACAGGAAGCTGAGCAGGTGACACATCCAGGGGATGGGGCCAGCCTGGAGGACCTGGCCACGCTGGAGAAGTGGGTCCTTGGCAATCTCATCAGGTCCTACATGAGTTGGTGTGGGAGCACCAGGATAGGACGGTGGGGAGGGACACAGACCAGAGATCTCTGCAGCCAGGTCAGGAATTTGGGGTTTATTGCAAAGGGCCTGGGTGCAGAGCCCTGCTGGGAGCTGCCAGACACAGCTCAGAGCAGGACTGAGAGAAGTAAAGAGAGTGGGAAATAGAGAGAAGGCAAGGGCCTGGTAAAGAGGAGCAAGGAAGAGTAAAAAGAGTGAGGTTCCCATTCCAATACCACAAATCTTCTGTGTTGAATATTCTGATTCTCACTAACCAATCTAGTACAACATACAAATCCTACAGAATTTACATCCAGCCTATAAGAATCATTACATTACCACACTGTGTTACATTTTAAACCCTAAAAACTCCTCTTTGGGCCCTTCTGCCAAGCTGCAGTGTCTGCTCTGACCCTTGGGCCTGTCTGCAAGCAGAGGGAATTGTTTCATCAAAAGGGGATCACCTTCAGCTGTCCATGCCATTGTTTCCCACTTGTTCAGTATCTAAGGGATCTCAAGGCTTGCTTTCATTTCAATCTCACTTATAGTTTCCATATTCTCAAAATCTTTTGCCAGGCAATCAAATTTATAAGACTTTTCTTTTTCATCTTCCCCAACAAGCTGGGAAAACCTCCAGTCTCAATTCAGGCTGGGAATGAGCCTTGGTAGCAAGGCTTGGGGTAGAAGAAAGACAAGAGTGGTCTTTCTAGGTCTTTATTCCTTTTTCCTTTTTCCATGTGGCTGTCCCCATGTCACAGCTCTTCTGCTGTCTCTTCATCGACACTCAGCTTCTTCGCCAAGCTCAGGTTAGATCCAGAAACTGTTCAGGATTCAGGGGGTACAGGGAGGAGGACAACAGAGACCTTATGCTCACCAGGGCTGCTTCTGGAGGTTCTGTAGCCTCCCAGACAGCCCCGCCCTGCAGACCCAGCCCCACCAGCCCGAGAGTAGAGGAGCCCCACCGTGTCCCCATGTGCCTCAGGCTGTCACCTGGGGCTGGGACAGCTCCAGGACCCCACACCCAGCTGGTAGCACTGCCAGGGGCTGCTGGCAGGCAGGGGAGGGATGTGGTGCACAGGAAGATGCCCCCATTGCCTGGGGAGGGAATGCTCCCCCTGCTCACCCAGGGATTCGTCCTGGGACCATTTCCGCAGCTGGTTCATCTGAAAGGCCTTCATGCACTGCTCCCTGGACACTTTGTAGGGCTGCAGATTGAGCAGGACCTGCTTGGCTCGTGGGGTCCTGCAAGACAGGGACAGATTCCCCTCTCAGTCCCTGCCTGGAGTCCTGCCTGGCCCAGCCCCAGCTGCTCCTGTGTGCCTTGGGCCCCACCACCCCCTTTAGCATGGACACAGGATCAGGGGCCACCCCAGGGCTTGCCCAGGACCATGTCCAGCCCAGAGCTCAGGGCTCCACTTCCTTGATGCTAAAGGGGTCCTTGTCACAGACATCTTTTATGAACAATCCTTTCCTTACAATTTTTTCTCCTGAGAAGCTGAGAGGCCTCAGGAACAAAATGTAAACAATTATTATCTGCTGCTGTGGAATGAAACAGGTGCATCTGGGATTGGTCTCATGTGGTTGTTTGTAATTAATGGCCAATCAGAGTCAGCTGGCTCAGAGAGCCCAAGCCACAAACCTTTGTTATCATTGCTTTCTATTCTTAGCTTAGCCAGCCTTCTGATGAAACTTTTTCTTCTATTCTTTTAGTATAGTTTTAATGTAATATCTATCAAAAAATAATAAATCAAGCCTTCTGAAACAAGGAGTCAGATCCTCATCTCTTCCTCAACCTGAGACCCCTGTGAATACAGTCCCAGGTCCCTCCTTGTGGATGCCATGGGACAGAGAGAGAGAAACAGCAAGCGTTTCTCACAGCGGCTTGGGAGAAATTTTAGGGAGCTGGAAAGATGTGATAACTTGTTGGCTATAAACAATTTGCAGGTAGTGTTTTTCTACTTTATTTTTCTGTTCCTCTCAAGAACAGTGAGTGAGAAAGATGTTTCTGTTAGTTAGCCAATAGAATAGAATCTATTGCACCACTCTATAAAAACCGCACGGTTCTTTTGAATAAAGCTTTCTCTGCCTTTTCTACAATCCTGCCTCTCACCTGTTCCTCCCCAACCTTGGCACCAGAGTGACACCTCCCACCTGCTCAGTGCCCCCTGCCACACTCCTACCTTAGCTGTGGTGCTCTCCTGAGAGGGGACGGTGCCTTCTCCTGCTTGGTCCCTTCTGGGCACAGAGCAGCAGCCACTCCTGCCACAGCAGCCACTCTCTCCCTCCTCAGCCTCTCAAATCCTCCAGGAGAGAATGCAGCACCCTTCTTCAGACTCCTCTGCTCTCCCAGGGCTGGAAGCTGTGACGTGGAGCAAAGGGAAGGCAGCTCAGGCATTCGGGCAATATTAAGAGTCCCATCCTGCAGCCCATGGCCCAAGGGACAGTTTGGATCCCTCCTCTTTCCCACAGAGCTCTTGGCAGTGAAGAAATCTGGACACCACAGAGGTTCTGTTCAGAGAAAGATTCCCTGAAGGATGAAGTTGTTCCCAGGACTGAATGGAGGACACAAAAGACATCCCAGGATGGGCAGATCCAGAGGGATCCTCTCAACAGCCTCCCTGCAGTGAGGCAGGGCACGATCCTACATCCATGTAACATACCTGGGTAAATTTTCTCTGCGTGAGGGGAGCTGCCAGCCCAGCTTTGGGCTCTTCCAACTCCCTGGTGGCTCTGCCCTTCCTCACAGAGTTCTCAATTGGAGGCAGCAAACTGCAAAGACACCACACAAGTGTTTTGTCTCCAAAACACTGCTGCCCACTCCCCATGCCATGGGAAGGGCCAAGTGCCCAAATCTGCTCTCCAAGTGCCCAAATCTGTCATAAGGACAGGCAGCATGGCCAAAGGTGACACTCCTCACACCAGTCCAGGAGTGTGGAAGCCCAGGGCACTGGGAATATTTCTGTGTCTGCTCTGGGGTGCCCTGACCCTCAGGGCAGCACTGACTCTGACCCTCATTCATGGAGAAAGTTTCCTAAACTCCAGAACAGACTACAATCCACTAGGGTGTGAAATAGATTACAGAGAGTAGTGTAGGTGTATCACTGGCTGAGAAATTGAGGTTTTGGGATTTTTAATATGTTGTGGATGGCAGCAAGGTGGAGGGCACAGGGTGTTGTCCTGGGCTTCTTCATCCTCCTTCTTCATGGGTTTGGGTGGCATTTTGTAATTGGGCAGAGAAGTCTGCACTGGGGACTCTGGGATCAATTATTGGGTTAAAAGGGAAAATAATCCAGGTGTCAGCTCTTAATTGGACAGTTTAGTCTGAAAAGACCTTGTACCAAGAGATTGTTGGCCATTTTTGTGCTTTTTCATTGTGCTGAGTCTGGTGTGGATAGCGTGCAAAACTTAAGATAACAATAAACAAGAACCTGAAGACCCAAAGAATCCAGTGGGTCTCTCTTTCCTGACACAAAACCACTCCAGGAGGGTCTCCCCTGACAGGGGAGACCCCTGGGAGGCCCCAGCCTGAGGCCCAGCAATTGGGGAATCAGCAACAGGAGCATGGAATCACCCAAACCAACTCTTCCAGGTCTCACCTCCCTCTCTGCACTCCTCCATCAGCCCTCTTCTTTTCCCTTCCTGTCCCTTTCACATCATTTATCCGATTTGGAGGAAGGCGAGGACGAAGAAGGAGGGTGTTGGGAAGGTTCCCTGAAGAAGAAAAAGAGGAAACTCCTCTCAACAGCATCTCCAGAGTGCTGTGGGCATGAGGGATCTCCCAGCCCATCCCCTTCCCTGAGGGCTCCATGGCCCTGTCCCACTGCTTCCTTGGGTCCCCATTCAGAAGGAGAGGGACCTGCTGGGACAATTTTCTGGCAGGAGGGAGGATTCCCTTGGGCATGGAGGATGTCAGGTCCTAGGAGGGAACATACCTGGTCCTGTTTGGTGCTTGGTCTTGGTTTTGGTTGTTGTGACAGCGTCTTGTAGCAAAGCACTTAGAGGATGTGGCTCGGACTTCCCATCTGCCTGCACAAAGCTGAAAAGGAGGAGGTCACACCAGTTGAAATAAGGCAGCAGAGTCCATAACAGCCTCTGGGAAGGAGCTGTTCCAGGTTACCAGTTTTCCAAAGGAAACACAACACTGGAGCATGGGCAGGAGAGTCTCCCTCCACAGAGCTCCTCTCGGCTGTGAGATCCCTCTTGTCAGAGAGGTTTTCCAGAGAAGACCAACCCCTGAGAACATCCCACCATCTGGGGCCTGTTGGTTCTCAGTCTTGACAACATCCCAGGCTCTGGGGCCTGCTGGGTCTCAGTGTTTCTCAAAGGAAAGGGAAGGAGCTGGTGGAGCTCCATGGTCCCCAGCTGTGCCTCCAGGGTCTTTCCTACTGAGGAGGGAAGGTAAAGCAGGCCCTCTTCCCAGGGAACCCACCTGAAGAAGCCAGAATGGCCATGGAGAATTTCAAATCACCATGGAATTCAATTCACCATTGGAATCCACCCAAAGAAGCCAGAATGGCCATGGATCTTGCACAATTTCAATTCCACCTCTGAAATTAAATACATCCAAGGATTCCTCCCACATGGGAGAAGCCAGGACCAAAAGGTGTTACTGATTATCACCCCACCACGTACAGAAAGCATTGCACTCACTGTGGCAGCACAAAGACACCTCCAGGAGGGATCTGGGACATGTCCTTTTCCAGCTGGGCTATGGACAACAGCTTCAGATCTAGTGACTGCAACAGGGACAGAGACATGGCAGCACCCACAGGGGATTTACCTGCTGTTCACAAGGCACAAAACCCCTCTTCTTCCACTGCCAGCCCCCAGCCCCAGCTCTCTCTCCACCACCCTGTACCCCTACATTGTCCCAAATCCATGAGTATCTCCATCACCTCAGCGTTTTGGCACAACAAGGCCATGCCAGCAGCACCTCCAGGAGCCAAACCCAGGGCTGGATGGCAGGCTCAGCTACCAGGACCACGTAAATCCCCTACATTGTGCCAAATCCATGAGCATCTCCACCACCTCAGGGTTCTGGGACAAGGCCGCACCAGCAGCATCTCCACAGGAGCCAAGTCCAGGGGTAATTCATTGGGAGCAGGATGGTAAGTTCAGCTCCCAGGACCATGGAAATCCCCTACATCCCTACATTGTCCCAAATCCATGAGTATCTCCACCACCTCAGTGTTTTGGGACCAGGCCGCGCCAGCAGCCCAGAGGAGCCAAGCCCAGGGCTAATTCCTGACATCAGGGTCAGCTCCCAGGAGCATGGAAAGCTGCCCAAGGCCACAGCTGTGTCCCCAGGAGTGTGAAGGCACACAAAACACAAGCCAGACTCACCTGGAGCAGCCCTTCTGCCAGGCCCTGTAACTGAGCCACCTCTTGGACCAGGCCTTCAAAGAACCTCATGACCACGTGTTTCCCCCGGCAGAGCAGGACCCCGATGTCCTTGAACACAAAGTCAAAGTTCTTCCCACTGGACAGGGCCCACTCACAGATCTGCAGAGTGGCCTTGATGCACATCATGATGGTGGCCTTGGGCTTGTGCAGGTGCTGGGCCACCTCAGCACAGATCAACTCATCATCTCTGGAGATCCCTGTGGAGAAAGCACAAAGTCACTCCCTCAGCCCTTCTGTGGTGTAGGAGCAAGGGGGGTAGGATGGTCAGGATGGATGGAGATGAGAGATCTCTGCAGCCAGATCCTGGAATTTAGGGTTTATTGCAAAGGGCGTGGGTGCAGGGCCCTGCTTGGGGCTGCCAGGCACAGCTCAGAGCAGGCCCGAGAGAGAGAAAGAGAGGTAAAGAGAGTGGTAAAGAGGATAAGAGAGCGAGGTTCCCGTTAAAATACAATAAATTTTCTTCTGGTCCTGGAACTTGGGGTTTATTGCAAAGGGTGTGGGTGCCAGCCACAGCTCAGAGCAGGCCTGAGAGAAGTAAAGAGAGAGGTAAAGGGAGAGAAGGCAAGAGTGTGGTAAAGAGAGAATGAGAGAGTAAAAGAGGATCAGAGGGCGAGGTTCCTGTTACAATACAAAAAATTTTCTTCTGGTCTTGGAACTTGTGTATTATTGCAAAGGTCCTGGGTGCAGGGCCCTGCCAGCCACAGCTCAGAGCAGGCCCAAGAGAAGAGAGGAGTAGAGAGGATGGGAGGGTAAGAGAGTAAAAGGGGTAAGAGGGGCAAGAGCTAAGCAAGGCAAGAGTGCAAAGTTCCCATTACAATACAATAAATCTTTTTCTGTGTTGAATATTCTGATTCTCACTAACCAGTCTAGTACAATATACAAATCCTATAGCATTTCCATACAGCTGGAGGGCTCAGAGACCCTGGCATGCTGCCCAGAACACCTGGGGATTTGATTTTGACCCCTGGAGCAAGTTGCCAGCTTTGTATGAGGACCTGAAAGTCACAGAGCTTTGAATAGTATAATAATAAAATGATCACATGGTGAAAATGAAGATTTTAGGATTTTTGGTACGGGGGTTATGGGGACAAGACGGAGGAACTTGGGCCTGTCCAGCCTTTCTTCTTCTTGCTCTCCATTTTCTGCAGTGATGTTGGCACTTTGGGATTGGTTTAGAGTAGAGGTGCACTGTCTAACATAGGTGATATGTACTGGGAATGAAGTGTAAATATGTTATATGTAGTTTGTAGTATAAAAGGACAACACAAAGAGTGCCTGTGGCTGCCCTGCTGAGCAGAAAGAAAACTTTATAGATGAGAATTAATAAACAACTTCAAGACCGAAAAGTGAAGAGTCCAGACTCGTTCTTCAGAGACATCCTGCACATCTTGGGGCAGCAATTAACAACCAAAACCCGAGACCAGGAGATTCTCAGAAACACCTCCAGGAGCTCTCCAGCACACTGTGGGCACGCAGAGAGCCCTGGAGGGACCCGTCCATGTCCCAGGGGAGCACAGGGCTGGTCCCACCATCCCATCACATCTTACCAGGCACAGGGCTTTGCCCATGACGGAGATTCTTCCCCACCAGGGGAAGGGGCTTGCTCAGCTCAAACTCCGGCGTGTCTGCCATGAAACCTTCCCCTTCTCCATGCCAGATGGGTTTCTTCATAATGTGGATGGTACCCAGGCCCATCAGCCCAACTCTCTGGAAACAAAAGCAAGCAATCAGAGGGCAAAGGGTGATCTGCGGCCTTTCCATCCCTGCAGCTCCAAGGGCTGAGATGGAGGCCCCAGGAGAGCTTTGGAGGAGAGCCTTTCACTCCAAATGGTTCCTCACTCTCTCCTCTGTAGACTGCAAGACATGTGGGAGAAACTCCCAGAGCCTGGGAAGGCCCAAAGAGTGCAGGAAGGCCCAGGAGGGCTGGAAAAGAGGGTGTCCCTCCTTCCCAGCCATCCTGGGGAAGACTCCAAAGTGGAAATCCAATGTTCTTCTACTCAAGCACCACTTGGCTTCTTGCCTGCGCTCACAATGGGTCTGTGACTAAAATGCAGGGTCTGCCTGGGACATTCCTTTTCCTTCTGCCCCCTAGGCTGGTGAGGGCCCCAGAGGATGGGGAAGGAGCGGGAAATGAGGGAGGACCCCGTGGTCTGAGTGAGGACTATGAGGAAGCCAACCCCACCTTCTTCAGCAGCAGGTCCTGGCGACAGCACTCAGACACACAATCCCAAATTTTAATGATTTCTGTCAGAAGAAGAGAAAGAGCCCAGCTGAAGTTATGAAGTTCATCACCCTCCCTTCACTTTCCCAATGTCAGATCCCCTCCTCCAAAGGGACCCTCTCCCTGGGCAGAGCCACCAGCACATTCCCAGCCCCAGGGGCAGGAGGATGCCAGGCCTTACCATCCTTGTGGAAGTACACCAGATCTGGAGACAGAGCGAGGAAGAAGCCGGAGAAAAGCTGTGTCGTGGCTGTGGTTCCTCCTGCCTGGCCTTTTTCTTTCTTCCTCTCCATCCCACCATGGCCTTAGGGTGGGGGGCCTGGTGGGAGAGTGGGGCACCCCAGCTGGGCTGGCCTCTGACCCTCAGGGTGTTCTGGTTCCATGGAGGCAGAATGTCCCATTGTGACCTCACGTGTGTCACCAAGAGCCCTTCCAAGGAGTCTCCTACCAGCCACTGCTGAGGTGGCTGGAAAATCAGATGGAAATTGGTTTAGAATGATTTACACAGATCCTGTTACACAGACAACTGCTGTGTGAGTTAGGAATTTGGCAGAAAACAAAGAGAATCACAGAATCCCAGAATAATGAGGTTGGAAGAGACCTCTAAGATCACCAAGTCCAACCCATGCCCTAACACCTCAACCAGACTCTAGCACCAAGTGCCATGTCCAGGCTTTGTTTAAGCACATCCAGAGATGGGGATTCTACCCCTCCCTGGGAAGAGCATTCCAGTGCTTTATTATTCTTTTGGTGAAAAATAATGCCTACAGAGGAAGGAGGCTGCACCCCTCATTCTGAGGGCTTGCCCCCACCCAGGCCTTGTTGGAATTCAGGACATCCCTGTGGCTGTCCAGGATGGCCAGGACCCCTGCCAGGGGGCTCAGAGACCTTGGCACAGAGCCCAAGACCCCTGTGGGTTTGATTATGATCCATGGAGCAAATTACCAACCTTATATGAAGATCTGCAAGTCACGACAGTTTAGGTAGAATGATAGTGAATTTATCATGGGGTGAAAAAATAGATTTTTGGGGTTTTTAGAATCTGGGTTTCACATTCTCTGAACCTCAGAGAAAGAGAAAACAATTCTTACCTCATTTACTGCTCCTGTGTTGTTCACAAGTGGAATGCATGGTGGAAGATTGTTTACCTGAAGGGAATTGGAATTGATAATTTGATTCTGGTGTGAGTGTTGATTCACTGACCAATTGAATCCAGATGTGTGTGTTGGGACTGTCAGCTGATGGTCACGAGATGCTGTGCAGTGCTTGGCAGATTCAGTTTAGATGTAATGTAATATATTGTAATATAATATAGAATAATATAGTATAATAATTAATTAGCCTTCTGATAAGATGGAGTCCTCCTCATCATTTCTCCCACATGTTGGGCAAAAATATCACCAATACCTTATTAACCATGAGAGGAATAGTGGATTTGTCTTTACAAACCAGCTGTTGTCTCCTGGTAGATAAAACCAGCACTGGGAGATAAAAGAAACAATGGAAAGGATTCCACTGATTGATGAATGGAAAAAGAGATTTGCTTTTACAAATAAACTTTAGGTTTGCTGATAAATGAAATTTGACATTGAGAGATGAAAGAAACAATGGGGAAGAAAAACACCTAAATTCTATAAGAATTAAATATGAAAAGGGAGGGTCATACATTAGAGGGAAGTCTTTGGGATCAGGTGTTTTGGGAGGTCTGTACCTCTCAAGTACCTCAGAAATGGGGAAAGACAGAATGGAAATGTGGCTGGAAATTGGGACAAAAAGGAGGCTGGGTGCTCCAAAAATTGGAGAGACCCCAGGTGAATGCCCCATGGCCTCTCCCTTTAATGGAATAAAGTAAAAGGACTCCTCTGTCTCCTTTTTGGACATAAACCTCTGGTGTTTCTGGATTAATTTTCCTAACAACCACAACTGTGGGCAGGATCATGGTCAAACCTCCTGTTCCCTGTGCTCCCAGTGTCCAGAATATTCCTTGGTGGGAGCTGTTGGTCATCAGGCAGAAGAACAATGCCCTGCTGCATGTTCCTCTCAATTCCCCATCAACGAAAACCTCAGGATTTCCCTCTGGTTCTGTACCTGCACCATGGCCCCTGCCACAGTTGGATTTTTGCATTTTCTCCCCTGTTTTATGCCTCCAGCACTGGGGAGGTCCCACCTCGAGTCCTGTGGCTGTTTTGGGCCCCTGGAGGATTGTGGAAAATTGCCCACCTTGTTGTGTGGGCACAGAGCTCCTGTGGGGTGAGGGAGAACTGAGGGAGCTGCTCCAAGGCATCTCTGAGGTGGGATAACCCAGGCTCTTGTGTTAATCCATCCCTTGGAGTGGATTAAAGGACATTGAATGATTGGTGTTTGCACACATACACACACACACATATATATCTTTTTAATATATATCACATTTATTTTAACACTTTGTTTGCAATGGAAATCGCCTATGTAGCCATTTTGCTTATTTCCTTTAGAAATACACCAATATAAAAGTATAAAAATACCACTTTAGAAAATACACGAGGGAAAGAAAGAGGAAAAAAAAAGAAAGGATCAGGGAAATAAAGAGAAAAAAAGAAAGGATCAGAGCAGAGAGTGGAGAGGAGAGTTCTCACCACCCATGGATGCAGTGACAAGACTTGGTTATTGCAATTTCAGTGTCCACAGTCAAAGTGATGCTCACAGTCTGGATCCATCAGGGGTGGAAGCTCCAAAAATTCAAAGTTCAGTGGGATAATACAGGCTCAGGGAACAGCCAGGTACCTTCCCTGGGGTCAGGAGTTTGTAACACTGGGGTCATCCCAGTCCTCAGCAATGAGTCTGTGCTCCCTCCAGGCTCTCTGATGGATGGTGCCCCTTCTAAAACCTGACTCTGCCTCTCCTGAGTGTGGCTGAGCCAGTTCTGCCCCCTCACAGGGGATGAAACCCCCCAGCCCCTCCATGGGAGTGTTCCTGATGCTCCCCTGTGGCCCAGGGCACAGCCAGGGGGATGAGGATGCACAGCTGCCCCAGGCACTGCTCACACACTGCCCAGGGACACCCCAAATCCCATGGAAAGGTTCTGCGCACCCCAAAAGGCTCTGGGGAGCCCAAACAGGCACAGCCAGGGGTTGGGGGGCACCCAAAGGCAGCACTGGGGTCTGGGAATGGCACAAAACAAACCAAGGGGTGGGGATACCCCCAAAATGGAGACCAGGGCTTGGGATATCCTCTGAGGGACAGCCAGGGTGCAGAGGGGAACACTGAGGGGTCCCTGGGGCACACGGGGAGAGCCCAGGGAGCACAGACAGGCCCATGGAGATGCCCAGCCACGCTCTGCTCCCACCTGGTCTGCACTTCTGACCCTGCTGATCCCTCTTGGCACCCTCAGACTCTCTGCACTCCCTGTTTGGCATGGCCTGGTCCCTCTCACTCTCACCCAAGCATCCTCAGAGACCATCTATTCCAAAAGTATCCCTTTTCCCTTTCCTTTCCTTGGAATTTCCTTGAAATTTCCTTTCCTTTCCTTGAAATTTCCTTTCCTTGAAATTCCCTTCCCTTCCCTGCCCCTATTCCATTTCCCTTTGTCCTTCCACTCCCTCTCTGTCATTTCTGACCCCTCTGCCCATCACATCCTGCCCCCAGAGCTTCTCCTTCCTCCCATCTTCCTTCCCCACGCATTCCCATCCCATCCCCAGTGCTCAGAGATCCTGTTCCCCTCTGCACAGAGCAAAGGGAAAAGGAGAATGACAGTGTGGGGGCAATAGGGTAAAAGGGAAATTCTGCAAGTTTTATTTATAAAATTTATAGATTTGGACTGGATTTAGGGGATTAGGGTGGAGGGAAGACACCCTTCACCCCACCCCTCTAGCACTGTACAGAGTTTATTTACAAATTCCAGCCTCCAGTGGATCTGGGATCACACACACACATTTACAGGTGGGCAAGTAAAAAAAAAAAAAAAAAACAAAACAACAAAACTGTGGAATCATTTAGTTGGAACACATCCCAGCAATCATGGCACAGTCCGTTTGTCCATTTGGCAATTCTCTTTGCAGGCTCTGCTGTCCCATGGCTCCAGGAGCCCAGATCCTGCAGGTGAGGTCAGGCTGCACCAGCATCCCCAGCTCAGAAGCTCTGGGAGCCCAGGCTGTGGCTCTGCTCCTGCAGAGGGGAGGCTGAGGGGGCCGTGTTGTCCCCAGGAGAGGCCACGTTCAGGTACCCAATCTCTGAGGGCTGTGAGGGGGACAGGCAGAAGGAGGAATCCTGGCTCTCAGCCTCCCCCTCAGGCTTTGTGCTCTGCGGGGCCTTCAGGGCGCCCAGGGGCTCTGGGAGATCTCGGGGTGGGAAGCTGGAAACAAATTTACATTTTCTGTCATTCTGTGCAGTCTGAGTGACCCCCACCCAACAGCTCTGAGCAGCACAGAACAATGTGGGTGCTCTGCTCTTGGAGCAATTTTCCTAACAGGTCCAGAACCTGCCTGGACCATCCTCCACCTCAACAGTGCCTGGGGCTGTCACCAAACCCCCAGAGCTGCATCTCCAGAGCTGAATTGTCCCTCTGCCTTCCCCCCATCTGGTCTGGCAAGGATTGGAATGGAGGAACACACCCCAGAGTGATGTGGGACACAGCTCTGGCCACACAAGGACTCCCAAGTGTCACCACCTCTTGTATCAAGAGTCCTCCAAAGCCCCTGAGCACCAAGATTCCTAAATCCCACAGTGCTCCCCAAAATATTCTGAAAATTGGACTTCTCCATCCCATCATATGACTGGTTTAAATACCATTTTAATACTATTTTCCCTAAAATTGGACTTCTCCATCCCTTCAGCTGACTGGTTTCAATACCATTCTAATGCCATTTTAATACCACTTCAATACCATTCAAATACTATTCAAAATGGCATTCTAATGCCATTTTATTTTTCTTAAAATTTGACTTCTCCATCCATTCAGCTGACTGGTTTCAATACCATTCTAATGCCATTTTAATACCATATCAATACCATTCTAATGCCATTTTATTTTTCCTAAAATTTGCCTTCTCCATCCCATCACCTGACTGGCTTCAATACCATTTTAAAAGCCATTTTAATACTATTTTCCCTAAAAGTTGACTTTTCCATTCCATCAGCTGACTGGTTTCAATCCCACTTTAATGCCATTTTAATATTATTTTCCTTAAAATTGGACTTCTCCATCCCATCAGCTGACTGGTTTCAATCCCATTCTAATGCCATGTTAATACCATTTCAATACCACTCTAATACCATTTTATTTTCTCTAAAATTTGATTTTTCCATCCCATCACCTGACTGGTTTAAATATCATTCTAATGCCATTTTAGTACTATTTTAAATGGCATTTTAATACTATTTTCCTTAAAATTGGACTTTTCCATCCCATCAGCTGACTGGTTTCAATACCATTTTAAATTCCATTTTAGTACTATTTTCCCTAAAATTGGACTTCTTCATCCCATCAACTCGCTGGTTTCAATACCATTTTAAATGCCATTTTAATACTATTTTCCTTAAAATTGGACTTTTCCATCCCATGGTATTGACTGGTTTCAACACCATTCTAATACCATTTTATTTTTCCTAAGCTTTGCCTTCTCCATCCCATCACCTGACTGGCTTCAATACCATTTTAAAAGCCATTTTAATACTATTTTCCCTAAAAGTTGACTTTTCCGTCCCATCAGCTGACTGGTTTCAATACCATTATTTTAAATGCCATTTTAATACTATTTTCCCTAAAATTTGCCCAAAAACTACCAAAAAAAGCCCCTGGGAGGTGAAAGCTCAGGGTGGACCAGCCAAAATGCTGCAGTGGCTCCTCCCTGGCTGCCCCTCTGTCCCCCCCACGGTACCTGGCACGAGGAGGTGGCAGCACCTTGCTCTGAGGGTGGCTTCCAGAAGCAAGCTTCAGGTCCTGGAAGGAAGAACAGAGGCTTTGAAAGGAGGAGACACAGGTCAGACCCTCAATTCCAACAATTCCTGGTCTCCCCCAGCTTCACTGAGAGTCCTCTGCACCAAGTGCAGCCCCATGAGGTGCTAATCAGGGGTTTGCTTGTCCTTTGGGTGTAAATTTATTCTAAAAAATACAAACCAAGCCTCACCAAGGCCAGGTGAGCCCCAAACAGCCCTTTCCCCCTCAACAGCTCATTTCCAACCTGCCTGGGTTCTCCCCAAATTAAAAGTCCCAAGAAACTCCTGAATCCACCTGGTTGATCTGAAAACTTTGATTCTCTGGATTTTCTCCATTTCTCCTGCCAAAGTTCTTCATTAACAACTTTCCCTCAGCTCAAGAATTACTGCTCAGCTTGGCCTGAGGAGGGACCACTCCTCCTGGAAGGAGGAACATTCCCAACCTTCTCCTTTCCTAGAGCAGCTTTGCAACTGAGCTTTGACCAGCTCTGAATGTGCCAGGTGAGATTCCTGTCCCTGAGGAAGGGGATCCAAGGGCAGCAGCTCAGGGAGGAGCACGGGCTGAGGTGAGGGCCTTCAGCTCCTCACAGAGCCTCTCCTCACCACATCTGTATGGAGATTCAGCTCCTCCCCACATTTGTATGGAAATTCAGCTCCTCACCACATCTGTATGAGATTCGGCTCCTCACAGAGCCCCTCCTCAC
This sequence comes from Ammospiza caudacuta, assembly GCF_027887145.1. NCBI lineage: Eukaryota > Metazoa > Chordata > Aves > Passeriformes > Passerellidae > Ammospiza > Ammospiza caudacuta. Next base: position 5,270,899 of record NC_080614.1, on the reverse strand, counting down.
CTGCATGGAGCCCTCAGCTCCTCACAAAGTCCCTCCTCACCACATCTGTATGGAGCCTTCAGCTCCTCACCACATCTGTATGGAGCCTTCAGCTCCCCCCAAAGCCTCTCCTCAGCACATCTCTATAGAGATTCAGCTCCTCACCACATCTGTATGGAGCCCTCAGCTCCTCACAAATCCCCTCCTCACCACATCTGTTACCACCAACTACCCTGGGAGCCCTTTCCATCTCAAGGGATGGACCCAGCTCCCCCTCAGCCCCTCAGTTCTGTGACTCCTGCTGCTCCCAGCCCTGCTGGGCCTCACCTCAGTGCTGGGAGCAGGGCTGCTCCTGGCCAGGCGCTGGGAGGAGCCCACAAGGCTGGAGAGCTGGAGCTTGTCCTGCAGCCGCGCGTTCTCCTCCTCCAGGGTCTTCCCTCTGAGCATGGCACAAAGCACAGGTTATTCTCCTTCCAGCCATGCCCCATTTCCCAACAGGACTTTTCTTTTCCAGCCTCAGAGCTGTTGCTCTCCACAGCCTCCAGCTCAGTGGTGAGGCTGGATGGGAAAATGGGGTAATTAAATCCCTAATTACAGCCATGATTACAGCCATTGCACCCACAGCCCAGACTTTCCTCTGGAATTCTTAAGAGAAAGAGGCACAAAACCAGGAAAAGGGAGGATGGACATCACCTGCTCTGCAGGGAGGGAATCCCAGAGCGGAGGCTCCACGGGGACTCCTCCTGGTCTGAGATTTTTTGGAGGAGCCGTCGCCTCTCCTGGAGTAATTTCTCGTTCTCAGCAGTGATCTGGGCAATCAGCACCTTCCCCTGAGGGTGGTGGAGAAGGAAAGAACAACCACCAGTTACTCTTGACTCTTCTCTGTCCTCTGCACACCACAGGGCTTTCCCAAGGGTGCCAGCTCCTAAACTTTGGAATCACCACCCCTGGAAGCGCTCAAGAACCACATGGATGTGGCACCTGGGGACATGGTTTAGTGTTGGTTGCACTTGAAGATCCTCACCTTAAAGGTCTTCCCCAACCTCAGTGATTCTGCAATACCCTGTTTGATGTAAAATACCCCAAAAAGAGGCCCTGGGGTCACTTCCCAGCAGGAATTGCTGAGGCAAAGGAACATGGAGCCCAGCCAGTGTCAGACTGGGATTTGAGGATGTGGATTCCCCCAAGGGCAATCCTGAGCCAGGAATTTCCTTTTGGCTTTTTGTTACTATAGGTTGGTGTCCCTGGTGCCTTCCTGCAAGGAGGGAGTTTGGACAAGGCCTGGAGTGCCAGGACAAGGGGAATGGCTTCCACTGCCAGGGGGCAGAGTCAGATGGGGTATGGAGAAGCAATTGTTCCCTGTGAGGGTGGGCAGGCCCTGCACAGGGTGCCCAGAGCAGCTGTGGCTGCTCCATCCCTGGAAGTGTCCAAGACCAGACTGGACAGGGCTTGGAGCAGCCTGGGATGGTGGAAGGTGTCCCTGCCATGGCAAGGGGTGGAATGGGATGAGCTTTAATGTCCCTTCCAACTCACACCATTCCCTGAGTCCATGATCACTTTCACAGCATCACCAAATCACAGACTGACCAGGTTGGAAGAGACCTTAAAATCATCAAGTCCAACCCAGCCCCAACACCTCAACTCAACCCTGGCACCCAGTGCCACATCCAGGCTTTGTTAAACACACCCAGGGATGGTGACTCCTCCACCTCCCCAGGCAGCCATTCCAGAACTTTGTTTCTGTAAAAAAACTTTTCCTAATATCCAACCTGTATTTCCCTGGGTGCAGCTCGAGGCAGTGTGCTCTGGTTCTGTCAGTGCTGCTGGAGAAAGAGCCCAACCCCACCAGACTACAACCACCCTTCAGGGAGTTATAGAGAGTGATGAGGGCACCCCTGAGTCTCCTTTTCTCCAGGCTGAGCATCCCCAGCTCCCTCAGTGGTTCCTCACAGGGTTTGTGTTCCCAGCCCCTCTCCAGCCTCGTTGCCTCCTCTGGATGTGCTCAAGCTCTCAATGTCCTTCCTGAACTGAGGGGCCAGACTGGACACAGCACTCAAGGTGCCAAGGGCAGAATGACCTCCCTGCTCCTGCTCCACACCATTCCTGACCCAGCCAGGAGCCATTCTTGGCCACCAGGGAATGCTTTTGGAAGCAGCAATGCCCCTGCAGCCTCCGCTTGCTGGAGAATCCCTGGATGCGCCCTCTCACCTTTTCCACTTGGAGTTTGGACTCGCTGAGCTCATTTTCCAGCTGTTTGATCCTGCTGTCCCTCTGTTTCACCTCGTGGATGAAAGTCTCCTTGGCCCTGCGGATCTTGTCCTTGTGTCTGAGCTGCATCTCGTTGTATTTCCTGGGCAAACAGGGACAATCAGGCTGGGAAAGGCACTTTGGCTCAGGGTCACTGTTATAGGAGCTTCTTCGAGCCAGGTCTAACAAGTTCTCAGAGGTTTATAACACACCTAAGGAGAGCAGGAAGGCTGGGAGAGCTGGGAGTGCTCACCTTGAGGAGAGAAGGCTCCAGGGAGAGCTCAGAGCCTCTTCCAGGGTCTAAAGAGACTCCAAGAGAGCTGGAAAGGGATTTTGGACAAGGACCTAGAGTGCCAGGACAAGGGGGAATGGTTTCCTACTGCCAGAGAGCAGGGATGGATGGGATATTGGAAGGAAATCCTTCCCTGGCACAGGGTGCCCAGAGCAGCTGTGGCTGCCCCTGGATCCCTGGAAGTGTCCAAGGCCAGGTTGGAAGGGCTTGGAGCACGTGGGATAGTGGAAGGTGTCCCTGGTGGAACAGGATGGGCTTTAAGGTCCCTTCCCAGCCAAACCTGTGTGGAATTCCCTGACAGCAGACATGGGGGGTGAGCTCACTGCACACAGGGCCAGTGGGTTTAGTGCTAAAAGCTGAATATTGGACAGGAAAGCCCACAGCACAGCCAAATGCAAGAGCAGGCCCAGGCAGGTTCGTGGGCATTACCTGACATAGAGATCCTTCTGATTCAGGAGTCTGACACCTTCCTCATACAGGGCTTTGTTCTCCTCCTTCAGCAGCACCAGCTGCTCCGAGAGCTTCTGGTTCTCCTTCTGGCACTGCACGTGCTGGAAAAGGGCTGGGTTTAATATATCTGCCCTCTGAGAACTTGGAGGCAAATTCTCATCTCTCACCTCGTCCTGGGGACCCAACAACACCACAACACCCAGGAGCAGATTGCAGCTCCTGATGGTCCTGTTGGCTCTTGTATGATGAGAAACCCCCTCCCTGTCACTCACCTCACCAGCATCCAGCTTCTTCTCATCCTCCAGGACGTGCAGGGTCTTGGCCTGGAGCTCCACGTGCATCTTGGCCAGCGACGCCTCCGTCTCCCGGGAATGCCGGAGCTGCTGCCTCAGCTCCTCCACCTGCTGCTCCAGGAGCCTCCTGGGAACACCACGGGGACAGTGAGAGCTGCAGGGTCCCAGATTGCAGGGCAAGGTGTGTTCTATCGCCATCTGTATGGCAGCTGTCCTTTGTCAAGTGGGCAGTTTTCCTTTTCTCTCTCTCTGAGTGATCACAATCACTCCTCCCTCTGGGGAGACATCTGCTGATAACAGCCATTGAATGTCACTGCATGGCTGATAAGAACTGCAGCATCCCATTGGGAGATGTAAGCCCAGAGGGAGGAGCCAACCATTCCTACCTGGATATAATCTGGAGATTCTGGAACACCAGCACAGCTTCTGCACTGGATTTCCCAGAGGAACAGCAGCTGCCTCTTCCCCTGGATCTTCAGAGGAAGAGACTGCACCTTTCTGCAGGATCCCTGCTCCAGCAGAGCCAGCCCTGACACTGCAGGAGGGCTGAGCCACAATTCCAATGGGACTGCTGCCAACAGCCTGACCCACAGGGTGTCAGGCTGGGTTCTGACTCTGCCAGTGTTGTTCTAGTGTACTGCATTGTTTATTTTATCCTTTTATTTCCTTCCCTAGTAAAGAACTGTTATTCCCTGCTCCCATAACTTTTGTTGTCTGAGAGCCCCTTAATTTAAAATTTATAGCAATTCAGAGGGGGAGAGAGTTTATTTTCTCCATTTCAGGGGAGGCTCCTGCCTTCCTTAGCAGACACCTGGCTTTCCAAACCAAGATAAGGGGGATGTGCCCCCTGCCCCCACGGTGTCTGTCTGCCACCCAAAACACCCCCCTGCTCCTCTTGCCCCAGCTGACATGGAGGGGAAAAGGAATCAGCACATCCCAGTTTTATCAGTGACACAGAAAGGGGGGATGATACACTGGGATCATTCCCAGCTGCACAGGGAAGAGGGCTTGTCACAGACATCTTTTATGAAAAATCCTTTCCTTAGGATTTTTCCTCCTGAGAAGCTGAGAGAGCTCAAGAACAAAATGTAAACAATGGTTATCTGCTGCTGTGGAATGCAACAAGTAGATCTTTGATTGGCCCATGTTGGTTGTTTCTAATTAATGGCCAATCACAGCCCAGCTGGCTCAGACAGAGAGCTGAGCCACAAACCTTTGTTATCATTCTTTCCTATTCTATTCTTAGCCAGCCTTCTGATGAAATCCTGTCTTCTATTCTTTTAGTATAGTTTTAATGTAATATATATCATAAAATAATAAATCAAACCCTCTAAAACAGAGTCAGATCCTCATCTCTTCCCTCATCCTCAGACTCCTGTGAACACGGTCACAGGGGCTGCTGGCATCCCTGCACTGACAGGAGAGGCCATGGCCCTTCCAAGGCAGATGAAGCCTCCAATAATCTTTTAAACCTCAGGAAGGGGGAATCCCTGGAGAACTCCAGGGATCAGGCAGGTCCAAAGGGAAGACAGGAGGTCAAATCAGTGGTTTGGGTCTCCCTGAACCCTCCCAGGAGCTGCTGGAGGGCTGGCACAGCCTCTGCACAGCACAGAGACCTTTTCAGCTGCTCCTCGTGAAGTTCCTGCTGCACTCGAGCTTCATTCTCCCGAGCTTCCTTCAGCTCCTCTTCCAGAAGCTTCTTGTCAGAAGCACGAGCCTCTGCCAGCAGCAGCTGGTGCTGGGAATCCTTCAGCTTCTGCTGCAGTTTGGAGACCTTGGATTAAAATGGACATAGATTAAACTTTCTAAATGAACAGCCCAATGTCTGAATCAAATCCCCCAGATTTGATTCAGGCTGAGGCATGGGAAGGAAAGATTTCCTTGTTTTCACTCCAAGGCCATTAAAAGCAAAAGCTTTGGACTAGCTACCTGATTTTGGACCAAACACTATGGCATGAATTCCCAACAATCCTTTTTTTCAACCCAATCTGATCCTGCTCACACCAAAAGAGAATCCAATGACTTCTGCAGGAGCATGGCAGAATCAGTGCCATGGAAAACACAAGGTTTGGAATTTCCAGCCAGTAAACAGTAGGAAATTATCTCAGCAAGAACAAGATTAAGGTTTCCTGTGCCTGTCAGCCCCACTATCAGTATTTCAGAGATACTGGGTTATCAGACATGGCTTCTATTGCCTTGATTATGCTCCCACTAATTACAGGCATTTTTTATTACAACATTAAGCTGATGGATCACAAAAAGGAATTTGGGGAAGCAAACCTGCTTGCTTTCTGCACTAGAGCTGCACAGAACTGTCAAACTCACACTCACCTTCTTTTGTGCCTCTCCTGCTCTGGATTTCTCCTGGGCCAGCCTCTCCTGGAGGCTGCTCCTGAGCTTATCAGCCTGGGAGCACTTGGAGAGCTCCAGTTCCAGCTCCTTGACCTTCTGCTGGCTCCTGTCCCACTGTGCTGAGAGGGAGGAACATGTTTCTGTGGTCTCTGAGAGTTTAGCCCGGGCCTGCTTCAGCTCAGCTTTGACCTGAGATCCCAGAGAAGAAATCGGATTTATACTTCAGCATAAATCAGCTGGAATGGCTTGGCTAGGGAAGGGGAACAGGATTCCAGAAAGAGGAATCACAGAGGAAGTAAAGCATGTTTTATTTGGATGCAGAGAAATTTGTCACAGAATCCCAGAGCACTTTTGGTAGGAAGGGCCCTTAAGGATCACCTGGTTTGTGTGGGAATCTTTAAAATTAGAGGGTTTTGGCAAAGTTGCAAAAGGCTTTAGAGACAGCAGAACTTTAGAGACAGTTCCAACCCCCCATCATGGGCAGGGACACCTTCTACTATTTCACAGTGCTCCAAGCCCCATCCAACCTGGCCAGGAACATTTCTGAGGATGAGGCAGGCACAGAAATGTCTCTGGGCACCCTGTGCCAGGGCCTCACCAACCTCACAGGGAAGGATTTCCTCCCAGTAGCCTGTGTAATGCTGCCCTCTGGCAGTGGGAGCCATTCCCTGTGTCCAGTCCCTCCATCCCTTGTCCCCAGTCCCTCTCCAGCTCTCCTGGAGCCCTTTAAGGCTCTGGAAGGGCTCTGAGCTCTCACTGGAGCTTCTCCTCTCCAGGTGAACACCCCCAGCTCTCCCGGCCTGGGGGGAATGGGCTCCAGCCCTCATGGCCATCATTCCCATGGAGCTGAGGCACTCAGGGGAGCCTGGCTGTGTCCCTACCTTGGTGCATTCCTGCTGGAGCAGCAGATTCTGCCTCTGGAGGTCAGCATTCTTCTCCCTCTCATACCTGAGCTCCCTCTCAGCAGAGCTGCACAGGTTCTGCACCCGCCGCAGGTCCTGGCGCAGCTGCTGCAGCTTCTCCTCCTGCTGCTGGAACCTCTCCTCAGACACACCCTGCAGCAACAGCAAAGTCACACAGAAATTAACTTTAAGGCAGGATAAAGGTGATTCAGGAAGGCAGAAGCAGGATTTCAGGGCATTTGGGCAGGAAGATGTGCAAAGCCTGGCATTTCTCTATCCTGTTTCCTCCCCTGTCCCTGCAGGGCTTTAGGAGCTTTGTGGATGTGGCACTTGGGGACATGGTTTGTGATGAAAATGCATTGCTGGGTTAATAGTTGGACTTGATCTCAGAGGCCTTTTCCACCTCAGTGATTCTCTCCATCACCTCAGAGAAGCCAATACAGCTCCTGAGGCTGAGGAGGAAGAGGTGATAACCTGGATGAGGGAACAAGTCCCTGTTGAAAACAAATCCATTCTATCAAAGCAAAGCCACCAGGACACTTTGGATTCTTGTAGCAGTCTCACTCAGGCATCCAAGCAGGAGTGACACAGCCAGCCCAGCTCCCAGAGGGAGCAGGAGAAAGGTGAGTCCTGGCAAGGGGACAGGAACACAACAGGACAAAGCCTGGGCACTGGGAGGTGTCACCTTGGGAGGTAACTGATCCCCTTAGCTCACTCACCTTTCTATCACACACACAAAAGCCTGGCTTGGACCAAAGCCTTTCTGTCCTGCATCACTTTCAGCCACTCCTTGATCTGCATTCCCACTTTGCATCTTCACCTTCTGCTCTTAGAACCAGATGGAATTCATTGAAAACCAAACCTCAGATAATCCCCAGGTAACTTTCCCAAGCTGGAAAAAGTCTTGATCCAGCACTGTGGGATCTGGCAATGTCAGTCATCCTGGAGGTCCATTGGCTCCATTGGTTTTGTGGGGTTTTCCCTAAATTCTTCTATCAGGATCCCTTCCCACATCCACTGCACTCCTTGTGTCCTGCTCTGCTCCTCCCAGATGATTTTCTGCTTCTTGATATAATTAGAATTCCAATCCTCTCCTTCTCATTCCCACCCTGGCCGTCCACACCACCCTGTCCTCTTTTCTCTCCCAAATCTTCGCACAGAAGCTGAGCTCCTCCTCAGTCTCCCCATCCTGAGTTCTTCCAGCATTTTCTCCCTTTCTCTTTCAGCTCACAAAGTGAGAAAAGTGAACAAATTCCATTTAAATATCTTATTTCTGCCATGTGCAATCAGTTCAGTTTATCCAAATCCCCATCACATCCAAAAGCACAACACAAGGAAATCAGCACATCCCTAATTTCCAACCATCACTCACACCACAGGGCTGATGTCACTTTGTTTTTTTTAAGATTTTCTAAGCTTTCTGATGTTGACATTCTTGTAACAAACTTTTTTACACAGTTTCTGTAAATAACTCATTGTTTTGCATTCTTTTATAAAGGAAGAAAAAGCTGATAGACTGTTAGTCTGTCCAGTGTCATTGGAGAGGTGGCACTGTCACCCTCCAATCCGCTGTCACTCTTAGAAAACTATAAATGTTAGAGTCAGAAAATAAACTTCCCTTTTTCTTCACCTTGAGAACAGCAGTGTGAGCTTGTGTTCTTTCGTGTCCTACAGCAACAGGCTGACTTCCAGCCCACTTTAATTACATTTGCCTGTTAATTAATGACAAAAAGCAGGATTCAGATGGCAAAGCTGCCCATACCTGTTTCAGGCTCCCCTCTAAGCTGCCTGCAGAGCTCTGCCATGGGAGGAACCTGTTCTCCCTCTGCTCCAAGCCTGGGGTGATCCTCCTCATGTCTCCCTGCTCCCAGGCACTGCGGATGTCACATCTGAGCTGGGCAATTTCTTCCAGCAGCAGCCTCTTCTCTTCACTGCTCTCCTTGAGCTGCTTTTCCAGCTCCTCCTTCTTCTTGTTGCTCTCTAGTAACTCAGAACTTGAAGGAGAAATAGTAAAGGAGAGAGGTAACTACACAAATCCATGGAAAACAGCCTTAAAGGGGAAAAACTTGTGCAGTGAAACACTCCAGTGCTTTGGGAGGCTCCAAAGGGGATTCAATCCTGTGTGCAGCAGCTCTGGGCAAGGGTCAGTCTGCCTGGGACACTTCCCACAACACCACGTGTGTCCAAAGGCTCAGCTCTGCCCTGGAAGAGGTCACAGGCTGGCCAAGGAATGCTCACAAAGGCACAGGAGCTGCTCTGGACTCAAAGTCACAGGGAAGCACTGGCTGGTGTCCCAGCCCAGCTGCCTGACTCATCTCCACCCAAACTCCATTTTCTCCATCCAAGATCAAAGCTGTGGCTCCTCCACCCCTGGAAGTGTCCAAGGCCAGGGTGGACAGGGCTTGGAGCAACCTGGGATAGTGGAAGCTGTCCCTGCCCATGGCAGGGGGTGGAATGGGATGAGCTTGAAGATCTCCTCCTCCCCAGAACAGTCTGGAATTCTGTGATTCTATGTCCTGGATGTCCAGGCTGGAATTACCATCCCTGGAAGTGTTCAAACACCTGTGGATGTGGCCCTTGGGGACATGTGTTAAGAGTGAACATGGCAGTGTTGGCATTCAGTTGGACTCGGTGATCTTGGAGGGCTTTTCCAGCCTGAATGATTCCATGGTTCCCCAGCAGCTCCCTCTTGCCTTCTCCTGGCTGTGCTTCATCCCAGTACCAGTAATGGACACTGTAACCACGCTGGGATTTAATCCCAGTTTTTATTTACTAAGGACAGATGAGCACCTGAGCCCTGATGCTCCAGCTCCAAATTTTTCCTGTTCTACTCAAAAAGGGGAGTGGGACCAACACCTGCTGAACCTTCCCCTCCAAAAACACCCAAATTCCAAGGATTACCCATATCTCCAGTGGGACCAGGACTACCAGCTGTAAACCCTGAGGAGCCCAAACCCACAACAGGAGATTTTTGAGATCCTCTTTAGTCCAACTTCAAGGGAAGAATCCTCCTCCCTAAGGACAGCTTCCATTTAGGCTGCTCAGAATCTGGGAGAGCTGCAGAAAAAAATCTTTAATCCTGGCTGATCCTGACTAAGGAAAGTCATCAAGAGATGCTGACCCAAGGAGAACATGAAGATGCCAAGCCCATTTTTGCCAGAAGCAGCCCCGTGGGGAATTGGGAAAGGCTCAAAACTTAATTTAGCAAAGACAAGGAGCAGAAAATACCCCAGGCTTTGTTCAGGTTTACCAGAGCACTTCTTGTTCTTCCCTCAGGTTTTTGATCTGTTCTTCCAAAAACATCACTTTAGCCATCTGCTCCTCATAGGTCTTTGCATCTGCACTGGGATCCTCCTGCTTCTGCTCCACTTTGGGGCTCTGTCCTCTGTCTTGCAGGACTTCAGAGGCCTGGAAGGTCAGAAAACACCAGGACTTGCATTTCATCTGCTCTGATGGAGCCATCCAGGGCAATCTGGGGACTCCAGCAAGACATGGCTGGTGATTCTGTGGCTAAATCATTGCAGTTCTTCCCCCTCAAAGGCACACGTGAGTCCTTTTTCCTGCACGGAAAGCAGCTGTGTCTCAACTAGCACCAAGCCATGGTTCTTTATTTGATTTCACCCCACTGTGGCACAACTCAGGGATTTACAGCATATGGCAAAGCCCTTTCCAAAAGCAAACCAGGAGGGGAACAAAGTGTGGGTTGAGGTGGCTCTCACAGAGGTGCTCCAACTCTACCCCAAACACCTCCCTAGGGATGGCATCTCCTCTCCCAATGTCACCCAACCCGGTAACACCAGGTAACAGCACACCCTCAACAGGAGACTGGAGGACAAGATGCCAAGAAAATTAAATGAGCAGGAAAGGAGGAATTGATCAGGACAGAAGAACTCAGAGCTGAATCACAGCTGGAGTCTGCCCAGTGTCAGATCTGCTGCCCATCTGTGATGGACTCAAATCCTTCAGACACAAACACCATCATCCTCACTAAACACCAACTTTGATTGCTAAAGCTTTTCCATCAACAGCTCCTCCTGAGCTTTCAATCCCAGGTATTTCAATCCCAAGGCATCTTATCTACACCAAGACAAATTTGCTCCTATTTGAGCAACACACCCCAGCAGCTCCTGCCTGCATCAGGAACCACAAGAACTGGGAATTCTTTCCATGTCTCACCTCTGGAATTAGCAAAGCACTGTCTTTGTGTAGCTTCTCATGGGATACATCCACCAGATCCCTGCTGGCTGATGCTCTCTGGACACTTGGGAAGGTGTTTTTGTGGCCTGGGAGCTCTGAGTGGGAGTCAGGCAAACCCTGCAGAGGTAACAACAGAGTCAGTGCATGGAACACACCCCAAATGACAAGCTCAGGAAAAGATTTCTCCTCTTAATTGTCCAAAAATCTCTTAAAAACAAGGAGAGATTTCCAGGTGACAGAACCCAATGATTTCATGCAAATCTTGTTTCCAGCACCATTGGGAAATTATTCATTGCAGAGCAGCAGCTCCATCCAAAGGGAATGAGCCCATGTGGGAGGCCAGGAATTCACCAAAGGTGAATTCATCCAAAGGAATTCATCCACAGGAATTCACCAAAGGTGAATACATCCAAAGCTCTCTATGCTAAAGGCTGTTCCAGTCTAACACAGGGCTCTGGATTCCACCTCCTCCTGATCCCTTTGATAGGAAAACAATCCCTCCTTCAGGAGGAATTCCTTCAGACCTTCAGGGATGGATGATTTGGATTCAAAGATCTCTGGATCACGAGCAGGCTGAACTACCGTGTTCAAAAGGGTTCCAAAAGGACTCTTCCATTTTGCCCACCATTCCCCAGATCAGACAATTCCTTTCCATGTGTGCATTGACAGACTGACCCAGCCTCTTCCTCCCAAGCTTTGATCCCGAGTTTCAGTGTGGATTTGCTGCAGCAGGACCAAGCCCTGGCCTCTAGATGCCACTGTTCCTCCAGCAGAGCCCGAGTCTGTGCAGCTCTGCCAACAGCTCAGCACTTCCATGGATTTGCACTTGGATTCAAGGAAGCAACAGGACTCACAAACTTTTTATCACTCTCATAGTGATAAAAAATGGGATTTGTCATGGCTGCGTCCCCCCATTGCCCAGGCTCCTGAATTTTCACCCCAATTTTCAGTGCTTGCCCTGGCAGCCCTTGGACAACTTTGCTGGCACCACTCACTGTCTCTCCTCTGTGGCCCAGCTGGAATACAAGAGTTCCAGCAACATTCCCAGCAGGGAAACCTCCAGGAGTTGATTTAGCACCTAAATTGGTTCAAGCCAAGTGTGCCAAGGCCCTTGGGGAAATCCCAGCAGGATGTTCATTTTTCAATTCATGAAATTATTGCCCGAGTCTAAAAATTCCCACTCTGCCCTCCAGACAATCAGGGTTTGGCTACAAAGTTGGAATTCCTGATTTGTTATCAGATTCACTGAAAGGAAAGTGAGTTCTAGAGTTAGAGATGATGCCATGAGAGCAGCTGGATTGAAAACTCTCCACCACAGGCTTGAAAGTGGCTGGGTTGGAGAAATGCATCAGGAGATGGCAGGCAATGAGTTTGGGGAGCAGCTGGGGATGTTTCATGGAGAAATGCATCAATAGGTGCCAGGCAATGAGTTTGGGGAGCAGCTGGGGATGTTTCTTGGAGAAATGCATCAATAGGTGCCAGGCAATGAGTTTGGGGAGCAGCTGGGGATGTTTCATGGAGCTCCTGAAGGGAGTCCCACCACAGGGGCTGCACACACCTGGCTGCCCAGAACCTTCTCAGCCTTCAAATCTTCCCTCAGCAGCTCCAGCTCAGATGCCAGCTGCTTTCTCCTTTCTCTCCTCTCTCCCAGCTGACTTCCCAGCTTGTCTATTGTTTCCTGACAGCTTTCCAACATCTGGAACAAGAAAAGTTCAGGGTCACTCCCACAATATCAAAGAGAAGCAGATTGCAGGATTTGTGTCTTCTAGGAAACAAGGAGAGGAGAGGAACAGTTCTCAAATGTTTCCATTGGAATTCCTACACTCTTATCCAGGGCTCACAGAGCCTCCACTGACCCAAAACACCTTGGGAAGCTCCTCTCCCATCTCTGTCTGGCTGACACTCCAGGCAGATGCAATTTTTGGGCTGGCAAGGAACAAATGGACAGGAAAGTTAACCCAGAACGTGATGGGGATCAGCTTTAAATGCACCCACACATCCCCTGGTTTCACTAAACCCTCAACAAGAATTGAGCACCTTCACACAGGTGAAAACTTCACACTCATGGGGAGACAACAAACTGCTCAGCTGGCAGAGCTGAGGGCAAGAACTTCCTAAGGGGAGAGTCTTCATGGGGATCACGTTGGCTGCTTTCCTCCAGTGATCCATGAGGGGCTACAGATCCTCAGGAGAGGGTGACAAAGAGCATCCACAGCAAAGAGACACTTCAGATGCTCATTTAAAACATTTCTAAACAGAACAGTTCATTTCCCAAGGGAAAGCTCTCACCTCCTGCATCTCCTGAGCTCCAGACGTCACCTGCTCACTCCCATCCATCTCACTTTTGTTCTTCTGCACCTCAAACAACTCCGTTTCCAAACTGGTGATCTGAACATGGAAAAATGCCAAGTTAAAACCAAACCAGGACTCACAATTAAATGCACAGCTACTCCTGAAGTGCTCCTTGTGCTGCTGTTATGGGATCAGGCCCATGCTGGAAGCAAGGAACAGGAGGGGATGTGCATGGCCAGCTCCAGCTCATCCCTCATCCTGCTGCTTCCAAGGAGGAAGGAGCCACCTGGTCTCAAGCCAGAAAAAGATGGAATTCTGCTCCACAAAAGCAGTGGAACAACCCAGGCACATGGTGAAAACTCCAAGCTTCCACACATTGTGGTGCTCCCCCAGCATGGAGGAGCCCAAGACACCCCAGTTTAGGTGCTGGGTCATCCTTGTTCCCTGTGCTCAGAGTGCTGATCTTACCCAAGCAGACGTTCAGCCTGGACTTACCCTGGTCCCTTCACTGCTCATAGGAAGTTTTCAGTCACTCCTGAAGGGCTCCAGGGACTTGGGATTTGGGAGAGCAAAGCACTGATCTCTGTAACCACTGACCTCTCTAACCACTGACTTTTGTTCCTCCAGGCACCTCTGGGCAGGCAGAGTTTGGCCAAGCTCTCACTCTGCACTTGGATCATCAAAGTTTTTGGTCCTGAAGTTATAAAGGGCTCAAAGGACTCTGAGCAGCCCAGGTAAGGATCATCCCAGAGGGGCAGCTCAGCTTCTCTTCCCCATTAGGGATCCCAAGATCCCCTTCCACAATCCAATCCTGGCACTGGCAGCCTCCCTGCTCCTCTGCCAGATTCCCTTTCCTTAGGCCTGAGATCCAGTTTGGGCTTATTTCTAAAACCCCTGGCTGGACTGCCTGAGCTTGGCTCTACTGAGATGAGCTGGGACACCAGAGGGAGATGAAATCCAGCCCCACAGAACCCCAGACTGGTTCTGCAGATCCCAGAATCCCAGGATGGGTCGGGTTGGAAGGACCTTAAAGCTCATCCTGTTCCATGGGCAGGGACACCTTCCTCTATCCCAGGTTGCTCCTGGCCCTGGACACTTCCAGGGGTGGGGCAGCCACAGATTCTCTGGACAACCTGTGCAGGGCCTCCCCACCCTCACAGACAAGAAATTCTCCCTCATATGTAATCCCAAAGCCAAAGAAATACCAAATCCCTGCCAATCCCAGTCCATTCCCACAGCAGCACCTCAAAGCCCCTGAGCTTTGCTCTCCCTGAGGAGTTCTCCCTTGGCTCTCCTGCTGGAGCTCCCAGAAGGGAATGGTCTCTTTCCAAACACACAGGAGAGCTGCTGCAACACTGCTTTTTAAATCAAAGATATGAGCCCATCAATGTGTGAACAGGTATTAAAAGTGGGGTGAAACACCCAGACCTCCCACAGAAGAGCTAAAGGACAACAAACCCTTCTCCTTCTGCATGACTGGATGATAATTTGGGGTTCAGCAACACTTTGGAGCTCCAAAAGGGATCTCAAATGCAAAACACACCTCCCCTCCTCACCCCCAGTCAGCCTTTGGTCAGAAGTTGATATCCAGCAATGCATTTCTTTAGTCTCCATCCAAGCCATTAACTTTTAAGCACTTCATTTGTGCTCCCAAATCCCATGCCAGCAGCAGAACAATCTTCACTCTGTATCCCACTGTCCTGCTCCTGGGTCACAGCCTGACCAGCCAAGGCTTCTGCAGCTGGGCCAGCACCAAAAACCCTCCCAAGTCCTTCCCAGCAGGGCAGGACTGGAAAACACCCAGCAGTTCTGCCCTGCCCAGGGCTCTTTAAGCCCCCTGAGAATGCAGGACACAGCAGATGAATCTATCCATGAGTTAAACCCCCCTCCTCATCCATCCTGACTCTGCTCTGCATCCCCCAGAATGGTTCTTTGTTGTGGGGGTCCCAGTTGTGGGTTTCTCTGGGTCTGGACTGAAGGCACTGAGACAGCAGTTCATGTTCACACTCAGGTGTTTATTATTTCTTATCAGTGAAACAGTCTCACTGCTGTGAGTTGGGCAGCTTTTCATTAGAAGGCACAAAATGGCCAAGAATCTCTTGGTACAAGGGCTTTTCAGAATAAACTGTCCAATTAAGAGCTGACACCTGGATTATTTTCCCTTTTAACCCAATAACTGATCCCAATGTGGACTTTTCTGCCCAATTACAAAATGCCACCCAAACCCATGAGGAAAGAGAAGCATGAAGAAGAAACCCAGGACAACACCCTGTGCCCTCCATCTTGCTGCCATCCACAACACACTAAAAATCCCAAAACCTAAACTGGGAAAATGAGGCTGGGGAAGTATCAGTTTCTTTGGGTCTGAATTTAAGGCACTTGAAACAGTAGTTTTATGTTCACACTCAGCTGTTTATTATTTCTTGTCAGTGAAACAGTCTCACTGCTGTGAGTTGGGCAGCTTTTCATTAGAAGGCACAAAATGGCCAGCAATCTCTTGTTATAAGATCTTTAATTAACAGCAAACAATTTTATCATTTTATCTTTTATCAATTAAGAGCTGACACCTGGATTATTTCCCCTTTTAACCCAATCTGCCCAATTACAAAATGCCAACCCAACCCATGAAGAAGGAGGAAGAAGAAGCATGAAGAAGAAACCCAGGATAGAGTAGAAATTCTGGCTGGTTTTCCTGTCAAACCAAACACAGCAGAGGGCAGGGCCAGCTCAAACATTCTATTTTTCCAATCAGAGGGAAAAGTAGATGGAATGAAAGAAACCCAAACCTTGTCTCTTCCATTCCTTACTCACCTTCTGGCGCAGTCCCTCCACTTTGCTTTCCTGCTTGCTTTGGCTCTGTGTCTCTCCCAGGATTGATTCCAGCTTCTCATTGTGCTCAACCAAAACCTCTTGTTCCTGCTCCAGTTTTTGCAGCTTGTGAAGGAGCTGGGAATTCCTGCCCTCGGTGCTCTCCATGGCTTCCCTGCACCTGCAAGCAAAACTCAGCATCACCAGGCTGGAACTGCATCCCAGCTAATCCAGGGAGGAAAAGCCAAGGTTTTTCTCACATTCTCTGCTGGTTTGCAGTCTCACATCCAGCATGGCCTTATTTAGATGGGAATTAGGGGTGATGGGATCTACACAGGGATGATGGGCAAGAAACAGGTCAGGCATGAGGCTGCCAACAGCAAATTCAGCTGCTTGAGGTGGAGAACAGGCTTGGGAAGCTGAAGGGAAAGGGTCAGAGGACTTTTGGAAGAGAATCAGCTTCCCTGACCTCCCTGAACCTGCCAGATGAGATGCAGCATCTCCTGAGCAGGTAACTGGGAGAATAAAGCTTTGAATTCCATTAGAAATCTCTGTTTCCATATTTATGGTTGAAATATGGAACTATATTTCTGGTTGAAAGGCAGGTGTTTTAGTGCACTCCTGGAGAGCAACCAAATCCAAAGAAAACTTCCCAGCACTAAAACAGGTTTAAAAACAAGGATTTTAAACAACATGATTTTTAAACAACAGGGGTTTTTTTGTCTGTGGAAAGCCCCAAAAGCCCAACTCTCTTCTTTTAGGAAAGCAACAAACTGCAGGAAGTATCAGCATTAAACTGGAAGAGGTGATTCCTCAGGACTGCATCTCCTCCAAATTTTCCCATTTGGGAGCAGAAGGACAAAGTCCTAAAGAGTATTTAAAATAATTCAATAATCAAATAATCCTGCAAGAGAGAGCAGCAGAGACAGCACCAGGAACCAGTGGAAGTACAAGGGGTGAAGGATTTCTGCACCTCTCACCTTTTGTGCAGGGTTTCCACACCCTGATCTCCATGTTCCTGATATGGGGCAGCTCTGCTGGCACCAGGGTCTCCATCAGCTCCTGCTTCCTCCTGTGTGCCCTGTGCCTGAGAGAAAATCAACATCAGCACAGAACAAGGACTGAGATCCCAGAATCACAGCATGGATTGTTTTGGAGGGACCTTCAAGCTCATCCTGTTCCATGGGCAGGGACACCTTCCTCTATCCCAGGCTGCTCCAAGCCCCATCCAACCTGGCCTTGGACACTTCCAGGGATCCAGGGGCAGCAGCCACAGCTGCTCTGGGCAAACTGTGCCTCACCACCTCCAGAGCCAGGAATTCCTTCCCAATATCCCATCCAGCCCTGCCCTCTGGCAGTGGGAGCCATGCCCCCTTGTCCTGTCCCTCCATCCCTTGTCCCAAGTGCTTCTCCAGCTCTCCTGGAGCCCCTTTAGGCCCTGCAAGGGGCTCTGAGCTCTCCCTGCTGCCTTATCCAGGTGAAACCCCCAGCTTTCCCAGCCTGGCTCCAGAGCAGAGGGGCTCCACCCTCAGAGCATCTCCTTGGCCTCCTCATCCAGCTCCAAGAGCTCCACATCTTTCCCCTGCGAGCACAGAGTGACTCCAAAGCCACAGAAATAAAACACACGAGCCACACCAGCTCCATCTCTGGGCCCTAGGAGCCCCCAAGGACATGCAGGTTCTTACAGACAGCTAGGGGACCGTGTTTTTGTGGAATGACAGAGAGGGAACACCTGCAGTGAGGCCACTCCAAGTCCCTCTGGTGCTGGTGGCTCTGGCCTCTCGCTCCGCTGGTACTCACAGATCTCCTCCTTCAGCTGCTCCACCTGCAACACACAACACCCCTCTGAGCTCTGCTGAACATTCCATTCTCATATTTGTTATTCATGGATTACTATTTCCTACCCTGAGGGATTGGCTGAGGTGCTGTGGATGCTCCAGCTGCTGAGTGGCCTCTGTCACAGACATCTTTTTATCAAAATCCTTTCCTTAGGATTTTTTCCTCCTGAGAAGCTGAGAGGCCTCAGGAACAAAATGTAAACAATGGTTATCTGCTGCTGTGGAATGCAACAGGTGCATCTGTGATTGGTCTCATGTGGTTGTTTCTAATTAATGGCCAATCACAGTCAGCTGGCTTGGACAGAGAGTCTGGGACAGCTGCCTTTGTTATCATTCCTTTCTATTCTATTCTTAGCCAGCCTTCTGAGATGAAACCTTTTCTTCTATTCTTTTAGTATAGTTTTAATGTAATGTATATCATAAAATAATGAATCATCCTTCTGAAACATGGAGTCAGATCCTCATCTCTTCCCTCATCCAAGAACCCCTGTGAACATGGTCACAAGGCTCAGGTAAGGAGCAGCAAAAGTGGGAATGCTGCTGCTCCAATCCATTCAAGAATGATTTTCCTGAATTTATTTCACTTCCTGATCTGTCAGATTCCAACTGCTGTTTCTGAGGACACTTTTCAGTGTCTTCCATCCATGGGATCAATGGAATTCCATTTCCAGCAGCAGCTCTTCACAGTCACAGCTCATCCCAGGCCAACTGCCCAGCCTGTTCCTCCCCTACCCTTCATAACCCACAGGCAAGAAAACATCTTTCAGGACACCAAGTTGCTGTAGTTGGCAATAAAGCACATTTTCTACTTCTGTAAATTAAAAATTGGGGGGGTTCCCAACTTCTGTGCCAACAGTTAAACCACAATCCTAAGAATAAAGGGAATTTGCTTTTAGCTTAACATGTGGCTGGAACTGATCTCAATCTGGCCACATTTTTTCCTGTTCAGCGATCAAAATATATTATGTATATTATATGATCAAAATATAATATGTATCTGTATGGCTTTTGTCTATATAGACATATATATATTTATATATTATATAAAATATAATATATATCATTATATATAATATGTATGATATATGATATATAATATATATTTTTAAATATTTTATTTCTACTTCTTTATAAGCTATACATACACTTGTGTATCCAGAATGACTAAGAGGAGCAATGTACTACAACAAGGAAAATATTTGGAACAAAAATACAAGTAAACAGAGGGATTTGAACTAAGTTATGATTTTCTGCAGCTCCAGAAAGAGACTGCTGTAAATACAAGGCTTGAGGTGACAGACATGGAAAAAACAACAATTTTTTCAAATGCAAAGAATACAACTATAAAAAAAAATCTGTGCTATAAAAAATACTGTAAAATTCTGAACACCTCAAATGGGAATAAATCCCATTCAAGATATTATCTGATAAACATTATTTGAAAAGTATCTTCTCAGAGATGCTTGTATTAATTTAGCAACACTCATGTGACATGAGAAATGCAAGGCAGCCAAGAGTTCTCAGTGCTGGGATGGCAGAGGCTCTCAAAGGCTGATATAAGGAAATCAGGAGATAAGAACAGCAGTAGATTTTGTGCCCAATTATACATTTTAATAGGAAGCAGACTCTTCTATCCCTTCCCTGTAACCTCATTAAGGAATTATCTGGTTGACAGTTCCTTAATTGCTCCTTAATTCTAGGTGGCATTTAGAGAATCCTGGCTGTATAACACTAAGCATTTAACTAACAGTAATGTAAGAAGTCATTCCATTAAGAGAACCCACAGAAAACAAACAAATCAATCAATGTGGCTGAGTTAAAAAGCAAAGGGGCTGAGAGGAATCAAAAATGAGCATAAAATTAAAATAGATTTTGAAATTTATGGGGGTTTTAGGCTAGACTTAGGTAAAGTGAACTCTTTAATCCAGTCCAGGGAAAGGCTCATGTGTTCCTTACTCTATTTACACACTTGAGTTGGATTAACCCTGATCAGCACAGAGCTGATCCCTCTCCATGGGCACAGGAAAATGTGGCCCAAAGTCTCCAAGCCACCACTCAGTTAGAATCCCTCAGATTCCTCCTGCATTGAAGGAAGTTCCCAGACCTGCATTCTGCCTAATTCCCGAATTTTACCGCTCTGTGAACCCTGCCACAGCCAAACTGCAGCTCTGGAAACACTGGGCATGGAACAGTGAGGGGAAAGGGGAAGGCAGGGCAGGTTTGGGAGCAGGGAGGACTTTCAGGGATGACTTTCAGGATTGTTGGCTTGGCTTGGTGGATGCTCACCAGCTCCAGGAATGCTTTCCTCTCCAGGTCGAGGGTCTGCACGCGCGCCCGCAGCGCCAGGATCTCCTTGTCCAGCCGGCTGTTGTGCTCCATGGCCCTCTGGAGCTCAGCCCTGTCTGGAGACAGCAGCACCAGGGAATGAGCTGGGCACTGCCAGGACCTGCCTGCCCCAATCCAAGCATGGATTCCAGGCTGATCCCACACGTGGGAGAGGTGGGAGGCAGCATGGACATGTCCCACATCCTGCATCCACTGGGAATACATGGGAATACAGCCTACATCCACTGGGAATCCATCCTGCATCCACTGGGAGCACATCCCAAATCCACTGGCAACACATCCCACATCCACTGGGAATATGTAGCCACATTTCTCCTCACAGAGAAAAGCAAGGCACAATTCTTCCCAAGAATATTTCTGGGTTTCACATTCTCTGAACCTCAGAGAAAGAAAACACAATTTTTATCATTTGCTGTGCCTGTGTTTGTGCAAAAATAGAATGCAATATGGAGATTGTTTACCCACAGTGATGATGTTTTGTTTCCTTGGCCTATCAGGGTGTGTGTGTGTGTCAGGACTGTCAGGACAGTCACGAGATTCTGTGCAGTTGAGTGCTTGGCAGATTCAGTTTAGATGCAATGTAATGTAGTGTAATATAGAGTAGTATAGTATGATAAAGTAATTAATTAGCCTTCTGATATCAATGGAGTCCTCCTTGTCATTCCTCCCTGCCATAGGGGTTGTCCTGTTTCAATAGGAATACATGGGAACACACCCTACATCCACTGGAAACACATCCCACATCCACTGGGAGCACATCTGGAACACAGGCACGTGGGACACACCCATGTGGGAACACATCCACCCCACATCCATGTGGGAACACATCCACCCCACATCCATGTGGAAATACACCCCAAATCCATGTGGGAACACATCCCACACTCATGTGGGAACACACCTCACATCCATGTGGGAACACATCCACCCCACATCCATGTGGGAACACATCCACCCCACATCCATGTGGGAACACATCCACCCCACACCCATGTGGGAACACATCCATCCCACATCCATGTGGGAACACATCCACCCCACACCCATGTGGGAACACATCCACCCCACACCCATGTGGGAACACATCCACCCCACATCCATGTGGGAACACATCCATCCCACATCCATGCCCTCTCCCTCCCACAGCAAAGGTTGATGTCCCTGGAGATCCAGGTTCCACAGCAGCCCCTCCATCATTATCCCAGGGATTCAGTTTACCTCTGGATCACAGAGGTAAACCTCACTTAAATCACTCACCTCATCTAATATGGTTTTTCCACTTTCTCTTTAGAAAACCTCAACATTTTCACCATAAATCCATCACTGCCACAAGCAGGAACGCAATCCCAGCCAATGTATCCCTGTTGTCTGCACATTGAAATTTAATGGAATGGCTACAACTGGAAAAACCGCCCACCAGTTTTTCTATGGATCAATGGATAAATTAATCCCAACACTAATTAATGCATATTCCCAATACTCGCAGGGCAGAAATAGGAAGATGTGTTTGCATTAGGAGCACATGTTGAGGACACACTGGTATCCCCCTGTCTTGGGGAGACAATTTTCTTTAGAGAAAAAGGGAAGAAACATTATTCCCTTTTCAGCTTAACACTGAGCACAGGAAATTTAAGTTTAAATTTGACTTCTATTCAGGCAAAACAAAATAATCTACTTTTTTGGTTCTACCATAGGAATACATAAAAAAAAAAAAAAAACAAAAAAAAAACAAAAAATCACAAATTGGAAAAAGCAACAAATTCCTTTTTCAAATAAGGATTTTCAGCTGTGCCATTTAAAATAAAAAGCAAAGAACATCTCCAGAGAATGGGTTGGGTTGGAAGGGGACCTTGCAGATTATCTCATTCCAACACCCATATTCCACCAGAATGGAAATTTTACTCAAAAGCCTGTTGACCACTACCCAAATTTATTATAAAATTATAATAAAATGATGATTAGAAAGTTGATGGAAGGACAATAAAATTCCAGCTCTGTTCCTCTTGCAAAAATCCTGACCTTCCCAAATCTTCCCATTCCCTCTCCTGTTTTTCCCCCTTCAGGGCTGACCACAGGGGTGATTCCACAAGGACAACAGTGTTTGGATGTGGCAGCCAAGTTCTGCTTTGGACAAACACCACAACATTCCTCATGCACTTTGTTAAATACCATTTAAATCCTTTCCTCACCAAAATCCCACTAACTGGGCTCAAACTGGTCAGGAATTCTTCCCTCCAATGCGCACACAAGTTATCACTGAACCAAAAAATGCTGTTTAAGGGGGGTTTTACTAAAGATGAGTGACCCAGTCCAGGTTTTTAGGAGCAAATCAATTCCCAGGTGGCTCAGAGCTCAGGAGGAGAAACTTTACAGAGATACAGAACCAGGGAAGCCACTGGGACATTGTCACCCTCATTCTGCACATACAGACACAAACCCCAGAGACAAAACAAGCATGAAACCCTTACTCACATTTTGCAAAGCCTTGCAAAGGTGTTCATCCAGCACCTCACCAAGCACAGATTTCCCTGCTGCAATCCATGGGAGCCCCAGGCTGGAGCCTGCCCTGCTCCAGAGTGGAGCTGCCACAGCACTGATCCCATCCCTGGGGGCTGGCATTGATCCCACCCAGCACGGGCAGGGAAGGGCTGGGAATGGTGGGACTGGGAATGGAGAGGGGCTGGTGGGGCTGGGGAGGAGCTGCAGCAAAACAGGGAGAAGATGAAGCTTCCCAGCTTCCCTGGAGAGGAAATCCTGGCCAAGGGATTTTTCAGAAAATATCATGGTGACTGTTAATGTCTGCATTCCCATCTCCTAGGGAGCAGGCTGGCTCCTGGCACTGATTTTTCCATGTTCCAAGCAGAGAGGACAGAGTGGCCACCAGAGCAGCACTTACCTGCTCCACTCTGCTCTTTGCTTTGTGCATCCAGGCCTGGGATCTCCTCCTGGGACTCCATCAGCCTCTGTGGGGCCTCATCCAGATCTCCCACATCTCCTGCAGGCAATGCTTGCTGGCCCTCCAGCTCTTCCCTGCAGAACTGAAGCACAAGGCTTAATGAGGAACCCTCATTTGGTGGTGATGTGACCAAGGCAGAGATGTTTGTCATCCCCTCCACACTGGTCCCACTGGAAAATCTGTATTTCCTCATCTCCAAAATGTGCATTTCCTCACCTCCAGTGCCAGTCCTGGGACAAACCAAGGGCAGGAGATGCCCATCAGGCAGCCCTGCCCCAAAATGTGAGGTGCTCCCCTCATGAAGGGATGATTTCCCACCCAGGCTGGCACAGTGTGACGGTGGGGCTGTGACACTGTTTGGGCTTTGAGTTTTTTACTCTAAACCTGGTAAAAACCCTCCCAATGTGCTTAAGGACAAACCTGAAATTTGGGATGAGGGAGAGCAGAGTAACACTGGGAGATTCACAATCATGGAGTCATAGAAAAGGCTTGGAATGGAAGGGACCTTAAAGCCCACCCTGTCCCACCATGGCAGGGACACCTTCCACTGTCCCAGGCTGCTCCAAGCCCTGTCCAGCCTGGCCTTGGGCACTGCCAGGGATCCAGGGGCAGCCACAGCTGCTGTGGGCACCCTGTGCCAGGGCCTGCCCACCCTCACAGCCAAGAATTCCTCCCCAATTCCCCTTTGCCCTGGCACTCCAGATCCTTGTCCAAAGTCCCTCTCCAGCTCTCCTGGAGCCCTTTCAGGCACTGGAAGGGGCTTTAGGGTCTCTGCAGAGCCTTCTCCAGGTGGACACCTCCAGTTCTCCTGTCTTGGCTCCCAAGGGGCTCAGAGCATCCTTCCCATGCTGGGGATCCTGGGGCTGGAGCAGCAGAGCTGGGGGAGCCTTTTCAGAGAGGAGCAGATGCTGTTTGGCTTTGTGGTGCAAACACACACACTCCTGGCTCACGTGCAGCTTCCAATCCACAAGAACTCCCAAATCCATCCTGCAGAGCTGCCCTCCATGAACTCCTCCCCAGCCTGTGCTCATTCTCACACTGCCCTGACCCAGGCACAGGGACTTGAACCCCAGGAGCTTCCCTGGACATCTCCACATCCCTTTTTTTACGGAGTTACACATTCCTGCTCCACTGCATCTGCACTGAAGGGGTCCCAAGGCTCAGCACGTTGGTTGGTTTGATATTTGGCACTTCCATGAACTCCTCCCCAGCCTGTGCTCATTCTCACACTGCCCTGACCCAGGCAAAGGGATCTGAACCCCAGGAGCTTCCCTGGACATCTCCACATCCCTTTTTTCATGGAGTTACACATTCCTGCTCCACTACATCTGCACTGAAGGGGTCCCAAGGCTCAGCACATCGGTTGGTTTGATATTTGGCACTTCAGAGGGTGGGTGAGCAGCACATGCCATGAATCCAGAAGGTATTTCCATATGGATTTCTCAAAGCTGGCCACACAGAGAGGCAGGTTTGTATCCCGCCTTTCTGCTTTCCTGGGGATGCAATAAAACAATCTATTCTGCTTGAGCAGGCTGGTTAAAAGCTGAATTCATCCCTGAAGCAGGCAGGAACGTGTCCAGCCCTTGATTCCAAGAGTGGGACAGGCCAGCTGGGAACAAGCAAGGCCACACATTCCAGTAAACAGAGCAAGAGGAGCAATTAACACCATAATCTGTAACACTAATGGCTCTGCAAAACAAGCGGGATGCTCCCGGGAACAAAGGAGTGTTTAATCAACAGTTTGTGCTCCTAAGGCACAGACAGGAATGACATCACTGGGGACAGTAATCAGCCCTGTCAGGGGGACTCAGTTTTCCGGGAAAACACATCTCCAATGTGTCCTTCACCTGATTAAACAGAGAGGAACAAGAGAAGGGGCCCTGACCCCTGTTTGAGGTCTTGCTCCCTCCTCATGGTTTGGGACCTCGGGGACAAACAGCACCTCCTGGAATCCCAGAGCATTCCTGGACTCCAGTTCCACAGAGTCATGAGTAGGTGGAAAGTGATGGCCTTGGAACCAAAATCAGAATATCCTGAGCTGAAAGAGACCCACAAGGATCATCCAGTCCAAACTCTGGCCCTGCACAGACACCCCAACAATCCCAGCCTGTCCAAACCCTCTGGAGCTCTGGCAGCACTGGGGACATTCCCCGGGGAGCCTGGGCAGTGCCAGCACCCTCTGGGGGAAAAACCTGATATCCAACCTAAACCTCTCTGGTACAGCTCCAGCTACTCCCCCAGATCCTGGCCCTGCTCACAAAGAGCAGAGATCAGGAGAAGCTGCAGACCCAGTGAGATCTGCCCTCAGCCTCCTCTGCTCCAGGGCAGAGAACTCATTCTTACCCAGTGAAGATCCTTACACCAAACACATCACAAAAACCTGAGCACAGGATTGCAAATAACTCATTTCACTGTCCCTGTGCAGATGTGGGAGTAAATCAAGTGCAAAGGGTGAGAATGAAGAAAGGCACTGACTTAAAATCCTGGAATCCCAGACTGGTTTGGGGCTGGAAGTGATCTCAAAGCTCATCCCATTCCAAAACCCTACCATGGGCAGGGACACCTTCCTCTATCTCAGGCTGCTCCAAGCCCAATCTGGCCTTGGATGCTTCCAGAGAAGGGGCAGCCACAGCTTCTCTGGGCACCCTGTGCCAGGGCCTCACCACCCTCACAGCCAGGAATTCCTTCCCAATATCCAGTCTAGACATATTCTGCCAGTTTGAAACCATTCTGCCAGTTTGAAACCATTCCATTCCATCCTTCTTGTAATCCTTTCAAGCATTTCACACCCAACACTCCACAATGGCCTCAGAGAAAGGAGAAACCATTTTCATTAGAGAAATATCCCCAAAATATTCCTTTCCCACAGCTCCCTCTTGTCCTGGCATCCCAGACTCTCACAAATACTCTCACTCCTTCTTTCTTGTAATCCTTTCAAGTATTTCAGACCAAACGCTCCGCAGTGGCCTCAGAGAAAGGAGAAACCATTTTCATTACAGAAATATCCCAGAAATATTCCTTTCCCACAGCTCAGAAGGCAGGCAGAGCCAGGGAGCAGGAGGTACCTGGAGCCCATCCATGCTGCTGTGGGGTCCCAGCTGCTGGGCTGCCACCTCCAGCCTTGCCAGCAGCGCCGCCCGCTCCACCAGGAGATAGGCAACCTGTTCACTGGCAGCACTGCACGAGATGTGGGACAAACCTTCCTGCTCCAGCATCTCCTCCACCTCCTTCAGCTGGCTTTCTGCAAGGCAAGGCAACACAAGGCTGGTGTAAGTCTCTGCGTGAAGTTGTCACACACATCTTTTATGGAAAAATCCTTTCCTTAGGATTTTTTTCCTCCTGAGAAGCTGAGAGGCCTCAGGAACAAAATGCAAACAATGGTTATCTGCTGCTGTGGGATGCAACAGATGCATCTGGGATTGGTCTCATGTGGTTGTTTCTAATTAATGGCCAATCACAGTGAGCTCTCTCTGTCCAAGCCACAAACCTTTGTTATTCATTCTTTTCTATTCTTAGCCGGCCTTCTGATGAAATCCTTTCTTCTATTCTTTTAGTATAGTTTTAATGTAATATATATCATAAAATAATAAATCAAGAATTAAGAATTAAGAAGAATTAACGTGAAGAATTAAACTGCCAGTGCTTCAATGTTTATCCAAAAATTATAGCCAGGAAAGCTCTGTACTGGGAAAAACTTCCAGACTCAAGGGTTCCTAAGGCAGAAAGGTGACAACAAGACTTGCAGGAGTCAGTTTATAGCTGGGCACTGTTTGTGCAACCAACAGTTGTTAAAAAGTTGTTAAATTCCAACCCCCTGGTTGGTGTGGTTGGAATTTACCTGCCAGGAGAAAATGAGGAACTTTTGGTGTCTGGCACGATGAGGGCAGCAACTCCTACATTGGATCCAGCAGCTTGTGGAGCTTTTCAAACACTCCCTGTGTAATTCATGTTAAAACCAACACCAACAGACCAAATTTCTAACCCAAACCAGATTATAAAGGCTTCCAAGTGCTGTAAGATGGGAAGTGCAGGGAGTTGTGGAGAGGTAGGAGGGATATTCAGACAGATAACATTTCAGATAGCTGTCATTCTATGGGTTCCAGTATGGGTTTCCAAGCTGAAGAGAAGGCTGGAAAAGTGAAAATAGTGGGGAAAAATACCAACCCAAAATTTAAAAAACCCTCACCATATAGTTGAGCCCTCAGACAAATTACGAGATTAATTACAAGAAAAATAAAATCCATATTTAGTAAGTTCTCCTAGAAGGGATTTTTAAAGTTGGAAAAGACCTCTGAGTTTAAGTCCAAGGTTAAAATATTTTCTGAGCTGTACAACAGAAATAAACACGAACAGCAACATTCTCAGATCCTTTCAAATCACTCTTTCCCTGCTCAGGGATCTAGAGTTGGGCAGCAGAGGTTCAGCAGAGCAAATATTCCTCAGACACAGGACATGGAGAGCCCTGGCCAAGCCTGTCCCTCACTCCCATGTGTGGATGCCATGGCACAGAGAGAAAGAAATGATGAGCATTTGTCACAGTGGCTTGGGAGAATTTCTGGGGAGTTGTAAGGATGTGATAACTTGTTAAGTAGAAACCATCTGCAGGTGGTGTTCTTCTACTTTGCCTTTCTGTTCTTCTCAAGGATGGTGTGTGAGGAAGGTGTTTTTGTTAACGAGCCGATCAAATAGAATCTATCGTATCACTATAAAAACTGTGTGGTTCTCTTGAATAAAACATTCTCTGCTCTTTTAAAATCCTGCCTCCCACCTGTTCCTGTGCCACTATAAAAACTGTGTGGTTGTGTGGTTCCCTTGAATAAAACCTTCTCTACTCCTTCTACAATCCTGCCTCCTGCCTGTTCCTGTGTCACTATAAAAAACGTGCAGTTCCCTTGAATAAAGTCTTATTTGCTCTTTCTACAATCCTGCCTTTCACTTGTTCCTGTGTCACTATAAAAACTGTGTGGTTCTCTCAAATAAAGCCTTCTCTGCTCTTTCTACAACCCTGCCTCCTTGCCTGTTCCTGTATCATAAAAACTGCGTGGTTCTCTTGTATATAACCATCTTTGCTCTTTCTACAATCCTGCCCCTCACTTGTTCCTGTGTCACTATAAAAACTGTGTGGTTCTCTTGTATAAAACCTTCTTTACTCTTTCTACAATCCTGCCTGTTCCTGTGTCATAAAAACTGTGTGGTTCTCTTGTATAAAACCTTCCTTACTCTTTCTACAATCTGCATCTCACCTGTTCCTCTGTCACTATAAAAATCATGTTGTTCTCTTGAATAAAACCTTCTCTGCTCTTTCTACAACACTGCCTCTCACCTGTTCCTGTGTCATCATAAAAACTGTGTGGTTCTCTTGAATAAAACCTTCTTTACTCTTTCTACAATCCTGCCTCTCACCTGTTCCTCTGTCACTATAAAAACTGTATGGTTCTCTTGAATAAACCCTTCTCTGCTCTTTCTACAACACTGCCTGTTCCTGCATCATTATAAGAACTGTGTGGCTCTCTTGTAGAAAAACCTTCTACAATCCTGCCTGTTCCTGTGTCATAAAAACTGTGAGTTTCTCTTGAATAAAACCTTCTTTTCTCCTTTTACAATCCTGCCTCTTGCCTGTTCCTGTGTCATGAAAACTGTGCAGTTCTCTTGAATAAAGCCCTCTCTGCTCTTTCTACAATCCTGCCTCTCACCTGTTCCTGTGTCACTATAAAAACTGTGCAGTTCTCTTGTATAAAGCCTTCTTTACTCCTACAATCCTGCCTTTTTGCCTGCTCCCCGTGTCATTATAAAAACCATGTTGTTCTCTTGAATAAAACCTTCCTTACTCTTTCTACAACACTGCCTCCCACCTGTTCCCGTGTCACTATAAAAACCGTGCAGTTCCCTTGAATAAAACCTTCTTTACTCCTTCTATAATGCTGCCTGTTCCTGTGTCATAAAAACCGTGTTGTTCTCTTGTATAAAACCTTCCTTACTCTTTCTACAATCCTGCCTCTCACCTGTTCCCGTGTCACTATAAAAACCGAGCAGTTCCCTTGAATAAAACCTCCTTTACTCCTTCTATAATGCTGCCTGTTCCTGTGTCATAAAAACCGTGTTGTTCTCTTGTATAAAACCTTCCTTACTCTTTCCACAATCCTGCCTCTCAGCTGTTCCTCTGTCACTATAAAGCCCGTGCAGTTCCCTTGAATAAAACCTTCTTTACTCCTTCTATAATGCTGCCTGTTCCTGTGTCATAAAAACCGTGTTGTTCTCTTGTATAAAACCTTCCTTACTCTTTCCACAATCCTGCCTCTCAGCTGTTCCTCTGTCGCTATAAAACCCGTGCAGTTCTCTCGAATAAAACCTTCTCTGCTCTTTCCACAATCCAGCCTGTTCCTGTGCCATTCTCAGTGTCACTCAGGCACTGATTTAGCCCAGGCCCAGCACAAGCACATCCCCAGGCTCTGATCGATCCCATGTTTCCACTCCGCGCTCGCAGCCGGCTCCATCCAGCCCTGGATGGAAAAACCCCCTGAGGTTCCCCAGGCTCTTCCCCAGGGAGACAGAGCCCAGCCTGCTCAATGCAGGGTCAAACAGGGCTCCCCAGCAGCTTCCTGCTGCAGCAGAGCAAAGCAGGCAGTGTGCAGGATCCAAACTGCTCCCTGTGCCTCGGGAAGAGCCCATGCATCACACTAAACTCAACCTGGCAGCTTCCTCCCATCGTTTTGTCAAATCCCAGCTAAAATGAACAGAAATGCTCTGGTTTATGCCCAGGATGGGACTCCCTGTGCCCTGAACCACCTTCACCTGCCAGTATCCCCCTTGTCCCCAGCCTGCTCAGCTAAACTAAACCCCTGTAGGAGTGATGGGGGTGGGATGGTCAGGGTGGATGGAGATGAGAGATCTCTGCAGCCAGAGCTTGGAACCTGCAGCTTATGGCAGAGGGCCCTGCTGGGAGCTGCCAAACACAGCTCAGAGCTGCCCAAAACAGAGAGAGAGGTAAAGAGAGGGGTAAAGAGAAAGAAGGAAAGGTGTGGTAAAGAGGATGAGAGAGAGCAAGAGAGAGAAGAATAAAAGCAAGAGGGAAGGAGAGCAAAGTTCCCGTCACAATACCATCAATCTTCTTCTGTGCTGAATATTCTCATTCTCACGAACCAATCTAGTACAAGATACAAATCCTATAGCATTTACATACAGCCTATAAGAATCATTACATTACCACACTGTGTTACATTTTAAACCCTAAAAACTCCTCTTTGGCCCCTTCTGCCAAGCTGTAGGGTCTGCTCTGACCCTTGGGCCTGTCTGCAAGCAGAGGGAATTGTTTAATTCAATTCAGCCAGCCACACCATTGTTTTCAAGTTGTTCATTAACTAAGGGATCTCAAAGCTTGCTTTCATTTCAAGCTCACTTATAGTTTCCATACTCTCAAAATCTTTTGCCAGGCAATCATATTTATAAGGCTTTCCTGTTTCATCTTCCCCAACAAACCCCAAGCTGACTGGCAGCTTGGTTTTGCCAAATCCTGGCTAAAATGAACAGAAATTGCTCTGGTTTATGCCCAGGATGGGACCCCCTGTGCCCTGAACCACCTTCACCTGCCAGTGCCTGTTATAGTAACTTTTTTGAGCTAGGACTAATAAGATTTTGGAGGCCTGTAAGACATCTAAGATAGCTCAGCTACCTTTGGAAGCATAAAAATGAGCAAGATGGCTTCTGCTGCAGTGTTGGAAACAAAAAGGTTTCATAAAAGGCAAAATAACAAACAGAGAAAACTAAGCTAAGTGCTAGACATTGTTGCTCTTAGTAAAACACCTTACAGAAGCAGTTTGGTTTTTTGTTCATTCCTTTTTCTAGTTAATTGCTTAAACAAAACTTATTAACGTCTAATTGCTTAAACAAAATTTTTAAACTTTCAATTAGCTACCCTTATGTTTAAAGTAAAATCCCCTAAGCCTATGAAGCAGCTTTTTTTACCTAAATGAAAAAAAAAAAAAACCAAAAAACTTCTAAGCTTCTTTCCTATTTAAGGAGAGAAAAAATAGTTTTGTCAGTCCATCAACAAAAGACACACTCCTATAAGTGCCCCCCTTGTCCCCAGCCTGCAATGCAGGATGAAGTGGCATCATTTTAGATCCCAGACATATTCCAGAGGCTGGAGAGGAAAAAGGATTTGGACAGGTTACCTATGAGTAAACCCCATGACTCCTTACAAACCCCTTCCTTCCCCATTCAGTGTTTGGGGAAAGGCAACCCCTGCCCCAGGGACTGTCACACAACAGCTCCACTGGCATCTCCCACCTCTGTCCATGCTTGTTTGGAAGCAAATTTTATATAAATATTTGTATTTTCCTACCCTAGGAATACTCAGAGAAACAGCAGCCACCTCACGCCACCACTCCAGCCCTGCTGAGTGTGTTTAACCAGCCCTGCTGTTACCACAAACAAGCTCAGCCCATGACTGTGTCTCCTTTTTATTCCACTTTTTAAATAAACCCAGGCAGCTCCCCCAGCACTGTTTCAGTGCTCTGCAGTTGTTTTTCAGGAAGGCTTTTGGGAGCACCATCCATCTGCCCTCCAACAACACCCGTGTTCAGCGAGAGCATCACAAAGGGATCAGGAACTGCCTGGAGGGAAGGAAAAATGTCACTCTGGGCAGGGGTATCACATGAGGTGACAGCTCAGCTCAGCTCGATGGCCCAGCATCAACCAGCCTTGGCTGCTCCCTGCAGGAACTGTGAGCTCGGGATGGGCAGGAGGCAAATGTGCCAGTGAATATTTGCTTTTTGTCTTCAAAAAGTGCTCAGTGTCAGGCAGCAGCACTGAGCTGTCCTCAGGAGGGCTGGAGAGAGACACAGGGATGCAGCACAGAACCCAGAGAGAGCTGGAGCAGCCCAGCAGAGCCCTTTGGGGCTGTGCAGCATCTCCTGCACAAGAACATCCAGCCACTCCACACTAGAGATGGGCAGGGGAATTGTTTTATGAAAAGGCTGAGCTAGAACCATGGAACCACAGAATATCCTGAGCTCAAAGAGACCCACAGGGATCAAATCCAACCCCTGGCACAGACACCCCAACAATCCCAGCCTGTACAAACCCTCCTGGAGCTTTGGGGCTGTGCCCATTCCCTGGGGAGCCAGGGCAGTGCCAGCACCCTCTGGGGAAGAATCTTTTCCTGACACCCAACTTAACCCTCTCCTGGCACAGCTCCAGCCCTTCCCTCATGTCCTTTCCCTGGTCCCAGAGAGCAGAAATAAAATGCTCCTCCAGAGGAGCTGCAGCCTGGGATGACCTGTGCCCTCAGCTCACCCTCAGCCTCCTCTGCTCCAGCTGAACAAACCTGGATAAAGGGACTCAATAAAGTGCTCCTCAAGGAACCCAAAACATCTCAGTGCTGGCACCTCTCCCTGCAGGTGACAGCCCAGAGGGGAGCAGGACTTCCAGACTCTTAAATTATCCACACACATTTTTTAAAACAATGGGAGGGGGGACGGGAATTGTTTGTTCTGATGGTTCAAAACTTGGGTGTTCATTGTCATGGAATTCCAGGGTGGTTTTGGTTGGAAGAGACCTTGAAGCTCATCCAATTTCACCCCCAGCCATCCCCATCCCGGGATAGCAGCCAGTGCCAGCAGTGAGCCAACAACAAATCCTGAACCTCAAAATCTGAGTGATATCCCAAAAAAAAAATCCCTCCAGAAACACCAAAACCACACAACCCCCTCAGGGACAGCAGCCAGCAATCCCTCCTGGATACACGGCAAGGACAGACACATGGACAGGGATCTCAGCTCCCACTCCAGGGGAACTCATTGCTCCACAGCCTCAGGAACCCCTGAGGGATGGAGAAGCCCAGAGGAGCAGAGCCAGCAGGAGGAAATGACCACGCTCAGCTCTGGGCACATTCTGTGTCTCCCCTGACACCTCGTGGAAAGGGAGAGAACCAGGAATGGAGTTTTCTGCTACAGCCAAGCTCCCAAGAGCTCATTATTCATTTCACCACAAACCACGGCTTTAAGTGCCCACAAACATCACATTTTTAAGTAAATCCATCTTTGGAAAGTCACACCACCACATGTGCTCCCTGAAAACCCAACTGATACTCAAAATTTCCCCCAAATTCCTGTATTTACTGCCCCAAAGCCTCAATCACAAAGAAACTCTTAAAGTCATGCCATCACCCCAGATTTTATCTTAGAACCAGCACAGTACAACTCACTAGAGTTAAAAGTGACATGGGCTATGAGCACCACTGAAATGCAACAGAAGACTGAAGAAAATTGAGAATTAAATCCAGCAAAAGTGACCCTAGAGTTTGAAAGTAAATTATTTCAAGTGAAATAAGTGAGATAATTTGTTTAAACAAAATTACTGAAGCTCTGAGGGGCCCTGAGCAACTTGGTCTAATGGAAGGTCTTCCTGCCCATGGCTGGGGGTGAAACTGGATGAGCTTCAAGGTCTCTTCCAACCAAATTCCATGACAATGAACACCCAAGTTTTGAATAATCACAACAAACAATTCCTGTCCCCCATCATTGTTTTAAAAAATGTGGGGTTTGTGTTAACCAAAGCCAAGAGCAAATTCACTGACTTGGTGGGAAAAACAGATAATTTAGAGCACCATCAATTCTGGTCCTCAAACAGCCTCTGGACCACAGAGCTACATGGAGAACCTGCCAAACTCCCTGAATAAAGGCAGTAAAAGCAGGCAAGAACCTCTAAATTAATTATAAATCTGTTTGAACAGCTCATTAACACTTTAGGAACTTCTCAAGCAACCACTGAGAGCTCCCCAAAAATGCTGCTGGGCTCTCCAAGAAGCTTTCCAGAGCCAAAGAGCTGGGAAGGTTTGGGAAGGGAAGGTTTGGGAAGGTTTGGGAAGGGAAGGTTTGGGAAGGTTTGGGAAGGTTTGGGAAGGTTTGGGAAGGGAAGGTTTGGGAAGGGAAGGTTTGGGAAGGGAAGGTTTGGGAAGGTTTGGGAAGGTTTGGGAAGGGAAGGGAAGGGAAGGGAAGGGAAGGGAAGGGAAGGGAAGGGAAGGGAAGGGAAGGGAAGGGAAGGGAAGGGAAGGGAAGGGATTACCCTGCTGCAGCTGTAGCTGGGCCAGCTCCAATCTGAGCTGCTCATTCTCCTTCTCATACTCAGAGGCAATGGCATCCCTCTCTTCTGTCAGGGCACGGACGTGGCCCACGTAGCTCTCCACCTGGAACAAAGAAAACCCTGTTGTTCCCAGCTCTGCCAGTGAGCCAGCAGCACAAAATGTTCCCCACTGTGGCATTCACACCCTCTGGAAAAATCCCTTCGCTCAGGATTTTTCTCCTGGTGTGAAAAATGCATGTTTTATGATTGGCTCTTCACAAATATTAAAATGAATGTCATATGTGTAGTGTTAGAGAGTTATGCTGTGTTAATTTTCTTAAGTAGTGTGTTGGAGGGGTTTTTGTGGGGATGAGGAATGTGGGAATTTAAATTCCAAATTCTCAAGGGCAGCAGCGTGGTAATGACTGCACAGAGGGGGATCAGGGGATACAGGACTGGCTGGGTTAACCTGGGGGTTTTACAGAAGCATTGAGCTTGGAAAAGGCTCCCAAGTGTCCAACCTGTGACAAAACTCTATCTTGGCACCAGAGCAGAGCTCTTTGGACACCTCCAGGGACGGGCACACCTACCAATGCCCGACAACTTTTTCAGGGAATAAATTCCTCCTGATGTCCACCCTGAGCCTGCCCTGGCCCAGCCTGAGGCCGCTCCCTCTCTCCTGTCTTTGTTCATTGGAGCAGAGCCTGACCCTCCAGGCTGTCCCCTCCTGTCAGGGGTCATGCAGAGCCACGAGGGCCCCCCTGAACCTCCTTTGCTCCAGGCTCAGCCCCTGCCCAGCTCCCCCAGCCCCTCCAGGTTCCCCAGCCGGGCCCGCTCTCCGCCCCTTACGTCTCTCATGTCCTGGCTCCGCCGCCGCTCCAGCTCTCCCAGCCGGGTCTCCGCTCGCTGCAGGAGCCGCCAGGCCAGACCCAGCTGCTCCTCTGCCGGGGCGGCGGGGTCGGCGCCCTCGGCCCGCAGCCAGCGCCGGATGCTGTCCGCCGGCACCGGGGGCTCCGCCTGCGGGGCAGCCAGAGGGGCCGTGAGACACGGGAGGCCGCGGGTACCCGATCCCCTGGGGGTACCACCGAGCCGACCACCCGAACGCCCTCCCCGGGCCGGCACTGCCAACACCCCGAGCCCCCCCGGGCCGGTCCCGGGGGTACCCCCGCTCCGGGGCACCCACCGGGGCCGCGGCGGCCGCGTCCATGCGGCGGGACGGGCCCCCGGCGCCATGGCAACAGGCCACGCCCCCAGCAGCAGTATAGTGAATGGGCCGCGAGGCCACGCCCCCAGCGCGTCACGTGTGGTGGGGAGGCCACGCCCTCTTCCAGCTCAGTGGCGCCCCCTGGCGGCTGAGAGTGGGCAGAGCGCCCCAGGGGTCACATCTGGGGAAAAGGGGAAAAGGGGAAAAAAAAGGGGGGAAAAAAGGGGAAAAAAAGGAAAAAAAAAAAGGGGAAAAAAAAGGGAAAAAAAAAAAGGGGGAAAAAAAAGGGAAAAAAAAGGGGAAAAAAAAGGGAAAAAAAAAGGGAAAAAAAAAAGGGAAAAAAAAGGGAAAAATAAAGGGAAAAAAAAGGGAAAAAGGGAGAGGAGATCTTTAGGGAGACCTTAGAAAGGTCTCCAAATTCTTTAGGGAGACCTCAGAGACAATGCCAGTTCCTACAAGTGACTCCAAGAGAGCTGGAGATGGACATGGCGTGCCAGGACAAGATGGGACGGTTTCCACTGCCAGAGGCAGGGTTAGATGGGATATTGGGAATAAATTCTTCCCTGTGAGGGGGGAAGCCCTGGCATGGGCTGCCCAGTGAAACTGTGGATGCCCCATCCCTGGAAGTGTTCCAGAACAGGTTGGACAGGGCTGGAACAACCTCAGCCAGTGGAAGGTGGAATGAGATGAGCTTTAAAGCCCCTTGAAACCCCAAGGTGACTCCATGAGATGCAGGAACTGAAGAGCTATGTAGGTCCACCTTGCAGAAGCACTCACTGGCTGAAGACACCTCACAAGGGCATGGCAGAGAAAGGAGAAGACCAGGACATGGCAGAGTGCAGGGAGGGCCTTCCCCTGAGCCCTCTGAGATCCTCAGAAAGCAATGGGCAGATCCTGGACTCGCAGGAGCCACTTCTACTTGGGTACCACAGCCAGCAATCCCAAAGTGCTGGTGCCTAAACACTGCCAGGGTGGAAGCATCCACAGGAACAGGGGCATCCCTGATCCTGTGGGATGGGGCTGGCTGTGGCTGTTTGAGCCCAGGTGGGGCTGGCTGTGCCCCAGTTTGAGCCTGGGGAATGTCCCCACCCAGCACTTCACACAGAGGAGCAGACACAGTGCTCCTGACACTGTGTTCTCAAATCCAATGAAACCCCAATATTCCCACTGCCCCAGTGTGCTCCTCAAAAAGCTCAGATTATTTCCAGCCACAAAACCAGCACACCCCCATTCCTTCCTCCTGCCATTCTAAAAGAAAATTCAAAGAGGGAGATTCAAGAAATTCTTTATATACAGAGACCTTGATCATTTCTCGTCCTCCCAGCTTTCCCAGCCCACGGGACAGAAACAAGCTCCTTTCCTCCTCTGGAATGGTTTCACTTCCTTGTATTTCTCTTTCACAAAGCCACAACAGCTTTGTATGAAAGTGACAGAGTGTTGGACGGCCCTGCTTGTGCTCCGTGGGGATTGTTTATTCACCTGCACAGGCTCCATCCAGCCTCACTCCCAGATTTTCCTCCTCAGCCTTTCCTCTCTATAAAGGCAGTGTGCTGGCCCTGCAGGTAACTCACAATCTTCTCCTCTATTTCCATGCCTTGTGCCAGCTCCTCGTCAGACAGGGATAAGGGAGTCTGTGAGTCCCTGGTGACAATGATGACAGAGGTTCTGCGCGACTCCAGGACGTTGGCCACCACCACCTGGTGCCTGTATTTCTCCAGAGCCTGCTGAGATTTATCCAGCAGGATCTGGGCATCTGTCTCCAGTTTGAAGGAAATCACAAAAGCCTCAGGGGCCCAGTCTCTGACCAGGGGTGACAGCATTTTTGGCACCATCTTCATTGTGATCTGCAGTGGGGGAAGATAAAGAGAAAAAAATCAGTCAAAACATTGCAGGGATGTCACAGACATGTCTTATGAAAAATCCTTTCCTTAGGATTTTTTCTCCTGAGGAGCTGAGAGGCCTGAGGAACAAAATGTAAACATTGATTATCTGCTGCTGTGGAATGCAACAGGTAGATCTGTGATTAGTGTTATAGAGTTATTTCTAATTAATAACCAATCACAGTCAGCTGGCTCAGACTCTGTCTGAGACACAATCTTCTGTTATCATTCTTTCCCTTTCTATTCTTAGCCAGCCTTCTGATGAAATCCTTTCTTCTGTTCTTTTAGTATAGTTTTAATATAATATATATCATGAAATAATAAATCAGCCTTCTGAAACAAGGAGTCAGATCCTCGTCTCTTCCCTCATCCTCAGACCCCTGTGAACACCGTCACAGGGGAGTTGTAACAAGAAATGGGATGGGAAAGAGGGAAATTCCAGCTTTGTTTCATATTCCATTTGCACCAAGAAGTTTTCCAAGGCAGCTCTCACCAAACAAGGTTCAAATGACACCAAATTTAAATTAAATGATCCACGTGGTGCTCACAGTCAGGGGGTTCTGAGGCCAGGCCACAGGAACCCTGCATTCCCAGAGCCAACCACACTGGGGGAATATAAACATGAGGAGAGAAGATTTAAAAAAGCATTGTAACTGCACAAATCTGAGTATTCACCTCTCCAGAATTTGGGTAGTTTATCCCATCTTCACCTCATGAAAGTGCTAAGGCATGGAGAAAAACAGTGGGAGACTGTTCTCCAGCTTCCCAAGCTCTGGATCCATCACTGGCAATCAGGCCAGGTCTTATCTTTCCAATGTTATCATTAAAGAATAAAGCCCAGTAACTCCTTAGAAAGTAATTAATTAAATAAATGTGGTATTTGTTATATAAAGAATTCCAGAGACACCTGCTCCCATTGCTGGGAGGGACCTCAGCAGTGCAGTGCTCTTCTGTCATTCATACAGGCAAGATGGATCCCAGAGTCATGGAAAGGTTTGGGGTTGGGAGGGACCTTAAATCCCATCCCATTCCACCCCTGCCATGGCAGGGACACCTTCCACTGTCCCAGGCTGCTCCAAGCCATGTCCAGCCTGGCCTTGGGCACTGCCAGGGATCCAGGGGCAGCCCCAGCTGTGCCAGGGCCTGCCCACCCTCCCAGGGAGGAATTCCTGCCCAATACCCCATCTAAATCCATTCTGTCAGTTTGAAACCATTCCCCCCAAGCCCCAGCACGCCAGACCCTTCTCCAAAGCCTCTCCAGACAAAAGGCAGCAACTCAAGCACTCCAGGAGCTATTCCTGGAGCACTTCAGCTCCCTGAGACCCACCCTCTCCTCATCTCCATGGAAGCAGGGGCAGCTTTAGAGGACAAAGCCACAAAGGCAGGAGGCACCTCAGGGGGCTCTCTCCATGTGCCACACCACAAGTGCAGACGTGTTGAAACTGCTCCATATCAGACAGAGCAGCACTGACCTCGCTGCAGATAACCCATGGGACCCCTCAGCCCTTCATCCCAGCCTAAAAATAAACCTGGATCAAAGGACAGCAGGGCTGATCCTGCCCTGCCCTCTTATCTGGGCCCCTCAGTGCAAGATAAAACAATGCAACCCCAGGATTTCCAGAGGGTTCTGTCCCTGTGGGATCTCACCCTCTGACAACACAGCTGTTATCCAAAGCCAGCTCTCAGGAGAAGGACCCTGGCAGCAAGGAGGGCACGGCTGAGGGGGTCTCACCTGCAGGGGTCCCTCCGAGGACTGGATCTTGTGCTCTGGCATCTCAGAGACCGGGATGTAGAAATCCGACACGGCGGCTGCCAGGTAGAACATGGCACTGGAACCTGTGGGAGGGACACACAGCTGCTGTCTGTCCCCTGCTGCCACCACCCACACCCAACAGGGGACACCAGGGGGATCCCCCAGCACAACCCCGAGCAGGGCAGCACTGCTGTCCCCACGCTGGGCTCTGTGCTGTGCCCCCCTCCCAAGCCCCAGCAGCCTCCAGGGACAGCCCAGACCCTCATGGAGGGGTGCAGGAGCTCTCCAAGCAAGGGGGCCTCCTTGTCACCTCACAGCAGAGTCCCACAGGTCCTGGGATCACCTCATACCTGTGCCCACCGTGAGGGAGTTCTGTCATCTACCCCACGATGGGGACCCCACAACATCCCCTCGTTCCTGCTCTGCCAGTCCCCTCACACTGAGACACCCACAGGCGTCTCACCCTGACCCTTCACACAGGACCACCCCGTCCCCTCACACTGAGACATCCCTGGGGGGCTCCATCCTTCCTCACTTGGAACCTTCACCCAGGACCACCCTGTCCCCTCACAGTGGGAACCCCCACGGGGGGCTCCATCCCCTCTCACCCCAAACCTTGGCACAGGATCACCCTGTCCCCTCACACTCAGACACTTCCAGGGGGCTCCATCCTCTCTCATACCGACCCTTCACACAGGACCACCCCGTCCCCTCAAACTAAGACATGCTGGGGGGCTCCATCCCCTCTCACCCCAAATTCTTTATGAAGACTTTCTTTATGTACAGAGACCTTCTTCACCCAGGACCACCCTGACCCCTCACACCAGGGACACCTCGGGGGGCTCCATCCTCCCTCACCCCGAACCTTGGCACAGGATCACCCTGTTCCCTCACATCGAGACCTCCATGAGAGCCTCATCCCTTCTTATCCCAAACTTTCACCCAGGACGACCCTGTACTCTCACACTGAGACGCCTCAGGGGGCTCCATCCCCTCTCACCCCGATCCTTCACACAGGACCACCCTGTCCCCTCACGCCCCAGGTTGCTCCATCCTCTCCCGCCGTGTGCCCCACAGGCCGCTGCCCGCCCCGTCCCTCATTCCCGCTTCCCCCCGTACCGAGCGGCGCCAGCGCTCTGGCGGCGGCGCGCAGCAGCGCCAGGTACTCCACGAGCCCGGTGAACTCGATGGCGAGCAGCGCTCCCTCCTCGGTGGCGCGCTGGTACTCGCGGAGCGCGGGCAGCAGCGCGGGCAGCGCGGCGGGAGCGGCGGCCACGCCGGGCGGCGGCCCCGGGGTGAGGCGGAGCGCGTCGAGCAGCGCGGGCCCGTGCGGCGGCAGGGCGCGGGCCCAGGGGAAGGCGGAGCGGGCGCGGTGCAGGAAGCAGACGCCGTAGCCGGCCCGCACCAGGCGCTCGGCCGAGGCCGCCCCGCGCCGCCCGCTGCTGAAGTTCTCCAGGAAGCGCACGGCGCGCGCCTCCAGCGGCACCTGCGTCCCGCCCGACGTCACCAGCGCCACGCGCCGCCCGCGCGCCGCCTGCGCCGCCGCCCAAGCGCGCACCCGCTCCTCGGTCTCCGCCGTATCCACGGCGTTGTCCTCCTCATCGTCCTTGTCCTTCTCCTGCTCCTTCACCGCCGCCGCCGCCATGACCGGGACCGGCCCGCCGGAAATCACGTGTGGCGCCTTTCCGCACCGGAAGTGTTGTCTTGACAACAGAACGGCCATTGGTGTCGGACGGAGGTGACGAGTCCCGCCTCACCGGAAGTGTCGCCCCGGCAACCGAGGACGCTCTGAGGGTTCAGGGCCGGCATGGCGGAGCCGCCGCGCTGCGAACTGTGCGGGGCCCGAGGGGCGCCGCTGCGCTGCCCCCGCTGCCGCCTCACCTACTACTGGTGAGACTGCCCGGGGGACAGGGACAGGGCAGGAGGAGGCAGGGATTGGCTCCGGGGAGAGCCTGGAAAGGTTGGGATGAGGATTCAGCATGAGGGCCAGGAAGGAGGAGGCAGGGATTGGCTCCAGGGTGGGGCTGAGGCACAGGCAGCAAGGTTGGGATGAAGATTCAGCATGAGAGTCAGGAAGGAAGAGGCAGGGATTCCTCCAGGGAGAGCCCGAGGCACAGCAGAACGCTTGGGATGAGGATTGGCATTCAGGATAATGCAGGGACAGACTCAGGACAGGACGAGAGGCACAAAAAGCTCAGGACACAAAGCGCAGGGCATGGGAAGAAGGGCCAGGGTGAGGCATCAACTCTAAGGAATTTAGAGATTTTACAGGAGCTGAGGTTTTTAGTTAGAGATAAGCTTTATTGGAGTTAATCAAAATAAATGGGTAGGCCTTGATGAAGTTAAGAGTTAGTAATTAACTAATAATTGATTGCTTGTCAACATAATGTTTGGTTAGCTGTGTGTATAATGATTCTTCATTATAAAAACTGATAAATAGCTTTTAGGAACAATTGTTTTTAGGAACATAAGACAATTGTGGCCTCCTCTGCTCTGAAACCAATTGAGGACAGGAATGGGAGTTCTACCAAGGTTTCATTTGTCATATTTGCATTGAAAAGGTAGAAAGGTCAGAAGGAGGATGACTTCATTTACTTCCTCATTTTGGGACCCCTCCCCATGAAAGGGACCACCGACCCATTTCAAGGAACAAACTACTCATGCATAATTAGCTTTTGAACTAATTACCATGCTTAATAGCTTTTGAACTAATTACTTAACGAAGTGAGGAATGGGATGTACCAAAGTTATGAATATGCATTTGTATTTTGGGTATTCAGTATTTGTACAGATAAAAGAACTTTGTAATCACCTTTAAATGAATACCTGTATGGATAAAAGGACTCTGTAATCACCTGTAAATTGCAGTGTGTATTTGGGAATTATCCTGCAATAAACATTCCCTTTCTAACTTTAAACTGTTAGAGAATTTTTGGATATCGGTTCTAGATCAATATCCATATTGGGAATGGGATGTAAAAGTCATGAATATGTATTTTGGGTGTTCAATACTTGTATGGATAAAAGGGCTCTGTAATCACCTGTAAATTGCAGTGTGTATTTGGGAATTATCCTGCAATAAACAAACACTTTTTAACTTTAAACTCTTAGAGAGTTTTTGTCTGTCATAGTTGGATATTGGTACCAGATCAATATCCATATGGGGAATGGGATGTACCAAAGTCATGAATATGTATTTTGGGTATTCAATACCTGTATAGATAAAAGGACTCTGTAACCACCTGTAAATTGGGGTGTGTGTTTGGGAGCCATCCCACAATAAACACGCACCTCCTAACTTTAAACTGTCAGAGAATTTTTGTCCCTCTCAGTTGGATATCAGTACTAGATCAATATCCACATTTTTAATAAACCAAGGGTGAGGCCCAGGAAGCAGGAACAGCCACAGGAGGAGGCTTGGGACACGTGGACAAGGCCCAGGATGAAATGTAGGAGGCAGGAACAGGAGAGAGAAGCAGGGACAAAGCCTGGAGTGTGGTGTGGGACACAAGGAAGAGGCAGGGATTGTCCCTGGGACACACAGACACAGGGATGAGCTGTGGGGCAAGGCTCAGGAGGCAGGGATGGGCTCAGCACCCTCCACAGAGCCAGGATGGAGCCTGGAGAGAGCCTGGAGCTCAGGCAGTTCCCACAAGGGTGGCTTGGTTTGATTTTCCAGTGTTGGATTTGTTCAAACTGAGCTGGATCAGGAGTTCAGGGAGTGATTTAAATAAGGATTTTAGCACAGAAAACTGTGGGGATGGGGCAGGAGGGAGCTGTGAAATGGAGAAATTTGGGAATATCATCATTGGGATTTTAGCACAGGGAACTGTGGGGATGGGGCAGGAGGGAGCTGTGAAAGGGAGAAATTTGGGAATATCATCATTGGGATTTTAGCACAGGGAACTGTGGGGATGGGGCAGGAGGGAGCTGTGAAATGGAGAAATTTGGGAATATCATCATTGGGATTTTAGCACAGGGAGCTGTGGGGATGGGGCAGGAGGGAGCTGTGAAATGGAGAAATTTGAGAATATCATCATTGGGATTTTAGCACAGGGGGCTGTGGAGATGGGGCAGGAGCGAGCTGTGAAATTGGGAATATCATTATTGGGATTTTAGCACAGGGAGCTGTGGGGATGGGGCAGGAGGGAGCTGTGAAATGGAGAAATTTGGGAATATCATCATTGGGATTTTAGCACAGGGAGCTGTGTGGATGGGGCAGGAGGGAGCTGTGAAATTGAGAAATTTGGGAATATCATCATTGGGATTTTAGCACAGGGGGCTGTGGAGATGGGGCAGGAGCGAGCTGTGAAATTGGGAATATCATTATTGGGATTTTAGCACAGGGAGCTGTGGGGATGGGGCAGGAGGGAGCTGTGAAATGGAGAAATTTGGGAATATCATCATTGGGATTTTAGCACAGGGAGCTGTGTGGATGGGGCAGGAGGGAGCTGTGAAATTGAGAAATTTGGGAATATCATGTTTTGATACCCTGCAGGCAGCTCAGGGGCTCTGAGTGGAGAAATCCTGGAAGACAGCAGGGAATAATCTCACTTTAGATAAAATGCCAGCAAATACCAGTGTCTTTCTCCCCTCCTTTTGCCAGTGATGTCTCCCACCAGAAAACTGACTGGAACAGCGTCCACAGCAAAATCTGCCACCTGCTCAGCCCAGTGCTCAAGCCCCAGCGCTGTTTCCATTCTGCAAAGGACAGAAAAGAAGGCAAGGAGGAACTGCTGAGGAAGCAGGTGGGTGCAGGAGGAACCAGCACAGCTCCAAAGTGCTCCCAGGGATGGAATCCCAGCTCCTCTCCCCACCCTGGCTGTCCACAGTGGGACACACCATGGAATTTTCATGGGCTCACCTGGAATTTTCAGCCACCCTGGAGTGTCCAAAGCAGCCTTGGGCTGTCACTGCCCAATCCCTGTAAAACAGAAAGGAGTTTCTTGCCTAAAACCAAGCAAGACTTTTGCCCAGAAAGGAGTTTCTTGCCTAAAACCAAGCAAGACTTTTGCCCAGAAAGGAGTTTCTTGCCTAAAACTAAGCAAGACTTTTGCCCAGAAAGGAGTTTCTTGCCTAAAACCAAGCAAGACTTTTGCCTTCACAGGATCTTTTAGAATTCCTCCCTCTGGATGAGGATGGCACCTCCTTGGTTGATTTGGGCCTTGGTTGCAGAGGTTTGGGGGTTGTTTTTTTAAACAAAACCTCGAAAATAAGGGGAGTGGGAGCATCCTCTCTGTCATTCCCTGTGGTATTCACATTCTCTGGAAAAATCCCTTCCCCCAGGGTTTTTATCCTGGGAAGCCTCAGAGAAAAATGAAACCAATTCTTATCTCATTTGCTTCTCCTGTGTTTTGCTGCTTTGGAATGTGTTTGGAGATTGTTCACCCACAGGTGATTGTTCCATTGGATTCTGCTGTGAGTTGTTTTCACTCTTTGGTCAATCAGGTCCAAGCTGTGTTGGGACTCTGGAAAGAGTCACGAGTTTTCATTATTATCTTTTTAAGCTTCTGTCTGTATCCTTTCTGTATTCTTTAGTATAGTTAGTATATCATTCTATAATATAATGTAATATAATATAATATGCCTTCTGAGAACATGGAGTCAGATCCATCATTCCTCCCTGCCACAAAGGAGGAATCCCTACAAACACAACAATTCCTGAGCCTCCAACCTTTTCCACAGTGTTTATTTCATGTCCTGATCTTCCTGGGGCAGCAGCAATCCTGGATTTCCCACCTTGCCAGGGGTTGCTCCATCACCCCTTATTCTGAGATCCAGCTGAGATTTCTTCCTCCAGGCTGTTTGATGGGAGGGTCTCCCCTTTTCTAGAGTAAAGAAGCCAAATCCCCTCCCTTTGTTTTCCTAACCAGCTTAGAACACCCTTTCCCACTAAATGCAGCCTTTTTTCTCCTCCAGGCCTCAGGGAGCTGCAGATGTGCAGCTCCTTTCCAGCCCCAGTGGTTTTCATCTCCTTCTGTTTGTGTTTATGGAGTGCAGGAGCTGCTGTTCCACGCTGTTGTTAAATAACCCACCCAGGAGCATCTGCTCCT
The DNA here is from genome assembly GCF_027887145.1 of Ammospiza caudacuta. Lineage (NCBI taxonomy): Eukaryota > Metazoa > Chordata > Aves > Passeriformes > Passerellidae > Ammospiza > Ammospiza caudacuta. Next base: position 5,225,996 of record NC_080614.1, on the reverse strand, counting down.
GAAAATCCTCCCTGTGGAAATAAATTTTCCCTCTATAAGAAAACTCCCAAGCACAGGATAATAGGGCAGCACAAAGTGGATTTGGGACAATCCAGTGGTGCCACTGAGGAGAACATCCCTAATCTTTTGAATTTTATATGAATTATTATTTCATGAATTTTTTTGCATGAATTATTATTTCACGAATTTTACATGAATTAGTATTTCACGAATTTTTACATTAATTGTTATTTCACAAATTTTGCATGAATTATTTCACGAATTTTACATGAATTATTATTTCATGAATTTTTACATTAACTATTTTACAAATTTTACATGAATTATTTCACGAATTTTACATGAATTATTTTTTCATGAATTTTACATGAATTATTATTTCACAAATTTTTCATGAATTATGATTTCACGAATTTTACATGAATTATTATTTCATTAATATTTTACATGAATTATTATTTCACGAATTTTACATGAATTATTATTTCATTAATTTTTTACTTGAATTATTATTTCATGAATCTTACATGAATTATTATTTCACGACTTTTACATGAATTATTATTTCATGAATTTTTTTACATGAGTTATTATTTCTAAGGTGTTTTTGGCCCAGCTCTGGGGACCAGCTCATTGCTGTCACCTTTCCTGGGAGCTTCCAGAAAGGTGAAGTCCAAAGGCAAAAGTCCTGTTTGGTGAGAGCTTGTGACAGGCTTCAGGCATCAGATTCCTTTTGGTTTTACAGGAACTGGGCAATGACATCATGGGCTGGTTTGCATACTCCTGTCTGGCTGAAAATTCCAGGTGAGACTGTTGAGCAAAGTCCACAGAAGGTGTGTCAGGCCAGCGTGTCCCAAAGGGAAAAAGCAAAACTTCCTGAACTCCAGGTTCTGTTGAAGTTTGTTCTTTATAAAACCTGCAAGGAAGGTTAAAATGGGTGTCATGGGGGTGTGGCAGGATCCTGCATCCAGCAGAGCTTGAAGCTGTTCCAAGAAACTCCCCTGCTATTGAACACTGGTGTTGACACTGATTACATCACTGACTTTATTGCAACTAAAATTATCCCCATACATTCCAGCAGGCCACGTGGCTGCCAGCTGAGGGAAGTGCTCCTTCATTAGCTGGAAGTTAATCTGCTGGTTTAATTAGGTGAGGGGAAAGACAGCAGGAAGGCTGGTGGAGAGAAAGTCACTCTTGATTGGGGTTCACACTGGGTGAGCAAACAGCAGTGTGGGGCTGGGAATGGGCAAGGCAGGGAGAGAAGACTCTGGGGTTATTTTGAAGTGGAGATATTTATAAGCTCCTTAACAACCCTTTACATCATCTGTTCTTTGACCTTTGTCTCCAGCCTGTTTAAATGAAGTCAATTTTGAGACTGGTCTGTGCTGGAACACTTTGCTTTCCTTCTCTCCAAATAGAGGAGACAGTGGAAATCCCTGAGGGAAAAGTTCCTTTTTTGTCCAGCAGGATTTGGAGATGGTGGAAATCCCTCAGTTACCTGCAAGAGGGAGAAGTTCCTTTGTGTCCAGCAGGATTTGGAGCAGCCAAGTTGGGTCTGGGCTGGCTCAGAGGTGTTGGGGATGTGATTTAGTGCATCACATTCCTATTCCAGATCCAACAAAAGTGCTTAAAAACTTTTTCCCTGTGAGGGTGGGGAGGCCCTGGAATGGTTGCACAGAGAATTTGTGGCTTCTCCTGGATACCTGGAAGTGTCCCAGGCCAACTTGGACAGGGCTTGGAGCACCCTGGGATAATGGAAAATGTCCCTGCCATTGCAAGATGAGCCTTAGGCTTCCTTCAACCCAAACCAGTCTGGAATTTTATGCAAAAAAGACCTTTGGAGTCGAAGGAGAAGCTCTGCAGACTCATGATAACCAGCGAAAAAACCTTCTGCCCAAAGCCTGCCTTGGTTTTGCTGCTTTTTGAACATTTCTGCTGCACTTCACCCACTCCTGGCCCGCGTTTGTTTAGCAAACACAGAGCTGCAGCCTCAGTCAGGACCCAGGGAAAGCTGGGCACATCCAAATGCCCCGTGGTCCAAGGAGCAGGGAGCCAGGAGCTTTTATGAGTTTCATTCCTTGTCTGTGCTCCAAAGCTTTGTTGATAGAAATCTGCTTCTGTCAACATAGCCAGGGGGGTGCCTGCAGACAGCACCTCCAAACCAGCAGAGCTCCAGGTTTCTGTTTGGAGATGAGCCTCACCTGCCTGTGTGATGTCAGCTCCCCACAGCTCCTGGGCATGGGAAAAGACCCAGCCCTGCTCTCCTCCAGCTCACTGGAGCCTTCCCTCTCCCTGAAATCCTCATTTCTTCAGGCACACCGTAGATTTTGGTGCCATTTCTCCAGACACACCGTAGATTTTGGTGCCTGGGAGTGAATAAAGGGTGTGGCACTGAGCCCTGAGTGTGTTCCCACCCTCTGCTCCCACTTGGAGCAGAGCTGGGGTCCTCAGCCCCCTCAAACCCCAAAAACTGTGTGGGGGCATCTTCAGAGAAACCTCAAATTGCAACACCCATGGAGAGAGCCCAGGTGGGGGGAAACCAGGGCAGGGCCAAAGGGAACTATGCCCCCAGGGCTCTTCAGGGCCAAAGGGAGCCTTGCTCCAAGGCCTGGAGCTGTGGGTAGAAATATTCACTGCTCCAGGGCTCCTCCTGCTCCTCCTTCTCCTCCTGGAAGCCGTGCCAGGGTCCAACCCCCAGCTTTGTCCTCGCTGCAGATGTTTCAGGCCATGGGAAGCAGCAAAGATAGCATTGACAAGGAGTAAAAAAAGAAAGATCCCAATCTCCAGCACCTCCCAGATGCCAATCTGGGCCGTGCCCACGCATTGGGGTTTGCACTGCTTGCACCAGACTGGCACAGACAGAAAAAGCAGCCTGAGAAATAACCAGCTTTTCCTGCTGCTGCTGTCCCAAGCTTGTGCTGGCTTTCTCCTGGGCACCACCTGCTCCCTAGACACACTCAGAATCCCAAACTGGTTTGGCATGGGAGAGACCTTAAAGTCCATTTTATTCCACCCCTTGCCAAGGGCAGGGACACTTCCACTATCCCAGGGTGCTCCAAGCCCTGTTCAACCCACCCTTGGACACTTCCAGGGATGCCAGAACATCTCTGGAAAACCTCTCTTTGCCCTTTCCATGTTCTGGTAGCTCAGGAGTGGGTGCTGTGTTTTCTGGCTCTTGGCTCTCCTCACTGCACCAGGGGCTGTTGCTCTGGGCTGTGCTCTTTGGTGATCTCATTCATCCCAAAGGTGTCTCTTGACCTCAGCCAGGATCTCCAGGAAACTCTCCCAGGCTATCCTGGAGTTCCTCCTTCACCCATGGCACAACTCTGCCTCTCTGCAGGCAGTTCAAGCTCAGCAGAATGCCCAAGCCTGGCCTCCAGGAGCCCTGAGACTGCCCAGCTCAGCCCCAGCTGGAGGCAGAGGGTGATGAAGGGGTGAACTTGTGTTTCCTCAGGGTCTCACTGAGAAAACCAGGCTAGAACCAGCAGTTCTGTGCTCTCCAGCAGCACCACTGATTCCCAGACAGCTTTCCTGCTGCAGCACCGCTGGGAAAAGCTGATGGAGAAGTGTCAGTAGTGCCTGGATGGGCTCTGAGCAACCTGGTCTATGGAATTGTCCCTTCCCATGGTAGGGGGTGGAAAAGATGAGCTTTAAGGCCTGTCCCAACCCAAACCTTTCTGGAATTCTATCATCCTACAAGGATCCTTGTGCTTTTTCCTTGGCACCCCTGTAAGGGCACAGAATGCACAGCTCCTGGCAGGGAGCAGGAATTGGGATGGAGATCTGTTTGTGGAGCTGGGGATTGCATCAGCTGCTGCTAACCTTGGAGAGGAAAATGGTGTGGAGTGGTAGGAGCTGCAAAAGGCAGGGAGCAGCTAGGTATGGGTAATACAGGATAAGTTATGGATTCTGACAAACCCAAACACTGCAGGAGCTGGGGATGGATTTGCTGAGTGTAACACATTCTGATTCTGACCAGTTTTCAGGCTCTGCACACCAAATCCCAGTGCAGGAGAGCCAGGAGAGGGTGGGATGAAGCTGCAGTTCCCTGTGAGGAGCTCTCTCCTTGTTTCCTGGCCCTGTCTCCAGTAGCTGGAGCTGTGCCATGTATATATAGATAATACAGGATAAGTTTTGGATTCTAACAAACCCAAACACTGCAGCATCCCCAGCTGAGGATGGATTTGCTAAGTGTAACACATTCTGATTTTCACCAGTTTTCAGGCTCTGCACACCAAATCCCAGTCTGGGAGCAGCCAAGAGAGGGTGGGATGAAGCTGCAGTTCCCTGTGAGGAGCTCTCTCCTCACTCCCATGGATATATGGATAAGTACAGGATAAGTTTTGGATTCTGACAAACCCAAACACTGCAGCATCCCCAGCTGAGGATGGATTTGCTGAGTGTAACACATTCTGATTTTCACCAGTTATCAAACTCTGCACACCAAATCCCAGTCTGGGAGCAGCCAGGAACAATACATTCTGATTCTGACCAGTTTTCAGCCTCTGCACACCAAATCCCAGTCCAGGAGCAGCCACGAGAGGGTGGGATGAAGCTGCTGTTGCCTGTGAGGAGCTCTCTCCTTACTCCCATGGATATATGGATAAGTACTGGATAAGTTTTAGATTCTGACAAACCCAAACACTACAGCATCCCCAGCTGGGGATGGATTTACTAAGTGTAACACATTCTGATTTTCACTAATTTTCAGGCTCTGCACACCAAATCCCAGTGCAGGAGAGCCAGGAAGGGCAATATATTCTGATTTTGACCAGTTTTCAGACTCTGCACACCAAATCCCAGTGCAGGAGAGCCAGGAGAGGGTGGGATGAAGCTGCAGTTCCCTGTGAGGAGCTCTCTCCTTGTTTCCTGGCCATGTCTCCAGTAGCTGGAACTGTGCCATGGATATATGGATAAGTACAGGATAAATTTTGGATTCTGACAAACCCAAACACTGCAGCATCCCCAGCTGGGGATGGATTTGCTGAGTGTAACACATTCTGATTCTGACCAGTTTTCAAACTCTGCACACCAAATCCCAGTCCAAGAGAGCCATGAGAGGGTAGGATGAAGCTGCAGTTCCCTGTGAGGAGCTCTCTCCTCACTCCCATGGATAAGTACAGGATAAGTTTTGGATTCTGACAAACCCAAACACTGCAGCATCCCCAGCTGAGGATGGATTTGCTGAGTGTAACACATTCTGATTCTGACCAGTTTTCAGGCTCTGCACACCAAATCCCAGTGCAGGAGCAGCCACGAGAGACTGGGATGAAGCTGCTGTTGCCTGTGAAGAGCTCTCTCCTCACTCCCATGGATATATGGATAAGTACTGGATAAGTTTTAGATTCTGACAAACCCAAACACTACAGCATCCCCAGCTGGGGATGGATTTACTAAGTGTAACACATTCTGATTTTCACTAGTTTTCAGGCTCTGCACACCAAATCCCAGTCTGGGAGCAGCCAGGAGAGGGTGGGATGAAGCTGCAGTTCCCTGTGAGGAGCTCTCTCCAGCAGCTGGAGCTGTGCCAGGCTGGCAGCACGGGGCTTGGCTGGCTCTGAGTCACACCAGAGCCCCTGGCTCTAATCTCCTTTCTGGTCTTGTGATGATCATTTTCTGTGCTTCACAGCTTTTATTGCTGCAGCCTTATGAGACCTTGTCAGGAGGCGTAAAGGATTCTTCATCCAGGAAGACACCACATGACCAAAGCTGTTCCTGCTCAGAGCAGGAATGGAGCCAGACTCTAATACCTTCTAATATGACAGCTTTAATGTCTGTCTATTAATTACAGCCACAAACTGCATTACAATTGCTGCTTTTTAATTTGAAAACCCAATTTTAAAAAGAGCCTGTGCATCTGTAACCACGATGTGGGGGTGTTTGCAGGGGTCCCAGCACGAGGGAAGAGATGAGAAGCTTGACTCCATGTTTCAGAAGGCTGATTTATTATTTTAAGATATATATTATATTAAAAGAAAATGGTATATTAAAGCTCTGCTAAAAGAATAGAAGAAAAGATTTCATCAGAAGGCTTAGAAAGGAATGATGATAAAATCTTGTGCAGCCATGACATAGGTGGCTGTCATTGGTCATCAAGTAAAACCAATTTCACATGCTGGGTAAACAATTCTCCAAATCACATTCCATAGCTGCAAAATATGGAGAAGCTGAAGCTTTTCATCTTCTCAGGAGAAAAGATGCTGGCAAAAGGATTTTTCAGAAAATATGTCTGTGACACACCTGGTCTAGTGGAAAGTGTCCCATGGCAGGGGATGTGATGAGATGGGCTTTAGGGTCTCTCCAACCCAAACCATTGTGGGGTTCTGTTGGGAAGGATGAAAATTTGACAAGAAAGTCTCACAGATATGTGTCCTTAGCAGAAGGATTGTAGAGTCTGATGAAGGAATAGAGATGGAAGCAAGTTTTGATATAGAAAAAAGAATTGCTGAGCCAGTCTTACTGGATAACCAAGGAGGCAAAGAGTGTGTTAGTTAGAAGGGGTTTTTATGACTTAGAGCAAAGGATAAACCCACCTCAAACAAAAAGATGGTTTTACCAAGCAGGAAGATAGCACAGGCAAACATGTCAGCAAAGCTGCAAGTAGAAAAAAGGTCTCAGAATTTTCCACTGCAAGAAAACGGAATAACAACTTCTAGCTTAAACTGCAATGTACTAACTTTTAGTGATTGGAGAACAGTAACATGAATATGGTAATTATAGTAGTTATGATGGGCTATAGATAAAAGTTAAGGTACAGATTGGTTCTACTCTATTAAGATGCTCAGCAAAGAAAAGTGTATAATGCATTGTAACCAAAAGAAAAGTATATAATGCATTGTAACCAAAACCAAGGGGTCTCCAGGCCTGTCTGCAGCTGGAGCTGACAGCTGTGGGCACAGCTCTGTCATCCATGACCCTGGGCTGCTGTAACTCTTGGATATACAATAAACTGCATTTTGGAGAGCTGCCTGGAGTCCCATATCCCTCATTTAGGCTCTTACAGTGGCGCCCAACGTGGAGTGCCAATAGTAAGAGAGATTAATAAGAACCTGAATGAGGGACGTGGGTCTCCAGACCCGCCTGCAGCTGGAGCTGACAGCTGTAGGCACAGCCTCTGTCACCCAGAACCCTGGACTGCTGTAACTGCATTTTGGAGAGCTGCCTGGAGTCTCACATCTCTCATTTAGGCTCTTTCAGTGGTGCTCAACGTGGGGCACCATCAGTAAGAGCCTAAATGAGGGATGCGGGTCTCCAGGCCGGCAGCTGGAGCTGACAGCTGTAGGCACAGGCTCTGTCACCCACAACCCTGGACTGCTGTAACTGCATTTTGGAGAGCCACCTGGAGTCCTGCACCTCTCATTTCAGTTCTTACAGGGTTCTGTGATTTCTTTTCCCTGTTTTTTCTCACCGTGGCCCTGCTGTGTTTCCCTGCAGGAGTCCCTGATTGTGGTGGCGCTGAGCACAACCCCTGGAGTCCCACATCCCTCATTTAGTCTCTTACAGGATTCTGTCATTTCTTTTCCCTGTTTTTCCCCTCAGGAGTCCCTGATTGTGGTGGTGCTGAGCACAGCCCCTGGAGTCCCTTCACCCCTCATTTCGGCTCTTACAGGATTCTGTGATTTCTTTCTCCCTGTTTTTCCCCTCAGGAGTCCCTGGTTGCCGTGGCCATGAGCAGGGCACAGTGCTTTGTGTGGGCAGGGCAGCCCCTGGAAGCCATCCCTGCGGCCCTGCAGGCCCTGCGCTCCAGCTCCCGCCTGCTGGGCCCGGCCTCCCTGCGCCTCCTGCCCATCTATCTGCTCCTGGCTGAGGCCTGCACGGGTGAGCATTGTCAACACGGGAATGCTGGCAAGGACAAGGCCTCCCGGCTCAGGTTTCTGCTTTCCTTTTGCCATTTATCTGGGCAGGAGCACTTGTGGGCCCTGCTGTGCCTCAAGGGCATTGCAGAGACGTGAGCTGTCACACACACACACACACCCCTCACACCCCTTTCCCGTACTCAGCACTCAGGAAATCGATGAAATCAAATGAAATGTTTTCTCCCTCTCCACCAATTCCCACAGGAGAAGCTGTATGAAATTCTATTATTTACCTCCACGGCCTCAGATGACTCCCCAAAGCGTTAAATTCCACAGGGTGCTTAGTTGTGCTCTTATCTCAGCAAACATTTCAGAGGCCATTGCGCCCAAAGAACTCCCGGTTCATTCTCAAATCTTGCTCTGCCTGAGCAGGGCTTTTTCTCATTGTTTGCTTTGGAAAACGTGGCAAATAAGGGCATGGGAGCTGCTCTGCCTGTAAATCACTGCCATTCCAGGAGCTCACACAATGCTCTGCTGGCACAGCGGGGCTGACTCAGGGCTGTGGTGAGAGCAGGGAGAAAAAACCCAGTGAGTAATTCCAGTGTGATAGAGTGAGAGACAGCAGTGCCTGCCTGCAGTGAACCTGTTCAGGACACGTGTTCCAGAGGGATTGTGAGCAGTGTAGCCTCTGACATGGAGCCAGGCTCGGAGAGCTGGGGGTGCACACCTGGAGAAGGCTCCAGGGAAACCTCAGAGCCCCTTCCAGTGCCTAAAGCGGCTCCAAGAGAGTTGGAGAGGGAATTGGGACAAGGGATAGAGTGCCAGGACAAGAGGGCAGACATTGGGATGGGATATTGGGAAGAAATCCTTCCCTGTGAGAGTGCAGAGGCCCTGGCACAGTTTCTCCAGAGAAGCTGTGGCTGCCTCATCCCTGGAAGTGTCCAAGGCCAGGTTGGATGAGGCTTGGAGCAACCTGGGATAGAGGAAGGTATCCCTGCCCATGGTAGGGGGTGGTACTAGATGACCCTGAAGGTCCCCTTCAATCCAAATCAGTCTGGAATTCTGTGTTTTCTGGCTCCTTTTGGAGCTCTCTACACATTCACCTGTCTGTAAATGAGTTACCAGGGTAACTCAGAAGCACTTGGGAAAGAAGTGGGGAATCCCCAAAATGCATCTCCATATCAAGCTACCCCAGGACAGCCAGTAGCATTCTCCAGATGAAAAAATGCTCCTTTACCTTCCTTATTCCCCTGATTATCCCTCCATGTCATTCCAGGTGCTGGCCGTCCCCGACAGGCAGCCAAATACCTCTCCCAAGCCCAGTGGATCGTGCTCCAAAGCCCAGACTGCAGTGCTGCTCTCCAGTCTAAGCTACACCAAGGGCTGGGGCTTTTCTCTATTGCTGAAGGAAACATGGACCAGGCTCTGTATCACCTGGCCAATGATGTAAGTCCCTTGGAACACAGGAGCAAGCATTATTCCATTTTAATTCCTTCCATTTTAATTCCCTCTCTCCTCCCAGATCAGTGTGGAAATGGCAACAGGCAGATTTGGGATTGTGAGAGGGTTCACACCACAGACACCAACACTGGATAGATCTGAGACACCTGTGGAGCTGAAGATGTGTTTTGCCAGTTTGCTGTGAAGTGACAGAGAATCATGGAATCACCAGGGCTGGAAAAGCCCTCCATGATCATCAAGTTCTGATCATTTCCCAGCAGTGCCAGCTCCACCACAAACCCATGTCTCATTTTTTGAGCACCTCCAGGGATGGTGATTCCACCACTGCCCTGTGCAGCCTGTTCCAATCCTTGAACACCCTTCCCATGAAGGATTTTTCCCAATATCCAGTCTGAATCTCCCCTGGCTCATTCTGATCCCGTTCCCTCTCCTCCTGTCCCTGTTCCCTGGGAGCAGAGCCTGACCCCTCAGCTGTCCCCTCCTGTCAGGAGCTGTGCAGAGCCATAAGGGCCCCCCTGAGCCTCCTTTGCTCCAGGCTGAGCCCCCTCAGACACTCCTCATATGTTCCTCACATTCCTTGTCTCTATGGCTTCTCCCTATAAATTTCTCCATCAGCTTCATTTCAGTGCAGAGATGCCCAGACATTCCTGCCCCAAGCTGATGGAGCTGCCTTTATTCCACAGATATTTTAAATTTTGGCTGTTATTTCCCTCAATAATTTCCCAGCTCTGTCACCCATTATTTAATTAATGCCTTATTTCTCTATTTCAGTATTGATTCAATGACATTTTCTAAAATTCCACCAAAACTGTTTGGAATTGGTCATTGCCACCTGTGTTCCTGTGGATGCTTTGCCTGTCATTTGATCCTCCAAAGCCAGATGAACTTCTCCACCTCCTATTTCTGTCCCATGTGGACTAAATTTATCCAGTGATCCAGTGCTGAGTGATGTATCCCCACTCCTGTGGAATTTGATAGTGGCTTTGTGTGGGTGTAAATGATGACATAAAGGGAGAAGAGTCAGACCCTTTCTATTATAACACACAACCATGTCTCTGCTTGGTCTAAAAACCCTTTGGGCATTTGAGAATCCCACAAAGGAATCTCCTAAGACTCTTTGGAGACTTCCAAAATCCTCCTCCCCTCCCTTTTTTTTTTTTTTTTTTTTTTCTTTCTTTTTTTAATTCCCTAAATGTAGTGCCTGCAAGGGCACCAGGTAAGAAGTTTTTAGCTCTCAGCAAGTTCAGGACCTGCCTGGACCTTGGCTGCGTGTCTGGGATCTGCTGAGAGTCACCCAGGAGCTCAGAATAGCTGGAATGCTGCTCTGCCTTCCCACTGCTCCTCTGGGGGAGAGCAGGACTGCCTGGGGGCTGGGAGAGGAGGGACAGATGGACAGGGGCACAGGGACAGGGGGACAGGTGGGAAACCTGCCCTGGACTTCAGAGAATGAACCAAGAGGTGCCTCTGCCCCAGCCAGGGAGGGTTTAGGGTGTTGCATTCCCATGGATCAAGCCCCAAAATACAGATTTTGAGTAGGTTCCTATGGATAAACTCTGTGAACTCGATGTATTCCTATGGATAACCCCCAAAATGCAATTCTTTAGTACCTCATTCCCATGAATTACCACAAAATACAGAGGTTTTTTACCTTATTCCTTTACATAACCCCAAAATACAGATTTTTACTAGGTTCCTATGGATAAACTCTGTGAACTGGGTATATTCCTATGGATGTATGGATAACCCGCAAAATACAATTCTTTAGTACCTCATTCCCATGAATTACCACAAAATAGAGATTTATATCTTATTCCTTTACAAAACCCCCAAAATACAGCTTTTTCTATGTTCCTAGGGATAAACTCTGTGAACTGGGTATATGCCTATGGATAACCTCCAAAATACAATTCTTTAGTACCTCATATTCCCATGAATTACCACAAAATAGAGGTTTATACCTTATTCCTTTACAAAACCCCCAAAATACAGCTTAATACCTCATTTCTATGGATAACCCCCAAACAGAGGTTTTAGCACCTCATTCCTGTACATAACCCCAAAAAACAGCTTTTAAATGTCACATTTTCCAATCACTGTCAGGTATAATTTACACATTAAAAACCCCCCAGCATTTGCAATATTAATCCACAATGAAAAACTTCCCAGGTTTGACATGAACATGAACCTTCTGGGGCTTATTTTTTATTTAATATTTATTTCAGGTTTACCTGGCAACTGCTGAGTTTGGACTAAATTCCATTGAGGTCTCTGGAGGATATTTCCACATGGCCAATATTTTCTTCCACCAGAATAAAATGGATGCAGCAAACTCACTCTATACTGAGGTTGGTTGAAGCAAAAATCATCCTCTGGGTTTTTCTAGGCTTTTTTTGATGCTCTTTCCAAAGTTTTTTTCCATTTCCTTTCAATGGGATGATGACCATATCAAGTGTCAGTGTTGCCTTTTAGAATCAGTCCCAGAAACTAAATAATTATCTGAGTTAATGAAAAACAGAAATAAAAATAAAAACCAATAATAATAATAATTGATATAATATAATATAATATAATATAATATAATATAATATAATATAATATAATATAATATAATATAATATAATATTATATTATATTATATTATATTATATTATATTATAAAATTATAAAATTATAATATTACATAATGTAATATAATATAATATAATATAATATATAATTAATATCAATATATTATATTAATATAGATATAATATTATTATGTAGATAATAATATTCATAATATGAATATAAATAATAATATATATTCTATAATAATATATAAATAATATATAAATAACAATAAAATAAATAATTATCTGAGTTAAAACAATGAGATATTATTCATATAATCAGTTCAAAATTCTTCAGTTTGGGCAGCCAAACCTTGTTAAAAAACAGCTTTGCTACCAAATTTCCTGTAAAATTCCTGTCAATTCCACGCCGATAAAAGATTTTCCGAATGGATTGATCAAGCAAGGAAAGTAATAATTATCTAATTGATTTAATAACTGAAAAAAATGAACTTTTATTTGTTTAAGTCAATTTTTATGGAAATAAGGTGCTGGGAGCTGCAAATTCCTGTCCTAAATTTCAACTCCATGAGCTTTTGGTGAAGATTTTGTTTAGATTTGTTGAGGTTGGGTGAAAATCAGCTGGAGAAGGGAGAGATCCTGTGATGGTGCTCACAGAGGCCTGAGGATGGGGGAAGAGATGAGGATCTGACTCCATGTTTCAGAAGGCTGATTTATTACTTTATGATATATATTATATTAAAACTATGCTAAAAGAATAGAAGAAAGGATTTCATCAGAAGGCTGGCTAAGAATAGAAAAAGAAAGAATGATAACAAAGGCTTGTGGCTCGGCCTCTCTGTCTGAGCCAGCTGACTGTGATTGGCCATTAATTAGAAACAACCACATGAGACCAATCCCAGATGTACCTGTTGCATTCCACAGCAGCAGATAACCAATGTTTACATTTTGTTCCTGAGGCCTCTCAGCTTCTCAGGAGGACAAATCCCAAGGAAAGGATTTTCCACAAGAGATGTGTGTGACAGGATCCCAGCTGGGCCGTGTGGGAGCGGAGCAGGACGATCCCTCTGGGGACATGCAGCTCAGTGACCCGCAGGGCACGGGCCGTGCAGGGGCATTGTTTGGAGAGCAAGGGAATGCCAGGGATCCACAGGAGTGCAATAATTGCCGTGTTTCCTGCCAGGTGAGCAGCCTGTGGCATGCCTGGCTGCTGAGCTCCCTGCACGGGCACCAGCGAGCGCTGCAGGCGCAGGCAGAGGCGTCGCCCTTCTCCGAGGAGGAGGAAGGCACCGAGGAAGGCACCAGTAAGAGCTGATATTGCTCCTAAACCTTTGGGAAATGGGGGTTTAAGAGTCCCTGCACCCTACAGATCGTGGTATTCCAGAGGCTGGGTTGAATGGCAATGCCAGTTCTTGAGGAATAAGTGTGTTCCATGGAATCCAAGCTTTGCATTCTCCGTTTCACGGCTCCCTTGGCGCTGACTGGAGCAAAGCAAAATTTGATTCGTGGACTCGTGGAATCATCACTTTAAAATCATCAAGTCCAGCCAATCCTCCAGCACTGTCCTGTTCCCCACTAACCCACATCCCAAATGCCATGTCCATGTGCTTCCTGAACACTTCCAGGCATGGGGACTCCACCATCTCCCTAGGCATGGTTCCAATGCTTTACCTGCCCTTCCATGAAAAAAAATTCTTCCTAATATTGCAAGTAAACCTCCCCGGGTGGAATTTGATACTCAAACATTCTCATTTCTCTGCAGCTCCTCAGTCTCCCTTTAATAATGGATGTGACATCTCAGCTCACTTAGGTGTGGGAGCAGCAGTTCATGATGGAATAGCCTGTACAGATAATTGGGTGTATTAATCAGGAGAGCACTCTTGGGAGAAAGGCTGGGGAGTCTCTCACTGGCACATGAAGGTGCAGAAAGCATCAGTGTGCCCCTGGGACAACCTCAGGCTTCCCTGAAACCAGACCAGACTCTGGTTCTTGGCTCCTTTCTACCATCTGTGCTGATTCAGGAAAGGCAATAAAAATTTCTCTCCCTGAAATGTTCAAGGTCAGGTTGGACAGGGTTTGGAGCAACCTGGTCTAGTGGAAGGTGTTCTGCCCATGGCCACGGATTGGAATGAGATGTCTTTAAGATCCCTTCCAAACCAAAGCAGTCTGGGGTTCTGTGATTTTAAGAGAAACATTTCTGAAAATCCCATTATCCTGGCACCTCCTCCATCAGGAGTTCCCAGAGTAGGAAGAGCACTAAGGCAGAGCTACAGGAGACCATCTTTGGTGTGACAGGAGTAGAAAAACAGTTCTTTTCCTCAGCTGTTGTGGCTCCACATCCTGCCTGAAGGCACAACACAAGCACTTGTCACTTGTGCACTGTGGTCAGGGCAGGAACAGGTGAGAGGCAGGATGGTAGCAAAGGCAAAGAAGGCTTTATTCAAAAGAACCACAAGGTTTTTATAGAGTGGGACAATAGATTCTATTCTATTGGCTAACTAACAGAAAGATCTTTCTCACACACTGTCCTTGAGAGGGACAGAAAAATAAAGTAGAAAAACACTACCTGCAAATTGTTTATAGTCAACAAGTTATTACATCTTTTTAGCCCCTAAAAATTCTCCCAAGCTGCTGTGAGAAATGCTTGATGTTCCTCTCTCTCTGTGCCATGGCACCCACAAGCACTGACTGGATGGAAGGAGTCCTGTTCATGGACATGGAATTGCATGAAGCTGGGATCACAGACACCCACACTGGTTTGGATGGGAAGGACCTTGAAGTTCACCTAATCCCACCCCTGCCATGGCAGGGACACCTTCCCCTATCCCAAGTTTCTCCAAGCCCTGCCCAACCTGGCCTTGGACACCTCCAGGGATGGAGCAGCCACAGCTGCTCTGGGCACCTGTGCCAGGGCCTGCCCACCCTCAGACCACGCTGACATTTGTAGTAGAAATGCTTTGCTGTCCAGACAAGCCCCTTGGGCAGTTTTGGAGCTATTCCCTTGCACAAATGCACCCTCAGGAGCGTTTCTGTCCCTGCAGCCGAGGCACAGCGCGAGAGGGGAGCGCGGATGCTGAGCGCGCTGCTGGAGCTGCGGGAGCAGGGACCCCTGCAGCACCTGGGGGAAACGACCCAAATCCTGCACTCCCTGGCCATCATCCACTACCTGGGCCAGGACTATGCCAAGGTAGGTTGGGTCTGAAAGGGTTCAGGAGAATTGGCCAGCTGCTCCGGGGCCATCCTGGTCCTCTTGTTCCTTGGTGCTTCTCCTGAGCCCACAGCGCTGGTGAGCAAGAGCAAAGTGCCTCAAGTGCTCAAACCAAGGGCTGGGGTGGGATATTGGGATAAATCCTTCCCTGTGAGGGTGGGCAGGCCCTGGCACAGGGTGCCCAGAGCAGCTGGGGCTGCCCCTGGATCCCTGGCAGTGCCCAAGGCCAGGCTGGATGGGGCTTGTAGATGTCCCTGCCATGGGGTCTGAGATCAGCTTTAAAGTCCTTTACTAGTCAAACTATTCCATGACTCTGTGACCTGCACTCTGTAAAGGCTGACAATCCTGGGGGATGAGGTTTGGTCTCTGCCAGGCCAGTGGATCCTGCAGTTATCCACATTTTCTGGGTTCTTCCTTTATCTGGACTATCTTGGCAGTAGCTGCCTTTAGATCTGAGCTCAAGGGTTACACAGAGCAAGACCTGGGGTTCACAGACCTGTCCTTGAGCCAGACTCTTCTGAGTTCAAGGTTCAGTCTACTGGGGTCTGTAATTCCAGTTTGGAATCTGCATTCCTGTGTCTTTATGGCTTAAAAATTCACATGATCAGTAATTTCTAATTTACCAAGAATTGATTTTGAGGATGTGCTGAGCAGATACCATCTGGAAATCAAGTCCTTGTGTTTGGGATCAGAGCTCAAAACCCTGAATTTCTTCAGCCTGGGTATTGAGGAGTGAAAATACAGGTGTTGAACAATACTGTAATGAAATATTAATGGTCTCTTCATTGTATTATAGAAGCCACAACTTGGCTTTATATAATACAATGAAACTTGTGTTTGGGACACACAAACAAATTTTAATTTATTTGAAAAATGAAAAAGACAAAGCTTTATAATTGTGAGAGTTTCTAACCCCTAGAAGAGCTAGCAAGGGAAATTATTTTGTTCCTTATCAAGAGAAATGAAGGATTTAGTTCAGAGTCAGTACAGCTGGGGTTTTTTTCCCTGAAATGGCTTCGGGATTGTTCAGAGGAGCTGTGTTAGACAGGAGGTGATGCCCAGCACGGGGGGCTGGGGTCAGTAATCTTCTGTCTGCACCACTGGATCCTAAATATGGGATCTGCTGGCAGCTTTAGGCTCTCCTGTAAAGCAGCTTGTGCAGGTCACCTCGGAAAGAGAGCCTGGATCTGCTCCAGGCTGAGCCTCAGCAGGTATTTAACTCTCCCATGAGAAAATCCAGGTTCCTGACCATGCCTGGGCGTTTCTCTGTCCCATTCCAGGCCCAGGAGCTGGGGATGAAAGCCTTCGACCTGGCCAAGCAGCTGCCCCAGCAAGACTCTCTAGAAACCATTGGTCACCTGCTGGAGCTGATTAATGCCCAGTTTTCCCAGACCACATGAAAACTGGCTCTGCCAGACCCAGTTTGTTTGGCCAGCTTCTCTCTGATCCAGGTTCCTGGACACCACCTTGGTCCTTCTTGCTGCTGCCTCTTTCCAGCTGCATCTGTGGCTGTCCTAACCTGTTTGGAAAATAAACATTTTGGTCTGAGTTATTCTTCATGTGCTGCTCCGCTTCTGTAACCTCTCAGGGAGTAACAGCAGCAGGGTGAGAAACAAAAGCACCACAAACATACTGAATAAATCATTTATTGGCCAGGTTGGGAGTGAGCAAACAGCCTCTCACAGCCTCATGGTGGCTGTCCAGGAGCCAAGACCTGCTCAGGTGTGTTTCTTACTGGATTCCTGCCTTTGCTGGCCAGTTTGGTGAGGGAGAGCCCATGGAGGGATAGAGAGGGACTCAGGGAAGGGCCGGGGTGGTGGAGTTGGTTGGGTTTGACAAAGTGTTGCAGCTCCCTGCATCTCCAAACCAATGTCCAGAAAATCCCAGCCTGGTTTGGAAAACCAGCCTGGTTTAGAGCTTATCCCACTTCACCCTTCCACCAGGGCAGGTGCTCAGAATTTTCTCTTTCTGCAGAGCTTCTCATAGCTCTGGGCACTGAGAGACTCATTTGTTCCACTTCCAGGAATCATGGGAAGAACTTCCATCCAGGAGGAACCACGGGAGGCATGAGGGACTCTAAGCAGCCTTGAGGGAAGGAAAGAAAAGGCTCAAGTGGGGATTCTAAGCTGAAGGAGATGCAGTTCCCTCCTGGCATCCCCTTGGATCTGCCACCAGCCCCATTCCCAGCTGGCTCCTGCCCCAGGGGACACAGTGACCCTGCTGTGGGAGGGACCAGGACACCAGAGCAGGGCCAGGAGGCTGCAGAGGCCGTGGGGAGTGTGGGAAGCTCGGGGCAGTGCCGTGGCCGTGATCCCTCTCTGCTGGGAAAGGGCAGAAGGGAATGTGGGGCTGAGCCCTGAGCTCCCATCAAGGCTCATTTACCGCAGGAGGATTTATGAGGGTGTTTAATTGCCTCGCCGAGTTGGGCTGGAGTCAAGTGAGCTTTGTAAACGCTTCATCAAGCTGGGGCCTGAGCAATTAGCAGGGATTGCTGCCGCTGGGGAAGGGAAAACCGCGGGCTCAGCCACGTTCCATTGCAGGGGGTGGGAGAAGGCTGCTCAGGGTGCCCTGGGGAAGGGCCAGGAGAGCTCCCAACACTCCTGGGGGAGATGCTTTGGTCCTTCCACCCCATCAGGTGTGGAATAATTCCATGGGAGGTGCTGGAAAGGCCTGGAATGATCATCTCCGAGGGGCTGGAATGGTCACTGCCGTGGGGTGGGGGATGCTGGGGAGCTGTGCCTGCTGGCACAGTGCCCCAGGGCACAAGGATTTGGGTCAGCAGGATTTGGAGCTTGGCGGTGGCTGTAATCCTTCCAGGGCCGTGGGGCTGCTCTGAGCGTTCAACAGAACAAAGCCAGCCTGGAAATGAGGGTTGTGCAGGGCTGAGCATCTCCTGGAGCCAGGAATGAACAGCAGAGTGAGGAGAGAGCCCTGGGCACAGAAAAAATTCTGGGAAGATCTTAAAGACACTACAAGAGCAATTCCTGCAACAGCCATGCCCTGCAGGGCAAAGAGCAGCTTCAATAAATAGCAAAAAGCCTGAAGTGACCAAGATCAGCATTTCTTTGCCTGGAAGTGTTCAGGCTTGCAGACCTATCCTTGAGCCAGACTCTTCTGAGTTCAAGGTTCAGTCTACTGGGGTCTGTGATTCCAGTTTGGAATCTGCATTCCTGTGTATTTATGGCTTAAAAATTCAGTTATTTCTGTGCTTTACCAGGAATTGATTTTGAGGAAGTGCTGAGCAGATAGCCTCTGGAAATCAGGCCCTTGTGTTTGGGATCAGAGCTCAAAACCCTGAGTTTCTTCAGCCTGGGTTTTGAAGGTTGTGCAGGGCTGAGCATTTCCTGGAGCCAGGAATGAAACAGCAGAATGAGAGAGCCCTGGGCACAGAAAGAATTCTGGGGAGCTCTTAAAGACACTTCAGGAGTGATTCCTACAACAGCCATGCCCTGCAGGGCAAAGAGCAGCTTCAATAAATAGAAAAAAGCCTGAAGTGACCAAGATCAGCATTTCTTTACCTGAAAATGTTCAGGCTTGCAGCATTTGGCACCTTCTCAGCTGGAGGGGGAAAAAATCCAAATGCACAGAGCAGCAGCAACCTCCTCCCTCCCTCTCCCTTCCCTTGCTCAGGTGCTCATGGCATGACCAAGGCTGTGTGCTGGGCAAGGGGAGCAGGTTTGGGATCCAGGGGCAGGACAGCTCCAGCCAGGAGCCCCCGTGATCCCAGCCCAGGCAATTCCGAGCTGGTTGTGCACCCAGAGCAGGTATTTTGCAACCAGGTGAGTCGTGCCCGTGGTGGAAAAAGCTTTGCAGGGACACGCACTGCCAGACACCCCCCCAGCCCTGCCAGGGCAGGGAAAGTTTGGCTGCGAGAAATAAAAGGCACAGGACACCAGGGCTGGGTGGCTGCTCACATTCTCCTTTATTGTTCACACCACACACCTTCCCCTTGGCACTTCACTGCAGGGATTTGCTTAAAAAACCACACACACACCCCCACAGCTTGGTGAGGCTGTGCCACAACCAGCTGAGAACAGGCATTTTTTTAAAGAGATTTATTTTATTCCACCCCCCTCCCCTTTATTTTCTTTCACGTGTGGTCAAGTGTCATCACTTCCAAACCAAACAAATACATTTTAAAAAAGATACTATTAATAAAAAACAACAAAAAAACAACACAAACCAAAAAAAAAAAAAAAAAACAACCCTCCCTGTGGCTTTGGGAATGTGCCAGGAGCTCCCACACCAGCTGCACTCAGGGAAATGCTTTTTTTTTTGTGTGTGTTTTCAGTTTTGTTTGAAAAGGACAGTATTTCTCATGTGTATTTTTTTTTAATATACTACAGCCTGAAATTCAGTGCAATAGATACAACTACAGTGCAGAACTATACAAAAAGTCATCCTAACCATGTACAAGCTTTTTTTTTTTTCTTAGTTGCTATAGAAACTATAACCTTTTTCTGTACCTTTTTGTATGCAATTATACAGTGTGAATATACTCCAAGAATATTTACAGTACTTGGCTTGTCAAATCAGAAACGCTATAACTTAAATGTCTACTATTAACAACCATTGAACAAAAATATATATAATATAAATATCTTCCAGTCTATACACAGAGCAGGAAACAGCTGTATCCATGCAGTGCTGGATTTTGGTGAGTCCTGGGATGGGGGTGGTGATGGAGGGGGATGTTGTCGTGTGCGGCTGCCGCTGGCGCTTCACTGTCGGGCAAATATTGCCAAGATTAATCCCAAAAATTCAACAAGAACACATCTCCCCCCCCCCACCTTTCTCCCATTTTTTTCCCCTCCCAGTTGGAATTTTCAGGCGAAAGGAGAGGAGCCTGTGACAATGGATTGACCTTTCCAACCGATCCATCCGGGACGGCTCCGTCCTCCGCGCTGCCCCGGGCGGGAGGTCCCCGTCCACGAACCCACCGCAGGGCTTGAAATCAAGGAGACTTTTAAAAAAATTACTCATTTCCTTGGTAGGTTTTTTTAAAAAAATATTAGATTTAGTCAATTTATGTGATTTTTGTTTTTTTTTGGTTTTTTTTTTCTCTATGATTAGAATGTTAAAAAATAAGTTTCCAGCTTTTTTTTTAAAAACTTCCTCTACGTGATTTTCCGTTAAATAACTATCGCGTCGTCAATAAAAAAACAGGGAATTGCCCTCCTGTGCTGGGGGCTGCATGGCTGGGTTTCAAAACACCTATTGGCTTTGAAATCTTGGACGCGAAACCAACTAAAAAAATTAAATAAAATTCGTTCCTAGCAGAAAAAAAAAAAAAAAAAACCCAAAATAATAAAATAAAATAGCTCAGTCTGTCCCCAGTAAAGCACTGGGAGAGGCTGGAGAGGGGGCATCAGAGCCAGATCCCCCCTCCACACTCCACTCCCTCCTGCCTGGGGTCTGTACAAAGTGTTTTAAAAAGTCCCCCCGGGTCGGGGGGCGGCGGCAGAGCCGGGGTCCGGGTTACACCTGCGAGTCAGCGCCCAGGCTGTGGAACTCGTCCGGGGTCTTGTCGCTCTGGCCGCCCCCGCTCTGCCGGAAGCCCGAGGCGATCTCGTCGAAGGTCCGGCCTTTGGTCTCCGGCACCTTGAAGTAGGTGAAGATGAAGAAGAGCACGAGCAGCACCGTGAAGATGATGAAGACGTAGGAGCCACAGAGTTGCTGGATTGAAGGGAAAAGGGGAGGTGAGCGCGTGGATTGGATGGAGGTCGTGGAATGGTGGAGTTGTTGAGGTTGGAGAAGCACACCAAGATTGAGTCTGACCACAGACCCGGCGCTGCCAGGTCCACTCCTAACCATGCCCCAAGTGCCACATCCACGTGGTTTTGAGCACTTCTAGGGATGGTGATTTCACCACCTCCCTGACCACCCTTTCCATGAAGAAATTTTCTCAATATCCAATCTAAACCTCCCCTGACACAGCTTGGTCCTCTCATCCTGTCCCTGTTCCCTGGGAGCAGAGCCTGACTCCCCCAACTGTCCCCTCCTGTCAGAGTTGTGCAGAGCCAGAAGGTCCCCCCTGAGCCTCCTCTTCTCCAGGCTGAGCCCCCCAGCAGCTCCTGGTGCCTCCCTTCCCCAGCTCCATTCCCATCTCTGGCCATGGTTGAAGGGCCAGCTGATACCACCCTGCCCACAACCTTGCCATGGCTATCCAAAACCCAGGTCCTCCTTTCAAGGAACACCTCAAGTTCCACAAAAAACACTGAACCAAGCTCCTGCTCCAGCCCCAAGTCCTTCTTCCCAAGGGACCTTAACCCAACCAAACCACCTCAGCCTAGGTTTTAGGGCTGAAGAATGTGGCCCTGGAATTCAACACTGGATCCAGCAGCAGGATTTGGCACCAAGATCTGACACCAGGATTCCACACCAAAATCTGGCAAATGGGATCCAGCACCAGGAACCAGCAACGAGACCTGGGATTTGGATTTGGCCAGGAGGATCCAGCAGTGGGATCCAGCAGCAGGAACCAGCAACCAGATCTGGGATTTCGCAGGAGGATCCAGCAGTGGGATCCTGCACTGGAGTCTGGCACAGAGATCCAGTTGGACAGTTTCCATCCCTGATGCAGAACTGGGATCTGGACCAACACAGTCTGACAGGCTGGGACAGAGACTCCCCCGGATTGCTGGGATCCTCTGGGACCCCCAGCTCCCTGTGTCCCCAGTGCCATGCCCCACTCCCCCAGGGCTCCAGCCACCATCCCCCAGCGCTCCCAGCCATCATTACCGCAATGTACTGGAAGCCCATGCCCACGATGAAGTTGGAGGTCCAGTTGGAGAGCCCGGCCACGGCGAAAGCAGCGGGACGGGGCCCTTGGCTGAACAGCTCGGCCACGATGAACCACGGGATGGGGCCTGGGCCGATCTCAAAGAAGGCCACAAACCCAAAGATGGCCACGATGCTGAGGTAGGACATCCAGGGCATTTGGTCCTAGAACAAGGGAGAGGGAGAAGGTTGGTGCTGTGAAGGGGATATGGCACCTGGGCACCTCAGCTGGTGCTGGCACAGGAGCCATGAGCTGGAAGATGGAATTCTAGGAGCTCAGGAGAGATGTGACAATGGGGACTGAGTGCTCAGCCATCACTTCAAGGAGGAATAAGTCCTTCCTCCTCCCTAGCCATCCCTCCTCCTCCTCCTCCTCCCAGCCTCCCCAGCACTCACCAGCAGCGTGAGGGCGATGGTCATGAGAATGGCACACCCAGCCATCCCTGCCAGCCCAATGAGGTGCAGGGTCCTGCGTCCGGCTCGCTCCACCACGAAGAGCTGTGGGATGGACAAGATCCATCAGCACCTCCCAGCCTGCAGGAAAGGCCCCTGCACCTCCCACCTTCCCCGGAGAGACCCTGGAGGGGCCAAACTCACCGAGACCACCGTGAAGGCTGTGTTCACCACGCCAGAGCCAATGGTGGCATAGACAGGCTGCTCCACCCCCGACTTCTCAAAGATGCTGGTGGAGTAGTAAAAGACCTACAAAGGGCAGGGAGGAACCACAAATCAGGTCCTGGAGCTCTGGGTGAAGCAAGCTGACCCCTGGCATCGAGACCCCACCCAGGCTCACCGCGTTGATGCCTGAGAGCTGCTGGGAGAGCTGCAGGACGATGGCGATGAGGATGGGCTGGCGGTACATGGGCGAGCGGAACAGCTCCATGATGGTCACCTTCTTCTCCCTCATCATCTGCCGGCTCTCCTCCTTCATCTCCTGCAGGTCGCTGCTCACGTCCGTCGTGCCTCGCAGCTTCTTGAGGACTGAGAGGGAGAGGTGGGGGTCAGGAGATGTCAGGGACCCTGCAGAGTGCCAGGATGGGCCCTGCAGAGGGGTCACTCACCGCTCTTGGCTTTGTTCTCCTCGTTGCGGTTGATGAGCAGGAAGCGGGGGCTCTCGGGGGCGAAGGGCAGGATGATGCACTGCAGCAGCGCAGGGACGAAGATGAAGCCCAGCAGCAGCGGCCACAGAGACTCGTTTCCCATGATCAAGTCCAAACCAAACACCTGAGGAGGAGAAGGGTTGAGCCACCTATCCCAGCTGGAAAAGTCCTGGTTGGACACAGCTGTGCAGCTCATGGTGTGCTCCAAGCTGGAACAGCCATTGGAGGGACTCCTGTGCTGCTTCCAGGTGGCCAGGAGATGTTGATATCCTGATGCCACCTGTCCCAAACCTTCAGATTCCACAGCATCCCCGCTCCAGCTGAGCTCCAGCTTCACCCCTCACCCCAGCTCAGATCCACAGCACCTCATCCTTGCAGGCCCTGAGGAGTGTCAGGATCAAAAAAAGGACCAAAACCATTCTGCAGTGCTCACCTGTGCAATGAGGATACCCAGGACAATGCCAAGCTGGTGGAAGGTGCCCAGGGCCCCTCGCAGGGCAGTAGGGGACACCTCACCCACGTACATGGGCACGAAACCCGTGGTGAGGCCGGAGTAGAGGCCGATGATGAAGCGGCCCAGGATGAGCATCTCAAAGGAGAAAGCCATCTTGGAGAAGCCCATGAGCACAGCTGACACGAAGGCAAGGATGTTGGACATCAGCATGGAATTGCGCCTGGAGAGGGATGGAGGAGAGAGGTGAGGAACACCGGGAGAACCAGGTGAGGAACATCGGGAGAGGAACACCAGGAGAACCAGGTGAGGAACACGAGGAGAACCCGGTGAGGAACACCAGGTGAGGAACACCAGGAGAGAACCCGGTGAGGAGAACCAGGTGAGGAACACCAGGAGAACCAGGTGATGAACACTGGGAGAGAACCAGGTGAGGAACGCCAGGAGAGGAACATCAGGAGAACCAAGTGAGGAACACCAGGAGAAGCAGGTGAGGAACACTGCAAGAACCCCAAAGTCAGCCTGTAGAACACCAGGGTGGGTGAGGCAGCAGAGCCTCCCCACTGCAGGATCCAGAGCTCACCTTCCAAAGCGATTGACAAAGAGCCCCACGGAGAAGGAGCCGATCATGCCCCCGACAGAGAAGATGGCAACGGAGAGGGACCAGAGCGTGGTGAGGGTGGCAGGGCTGATGGGCTCCCCGTATCGGTTCAGCCACGTGAGGTTGTAGAAGTCCTCAATCACCTGGAGAACAAGGAGGGAAACCAAACCGCGCGTCAAGGCCGCGCCACCGGAGGGACGAGTCTCTCACAAGACAATGCGTCACCGGAGCCGCTGGCCAAGGGAGGAACTGCTGGGATCCACTGGGAAATGCAGCCCGACGGGTTCTGGGCTCGCCCTGCCCGGAGAGAGGGAGGGAGGGAGCCAAACTGGCCGGGCAGGCACGGGGAGGTCACGCTGCTCCCCAGGGCAGGGCAGCAGCCACCGATGCGGGCCCGCGGAGCAAGGGGAGGAACACGGGGCAGCTCCCATCCCCTTGGATACTCCTGGAGTTGGATTTCCAGGTTTTTCCTCCCCAAGAATTCCATAGCACACAATCTTGGGTACTCCTGGACTTGGATTTCCAGGTTTTTCCTCCCCGAGAATTCCATAGCACACAATCTTGGGTACTCCTGGACTTGGATTTCCAGGTTTTTCCTCCCAAAGAATTCCATAGCACACAATCTCGGATACTCCTGGACTTGGATTTCCAGGTTTTTCCTCCCCAAGAATTCCATAGCACACAAGCTTGGATACTCCTGGACTTGGATTTCCAGGTTTTTCCTCCCCAAAAATTCCATAGCACACAATCTTGGATACTCCTGGAGTTGCATTTCCAGGTTTTTCCTCCCCAAGAATTCCATAGCACACAATCTTGGATACTCCTGGACTTGGATTTCCAGGTTTTTGACCCCCAAGAATTCCACAACACACAATCTCTGCCGTGGTTCTACAGGACCATGATGCCAACACAGGCCTTGGTTTGAAGCACCAAGAACAGCCTGGTTTGTTAATTTTAGGGGGTTTTATATTAATTTTGCATCTTTTTATACACAAATTTTTTGTATACAAAAAATTTGTATAGTGTCCTGGTTTGAAAAGGAAATTTTGAAAATTTTGCATTTTTTGGGATGCTGTGCTCCCTGGGGGCACTGGCACTGCACCAGCATCAAACCATGACATATATATACATATATAAAATATATACATTTTGTACACTTTTGATGGATTTTTAAAGCTAGCCCATCACTAGCCCCCTTGGATACTCCTGGAGTTGGATTTCCAGGTTTTTGACCCCCAAGAATTCCATAACACACCATCTCTGCCATGGTTCTGCAGGACCGTGATGCCAACACAGGCCTTGGTTTGAAGCACCAAGAACAACCTGGTTTGTGAATTTCAGGTGGTTTTATATTAATTTTGCATCTTTTTATACACAAAACTGTTGTATACAAAAATTTTTGTATACAAAAATTTCATATAGTGTCCTGGTTTGAAAAGGAAGGGAGTTTTTTGGGATACTGTGCTGGTACTGCCATTGCACCAGTGTCAAACCATGACATATATATACATATACATTTTGTATGCTTTTGATGTATTTTTAAAGCTAGCCCATCACTGGTAGCTTCACCAAGCTCATGTCCCTGCCCATGGCTGGGAAAATGCCCTAAATGACCCTCTAAAGGTTCCTCCCAATCCAAAATCCTTTATAGCACCATGATTTAAGGGTCACCCATCCCCAAAGCACCACAGCAAAGGGCTCCTTAACACCCCACCAAACCCAGCTGGAAGGAGCAGAAATTCCAGAGATTCCCTGCTTTGCTCCAAGGTGGCTCCAAGATTTTGCTGCTCTGAATGGCTCCACTCCCAATTCAAAATTTACACCATTGCGCTTAATTTCCCACTTTTCCCATCAATCCAAGCCCAAACAGGAGCCCTGGCAGAGACAGCACAAGAAATTTTCACTGGGCTGGGTACAAGTCCCAACAGTATCATTATTTTGCCAAGTTGTTCCTCTTCCAAAGCACAGAAATTGTTACAATTTCCATATTGAAGTGATTTTGTTCCCTCCTGTTTCACCCAGGGGTTTGGATGCTTTTTCCCCTTTTACCACTATACCCAAAATAAATAATTGATTGGATTATTGGAGAATAATTGGGCTGGCTCAGGCTCTCAGTAGGCCCAGGGAGTATCTGAAAATAACAGCCCCTCCTGGAAAAAAGGGAAGATGCTTTGAAGGACTCAAGAGTTTTTTCAGAGAGGAAAAGAGGTGAAAAATGGGTTTAAAGGCAGAAGAGTGAAGGAAAAAAAAATGTTTCTCCCAAACTGGGGATTTCAGCTCAGTGTTGTGATTCACCCCCACCCTGCAGCTCCATGAATCCCAAACCAGTGCATCCCAAACCTGTGCCCTGATGGATCTGAGTGCATCCCTAACCCAACTCTGCATCCTCATCCCAATCCTTCACTCCAGTTTATCCCACTGCATCCCCATCCTCAATGCACCCCAAGGCATTCCTGTCCCAATCCTGCACTCCATGCATCCCCAGCGTGCCCCAGTTTATCCCAGTCCTGCACAGCGTCCCTTTCCCAATTCCACACTTTGTGTCCCCATCCTTGAGGCTGGGATGACCCCCTGTGCCCAGCAAACCCCATCCCACCTCCCCCTGAGCCCCCCAAATCCTTCCCCTCAACACTGGGGACTTGTCCTGCCCCCTGTGCCCAAAGGATTCACAGCAATGTTGCCTCTTCAAGAGATAGCTCAGCTGTCTTTGGAGATAAATAAAATCCCCAGGATGGCTTCTGTTGCAGCATTGGAAATAAAAAGTTTTAATAAAAGACAAAGTAACAAAACTCTTTGCAGAGAAAAACCCAGTCATGTGCAAGAGGTTCTTGCTCCTGGTAAAACACCTCACTAAAAAGTTTTGTTTCTTTGTTCTCTCCTTTTTCTAGTAAATTGTTCAGGTGGGACTTTTTGGCTTCTGTCCAATTGGTTATCCTTAGTCCCTCAAGCTTATCAGATGCCTTTTTCACCTAATCAAGGAGAGAAACTTCTGGGCTTATTTTCTTTTTAAGGGGACAAAAGAGAATTTTGTCACTCCATCAACAGAAGGCACATTCCTATAATTCACCCCCAAAAACTGTGGCAACACCCCTCAGGAGTGTCTGAATTTGCAGGGAGAGCATGGAGAGCCCCTCCAGGCCAGGGAGCAAAGCAGCTCCTGGGATGTGGCTCTGAGCAGGGTGGTGATCACAGCATTCCCTCCTCCCTCAATGCCAGGGCTGGGAAAGTGAGGGCAGAGCTGGGGAGCAGCTCCTCAGAGCCATGCCAGGGATTCCCAGCTCCAGGGCTGCTCCATGGCCATCCCCAACCTCAGACCAGTGCACGTGGAGCAAGGAGAATTTGGGATATTTCAGGTCTCCAGCAGGTTCTGGGCAGGAGCTGCAGCTTCAACCCCAGGAACTGAACCTGGGATTCAATAATGCAACACCTTGAACTAATCCCTGCCTTTTTTCCTCTTCCCACAGTGACTTTTTCCACAGGGTCTTCTATCCCACAAGGAGTTTTCCCAATGCCTGTGGTGACATTCCAGAAGGACTCACTGGGATGGGATTAAACCCTGGCAGCTGGATTGGGGTGATGACATTTGGGGACAGAGCTCAAGCTGTCCCTCCACACCTCATCCCAACACAAGAGCTGTGCCCAGGGAACACTGCAAGCACCACATTGCAATCCTGAGCTTCTTTTCCATGTGTTCAACACCTCAAACAGCCACCAAATCTGGGAAAAGCAATGTTTTCCATGGACCACCAGCATCTACCAGCAGCAGGAGGGTCCTGGCTGTAAAAGCCACCAAATCTGGGAAAAGTCCTGTTTTCCATGGACCACCAGCATCTACCAGCAGCAGGAGGGTCCTGGCTGTAAAAGCCACCAAATGTGGGAAAAGTCCTGTTTTCCATGGACCACCAATATCTACCAGCAGCAGGAGGGTCCTGGCTGTAAAAGCCACCAAATCTGGGAAAAGTTTTCCATGGACCTCTGGTATCTACCAGCAGCAGGAGGGTCCTAGCTATAAAAGCCACCAAATGTGGGAAAAGCCATGTTTTCCATGGACCATGTACATGAGGGGAGGAACAAACACTCCTGCACTCCATCCTGCTCCCAGCACTTCCCAGCTGGGATGCAAAACCCCCAGCTCTGGTCAGAGCAGCCACCTGGGGATGACTCAAACCTTAATTAACTCCCAGATCTTCACTAAGAGAGCCGAGGTGAAAAGTTCCACTGGCCACACCCAGACACAGCATCCTGCAGGCACTGCTGGGATTTATTTCCCCCAACAAAAAAAAAAAAAAAAAAAAAAAAAAAAAAAAAAAAAAAAACCACACTGAGCAAGGAGGAGGAAACAACTTCTCCAGGGAAGGCTGGAGCTAAATAACTCCCTCTGAAATCCCATTAGAGCCCTAAGCTGCCTAGTGGGATGTACTATTTTAGCCAGGCTGGCACAGAGGCTGGTTTGTTGTCAGACATGAGCTGGGGGAGGCTGGAATTTCCCTCTGGGAGCACTCACCTTCTGCGGGGCGTTGATGACACCGGTGTTGTACCCGAACTGGAGAGAGCCCAGCACTGCTCCTCCCACAGCCAGCATCAGGCGAGCCGTCATCTGCCAGGAAATGGGGAAAAAAGGGTTAAATTTGGGATCCCTGCAGATCTGTATGCCCAGCAGAGTGATATCAGGGCACTGCACAGCACAAAAATGGGAAAAAAGGGTTAAATTTGGGATCCTGCAGATCTGTATGCCCAGCAGAGTGGTACCAGGGCACTGCACAGCACAAAAATGGGAAAAAAGGGTTAAATCTGGGATCCCTGCAGACCTGTATGCCCAGCAGAGTGTACCAGGGCACTGCACAGCACAAAAACAGGGGAAAAAAGGGTTAAATTTGGGATCCCTGCTGCCCAGGGCACAAAAATGGGAAAAAGGGTTAAATCTGGGATCCTGCAGACCTGTATCCCCAGCAGAGTGTACCAGGGCACTGTACAGGACAAAAACACAGAAAAAGGGGTTAAATCTGGGATCCTGCAGACCTGACTCCCCAGCAGAGCAATACAGGACAAAAACAGGGGGAAAGGGGTTAAATCTGGGATCCTCACAGCCCAGGGCACTGCACAGCACAAAAACGGGGGGAAAAGGGTTAAAACTGGGATCCATACAGCCCTGTTTCCCCAGCACAGCAATACCAGGGCACTGCACAGCACAAAAACACAGAAAAATGGGGTAAATCAGGGATCCCCACAGCCCAGGGCACTACACAGGACAAAACCAGGGAAAAGGGTTAAATCTGGGAGTCCACAGCCCTGTGTTCCTCAGCAGGGGAAAAGGGGTTAAATCTAGGTTCCCTACAGCCCTCACTCCCCCAGCAGAGAAATATAAGACAAAAACAGGGGGAAAGGGGTTAAATCTGGGTTCCCCACAGCCCTGTCTCCCCCAGCAGAGTGATACCAGGGCACTGCACAGCAGAAAAACAGGGAGAAGGGTTAAATCTGGGATCCCTGCAGCTCAGGGCACTGCATGGGACAAAAACAGGGGGAAAAAGGGTTAAATCAGGGATCCCCACATCCCTGTCTCCCCATCAGGGAAAAAGGAGTTAAGTCTGGGATCTTCGTAGCCCTGTCTCCCCAGCAGAGCACTACCAGGGCACTGCAAGGGACAAAGGGTTAAATCTGGGATCCCCACAGCCCAGGGCAGGACAAAAATGGGGAAAAGGGTTAAATCAGAGATCCCTGCAGCCCTGACTCCCCACCAGAGTAATACCAGGGCACTGCATGGGACAAAAAACAGGGAAAAAGGGCAAAATCTGGGATCCCTGTCTCCTCCAACAGAGCAATACAGGACAAAAACAGGAAAAAGGGGTTAAATCTGGGATCTCCCCAGCAGAGCAATACCAGGGCACTGCATGGGACAAAAGCAGGGAAAAGGGGTTAAATTTGGGATCCCCACAGCCCTGTATTCCCAGCACAGCAATACAGGACCAAAACAGGGGAAAAAGGGTTAAATCTGGGATCCCCACAGCCCTGTATTCCCAGCACAGCCATACAGGACCAAAACAGGGGAAAAGGGTTAAATCTGGGATCCCCACAGCCCTGTATTCCCAGCACAGCCGTACAGGACCAAAACAGGGGAAAAAGGGTTAAATCTGGGATCCCCACAGCTCTGTCTCCCCTGTAGAGCAATACAGAACCAAAACAGGGGAAAAGGGTTAAAGCCACAGTTCTCTTTCCCCAGCACAGCAATACCAGGGCACTACATGGGGCAAAGGGTTAAATCTGGGATCCCTGTCTCCTCCAACAGAGCAATATAGGACAAAAACAGGAAAAAGAGGTTAAATCTGGGATCCCCGCAGCCCTGTCTCCCCAGCAGGGAAAAAAGGGTTAAATCTGAGATCCTCACAGCCCTCTCTCCCCTGTAGAGCAATACAGGACAAAAACAGGGGAAAAGGGCACAGTCTGGGATCCCTGTCTCCAACAGAGCAACATAGGGCAAAAACAGGAAAAAGAGGTTAAATCTGGGATCCCTGCAGCCCTGTCTCCTCCAGCACAGCAATATCAGGGCACTGCACAGGACAAAAACAGGGAAAAAGGGGTTAAATCCACAGTTCTCTTTCCCCAGCACAGCGATACCAGGGCACCCGCACAGGACACTGCGAAGGCGGCGAGTACAAATACTCAGAACCAAAGAGAAAACTCACTGTTTTTGGTGCAAAGAGGGAAAAAATAATTACAAAAAATGTCATTTTGGGGGGGGTTAAAAACCCCAGTTTGGGGGATTCCGTGAATTTGAGCCCTGGAGGTGACCATAGGGCCAGCAGGATGCTCCGGGGAGCTGCACCAACAACAGCTTCCCATGGCTGTCTAATTAAGAGTCACTGAGCAAAACCCTGGTTTAGCTGGCAAAGCCTTCCTTCCCCAGCCTCCTCTTCCTCCCGCCTGAGCCACGGCAACAATCAGAGCCTTGTTTGGGAGCGGGGTCAGGGCAGGCCAGCGCTCGGGCCACCTTCGTTAGCGGCCCAATTATCCCAGGCAGGAGATTTTCCCGGCGCTCGAACCAGGATCCGACATTCCCGCCTAATCAGCTTTGGGACGGGCCACGTGAAATTGATAAACCCCTTTAATTTGAGGGGGGTGCTGAGGGGGGTTCTCCCTAAACACCACCGTGTCACCCCAAGGATGCTCCCAGGATTGATATTCCCAAAGGATCAACGCCTCAGATCCCGTCCAAATGAGGGGAGGTGACTCCAGCTCCCTCCTCAAAAGGGATATTTTTAATATTTAAGAACAAATCTCCTATTTCTTTTAATAAAGGATTTAATGCTGCTCCCTGACCTTGCCACTGAGGGGGGGTTCTCCCTAAACACCAACGTGTCACCCCAAGGATGCTCCCAGGATTGATATTCCCAAAGGATCAACCCCTCATTTAGATGGGATCTGAGGCGAGGTGACTCAAACTCCCTCCCCAAAAGGGATATTTTTAATATTTAAGAACAAATCTCCTATTTCTTTTCATAAATACAGGATTTAGTGCTGCTCCCTGACCTTGCCACTGAGGGGAGGTTCTCCCTAAACACCACCGTGTCACCCCAAGGATGCTCCCAGGATTGATATTCCCAAAGGATCAACGCCTCAGATCCCGTCCAAATGAGGGGAGGTGACTCCAGCTCCCTCCTCAAAAAGGGTATTTTTAAATATTTAATATTTAAGAACAAATCTCCTCTTTTTTTAAATAAATACAGGATTTAGTGCTGCTCCCTGACCTTGCCACTCTCCTCCCTCCGCGTGAAAGTTCCCAGGGGAAAAGCAGAGGGAATGAAGCCAGGCCCGTTAATGAAGCTCATTAATTAGGCTTGGCCCCAACACAACTAATCAGGGAGGTTTTGGCACTTGGATTTGCTTTGGAGTAGAGGAGAAAACACCTCCCTGGTTGGGAGGGCGTGACCAGGCTGGGAATTTGGTGATATCCCCCAAAAAGCACAAAAAAAAGCCCTAAAAATTCCAACAAATCCCCCCCCCAAAAAAAAACCCACCAGGATGTTAAAAGCACCTGTTGCTTGGGGAAACCTTATTAAAAAATGAGTGGGTTTTTGGGAGATTGGGAGTTTAGGGGATGGGGCGATTTCCCGTTGTTTTTGGGGGGGTCAGCCCGGTGTGTTTGGGTGCTGAATTTGATTTTTCCTGGCTAAAGGGCACCCCAGGAGCTGGCAGGGTAGGGCAGGCCCAGGTGAGTCACGGCTCCGGGGATGGGGATGCGGCAGCCAGGTGAACTTTGCTCCAGGAAGGTGAGAGGTAACAACAGCTTGATGCAAAAAAAAAAAAAAAAAAAAAAAAAAAAAAATTAAAATCTAAAAAAAAAAAAAATTTTTTTTTATTTTATCATTTAGAAAAAAGGCTAAAAAAAAAAAAAAGTCAAAAAAATAAGATTAAATTCCATTAAAAAAAATAAAATTTGTATTTTTATTGCATTCCAGCAGTTTGGGCATAGGAAAAGGAAGAGCTGGCAGGAAAATCACATTTTGGAGGCTCGTCCCCAGCAGGGTCAGGGTGAGTCAGCTCCTTCCCCCTCCCTCCCCAGCCCAAACTCCCTGCCCTGCTCGGATCCCGGATCCTTTCAGCCTGAACTTCGCCATTAAAGGCAACTTTAGGTGGGGGGGAAATAATTAAATAAAGGGAAAAGTCGATTTTTAAGGGCAGCTTTGCCCAGGCAGCTCCTGCCAAACCTCACGTGGGGCTGTGGGGAGATTTTTATTTTTTTTTTTTTAACTCCTTGCAGGGAAAAGCATCTTTATCAGGAATTTTGGGACAAATTCCCTCTTATTTCCATAAAATAAATTTATTTAAGCATGGCTAGACCCCAAACTCCTGGTTTGATGCCTAAGAACTGCTCTATGTTATAGGAAAGACAGGTTTTTAATAAATTTATAATATTTGTTTTCTTTTTGGCTGCTTCCTGCTTCCTCTCCAGCTCCAACACGGAAGCCAGGACGCTCTGAGGAGGATCTGGGGGGGCACCAGGGGCCCCCCAAACCCGCTGCCTTTGGCTTTACAACTCTATTTTTAACCTTTTTATTTTACCCTCCAGCCTGGAAGGACTTTGAGATCCACCTCATGGATCAAAGGAATGAATAATCCCTTTAAAAGCAAAATAATAATACCAAAATATTGATATAAAGGTATTTAAATTAGTGGCCCAGCAGGGAATTTCAACTTTTTTCACTCCAGCATGGAGGATTTCGGGATGCTGCTGCCTCATGAAAAACAAGGAATTCATAATTCATAATAATACTAAAAAAAAGCATCCCAGAAGGGAATTCCAAGTTATTTTACCCCAGTGCAGGAGGACTTGGGGAATTTTGGCACGCTGACTGTTTCATGCATCAAGCGAACTAATGAATTCTCTAAAATCAAATCAGCAACAACAGGAAAAAAAAAAGGTCCCAGGAGGATACCCTGTTGGTTTTTTTTCACTCCAGCGTGGAAGATTTTGCGATGCTATGGAACAATTAGTAATCCCTGAAAAATCCAAATAATGGTTAAAAAGGGGGGGGGGATTTTGGGCAAACCCACATGAAAAACACACGATTCAAATGATCCAGGGGGATTTTTAAGGAGCAGCCACTGCTCCCAAGGGGACAGAGGGGATGTGGGCATTCAGAGCAGCCCCTTGCACACTCATTTGCACACTCACGGGAGCCGGGGCACACTGATAACACCCGGGAAAAACTCACAGCCCCACTAAAAACCAGGAAAAATCCGCTCCAAACCCACAGGAGGGGATCTAAACCTGAGAATTTTGGGGTCACACCGGCCCCGTGGGGAAAGAGAACCGGGGGGGTGGGAAGGAGCGGCGGAATTTGGGTTTTTTTATTTGTTTTGCTTCCCTACTTAAAGGTCATCCAGGGACGGCGACACAATCGCGGCGAGTTTTGCAACCGCGACCAGCACGGGAGAGGATTTTGCATGGAACGAGCTGGAAAAAAACACACGGAATGTGCAATGTCCCCCCCACACAGACACACATCCCGCGTTAATCATGCTAATAATATTAATTATTAAATACAAAGCGGGCTCGGGAGGGGAGTTTGTCCCCCATCTCGCAACCACAAGCTGCTTCCATGAAAAATATCTTTTATTCTTTTTCCACGCAAAACACGCTGGGGATGGAAATGCCACCCATCAGCGCTCGGCAAATCATCCTTGAGATTAATTACCTTTTACAAAAATTAATCATTTCTAACCCAAATCCATGCAAGGCGGCGGGGGGGAGGTTTGCGGAGCTGGGAGAGCAGCGGGAACGCGGCTCGGGCTCCGTTCGGGATGCCGGGAGTTAAATGCGTCGGATTTCTTGGGTATGAGAGCAAATTTGCGTTTAATTCCGGCCCCCATCACCGCGCTGCCGGCCCGCACGTTCCCGGCTCCCACCCCAGCCCCACCGCCCAGCCCGCAAAACAGCCCGGAACGCCAAAAAATACACTATAAATACATATATACACAGATATAGCTCCTTAAATTTAAGGGAATTGTGTGCTTCATGCGGAGGAGGAGGAGGGGGGGAGAGGGAGTTGTTTTGAAAGGGGGAAATAAATACCAAGAGGGATCGCTCCCGTCGCATCTTTAATTAGGATAAAAATCGCGATTTCGGGGATTAATTGCACTTCGTGCCGCCACGCAGCCAATTTCCTAACACATCCTGCCCCCCCCAAAAAAAAAAAAAAAAATCCCAAACCATTTGGATTTATTCCAGCTCTTCCCAGACGGGAGTACTGGGGACGGAAATACTTTGGTGGTTGGAATGAAGCAAGTGGGGCTGAGTTCAGTGACCTGTTACAATCAACCACCGGCATCGTTCCGGGCTTTTACCCCCCCCCAAATTAAATATAAATTAATTAATTTAGCGTGAGGAGGGTGTTGGTGGATCCCCGAGCGGCCGGGAGAGCTCTGAGTGTTTAATAACTCCACAGCCTGGGATAAATTAATAGGAATTGGGTCAGAAGCTGCGGGCGGGATGTGCCCAGCCCGGCGGGGATCGCGGGGTCCCGGCGGGCTCTCCCCAACCCCGCAGCCCCCCAAAGCCAGCCCGGCCCTCACTGGGCTCTGGGGCCTCCCCTCGTCCCGAAACGGGGTCAAAAGGGACAGGATTGGGTCTGTCCGCCGCGTTTCCGCCTTTCGGGGACAGCCCGGGAGCGGCGGCCGGGCGCGCTGCGAGGCGCGGAGCCGGCACCGGCGGCTCTGTGGGGAGCGCTGCGCTGGGGCTGAGGGGACAAAATAAAGCGAAACGCGGCGGCCGCGCGTGTGCGGGGGCGGGCGGGGGTTGCGTAACGCAGAGCAATCCTGGCGGCGCGGGCTCACCTTGCTGCCGGTGTCCATGGCGGGGCCGGAGCCGTGAGGGCGGGCGGGCGATCGGCGGGGCCGGGGCGCTGAGGCGCGGGGCGCGCGGTGCGCTGAGCAGCGGGGCGGAGGCGCGGCCGCCGCCCGGGCATTGGAGCCGCTTAAAGCGCGGGCGGGGGCGGCGCGAGGCCGCGGCGCTCATTGGGCGGCGTGAGGCGGGGGGCGGGGTCAGGGTGGGGGCGGTACGTGGCTAAGGCGCTCATTGGGCGGTGTGAGTTAGGGGGCGCGGCCGGCGCGGGGGGGCGGGGCCGAGGGGCCGCGGATGGGGGGGCGTGGGAGGGGGCGCGCGGGGGCCGGCGGCGCGTGCGGGGCTGCACGTGGGCGGGGGGGAGGGGACGGGAGCGGGAGGGTCCGAGACAGAGAGAGCGTCCGTGTGTCCGTGTGTCCGTGTGTCCGTGTGTGTGTGTCCGTGTGTCCGTGTGTCCGTGTGTCCGTGTGTGTGTGTCCGTGTGTCCGTGTGTCCGTGTGTCCGTGTGTGTGTGTCCGTGTGTCCGTGTGTCCGTGTGTCCGTGTGTGTGTGTCCGTGTGTCTGTGTCCGTCCGTGTGTGTGTCCGTGTGTCTGTCTGTGTGTCCGTGTGTCCGTGTGTCCGTGTGTCTGTGTCCGTCCGTGTGTGTGTCCGTGTGTCTGTCTGTGTGTCCGTGTGTCCGTGTGTGTGTGTCCGTGTGTCCGTGTGTGTGTGTCCGTGTGTGTGTGTCCGTGTGTGTGTGTCCGTGTGTCCGTGTGTGTGTGTGTCCGTGTGTGTGTGTCCGTGTGTCCGTGTGTCTGTGTCCGTGTGTGTGTGTCCGTGTGTCTGTCTGTGTGTCCGTGTGTCCGTGTGTGTGTGTCCGTGTGTCTGTGTGTGTGTCCGTCCGTGTGTGTGTGTCCGTGTGTCCGTGTGTGTCCGTGTGTCCGTGTGTCCGTGTGTGTGTGTCCGTCCGTGTGTCTGTGTGTGTGTCCGTCCGTGTGTGTGTGTCCGTGTGTCTGTGTGTGTGTGTCCGTGTGTGTGTCCGTGTGTCCGTGTGTGTGTGTCCGTCCGTGTGTGTGTGTCCGTGTGTCTGTGTGTGTGTGTCCGTGTGTGTGTGTCCGTGTGTGTGTGTCCGTGTGTCTGTGTGTGTGTGTGTCTGTGTGTCTGTTTCTGTGTGTCTGTGTCTGTGTGTGTGTGTCCGTGTGTCTGTGTGTGTGTCTGTGTCTGTGTGTCTGTGTGTGTGTGTGTCCGTGTGTCCGTGTGTCTGTGTGTGTGTCTGTGTGTGTGTCCGTGTGTCCGTGTGTGTGTCCGTGTGTGTGTCCGTGTGTCTGTGTGTGTGTCCGTGTGTCCGTGTGTGTGTCCGTGTGTGTGTCTGTGTGTCCGTGTGTGTGTGTGTGTGTCTGTGTCCGTGTGTGTGTCCGTGTATCCGTGTGTCTGTGTGTGTGTCTGTGTGTCCGTGTGTCTGTCTGTGTGTGTGTCTGTGTATGTGTGTCTGTGTATGTGTCCGTGTGTGTGTGTCTGTGTGTGTGTATCCGTGTGTGTCCGTGTGTCCGTGTCTGTGTGTGTGTCTGTGTCCGTGTGTCCGTGTCCATCTGTGTGTGTGTCCGTGTGTGTGTCCATCTGTGTGTCTGTCTGTGTCTCTTTGTGAGTGTGTGACACAGTGTGAGAGCGTCCGTGTGTCTGTGCGTCCGTCTGTCCGTGTGTCCGTGTCAGAGGGTGAGTGTCCGTGTGTGTGTGAGTGTGAAACTGTGTGTGCGTCTGTGTGAGTGTCCGTCTGTCCGTTTGTCTGTGTGTGTGTGTGAGTTTGAGAGTGTCCGTCTGTCTACGTGACTGTGTGAAAGTGTGGGAGTGTCTGTGCATCTGCACGTCCGTGTGTCTGTCCGTGTGTCTGAGCGAGCGTGAGAGTGTGTGTGTGACACAGTGTGAGAGTGTCCGTGTGTCTGAGAAACCAAGAGTGTGTCCGTGTGTCTGTGTATGTCTGTCTGTGTGTGTACGTGTGTTTTTGTGTCTGTGTTTGTCTGTCCGTCCTTGTGTTTCTGTGTGTCCTTGTGCAAGTGTGTGTGTGTCTGTGTCACCTGCATGTGCCCACCCAAAACCCCCATTTCCCCCCCCAAATTCATATTAAAAAATCCTTAAAAACCACTAAAATCCTAAAAAGTGCATGGAAAATGCAATCCCTCTTGTTGTTCCTGTAAAAAAAATAAAAGTATTGTGAAAATGTTGCGGAAAGTGACCAAAAAAATGAAAAAAATAAAGTCCTCAATATGAAAAAATGCACCAAAAGTGCAAAAAAAATTGAAGAAAAAGGGAAAAAATAAGATTAAAAAATAAATGTAAGGAAAAATAAAGCACAGAAATGTACAAAAAATGTTAAAAGTCACCAAAAGAGCAAATCCCAAAAGCACCCGAAAGGCAAAACCAGAAAATCACACTAAAAAAAAAAAAAAAATCAACATAAATATTAATTTTTTTCCTAAATCTGTTGGATTTTGCCCCAAATTTGTGCCATTTCGGGCAATCCCTCACCTGTGAATTCCCCTAAATACCCACGGGATCCCCCCCATCCCCTTTTCCCCCTATTTTTCTATTTTTTTTGCCCACCCCACGGAGCCGGGGGGGTTTTGCCGACTCGGCGGGACCCTCCCGGCGCCGCGGGAATGCTGATGGAGGGAATCGGGATAATCCCGGCGGGGCCGAGGGGCCGGAGCGGATTTAGGGGGATTTGCTGCCGGCAAAAGGGTTAAAAAAACACCGGGGGAGGGCGGGGGGGGGCGGCCGGGATGGGCTGAGACATTTGGGGGTCCGGATGGGCTGGGGATGGAGGGAACAGGGGGGACAGGGGGCACCTGTGCCCAGGACAAGGTGCCCAGGTGGGATCAGCTTCTTCATGGGCTGGAAACCTCCAGGGATGGGCTCAGGGGGTCTCCACCTGTGCCCAGGACAGGTGCCCAGGTGGGATCAGCTTCTTCATGGGCTGGAGATCCACAGAAATGGGCTCAGGGTCTCCACCTGTGCCCAGGACAGGTGCCCAGGTGGGATCAGCCTCTTCATGGGCTGGAAACCCCCAGGGATGGGCTCCGGGTCTCCACCTGTGCCAGGACAAAGTGTCCAGGTGGGATCAGCTTCTTCATGGCCTGGAAACCCTCAGGGATGGGCTCAGGGTCTCCATCTGTGCCCAGGACAGGTACAGGGGTGGGATCAGCTTCTTCATGGGCTGGAGATCCACAGAAATGGGCTCAGGGTCTCTACCTGTGCCAGGACAGGTGCCCAGGTGGGATCAGCCTCTCCAGGGGCTGCTGTTCTGGTGGAAACCACAGGAATGGGCTCTGGAGATCCACCTGAGGATCTGGTGGGATCAGCCTCTCCATGGGCTGGACATCCACAGGGTCGCACCTCTCCACCAGCTTCTTCTGGTGGAGACCCACAAGGATGGGCTTAGAGGGTCTCCTGTGGCACCAGGACAGGTGCCCAGGTGGGATCAGCTTCTTCATGAACTGGAGACCCACAGGGATGGGTTCAGGGGGTCTCCACGTGTGCCCAGGTGGGATCAGCCTCTCCATGGGCTGCAGTTCTGGTGGAAAACCACAGGAATTGTCTCAGGGGGTCTCCACCTGTGCCCAGGACAGGTGATGGGGTGGGATCAGCTTCTTCATGAGCTGGAGACCCACAGGGATGCGTTCAGGGTCTCCACCTTTGCCCAGGAGAGGTATCCAGGTGGGATCAGCCTCTCCAGGGGTTGCAGTTCTTGTGGAAACCCAGGACAGGCACAGGGGTGGGATCAGCTTCTTCATGGGCTGCAGTTCTGGTGCAGACCCACGGGGATGAGCTCAGGGTCTCCACCTGTGCCCAGGTGGGATCAGCCTCTCCATGGGCTGGAGATCTACCGGGTCTCATCTCTCCACCAGCTTCTTCTGGTGGAGACCCACAAGGATGGGCTTAGAGGGTCTCCTGTGGCACCAGGACAGGTGCCCAGGTGGGATCAGCCTCTCCATGGGCTGCAGTTCTGGTGGAAACCCACAGGGATGGGTTCAGGGGGTCCACCTGAGGATCTGGTGGGATCAGACTCTCCATGGGCTGGAAACTCACAGGGTCTCGTTTCTCCACCAGCCTCTTCTAGTAGAGACCCACAGGGGTGGGCTCAGGGGTCTCCACCTGTGCTCAGGTGGGATCAGCCTCTCCATGGGCTGGAAACCCACAGGGTCTCTTCTCTCGACCAGCTTTTCCTGGTGGAGACCCACAGGAATGGGCTCAGAGGGTCTCCACCTGTGCCCAGGACAGGTACAGGATCAGCCTCTCCATGGGCTGGAGATCCACAGGGATGGGCTCAGGGGTCTCCACCTGTGTCCAGGTGGGATCAGCCTCTCCATCAGCTGCTCCAGGGGTTGCAGTTCTGGTGGAGACCTGGAAACCCACAGGGATGGGCTCAGGGGGTCTCCACCCGTGTCCAGGTGGGCTCAACCCTTCCATGGGCTGCAGTTCTGGTGGAAAACCACAGGAATGGAGTCAGGGGGGTCTCCACGTATGCCCAGGACAGGT
This sequence comes from Ammospiza caudacuta, assembly GCF_027887145.1. Taxonomy (NCBI): domain Eukaryota; kingdom Metazoa; phylum Chordata; class Aves; order Passeriformes; family Passerellidae; genus Ammospiza; species Ammospiza caudacuta. Next base: position 5,186,178 of record NC_080614.1, on the reverse strand, counting down.
GATGGGCTGGGATCAGCATCTTCATGGCCTGGAGACCCACAGAGATGAGCTCAGGGGGTCACCTGTGCTCAGGAGAGGTGATGGGATGAGATCAGCCTCTCAGTGGGTCTCTTCTCTCCACCAGCCTTTTGTGCTGGAGACCCTCAGGATGGGCTCAGGGGGTGTCCACCTATGCCCAGGTGGGATCAGCCTCTCCATGGGATGGGCTCCGGGGGTGTCCACCTGTGCCCAGGTGGGATCAGCCTCTCCATGGGATGGGCTCAGGGGTGTCCACCTGTGCCCAGGTGGGATCAGCCTCTCCATGGGATGGGCTCAGGGGTGTCCACCTGTGCCCAGGTGGGATCAGCCTCTCCATGGGATGGGCTCAGGGGGTGTCCACCTGTGCCCAGGTGGGATCAGCCTCTCCATGGGATGGGCTCCAGGGGTGTCCACCTGTGCCCAGGTGGGATCAGCCTCTCCGTGGGATGGGCTCCGGGGGTGTCCACCTGTGCCCAGGTGGGATCAGCCTCTCCATGGGATGGGCTCAGGGGGTGTCCACCTGTGCCCAGGTGGGATCAGCCTCTCCATGGGATGGGCTCAGGGGGTGTCCACCTGTGCCCAGGTGGGATCAGCCTCTCCATGGGATGGGCTCCGGGGGCCCGGCAGTGCCGGAGCACAAAGGGATGGGCTCAGCCCCTCTGAGGGACCGGGGTTCTGCTGGAGACAAGGGATCGCAGAGCATGGGATCAGCTTTTCCGTGGGATCCAGGCTGTGTGGGGAGCAGGGATGGGCTCAGCTCCCCATCATTGCCCCTTCCCCAGCAGAGATTTGGGCTCTGACACCCCCTGCCCACGCCGGGGCCGTGTCCATGAGCTCCGGCTGCCAGCACAGGAGGAAATCCGGACTCCCCATCCCTTCCTCACACCCCATCCCCTCTCACACCCCCTTATCACCCATGACGAGCTCTTATCTGGCGGCCTCTCCCATCCCGGCCCGGTGCATCGGGGACACGCAATCCTGGTGACACACACGGGGTTTGGGGAGGGGACACCACTCCTGTTTTTCTGGCTGGAATCGCCTGTCCAGGGATGTTTTTCAGGGAAATGAAGCTGATCCTCGCAGGGATCATGAGAGAAAATTTGGCTTTGCTGGCACTTGATGGTAAAAGCCAAAATCCTGGATTATCCCTTGGAATATGGGAAAGCAAAATGATTTGTCCCCCAGCACTGAGCAGAAAAAAAATTATGGAGGAGTGAGTAACTCTGGTCCAACATCTGCCCAGTGATCCCAGCATGAATTCCATGGATTGGGAGCTTTTCCCAATATGGGGAATATGGGATGGAATATGGGGAAACAAAAGAATTTGTCCCTGAACACTGAGCATCCCTAGGATGGAGTTAATCCACTTCAGGGGGGAATTTATTTCAATATTCCCTTTATTTATTTCAGTTTATATTCCCAAATACAATTAATATTCCCAATTTATTTCAACATTCCCAGTGTCCTCCAACTTGTTTATCCCTTTAAAGCCCAGCTAAAAATCCCTCCCAAAAAATGGGGATTTCTGGATTTCCACCATCCCAATTCTGCCAAATCCCAAAAAAATTACAGAAAAAAATTATGGAGGAGTGAGTAACTCTGGTCCAACATCTGCCCAGTGATCCCAGCATGAATTCCATGGATTGGGAGCTTTTCCCAATATGGGGAATATGGGATGGAATATGGGGAAACAAAAGAATTTGTCCCTGAACACTGAGCATCCCTAGGATGGAGTTAATCCACTTCAGGGGGGGAATTTATTTCAATATTCCCTTTATTTATTTCAGTTTATAATCCCAAATACAATTTATATTCCCAGTCAAGTACTCCCAATTTATTTCAATGTTTAGTGCCCTCCAACATGTTTGACCCTCTAGAAGCTTTAAAACATTTCCTTGAGCCAAAAATTGGAGTTCGTCCTTTTAAAGTCCAGCTAAAAATCCCTCCCAAAAAATGGGGATTTCTGGATTTCCACCATCCCAATTCCTCCAAATCCCAAAAAAAATTACAGAAAAAAATTATGGAGGAGTGAGTAACTCTGGTCCAACATCTGCCCAGTGATCCCAGCATGAATTCCATGGATTGGGAGCTTTTCCTGGCTCTTTGGAAGGGGAGGGTTGAGCTGGGGTTGGCTCACCTGGGAAGCCTCAGCCCAGGTGATCACACTGGGGATAAAGTCCATCCGGAAATGGGATTTGTCATAAAATTGGGTTGGGTAACGTGAGCACAACTCCCACAGGGATTTCAGCCTCAGAACGCCCTGCTTTGGCTTTTCCTGAAGGAAATTTTGGCTGCTCCCAAAAGATTTTTGGCTCCTTATGCGGGATGTTCCCTGTTCCAGCTCTAGGGATGCCACAGAGCTCCTGAATATCCTTAATATTTGGATTTAACCGCTGGATTTCACTTTTTATCCTTAAACCTGCGTTAGTTGAACCCCAGGTTTGGTAAAACTGGGATTAAAGTGTGTTAAACCCTGAAGTCCTTGGGTTGGAGTGGAATGGGGAAAAGTCCCGTGTGTGAAAAAGCAGGAAGAAAATAAAACCAATTATTATAATTTAATGTATCACAATCAATAAATAAAAAGTTTTCCAGCCCCAGCAGCGACTTCCTTGTCCTAAACTGACCCGGTTTTGTTGGCTTGTGACCCAACAAACACAATAAGGATGGGAAAATAAAGATAAATCCTCAATTATCCACAAAAAGGGGGAAAGTTACCCCCCAGCTCTGACTCTTACAAAAGTGGGTTTTCCATTTTATTGCTTATTTTGCATTTTAAGGGCACCAAACGTGGATGAAAACACGGGGAGAAAAGAGGTCAGGGCTAAAAATAACCCTGTGAGTCACGGCCAGCACCAGAGAGTTGTGCCAGAGCCCAAACCCATGAGAGGAGCAGAGGGAAAAATCCATTTTCCCTTCAGCTTCACATGCCCGTGCATGAGGATCACAGTCCTTCCCCAAGAATAAAGAAAAAGGGATTATTTTTTTATTTATATGGTTATTTTTATAAATAATTAAATTTTATATACTAAATATATAAAATATATGGTATATATACTAAATATAGAAATAAAATTGTAGAATTTTATTAATATGATTATTTATATTTATATATTTATTATACATGTTTATATAGAAACATATATGTTATAATATAATATATAATACATGTTGTATTATATATATAAAGAGAGTCCAAATATAATATATATTTATTATATTTTATAACTATAATATAAAGATAATATAAATATATTTAAAAGGGGTTATTTTTATTTATATGGTTATTTTTATAAATAATTAAATTATATATAACATATAAAACTATTTTTATTTAGTTTATTATTTATTATTTATATATGTTTATATAGAAACATATATAATATGTAATATAATATAATATAATATAATATAATATAATATAATATAATATATGTTGTATTATATATAAAATATATAATATTTATAATGCTGTATAATTATAATATCAATATTATATAAATATAATATATTTTAAAGGGGGATATTTTGTATTTATATGGTTATTTTTATAAGTAATTAATTTTTATATATTAAATATATATAATTAATTTTATTTAGTTTATTATTTATATTTATATATTTATTATATATGTTTCTATAGAAACATATGTTATAATGTAACATATAATATGCTATATTATATATAAATATATATCTATATTTATATTTATATTTATTTAATTATGTGCATATAAAAATTATAAATTAAATTATATCTATTTAATCCCACTTTTCCCATTCCATAAAACTGCCATGGATTTCCCAAAGAACCCCTAAAACAGCAGAAAAATGAGATTTTCCCCCCTTTTTCCATGATATTATGATGAATTAATTCTGATTTGCCCATGATTTTCCCCTTGGGGAGCTATTTCTGAAGTCAAAGGCTTTTAATGACAATAATTAATCATTAATGTTAATAAGAAAATAATGGCCACTCCCGTGGCTTCATTTACGGGGCTGTTCCCTTTTTATTTTTAATTTTTGGATTAATTATTTGATTAATTATCTGATTTTTTTTTTCATCCCAATGCTGTGATGTACAGGATGCCATGGGGGAAATTTTTGGGGAGATTTGCTGAGGTTTTGGGATCCAATCACTGGGATTTTCTCCATCTGGGGAGGAAAAAGTGGAAAAGGGGAGAATAAAATAAATGGATTACAAAAAAAAAAAAGGGTGGAATAGGGAGAAATGGGTGAAAAGTGAGAAAACACAGAAGAATAGGGAGAAAAAAAGGTGGAATAGTGAGGGGGAAAAAAGTGGGACAGGCACAAAAAAAGGCGGAATGGGGAGAAGAGGTGAAACACAAACTTTGGAAAAGGTGGAAGGAAAATAAGAGTGGAATGAAGAAAATAAGTGGATTAGCGAGAAAAAAGTGGAGTTGGGAGAAACCGGGCGGAACAGAGTGAAAAAAAGGGTGGAATCGGGAGAAAATTGGGAGGATTAGAGACAAAAAAGGGTGGAACAGAGAGTAAAGAAAAGGGCGGGACTGAGAAAAAACCTTGGATCAGAGAGAATAAAGGCGGGGTAAGGAGAAATTAAAAGGTGTAATGGGGAGAAAATGGGTGAAAATGGGTTGGAAGAGAAAGAAAATAGGTGGGACAGGCAGATTTTGGTCTTCTCATCTCTTATTCCCTGCCAGGCTTGGAAAAACCCTAAATCCTGATTTTGGGGTTTTTTTTCACCCAAAAGAGCCCAAATTTAAGGCATTGAGAACCCAGTGAAAAACCCCAAAATCCTGATTTTTCACTAAAAAAAAAAAAAACGCAATTTGCCCAGTTTAAAGCATTCTGACAACCCAGTGAAGAAAGCCTAAATCCTGGTTATTTTTTTTTTGCTCTAAAGAGCCCAATTTGCCAAATGTAAGGCATTATAACAATGAAAAACCCTAAATCCTAATTTTTTTTCACTCAAAAGAGCATAATTTCCCAAATTTAAGGCATTCAGACAATCCAATGTTTGCTCCCAGAGCTATGAATTTATTTTCAGGAAGATTTTGCTCTTCCCATCCCATATTCCCTGCCAGGCTTGAAAAAACCCTAAATCCTGATTTTTTTTTTCTCACTCAAAATAGCCCAATTTGCCAAATGTAAGGCATTCTGAGAACCCAGTGAAAAATCCCAAAATCCTGATTTTTCACTCAAAATAGCCCAATTTGCCAAATATGAGGCATTCTGAGAATCCAGTGAAAAATCCCAAAATCCTGATTTTTCACTCAAAATAGCCCAATTTGCCAAATATGAGGCATTCTGAGAATCCAGTGAAAAATCCCAAAATCCTGATTTTTCACTCAAAATAGCCCAATTTGCCAAATATGAGGCATTCTGAGAACCCAGTGAAAAACCCCTAAATTCTGATTTTTCACTCAAAACATCAGAGTCATTCTAAGAACCCCGGAGTTGCTTCCACACCCTGGCATCCCTGAAATGCCTGATCATTGCTGAGGAGCCTGGAAAAGGGCTGGAGGCGAATTTTGGGGGGAATTTTGGGGAATTTGGGTCATAGAGGGTCCATAAATGTTGGGTTAAATGATGGGAACGTTGCCAGGCTGTGAGCTTGAGGTGTTGCACATTTTGGGACGCTCCATTTCCAAATAATTAATTTGTAATATTTTCATTTAATTCATTAAATAAGATTCAATCTTAATCTTCAATAATATTTTCCTTTTGCTGCACAAGGCACAATTCACCCCCTGGGCCCACCAATAGCGGGTGGGATTTTGGGGTGAATTTTGGGGGATTTGGAGTCAGAAGGTCCAAAAATGTTGGGTTAGAGGATGGGAATGTTGTGAGCTTGAGGTGTTCCACATTTTGGGACGCTCCATTTTCAATTAATTAATTAATTTAATAGTTAATTTTCCTTTTGCTGCACAAGGCCCAATTCACCCCCAGGGCCCACCAGTAGCGTGTGGGATTTTGGGGTGAATTTGGGGAGATTTGGAGTCAGAGGTTCCATAAATGTTGGGTTAAATGATGGGAATGTTGTGAGCTGTGAGCTTGAGGTGTTGCACATTTTGGGACGCTCCATTTCCAAATAACTCATTTATAACATTTTCATTTAATTCATTAAATAAGATTCAATCTTATTTAATCTTAAATAAGGTTTTCCTCTTTCTGCACAGAGTACAATTCACCCCCTGGGCCCACCAATCGCGTGTGGGTGCAGGTGCCTTTGGAAAACATTAGAAACCGAAAAAACAAGAAAAAAAAAAGCCCCAAAATCCCATTTTCTTCCACTGAAAGTCCCCGGGGCTGCAGACAGGGATGAGAAATGCCGCGCTGGAGGTGGGAATGGGTCGGTGCAGGCTCCATGGGCAATTCCCGCCCCGCAGGAAGGAGGATTAATGCCCATTACCTAATTAACCGCCTGAATAATAATGAGTCAGGGTTGGTGTGTCAGGGGCCCTGGCTGCAGGGACATGCCGGGGGTGGCTCAGCAAATCCGGGAGGTGAAAATCCCTCGGATCCCGATTTTCCCCTAGATGGGGCAGGGGGTTCCATCCTCCCAGAGCGCTGCAAATCAAAAATTTTTTTGGTAATTTTCCTTCCAGGATGGTGCGGTTTTATTTGGGGGATATCATATTTCGGACAAAAAAAAAAAAAAAAAAATTAAATTCAAAATTTTCAGGACCGTCGTTCTGCCAGAATGACGCAATTTGAATTTTTGGGTAATATCACATTTCCAGGAAAATGAAATTCAAATTTTTTTTAGGATGGTTGTTCTCCCAGGATAACACAATTTGATTTTTGGGGATATCATACTTCCAAAAACAAGGAATTTAAATTTTTTAGGACCATTGTTCTGCCAGAATGGCACTATTTGATTTTTGGGGGATATCATATTTCCAAGAAAATGAAATTCAAATTTTTTAGGACTGTTGTTCTCCCAGGACAACACAATTTGATTTTTGGGGGATATCACCCATCCAGGATGAGTAGAGTTGATTTTTGGGGGATTTCACATTTCCAAGAAAATGAAATTCAAATTTTTTAGGACTGTTGTTCTCCCAAGGTGACACAATTTGATTTTTGGGGGATATCACTCATCCAGGAAAATGAAACTCACATTTTTAGGACCATTGTTCTGCCAGAATGGCACTATTTGATTTTTGGGGGATATCATATTTCCAGAAAAATGAAATTCAAATTTTTTAGTACTGTTGTTCTCCCAGGACAACACAATTTGATTTTTGGGGGATATCACCTTTTCAGAAGAATGAAATTCACTTTTTTTTAGACCATTGTTCTGCCAGAATGACACCATTTGATTTTTGGGTGATATCATATTTCCACGAAAATGAAATTCAAATTTTTTAGGATGGCACAATTTGATTTTGGGGGATATCACTGACCCAGGATGAGTAGATTTGATTTTTGGGGGATTTCACATTTCCAAGGAAATGAAATTCAAATTTTTTAGGATGATTGTTCTGTCAGGATGGCACAATTTGATTTTTGGGGGATATCACATTTTCAGAAAAATGAAATTCACGGTTTTTAGGACCATTGTTCTGACAGAATGGCATTATTTGATTTTTGGGGGATATCATACTTCCAAAAAATTAAATTCAGATTTTTTAGGATGGGTGTTCTCCCAGGATAACATAATTTGATTTTTGGGGGATTTCACATTTCCAAGAAAATGAAATTCAGATTTTTAGGATGGTTGTTCTCCCAGGGTGACACAATTTGATTTTTGGGGATATCACTCATCCAGGATGAGATTTGATTTTTGTGGGGGCTCCCATCCTCCCAAAATGATACATTTTGGGTTTTTTGAGGGATATTGCCCTGCTGATGTGCTGTAATTTAAATTTGTGTGGGCAATATGAATTTCTGGGGAGAGCACCAGACAATTTGAATTCTGAGTGAGTCATAACCCACCCAGAACAATCAAATTCGATAATTTGGAGGGACAACACCCAGCCAGGCTTATAGAATTTGATTTTGGGGGGGTTCATTATCCTCCCAACATAATGCAATTCCGTTTTGGGGGGGCACCACCCATCCAGGATAATGGAATTTTAATTTTGGGGGATTATCCTCATTCCAGGACAATGCAAATTGATTTGGGTGTGGGCAGCATTGACCTCCCAATGGGATGAAGGGATGAATTTCAATTTTGGCAGGGATAGAACCCAACCAGAACAATCCAGTGGGATTTTTGGGGGTGTTATCATCACCCTTCCACAATGGTGAAAATTGAGTTTTGGGGAGGGGGTCTGGTGGATTTGCAGGACAATGGGATTTACTTTTGTGGGGATCATTGCCCTCCCAGGATGACGGAAATGGATTTTTTGGAGGGTTCCGTCCTCCCAGGACGATGCAATTGGACATTTTGGGGATCACCACCCTCCCAGGACAGCACAATTCACTTCTGTGAGGGGGTTTATCAGCATTACAGGGATTTTTTTTTTGGGAATGCAACTGGATTTTTGTGAGGTTCTCCCAACACCCTCCGCCTTCCCCAGCCCCACCCGCCCTCTCCATAACCCCATTGCCCAAACTCATGATTCAGCAATCCCAAAAAGCCCAGGGGGCAAGTGACAAACTCCTTTTTGAGTGGGAGAAGAAGAAAAGCCACGCCGACGGCTCGCTTCCAAAAAATCTCCAAACCTCCCCAAAAAATCTCCAAACCTCTCTAAAAAATCTCCAAGCTTCTCAAAAATATGTTTATTATAAATTTTAAAAAATCTCAAAACCTCCTCTTGTTATAAATAAAAAAAATCTCCAAACCTCCCCCCAAATATTTTTATTATAAATAAAAAAAAATCTCCAAACCTTCTTTTATTATAAATAAAAAAAAATCTCCAAACCTCCCCAAAAAATCTCCAAACCTCCCCCCAAATATTTTTATTATAAATAAAAATAAATCTCCAAACCTTCTTTTATTATAAATAAAAAAAAATCTCCAAACCTCCCCAAAAAATCTCCAAACCTCCTTTTATTATAAATAAAAAAAATCTCCAAACATCCCCAAAAAATCTCCAAACCTCCCCCCAAAATATTTTTATTATAAATTTTAAAAAAGTCTCAAAACCTCCAAACCCCCTTTTATTACAAATAAAAAAATCTCCAAACCTCCTTTACTTATAAATTGAAAAATCTCTAAACCTCCACAAAAAATCTCCAAACCTCCAAACCCCCTTTTATTAAAAATAAATAAAAAAATCTCCAACCCCCCAAAAATATTTTTGTTATAAATTTTAAAAATCTCCAAACCTCCTTTTATGATAAATAAAAAACCTCCAAACCTCCCCAAAAAATCTCCAAACTTCCCAAAAATATTTTTATTATAAATTAAAAATATGTCCAAACCTCCTTCAATTATAAATTTTAAAAAATCTCCAAATCTCCCAAAAAAATCTCCAAACGTCCCCCAAAATATTTTTATTATAAATTTAAAAAAATCTCCAAACCTCCTTTTATTATAAATAAAAGTCTCCAAACCTCCCCAAAAATATTTTTTATTATAAATAAATTTTGAAAAAACCTCCAAACCTCCAAATCTCCTTTAATTAAAAATAAGTTAAAAAATCTCCAAACCTCCCTAAAAATATTTTCATTATAAATTTTTAAAAAATCTCCAAACCTCCCCCAAAATATTTTTGATTATAAATAAATTTTTAAAAATCTCCAAACTTTCAAACCTTCTTTTATTAAAAATAAATAAAAAAAATCTCTAAACCTCCCCCCAAAAATTTTTGTTATAAATAATCTGCAATAAAAGGTTAGAGCATTATTATTATTATTATTATTATTTATTTTTATTTTTATTTTTATTTTTTATTTTTATTTTTATTTTATTTTTATTTTATTTTATTTTTATTTTTATTTTTATTTTTATTTTTATTTTTATTTTTATTTTTATTGCTGCTGTTGTTACCAGCATCAATGGGAGTGTCAACTGAGCTCCTGCAACCCTTTCCTCGTGGATTTGGGGATATTCTCCCTATTTTTGGGGGCGATACAGAGATTTTATGGAAAACCTTCCCAAAGCCTCTGCCCTGGGTGGATTTTCTGTCGGTGCTGGGTCACCATCCCCCTGCTCCTCCCAATTAAAAGAATTAAGGGGAGGAAATTGGAAATGCAGCTCCTGCTGCCCCTGGTCGGGAGCAATTAAATCCCGTGGGTTAATGAGCAGGATTTAATGAGGAGAAGGGAAAGGCTCCACTCATTATGTGGAAACGGAGACAGCAGAGTGGGAGGCTCAGACCCCCCAGAAATTTGGGTGACGGGAGGGTCTGGCTGTGGAAAAGGGGGATCAATGCCGGTTTTGCCATGAAATTCCCATTTTTGGGGTTTTCCCAAGGTATTTTCGTGCCATATCCCGGTATTCTGCAGGTTTAAGGGTTTGAAAGCCGAATTTGAGGCTCAGAGGGGTCCGGAATCCACTGATGGCCAAACTGGCTCCGGTATCTCTGCAGGTGGATTTTCCTTCCCCATTCCCAGGGATGCAGATGGGATGGGGGCAGGTGAAAGCCCTGGGGATGTGCCAAAGGGTGGCCAGCCCCATCCCAAACATCCCTGCTGGAATCTGAAATGCAAAGAGCTCTCAGAGCTTTAAACCCGTAAACCAAACCTTAGGGGTAAACAAAGGATTTAACCTGAAACCTGAGAAAATGCTTCCAAACTTAAGGGCCGAAAGGGAAAATGTAGGTTTGAACTTTAAAGTAGAGACATGTTAAGCTAAATAAAAGAAAGGTTAAAGTTTTAGGATTTAAAATATAGGAAAAAATAAAGTAGGCACAAAAGTAAAATAAGATATTAAAATCAGTACTGTAAGTTTATATGTCATAATTAACTAAGAAAACTTATACTATAAGTCCATAAAACAAAATATTTAAAGATTAAGTCAAAAATGTAATTTTCCTCATTAACTGTGCTTTATTAGTTGATAACTCCTTAGAGTCTTGTAACTTAAAGTCTTGTAACTTTCTAAACCATGCAGTAACAATGTAAACCAAACTCACCCTTCCCACCTCTGTAAAAAATGAGAAAATAAACCACATCATCAAAACCAGCTCAAAGCTCCACCTCTTACTCATTCAAAATTCCTTCAAAAATCCTCACGATCCCCCTGCACCTGATCCCACATCCTCCCACCCTCCACCCACCTGTGTGAGCCTCTCCTGCCCTGCTCCTGCTCCCAGGCTTCCCTTCCCACGCAGTCCTGCGCAATCCCAGTGGCATCCAGTGCAATCCCAGTGCAATCCCATGCAATCCCGTGCAGTCCTGTGGATTCACCTGATGAAATGCTGTGCAATCCTATCAATAATCCCATCCAGTCATCCCAAGGAATCCCATCCAGTCACCCCATGGAACCCCATGCAATTCCCATGCAATCCCATACAACCACCACAAGGAATCCCATGCAATCCCATTCAATCCCATGCAGCCACCCCATGCAATCCCATGTTGCTCCTGTGCAATTCCCATGCAACCCCATCCAATTACCCCATGGAATCCCATGCCATTCCATGCAATCCCATACAACCACCACAAGGAATCCCATTAAATAACTTTCGAGCATCCCATGTAACCATCCCATGCAATTCCCATGTCATCCACGCAACCCCACGCAATCCCCCCATGGAGTCCCGTTAAAGAACCTGCAACCATCCCATGCACTTCCCATGTTATCCACACCATCCCATGCAAGATGATGAAACTGCATCCAGCCATCCCATGCAATCCCGTATTGTTCCTGCGCAATTCCCATGCAATTCCATGCAATCACCCCATGCAATCCCACGCAATCCCATCCAATCACACCCTGGAATTCCATTAAATAACTTCCAACCATCCCATGCAATCATCCCATGTTATCCACGCCATCCCATGCAAGATGATGAAATTGCATCCAGCCATCTCATGCAATCCTGTGTTGCTCCTGTGCAATTCCCATGCAATTCCCATCCAATCACCCCATGGAATCCCTTTCAATCCCATCCAATCACCCCATGCAATCCCATTAAATAACTTGCAGCCATTCCATGAAACAATCCCATGCAATTCCCATGTCATCCATGCAATCCCACACAAGATGATGAAGTTGCATCCAGCCATCCCATGCAGTCCTGTGTTGCTCCTGTGCAATTCCCATGCAATTCCATGTAATGCCATGCAATCACCACAAGGAATCCCATTAAATAACCTGCAACCATCCCATGCAATTATCCCATGCAATTCCCATGTCATCCGCGCAATCCCAAGCAAAATGATGAAATTGCATTGAGTCATGCCATGCAATCCCGTGTTGCTCCTGTGCAATTCCCATGGAATCCCATGCAATCCCATACAACCACCACAAGGAATCCCATTAAATAACTTGGAACCATCCCATGCAATTTCCATGTCATCCACACAATCCATGCAAAATTATGAAATTGCATGCAATCCCATGCAATCCTGCGTCGTTCCTGTGCAATTCCCATGCAATCCCATTCAATGACCCCATGGAATTCCATGCAATCCCATACAACCACCCCATGGGTTGGAATGGAATCCCATTAAATAACTTGCAACCATCCCATAAAACCATCCCATGCAATTATCCCATGCATTTCCCATGTTATCCACGCAATCGCACGCAGGATGATGAAATCGCATGCAATCCCATGTTGCTCCCGTGCAATTCCCATGCAATTCCCATGCAATCCCAAAATCCAGCCCCCACGGGCAGCAGCTCTGCGGCACCCTGGGACGGAGCCCCCAGCACTTCTCAGCTGCATTTTAGCACCGAATTCCTTGCATAAGGAGGAGATAGGAAAATGCAGGAAAAGTGCTTCCCAGCACGTCCCGGCACGCCGGAGAACCGGCCCGGCTGCCGGCGTCCCAGCGGGATTGGGGGATGCTCAGAACATCCCAAAAGGTCTGAAACATCCCCCATCGGGGCTCCCTGGGGGCCTCAAGCCTCAGTTTTGGGAGTATTTTGAGCAGGGACAGCAGGATGGATCCACATTTTTGGGAATGTCAAAGGCAGGTCACCCCGGATCTTGTCGGGGCTCGCCCATTCCCACTCAGCCTCTTTGATCCCTTCCGCCCTTTTCAGGCTCTGAAATTCCTGTGGTTTCTGAATTTCGCTCTGTGCTCCCCAACCTGGGATTTCAGATGGATTTTTTTCCCCCTCTTTTCCACGTTTCCCGGTGCATTGAGTGGGATCAGCATTTTAGGGCTTCACCCCCCGATTCCCACGGACCTCCCAAAAAACGTGGGTCAGCCAAAAAAACTCTCCCCTCCCACAACCAAGGTCAAATCCTGGCAACACCCTCCCAAAACTGCTCCAGAGCTGCTGGGACCTGCCCTGCTTGGCCACCAGAGCCCCAAAATTTGTGGGGTGGGGTGGGGTCAGGTCAGGGCTTGTTGGCGCCTGCTGCAGGAGATGAGGCTGGCTCGGGAAGCGTCAAAGTGAGGGCTGAGTCCAGGGAAGATCATGACGTGGATATGGAATGTCATGACGTGGATATGGAATGTCATGACGTGGATATGGAAGATCATGACGTGGATATGGAATGTCATGACGTGGATATGGAATATCATGATGTGGATATAGAAGATTGTGGCATTTCCCAGTGGGAATGGGGCAGGGGCCATGGGGGATAAAGGAGATTGCAGGGTGAGGGATATCCATGGGGTGAAGGACACGCATGGAATGAAGGACGTCTCTGGGGTGGAGAACATCCATGGGGGTATGAAGGACATCCATGGGGTGAAGGAGACACACATGGAATGAAGGACACACACATGGAATGAAGGACACACATGGAACGAAGGACACACATGGAATGAAGGACACACATGGAATGAAGGACATCTCTGGGGTGGAGAACATTCATGGGGGAGATAAAGGACATCCATGGGGTGAAGGACGCATATGGGGTTAAAGACACATTTGGAATGAAGGACATGTCTGGGGTGAAGGACATCCATGGGGTGAAAGACACCCATGGGGTGAAGGACATCCATAGAATGAAGGACACATATGGAATGAAGGACATCTCTGGGGTGGAAAACATCCATAGGGGAATGAAGGACATTCATGGGGGAATGAAGGACATCCACGGGGTGAAGGACATCCATGGGGTGAAGGACATCCATGGAATGAAGGACATCCATGGGGTGAAGGACATCCATGGAATGAAGGACACACATGGAATGAAGGACATCCATGGGGTGAAGGACATCCATGGGGGGATAAAGGGCATCCATGGGATGAAGGACACATGTAATGAAGGACATCTCTGGGGTGAAGGACATCCATGGGGGGTTGAAAGACATCCATGGGATGAAGGACATAGGGTGAAGGACACACACATGGAATGAAGGACACACATGGAATGAAGGATGTCTCTGGGGTGGAGAGCATTCATGGGGGGATGAAGGACATCCGTGGGATGAAGGACACACACAGGGTGAAGCACACACATGGAATGAAGGACATCTCTGGGGTGGAGAACTCTCGTGGGGGAGATAAAGGACATCCATGGGGTGAAGGACATCTATGGGGTGAAGGACACCCATGGGGTGAAGGATATCTGTGGGATCAAGGACATCTGCAGAGTGAGGGGCATCCATGGTGCCAAGGACATTCACTGGGTGAACAACACCTGTGGAGTGAAGGAAGTTCAGAGAATGGAGAAGATCTGTAGGGTGAAGGACCCCCATGGGGTGAAGGGCGTGTGTGGGGAATGGAGGACATTCCATGGAGCAATGAAAGATGTTCCAGGGGGTGACAGTGGGCAGATGCCCTGGAGCAGGGTCCCACCCAGGGGTCCTGCACTGGGGACACCTGGGGATAGGTCACTGTGGGGTGGGGTTGGATTTTGGGTGAGGATTTTGGGTGAGGCCCCGGCCAGGGTCCAGCAGTGCTTCCAGGCTGTGGGAGCAGCAGGAGCAGGAGAAGCAGCAGGAGCAGCTTGGTCTTCATTGATGACCTGGATGAGGGGACTGAGTCCATCATTAACAAATCTGCAGATGACACCAAGCTGGGTGTGAGTGTGGATCTGCTGAAGGGTTGAGGGCTCTGCAGAGGGCCCTGGACAGGCTGGATCCGAGGATGAATCCATGGATGTGAGGTTGAACAAGTCCAAATCCCAGGTTCTGCACTTTGGCCACAACAACCCTGCAGTGCTACAGACTGAGGGGACAGCAGCCAGGCAGAAAGGGACCTGGGGACACTGGTGGGGACAGCAGGCTGGACATGAGGCAGCAGTGTGCCCAGGTGGCCAAGAAGGCAAACAGCTCCTGGCCTGGCTCAGGAATGGTGTGGCCAGCAGGAGCAGCAGCAGCAGGAGAAGCAGCAGAAGGAGCAGGAGCAGTAGCAGGAACAGGAGAAAGAGCAGGAGCACAAGGGGCAGCAGGAGCAGCAGGAGCAGCAGGAGCAGCAGGAGAAGGGGGAGAAGCAACAGGAGAAGGAGCAGAAGCAGGAGCAGCAGGAGCCAGAGCAGGAACAGGAGCAGAAGGAGCAGCAGGAGAAGCAGGAGAAGCAGCAGAAGGAAAAACAGAAGGAGCAGCAGGAAAAGCAGGAGAAGCAGGAGCAGGAGGAGCAGGAGCAGGAACAGGAGCACCAGGAGCAGAAGGAGCAGAAGCAGGAGCAGCAGGAGCCAGAGCAGGAGAAGCAGCAGCAGCAGCAGGAACAGGAGCAGGAACAGGAGAAGCAACAGGAGCAGCAGCAGAAGGAGCAGCAGGAGAAGCAGGAGAAGGAGAATCAGAAGGAGCAGGAGGAGAAGCAGCAGCAGCAGCAGCAGGAACGGGAGCACCAAGAACAGAAGGAGCAGCAGCAGCAGGATCAGGAGCAGCCGGAGCCAGAGCAGTTCCTTCCTCATTCCAAGCCCTTGCCCGGGGCGGGGTGGGCGTGTGCCGGCCTGACACAGCGCTGGGCACTGTCTTGCCCGGGAGCTGCCTCCTCCCTGCCTCCTCCCTGCCTCCTCATCCTCTCTTTGCCCATTTCTTGGGATGCTCCAGAGCTGGATCATAGAAAAATATCCCCCAGTACTGGCGAGCAGCAGCACGTCCCAGACCTTTCCCCAGGGTCACAACCACGGCTGGGGCTTCTCCCAGCTCCTGTGTCCCCCACATCCCACCTGCTTGCTCAGGAGCCAGATTTTAGGGAATTTGCTCCCAAAAACCCTCCCAGATGTTGCTGCCAGCCCCTAAGCCGTGGGTGGCAGTGCTGGGAGCTCACCCAGCCCCAGGCCCTTTTTGGGATTTGGAAGTTTCTTTCCCCACATCCCAGAATTGGGGTCCCTTTGGGGCCCCTCTGTTTTACAAGATGACCAAAGGAGAGTGGGAAACGCTGGGGGCTCCGGTGGGGGCTGGCACTGCATGGCTACACTCCCTTTGCACACTCACCCCTTTGTACACTCACCTCAGTCTGCTCTCACTCCCCTGGCACACTCACTGCCATTCCACACCTCTCCCCCTTGCACACTCATTCCCTTTTTCCACTCACTCTCCCTTTGTCCCTCTCTCTCCTTGCACACTCGTTCCCCTTCCACCCTCACTCCCTTGCTCATGCACACTCCCCTTGCACACTCAGGCCTTCTGCAGCTCGGTGCCCTTCCAGGATTGTTCCCCTTGCACACTCACTCTCTTCCACACTTGCTCCTTGTGCACACTCACTTCCCTTGCTCGGTTCTTTCCTTCACACATGGTCTCCCCTTGCACAGTCCCCATTCCCTCGCACACCCCCATTCCCTTCTCTCCCCATTCCCTTCTTCACTCCCATTCCCTCGCACACCCCCATTCCCTTGCACACCCCCATTCCCTTCTCTCCCCATTCCCTTCTTCACTCCCATTCCCTTGCACACCCCCATTCCCTCGCACACCCCCATTCTCTTGCACACCCCCATTCCCTTCTCTCCCCATTCCCTTCTTCACTCCCATTCCCTTGCACACCCCCATTCCCTTCTTCACTCCCATTCCCTTGCACACCCCCATTCCCTTGCACACCACCATTCCCTTGCACACCCCCATTCCCTTGCACACTCCCATTCCCTTCTCTCCCCATTCCCTTGCACACTCCCATTCCCTTCTCTCCCCATTCCCTTCTTCACTCCCATTCCCTTGCACACTCCATTCCCTTTCACACTCCCATTCCCTTGCACACTCCCCATTCCCTTGCACACTCCCATTCCCTTGCACACCCCCATTCCCTTGCACACTCCCTGCCTTGCACACCCGCCCTTCACAAGGAGCCACAAGGCCAAACAAACCCAGGGCAAGGTTCAATTCCCTTTGCCCCCAGAATTCCCAACCCTCCCCACCCCAAAGGCAGAACTGGGGGGCGCCCCCTGACCCCTGGGACCAGAGTTGGCTTTTGGAATTCCCAATTTGGGGTTCCTCTGACAAACCCCTGATTTAGGATCCCTTTGACAAATCCCCGATTTAGGGTGCCTCTGCCAAACCCCAGATTTGGGGTCCCTCTGAGAAATCCCTGATTTGGGGTCCCTGTGATAAACCCCAGATTTGGGGTCCCCTTTGGGGTCCTTCTGCCAAACCCCAGCTTTGAGGTCCCTCTGACACATTCCAGATTTGGGGTCCCTCTGACAAACCCCCAATTTAGGATCCTCCTGACATATCCCAGGTTTAGGATCCCTCTGACAAACCCCAAATTTGGGGTGCCTCTGACAAATCCCTGATTTGGGGTCCCTTTGACAAATCCAACACTTTGGGGTTCCTCTGCCAAACCCCACATTTGGGGTCCCTTTGGGGTCCCTCTGCCAAATCCCTGATTTAGGATCCCTCTTACAAACCCCAGATTTGGGGTCCCTTTGGGGTCCCTCCGACAAACCCCACGTTTGTGGTCCCTCTGCCAAACCCCGGGTTTGGGGACCCTTTGGGGTCCCTCTGTCCCACCCCACATTTGGGGTCCCAGGTTTGGGGTCCCTCTGACAAACCTCAGATTTTTGGTTCCTCTGACAAACCCCAGATTTAGGATCCCTCTGAAAAACCCCAGATTTGGGGTCTCTTTGGGTTTCCTCTTACAAATCCCACATTTGGGGTCCCTCTGCCAAACCCTAGATTTGGGGTCCTTCTGAGAAATCCCCGATTTGGATCTCTCTGATAAACCCCAGATTTGTGGTCCCTTTGACGAATTCCAGATTTGGGGTCCCTCTGACAAATCCCAATTTAGGATCCCTCTGATAAACCCCAGATTTGGGATCCCTCTTACAAATCCCACATTTGGGGTCCCTCTTACAAACCCCAGATTTGAGATCCCTCTGACACATCCTAGATTTGGGGTCCCTCTGCCAAGCCACACATTTGGGATCCCTCTGACAAATCCCAGATTTGGGGTCTCTTTGACAAATCTCCAATTTAGGATCCCTCTGACAAACCCCAGATTTGGGGTCTCTTTGACAAATCCCAGATTTGGGGTCACCCTGACAAATCTCCAATTTAGGATCCCTCTGACAATTCCCAGATTTGGGGTCCCTCTGCCAAACCACACATTTGGGATCCCTCTGACAAATCCCAGATTTGGGGTCCCCCTGACAAATCTCAATTTAGGATCCCTCTGACAAACCCCAGATTTGGGGTCCCTTTGGAGTTCCTCTTACAAACCCCAATTTAGGATCCCTCTGACAAACCCCAGATTTGGGGTCCCTCTGCCAAACCACACATTTGGGGTCCCTTTGGAGTTCCTCTCACAAACCCCAATTTAGGGTCCCTCTGACAAACCCCAGATTTGGGGTCCCCCTGACAAATCTCCAATTTAGGGTCCCTCTGACAAACCCCAGATTTGGGGTCTCTTTGACAAACCCCAGATTTGGGGTCCCTCTGCCAAACCACACATTTGGGATCCCTCTGACAAACCCCAGATTTGGGGTCTCTTTGACAAACCCCACATTTGGGGTCCCTTTGGAGTTCCTCTCACAAACCCCAATTTAGGGTCCCTCTGCCAAACCCCAGATTTGGGCTCCCCTCTGTCACGCCCCACATTTGGGGTCCCCGTTCCACTCCCCACATTTGGGGTCCCCCTGCCGGCTCCCGAGCCCCTTTCCCACGCTGCCCCCCAGGGTTATTTTCGCTGCCCCCCGCAGTGGGAGCTTTTCTCTCTCTTCCCTTCCCCTGCCCAAGGTTTCCTCCCGGCTTCCTGGCCCGCCTGTTTATTCCCAAATCCCAGATTTCTTTGTTTGCCCGGCAGTAATTTTCCACCGAGGCTCCAAACCTCTCCATTCCCACATTGCCCACCTGAAAAAACCCCCGTCCTGCTGAACAAAACTATAATTTCCGCGGGGTTTTCGCTTATTTTTCCCTCCGAGTCCTGAAAATTCAGTTCCCCGGGTGGGAAAATAAATTTGGGAGAAAAGAGCAAAAATATCAAGGTATAATACATGCATTTCTGCATGGAGGATCTTGCCCAAACAATCAAATTTTCCAAAAAAATTGGGAGAAATTATCATTTTGCGTCCATCAAGAATTGATTATTATCAGGATTTGGGGCAGCAGGGAACAGTGGAAGGGTAAAAGTAAAACAGTGGAAGGGTAAAAGGGTTGAAGTAAAGTATTTTATAAGTAAAATATTTATTGTGGATGAATGTATAGAAAGATTTGGGCAGGTTTGGCATTAAGAAGCTGCAAAATTTGATATAAATATATCTACTCTCATGTTAATTGGGATTTCTTCACAAGAAAGCCACAATAAAACACAATAAAAACTGAGTTTTTGGGGTCTTTTTTCACAATAAAAGGCTGAAAAAACATAAATATATATTTAAAAGTAAATGTAAGGTATAATACATACATTTCTGTATGGAGGATCTTGCCCAAACAATCAAATTTTCCAAAAAAATTGGGAGAAATTATCATTTTACATTAACCAAAAATTGCTTGATATCAGGATTTGGGGCAGGAGGGAACAGTGGAAGGGTTTTAAAGTAAAATAAGTAAAATTAATAAAATTATTAAGTAAAAATCTATTATAGATTAATGTCTAGGAGGATTTGGGTAGGTTTGGCATTAAGAAGCTGCAAAGTTGGATATAAATATATCAATTCTCTGGTTAACTGGGACTTTTTTTTTTCCCCAAGAAAGCCACAATAAAACACAATAAAAATTGATGTTTTGGGGTATTTTTTGAAATAAAAAGTTGAAAAATATAAATATATATATTTTAAAATACATATAAGGTATAATACATACATTTCTGCATGGAGGATCTTGCCCGATCGATCAAATTTTCCAAAAAATTTGGGAGAAATTATCATTTTGCATCCATCAAAAATGGATTGACATCAGGATTTGGGGCAGCAGGAAACCGTGGAAGGGTTTTAAAGTAAAATATTAATTATAGATGAATATATAGGAGGATTTGGGTAGGTTTGGCATTAAGAAGCTGCAAAATTTCATATAAATATATCAATTCTCTGGTTAATTGGGTTTTTTTCACAAGAAAGCCACAATAAAACACATAAAGCACAATAAAATAGAGGGGTTTGGGGTATTTTTTGAAATAAAAAGCTGAAAATACGTAAATATATTTAAAAATTCATATAAGGTGAGTTGAGGTCGTTTTTCTGCTATGGCATTGCAAGATTAGATAAAATCCATCTTTTGAGGGTATTTGTGTATTACAAAGCCATGAAAGTCAATATAAAAAAATATATAAGAGAGATATGAGGCTCCTTTTTGCACTAGAAAATTGTAAAATTAAATACAAATATAGAGAGGGTTTGTGGTGGACATGCAGCAGAAGGCCAAAAAATTACACATAAATTTAAATATATGGAGGGTCTGAGGTCTTTTTTTGTGTTAGGAAGACACAAAAATTATTCAAAAATAACGATTTATATAGGATTAGGGGCCTTTTTCACAAGAAAGTTGGAAATTTATGTCTGTATTTAATATATGAGATAAAAATAGCATTAATATGTCATATAAATATAGTATTAAACTGATAATACTATAGATAATACTATATAGTATAAATATAACATAATATAAGGTAATATAAGGTAATGTAATGTAATATAATATAAGGTAATGTAATGTAATGCAATATAATACAATATAATATAATTAATATAATATAATATAATATAATATAATATAATACAATATAATATAATAATGTTCTATATTATATTACAATATTCTATATTATATTCTATGACAATATTCAGGTTATATTACAATAAAATTCTTTGCAGTTGCGTGGAGTTGGCAGATTATATTACATATATTATATGTAATATAATATATAATTATATTACAGTATTCTATATTGTATTATATTACAATATTCTATATTATATTGCAATATTATATATTATATTATATTACATTATTCAGATTATATTACAATGGTTTATATTGTAGAATATTGCAATATAAAAATAATATAAAATTGTAATGTAAAATATCTGTCAAGTGCTTGGCAGATTCAGATATAATATAATATAATATAATATAATATAATATAATATAATATAATATAATATAATATAATATAATATAATACAATATAATATAATATGTAGTGTGATAAAATAATATCATATAGGATAATAAAGATAATAAAGATATAATAAATGTATAATAAGATATAATACAGAAGAATAGAATAGAATAGAATAGAATAGAATAGAATAGAATAGAATAGAATAGAATAGAATCATTATCCATATTTCCATATTAATATAATACTGCCTAAAGATGACTAAAACAAACAGAATTAACAACATTTACTCCATAAATACTCCCAAAACTCCACATTTTAATCTTTCAAATCCCATGGAAAAACCTCTCCATCCTTTGGTCTCTTTTCCCAAGGAAAAGTGGAACAAAACTCCCAGCTGGGAGAGGGGTGAGCCCATAACCCCAACAGCACCGGCTGCCACTGCAGGACGTGATTTTTGGGGTGGATTTTCCATCATTTTTCCAAAATTTCCCATCTAAGTCCCTGTGATAGGGGGAAAATCTGATTTATTTTTGGTGTATTTTCCATCATTTTTCCAAATTTTCACCCTTTGAATTCCACCAGTGTGGGGGTGTGGAAACCCAGGGCACAGGGAATATTTCTGTGTCTGCTTCCCCAGGGCAGCACTGACTCTGACCCTCATTCATGGAGAAAGTTTCCTAAACTCCAGAATAGACTGGAACCCACAAATGTGTCAAATAGATTACAGAGAGCAGTGTAGGTGTATCACTTGGTGAGAAATTGAGGTTTTGGGATTTTTAGTGTGTTGTGGATGGCAGCAAGGTGGAGGGCACAGGGTGCTGTCCTGGGTTTCTTCTTCATGCTTCTTCTTCCTCCTTCTCCGTGGGTTTGGGTGGCATTTTGTAATTGGGGCAGAAAAGTCCCCATTGCAGCTCTTTGGGATCAGTTATTGGGTTAAAAGGGAAAATAATCCAGGTGTCAGCTCTTAATTGATAAAAGATGAAATGATAAAATTGTCAGCTCTTAATTAATAAAAGCCCTTGTACCAAGAGATTGTTGGCCATTTTGTGCCTTCTAATGAAAACCTGCAGAACTGATAAGGAATAATGAACACCTGAGTGTGAACATGAGTTATTGTTTCAAGTGCTTTCAATCCAGACCCAGAGATGCTGATAGTTCCCCAGCCTGACTCATTCTCCCAGTTTAGGTTTTGGGATTTTTAGTGTGTTGTGGATGGCAGCAAGGTGGAGGGCACAGGGTGTTGTCCTGGGTTTCTTCTCCATGGGTTTGGGTGGCATTTTGTAATTGGGCAGAAAAGTCCTCATTGTGAGCTTTTGAAAATCAGTAATTGGGTTAAAAGGGAAAATAATCCAGGTGTCAGCTCTTAATTGATAAAAGATAAAATGATAAAATTGTCTGCTGTTAATTAATGAAAGACCTTATAACAAGAGATTGTTGGCCATTTTGTGCCTTCTAACGAAAAGCTGCCCAACTCACAGCAGTGAGACTGTTTCACTGACAAGAAATAATAAACAGCTGAGTGTGAACATAAAACTACTGTTTCAAGTGCCTTAAATTCAGACCCAAAGAAACTGATACTTCCCCAGCCTCATTTTCCCAGTTTAGGTTTTGGGATTTTTAGTGTGTTGTGGATGGCAGCAAGATGGAGGGCACAGGGTGTTGTCCTGGGTTTCTTCTTCATGCTTCTCTTTCCTCATGGGTTTGGGTGGCATTTTGTAATTGGGCAGAAAAGTCCCCATTGGGATCAGTTATTGGGTTAAAAGGGAAAATAATCCAGGTGTCAGCTCTTAATTGGACAGTTTATTCTGAAAAGCCCTTATACCAAGAGATTCTTGGCCATTTTGTGCCTCCTAATGAAAAGCTGCTGAGCTCACAGCAGTGAGACTGTTTCACTGATAAGAAACAATAAACATTATTTTGTGAACATGAACTGCTGTCTCAGTGCCTTCAATTCCAGAGAAACCCACAACTGGGGGAATTTGACTTTTTAATTTTGATTTTCCATGCCTTGGGGAAGTTTGATCCATGGGTTGCCCAGCCTGGAGAAGGGCTGGGACCTCGTGGCACTCATGGAACCTGCCCTGAGCGCTCAAATCCCACTGGAATTGGGACGTTTTTGGGAAAACTTTCCACATCTTTTCCACCATTTCCTCTTTAAATAGCACTGAGGAGGAAACTGGGAGTTTGAAGGTGAAGATTGTCCAAATTTTTTCTGAAACTTCCCCCTCAGATCCCACTGAGGAGGGCAATCGTGACCTTTTGAGTGGATTTCCCATCGTTTTTTCCAAAACTTCCTCTTAAATACCACAAAGAAGGGAAATTGCGACTTTTGGGGTCAGATTTTCAAACTTTCACCCAAATTTCCCTTTTGAGCCCCAACAAGAGGAGGAATTTGATTTCTGGAGGAGCATTTTCCACTATCTGGGAGAAATTTTTTTGGGGATGTTCCTCCAGCATCCCACCAGCTGTGGGTACCACAGATGACGTGGGCAGGGACACAGGAACCTCAGCATCATCTCAAATCCCAAATTCTGCCTTTTTTTTTTTTAGGGAAAAGCCTTTTCTAAGAGGTCGAATCCACGATGGAATTTTTTTCTCAGGTATTTTTGGGCTCTGATTCCCCGCCCAGGGCGACGCTCGGGGGCCTGCGTTGTTTTCCTCTTCCCGGAACAGCCGCAGAACAAACTCCATAAAAAAAAAAAAATAATTAATAAAAAATAAAAAATAATCAAATCAAACCCGTCAGGGGCCATTCCCGGGGCAGGAAAATTCCAGAAACCTTGAGGGGGGGAGGTGAAAAAAAAAAAAAAAATGTTTATTTAATTTAGGAAACTGCAAAAAAAAAAAACCCTCCCCGTGCTATTGAGGGCGGGATGTGGGGGGAACAAAGGGCCGGGAACCCCTGCGGGGAGGAGGAAGAGGAGGAGGAGGAGGAGAAGGAGGAAAAGAGGAGGAAGAAGAGGAGGAAGAAGAGCAGGAGGAGGTGTGGGAGCTCCTGGTCCCAGTCCTGCCCTCCCCGGAATTCCCTTGGCAGCAAAGGGAAAAGCGCAGAGGGGGGACGGGGAAACAAAAAAATGGAATTAATGGAATTCTCGTGCTGGGTTCTGGTCTGCAGCCTTGGAGTTTAATGGGGTTGGGATTGTTTTATTTCGGTTTTTATGGTTATTTATTTTCTATATTTTTATTTAAATTCAGAAATTTTTCATAGTTTTATTTAAATATTAATTTTTTCTATATTTTTATTTAAATATATTTCTATATTTTTTAAATGTTCGGTGTGCTTGGGTTTTTTTAGCTTTATATTTTTTAATTTCAGTCTTTTGCTTTTAATAATTTTTAATATTATTTTAATTTTTATTTGATTTCTTAATATTAGTTTATAATTAATTTTATCCTTTTTGTGGATTTTTACTCTTCCATAATTTTTCTATTATCATTTTATTCATTTTAATATTCCTTTATATTGTATAATGAGTCTTTACATTCTTTTGGGTTTAATTCATATTTTGTATTCTTTTATATTTCTATTCTTTTTCTTTTACATTTTATTCCTATATCTTCTCATTTTTATATTTTTCTCATTTTTATATTCTTTTTCACTTCCATTCTTTTCCCTTTTTATCCATTTTACTACCTTATGTGTCCATTTTTATTTGTAATTCATTTATTATCCATTTACTCTGCATTATTTTGGAGTTTTGTTATTTTATACTTTTTTTATTATTATTTTATATTATTTTTATTTTTCCTTTCATTTCTTTTTTTGCATTCACATGATTTTATCCGTCTTTTCCTGGCTTTATTTTCCCATTATTTTAATTTTCTATTCTTTATCTCCTTATTCCCATTTTTACCCTCCTGCATTTTCCCTACATTTTCTTCCATTATTTTCATTTCTCTTTATTGTCTTTTACACTCTTCGACTCCTATATAATTTTCCTTCTCTAGTCCTTTATTCAGATTATTTCTTATCTTTTCCCCTTTATTCTGCCACTAAAACATTAAATTTTGCCTTTTCCCAAACACTTTTCAGGATATCCAGATTTAAAGGAGCATTTTCCATCTGCCGCTTCCAATCCTTAGAGTGTTCAAGTTTAATAAAATAGGGGGGGAAATCCAGTTAAAAACCCATTTAAACCAGTAAAATAAACAGTTCCCAAATAATTTAAATTATCATTAATTGTAGTTGTTATTGTTGGTGGTGGTGGTGGTATTATTATTATTATTATTATTATTATTATTGTTATTATTATTATTATTACTCCTGCAGAGATGGAACTCAGTGGGGACCCTCCTCGGGGGGACAGGAAAAAAAATTATTTATTGGGTGGCACAGTGCTGTAAAAATTTGATTATTGGAGAAAATTGGGCTGGGAAAGTGAATTTTTGGACCACTCCAATGGTGCTGAATACACAAATCTGGTGGGGGGCTTGAGATGGACAATGGGGACTCCTGGAGGAGAAATTGGTTGCTAAAATGAGTATTTTTGGGGGTCCCAAGTCTCCAAATTAGGGTGATTTGATATTTCAGAGCTGCAAAATGGGAATTCTGGGGAGCCCCACAAAGCCAAAAACATTGGGGGGTGTGGGGGACCCCAGGAGGGCAAAATTGGCTCCCTGTGGAGATGCAGAAATCAGGAAAATGCTGCAAAAATTTGCACCTTTTGGGGAGGATCCCAAAGTCACAAAAAAGGGTCTTTTGGGGCACCCAAACTGGGATTCCTGGGGGGCTCTGTGCTGCAAAAATGGATTTTTCAGGGGAGATCCCAATGCTGTAAAATCAGATCTTGTTGGGGACCCCGTGCTGGAAAAATGGGAACTTTTGGGGAGATCCAGAAGTGCAAAAAAGGGGAACCCCAGAGTCCAACCCTGATCTGTTTGGCAGGGATCCCCCACTGTAAAAAGGGATTTTCTGGGGGTCTCAGGAGTGCAAAATTGGTGATTTTGGGGAATCCAATCCTACAGGGGACCCCCAATGGGGGATTGTGAGCTGCAAAACTTTGGGGGGAATCTCAATGCCACAAAAAAGGGTCTTTTTGGGGACCCCAGTAGTGAAAACTGGGATTCTTGGGGCACTCTGTGCTGCAAAAATGGATTTAGGAAAACGCCCTCCAAATTTGCCTGTCAGGGAAATCAGTAAAATGCTGAAAATCAGGAAAATGCTGCAAAAATTTTGCACCTCTTTGGGGGGATCCCAACACCACAAAAAAGGGTCTTTTGGGGGACCCAGACTGGGATTCTTGGGGGATTCTGAGCTGCAAAAATTTTTGGGGGGAATCCCAAAACTCATTTTCCTGTAAGACCCCACACAAAAAAAAAGAGTTAATTGAGGGATCCTGCCCTACAATCCCCCCTATTGCAATTTAATGTGGTTAACTCTTGGGAGGGAACCCCTAAATTCCAATTTTGGGGATCATCAAGCAGATTTTGGGGCATAACCCACCCTGACAAAACCTTTTTGCTCCAGATGGGGATTTTTGCTGCTTTTTTTGGCTGTGATCGGAGCTGGGGCTGAAGGAATCACAGGAATTGCAGGAATTACAGGATTATCCACCGAAATCTCAGCCCTGAGCCCCAGGGGGGGTTTGCCAGCTCCATCATTTCCCAAAATTCAGATTTGGAAAGGGCAATGTCCACTTGGGGCAATTCCCTCGTGTGACAGGGCGGGAATTCCTCCCAGGATCTGGGACCCTTCGGCCCCAAAAGGGAAATTTGGAGGGCGTTTTCCTAAATCCATTTTTGCAGCACAGAATCCCGGTTTTCACTCATGGGGTCCCCCAGAAAATCCTTTTTAGTGGCATTGGGATCTTCCCAAAAAGGTGAAAATTTTGCAGCATTTTACTCATTTGCAGCATTTTACTGGTTTCCCTGACAGGCACATTTGGAGGGCGTTTTCCTAAATCCATTTTTGCAGCACAGAGTGCCCCAACAATCCCAGTTTTCACTCTTGGGATACGCCAGAAAATCCTTTTTTGTGGCATTGGGATCTCCCAAAAAGGTGAAATTTTGCAGCTCACAATCCCCCATTGGGGGTCCCCTGTAGGATTGGATTCCCCAAAAACACCAATTTTGCGCTCCTGAGACCCCCAGAAAATCCCTTTTTACCCTCACAGATCCCTGCCAAGAAGATTTTTGGACTCTGGGGTTCCCCTTTTTTGCACTTCTGGATCTCCCCAAAAGTTCCCATTTTTCCAGCACGGGGTCCCCAACAAGATCTGATTTTACAGCATTGGGATCTCCCCTGAAAAATCCATTTTTGCAGCACAGAGCCCCCCAGGAATCCCAGTTTGGGTGCCCCAAAAGACCCTTTTTTGTGACTTTGGGATCCTCCCCAAAAGGTGCAAATTTTTGCAGCATTTTCCTGATTTCTGCATCTCCACAGGGAGCCAATTTTGCCCTCCTGGGGTCCCCCACACCCCCCAATGTTTTTGGCTTTGTGGGGCTCCCCAGAATTCCCATTTTGCAGCTCTGAAATATCAAATCACCCTAATTTGGAGACTTGGGACCCCCAAAAATACTCATTTTAGCAACCAGTTTCTCCTCCAGGAGTCCCCATTGTCCATCTCAAATCCCCCCACCAGATTTGTGTATTCAGCACCATTGGAGTGGTCCAAAAATTCACTTTCCCAGCCCAATTTTCCCCAATAAAGCAATTTTTACAGCACTGTGCCACCCAATAAATTAATTTTGTGGAAATTTGGGAACACTTTTGGAAACCAGGATGCCCTTGGTGCCAACCCTGAGCCCCATCCTGGGAATTTGGGGTCTTCCCTTGAATTTGGGGTTTTTTGCACATCTGGGACCCTTTTAGGGAATCTGGGATCCTTTTTAGGGAACATTTGGAAGATTTCTTAAGTTTTGGGGCACTTTTAATAAAACAGGGCTCCTTATTTTTAAACCCGGGACCCTTTTTAGAGACTCTGGTGTCCATTTTAGGGAACCTGAGGTGTCTTTTTTTCAACCCTGGAACCCCAATTTTTGGGCCTTTTCTCACATTTGGGGAGGAGAGTTGGGGATCAGGATTCATTTTGTTAAAATTCAGAGTTATTTTTGTTAAAATATAGTAAATAATAAATACAATATAATAAAATAAATATATAATTTTTGTTCGCAAACCTTGGACGCATTTTAGGGAACCTGCGGTGTCTTTTTGCAACCCTGGAACCTCATTTCCCAAATCAAAACCACTTTTTCCAACAATAATGCCCCATTTTGTGACCTTGGAGCAGCTTTTCTTAAACCTGAGGAGGTTTTTTTTTTTTCAATCAGGGCTCCTTTTCTGAAATTTTGGGGATTTTCTTAAACCTGGAACCTCGTTTTTCAAATCTGGGACCTCGTTTTTCAAATCTGGATTGAAAAAAAAATTTTCTTTTTACACCCCTGGTGTCCATTTCTGCAAATCGGGGACCCCTTTTTGCACACCTTGGACCCATTTTTGGGGATGGTTCTTAAATCTGGGAGGTGTTTTTGGAAATCAGGGCTCCTCCTCTCAAACCTGGGGGGATTTTTCTTATGCCTGAAGATCCCTTTTTATGAAATTGGGATCTCTTTTTGGGAACCTGAGGTGCCTTTTCTTAAATTGGGGTGGAGTTTTACAAGTCTGGGACCTCAATTTGCAAACCTGAGACCTCCTTTTCCAAATTTACCACTCCATTTTGCGAAATTGGGGTGCTTTTCCCCAAACATGGAGCCTCCTGCATCCAAACATGGAGGAGGGTCCCTGGTTATGAAAGAAATGGGATTTGGGGGGCACCTTAACAGATAAAACACGGATAAATTTATGTTTAATACTTTGGTTAAACTCAAAAGGCTGCGACTTCTCGTTATTTCTCTCTGTTTACCTTGGAAAATTAAAATTTGGATGGATTTTTTTGCTCAAATTCACCTTGGAAAATTAAAATTTGGATGGATTTTTTTTGCTCAAATTCACCTTGGAAAATTAAAATTTGGATGGATTTTTTTTGCTCAAATTCACCTTGGAAAATTAAAATCTGGATGGATTTTTTTGCTCAAATTTACCTTGGAAAATTAAAATTTGGATGGATTTTTTTTGCTCAAATTTACCTTGGAAAATTAAAATTTGGATGGATTTTTTTTGCTCAAATTCACCTTGGAAAATTAAAATTTGGATGGATTTTTTTTGCTCAAATTTACCTTGGAAAATTAAAATTTGGATGGATTTTTTTGCTCAAATTCACCTTGGAAAATTAAAATTTGGATGGATTTTTTTCGCTCAAATTCACCTTGGAAAATTAAAATTTGGATGGATTTTTTCGCTCAAATTCACCTTGGAAAATTAAAATTTGGATGGATTTTTTCGCTCAAATTTACCTTGGAAAATTAAAATTTGGATGGATTTTTTCGCTCAAATTCACCTTGGAAAATTAAAATTTGGACGGATTTTTAGCACTCACCCCCATTCAGGGACACACTTTCTCATTTCCAGGCAGGAGCAAACCCTGATTTCCCCTCAAGCCCCTTAAAACCAAGCCTAAAAGCTGCAGGGGGCTGATTGAGGGCAGCGCTGGGGATTGAAATTCCCATAAACCTGGCGCTGGGATTTGGGGGCACGTGCCCCAGCAGGAAATATTTTCGAGCATCTATAGCTGAATTTTACTGTTTAATTCATAATGGGGCCATTCTTTGTCAGGAGCTGCTGGGGGATTATGCAGGAGGCAGCTGAGCTTGGGGCTGGATTCTTCTTTTCCAATCAGCTCCTTTGCTGGGAAAAGGGCTTGCAAATTTATATATTTGTATTTATAAATATTATGTATTTTATATAAATATATATACTTAATTATATATTTAATTATATATATATTTAATTATATATTTAATAAATATATATTTGTATTTCATAGAAACATATATGTAACACTCCCTCTCTCTTTGTATATCTACTAATTATTAGTAGCATTATTAAAAGTAATATTAAAATATTACTATTAATAGATTACTATTATAAGTAGTAATATTAAAATATTATTAAAATAATATATTATTAGTTATATATATAATTATTATATCATTAGTTATATATTATATAATATAAAATATATTATTAGTAATATTAAAATATCACCATTAATATATTACTATTACTAGTGGTAATATTAAAATATTATTAAAATATAATATTATTAGTTATATAAAAATTACTATATTATTAGTTATATATTATATAATATCCAATATTATATTATTAGTAATAATAAAATATTGCTATTACTATATTACTATTATCAGTAGTAATATTAAAATGTTATCAAAATATTATATTATTAGGTATATATAATTATTCTATTATTAGCTATATATTATATAATATTAAATATTATTAGTAATATTAAAATATTACTATTAAAATATTACTATTATTAGTAGTAATATTAAAATATTATTTTAAATATTATATTATTAGTTATATATAATTATTATATTATTAGCTATATATTATGTAATATATTTTTCTTAAATATTATTAAAATATTACTATTAATATATTATTATTACTAGTAATAAAATATAAATATAATATATAATATATAAATATAAACATATATAAATATAAAATATAGAAATATAGAAATATAAAATATATAAATATATTTATATAAAAATATATATATAAATATATGAATATATAAATATATAAATATATAAAATATAAATGATCCCTTAATATATTTTTATATAAAATATTAATTCTACATTATGTATTATTTCTATTTCTATAATTTTATTCATAGAAAATTAATTTTTATTCATATAAAAATTAATATATAGAAAGAAAAAATTATATTTTTTCGCACAGAGATTATATGCATCATTTGCAATCACTGGGGGAATTTAAACCTCCCCTCCCCAGGAGTGCAAAAATCATAAATACCATAAAAATCTCCCTTTTTTTTTATAATTTCAAACACCAAAGTGAACCCAGTTCTTTGGGCATCTTCCCCCTGCACGCCCTCCCAGGCCGGGCTGTTAATCCGTGCTGAATTCCCTCTGCTGGGAAGGCTTTAGCAGCAGAACCCTCAGTGCCCACGTTGGTGTGGATTTTCATGCCAAGCCGGATTGGGAGGCGGGCACTGGGTGCTGCCCTGACCCTCACAGAGCCCGGACGTGCCATGGGATGGGAGGGGGGTTTATTTACATTAAATTTCTCCCGCTGGTGCAAGGGGCTGGAAAATCCAAGGCGACAGCTCCTCCGGCGCCTTGGCCCCGTTCCGACCTGTTGAGCCGAAATAATTCCCAGGGTTTTTGTCTGAGTGAAAGGCGAAGGAGGGAAGGAGGCTGGAAAAGGGGGGAATTTGGGGATCTCCAGGCAGTGTGTGGCTCGTGTTGTGGTGTTTTGGAGCGTGGAATTGAGGTAAATTTGGGTTTTCCTAGAATGGAATCCCACTCTGGTTTGGGTTGGGAGGGACCTTAAAGTTCCACTCCCTGCCATGGGCAGGGACACCCTGCACTATCCCAGGCTGCTCCAGCCTGGCCCTGGGCACTGCCAGGAATTTATCCCTGTGTTCCATGCCCAGCTGTAAATCTGGGAATGAAGAGAGGATTTGCTTCCATGCCCAGCTGTAAAATCTGGGAATGAAGAGAGGATTTGCTTCCATGCCCAGCTGTAAAATCTGGGAATGAAGAGAGGATTTGCCCCTGCGTTCCCATGCTCAGCTAAATTTGGGAATGAAAGGAGGATTTGCTCCCATGCCCAGCTGTAAAATCTGGGAATGAAGGGAGGATTTGCTCCCATGTTCTTGTACCAGGTGTAAATCTGGGAATGAAAGGAGGATTTGCTCCCACGTTCCTGTACCAGTGTAAAATCTGGGAATGAAGGGAGGATTTGGCCCCATGTTCCTGTACCAGCTGTAAATCTGGGAATGAAGGAAGGATTTGCCCCTGGGCTCCCATGCCCAGTTGTAAATCTGGGAATGGGGCACTTCCAGGTAGGGTTGTGTTTCACAGACATCTTTAATGAAAAATCCTTTCCTCAGGATTTTTCCTCCTGAGAAGCTGAGAGGGCTCAGGAACAAAATGCAAACAATGGTTATCTGCTGCTGTGGAATGCAACAGGTGCATCTGGGATTGGTCTCATGTGGTTGTTTCTAATTAATGGCTAATCACGGTCAGCTGGCTCAGACTCTCTCAGTCACAAGCCTTTGTTATCATTCTTTCTTTTTCTATTCTTAGCCAGCCTTCTGATGAAATCCTTTCTAGTATAGTTTTAATGTAATATATATCATAAAATAATAAATCAAGCCTTCTGAAACAAGGAGTCAGATCCTCGTCTCTTCCCTCATCCTCAGACCCCTGTGAACACGGACACAGAATTGGTTCTGTCCGGTTGGGAACACCCTCCTCTTCCTCACCACATCCCAGTCCAGCTCCCCCACATCTCCCAACCTGTGTTGCCCTGGGTGTCTTGGTGTCCCTGCTCTGCTCCTTCTCCCATTTCACCTGGCC
The DNA here is from genome assembly GCF_027887145.1 of Ammospiza caudacuta. NCBI lineage: Eukaryota > Metazoa > Chordata > Aves > Passeriformes > Passerellidae > Ammospiza > Ammospiza caudacuta. Next base: position 5,153,258 of record NC_080614.1, on the reverse strand, counting down.
TGGGAGGGTCCCTGCTTCCCACACTGTCCCGAGAATGTGACACCAACCCAAGGCCTGAAAGTCTTGATTGGCCACTCTGTTAACATCTCACTGCTCGAGGAGATCTGGAACCTTCCATGGTCATGGGGCTGTGGCTTCTCCTGGTCAGCCTGGTTGTTATCCCAGCTTCGCCTCTCCCATCCCTCTCCCCGGACCAGCGCAGTCCATCCAACCCTACATTACTCACCTCTTCCAGTGGAGAGAGCAGGAACTCCCGGATGACTTAAAAGGAAGCCAAAACCCTCTTTCAAAGGGTGGGAAAAGGAAGAAGCCAAGGGGTAGATAAATAATCACAGGCCAGGAAAGAAAAGAGGGAGGATGTGACCCCATGGGATGCGTGGTGGGAATAGGATCTCACCTGGCATCACATGGCCAACCTGGGCAGCTCCTGGTGGGAGCTGGAGGGGAAGGGCTGGGCTGTGACCGTGTTCACAGAGGTCTGAGGATGAGGGAGGAGATGAGGATCTCACTCCATGTTTCAGAAGGCTTGATTTATTATTTTATTATATATATTATATTAAAACTATACTAAAAGGATAGAAGAAAGGATTTCATCAGAAGGCTGGCTAAGGATAGAAAAGGAAGAATGATAACAGCTTCTGTCTCAGAGTCCGAGCCAGCTGACTGTGATTGGCCATTAATTAGAAACAACCAACATGAGACCAATCACAGATGCACCTGTTGCATTCCACAGCAGCAGATAACCATTGTTTACATTTTGTTCCTGAGGCCTCTCATCTTCCAGGAGGAAAAAATCTAAGGAAAGGATTTTCCATAAAAGATGTCAGTGACACTGGGTAGGGCAGGGGATGAAGGTCCTGCAAGAAAAGCAGCGAGGCTGGGCTGGAGAACCAGAGCTGTGAAAAGGAGCAAATGCTGAGGATGAGGCCAAGCTGGAGATGCCCATTCCTTTGGAACTTTGCACATTCCTGGCTCTTTTCTGCGCCCAACGTGAAGAGGGTGAGGAGGCTCTGTGGCCCATGTGGGCTTAACATCAGCCAGAAAGCAAAGCTGGAGGAGAAACTCCAGCAGGAGCAGGCCAGCTGTGGGCAAAGCAAAGGAGAAGAGTTGATGCCAGAGGAACCAAGGCAGGTGATCATGCCCAAATCATGGATGGATGAATCCCAGAGACTTTGGAGGTGATCATGTCCAAATCATGGATGGATGAATCCCAGAGACTTTGGAGGTGATCATGCCCAAATCATGGATGGATGAATCCCAGAGACTTTGGAGGTGATCATGTCCAAATCATGGATGGATGAATCCCAGAGACTTTGGAGGTGATCATGCCCAAATCATGGATGGATGAATCCCAGAGACTTTGGAGGTGATCTTGTCCAAATCATGGATGGATGAATCCCAGAGACTTTGGAGGCGATCATGCCCAAATCATGGATGGATAAACATGGGGATGGGGGTCTCCAGCATATCCCAAAAGCAAGATGGCCAAGCAAATTCCTGAGGTGCTTCAAGTGGTCCCAATTAATTGTTAATCATTAGCAGCACTTCATCTCCACTAAAGGAAATCGGATTTTTGCCAATTTTGGTGGTTTATTGAGGAAAACGCCTCAATAAACATTGAACTTTATTGAGGAAAGCACATCCTGAGATTCCCAGGATCTTGTTAAGGGCCTGGGAAGCATCTCCAGCAGCACCAAAGCACCATCACATGTCCCAAGCCATGGTGACGATGGTGGAGAAGGCCCCAGATCTCTGTTGCTGCTGGTGTGGAGGGATAAACACCCTGGCTCCACAGGAAAAAACCCACAGATCCATCTGCTTCCCAAAGAAATGCTGATCCACCAAAGATTTTGGGATTTCAGCTTTATATCCTCATTATAACATGAATACAAGGAGGACTTTGCTGTCAGAGAGGTTTCCCTGCACTTTCTCCTCCTGGGATTGGTTTGGGGGACGTTCCTGGCTGGAAGGGAGCTGCCCAGATGAGTTCCCCAGGATTCACCAATAACAACACCTTTCCTGCTCCTGGGAGAGCCCCAAACACCAGGAGCAGGTTTCTCCAGGACGTTTCTCCAGGACGTTTCTCCAAGGGCACAAACCCACGGCCAGAGGTTCCCACACACCCACGGGTGACTGGGCTGGTTGTGGGCTTGGGTGAATCATCAGCGTGGGTGAAAATCCTCTGACCCATCTCCTCTCCCCTTATTTTGGATCACAGGGGTGAAACCGAGAGGTTGGGAAGATTCTCAGACCAGTTTTTGTGCAGTTTTCCCAAACCCATCCCAGGGTTTTTTATCTCAGCGTCTTGCTCCAAGATTTGGGATTGCAAATATTTCCAGTGAAATGCATTTCCACATCCCTGATCCATTGCAATTTGGGCCTTGATATTTGTAATTTTTCAGGGGGTGATACTGAACATCTTCATTAGTGCAAAATGGGATCCAAAACCACCCTCAGGTCCCGCTGTAAATAGCAAAAAGCTCCAAAGGAAAGTGATATTCCAGCAGGAGTAGCCCCAGTAAGAGAAAGGAACACCAGAAATATGGAATATTTGCAGCTCTCCAACTCAAATCCATGTAAATTTGTTGGATTGCTTGTCCAACAAGGTGCAGGGTGGGTTTGTGTTGACATTTTCATGGAATAAACGTTGGGAATGGGATGATCTGGGCAGGTGTAGGGGCTGCTTTCCTCTCTCTGTGTTACAAACCTGTGACAGAGGCTGAAAGAAGCATCAAATTCACCCAAAACGGTAAAGATGCAAATAATCCCCTCCATTTATGTTCATATTTATTAATTCTTTAATTTCTGTCCCACCCCAATGCCAAGCCCGTTGTAAACCCATTGTAAGGCTATCACAAACCCGTTGCAAACCACTTGCTAACCTATTGCAAGCCCACTGTAAATCCATCACAAGCCCATTGTAAATCCCTTGCAAGCCCGCTTGTTGTAACCTCGTTGCAAGCTTATTGTAAACCTACTACAAGCCCCTTGCGAGCCTGTTGCAAGCCCCTTGTAAATGCATTTCAAGCCCATTGTACACTCATTGTAGGCAGTACTTGCAGGCAACCCCTGATGAAGGAGAGGAATATCATGCATCCGACTCCATCTTATCAGAAGGCTAATTAATTCCTTTATTATACCATATTATATTATATTATATTATATTATATTATATTATATTATATTATATTATATTATATTATATCATATCATATCATATCATATCATATCATATCATATCATTATTATATTATATTACATTACATTATATTACATTATATTACATTATATTATATCTAAACTGAATCTGCCAAGCGCTTAAATGTATTGTAATATAATATAGAATATTGTTATATTATCTGAATATTGTTATGGAATATTGTAATAGAATCTGAATATTGTAATATAGAATATTGTAATATAATCATATATAATATTACATATAATATATGTCATATAATCTGCCAACTCCACACAACTGCACAGAATTTTATTGTAATATAACCTGAATATTGTCATATAATATAATATAGAATATTGTAATGCAATATAGAACATTGTAATATAATCTGAATAATATAATATATTGTAATATAATACATTGTAATATAATCTGAATATTGTAATACAATCATATATTATACATAAAATATGTAATATAATCTGCCAACTCCACACAAGTGCACAGAATTTTGTGAATGTCACACACACACACACACACACTTGGCCCTGACAGGCCAAGGAATCAAAACCCCATCACTTTGGATAAACAATTCCATATTGCATTCTACTTTTGCACAAACACAGCCACAGTGAATGATACGAGAATATTCTTGGGAAGAATTGCGCCTTGCTTTTCTCTCTGGAGTTACACCCTTGCGGGCCCATTCCCAGCGCACTAGATCCCGTTGGGAGCAACCCCAGCAGCAGGGGAAGGAGCAGGGCTGGGATCAAAGGCTCCCCGCTGCTCCGGGCTCATTTCCCAGCCTGGGCTCCCCTCCCTGCCGGCTCCACTCACAGGAGGCTCCAGCGCTTCCGTCAGGCTCCGTCCCGCGTCACCAGCACAGCCCCAGAGCCCCCCGGAGCCCCCCGGGGATTTTCCACCCTCCCAGCGGGCTCTTTGATCCCCCACCAGGGCAGCTGCTCCTCCATAAACCGTGGAGAGGGAAGGCTGGGGTGGGAAAAGGAGATAAACCCTTCCTCTTCTCCTTGAACCATGGAGAGGGAAGGCTGGGGTGGGAAAAGGAGATAAACCTTTCCTCTTCTCCTTGAACCATGGAGAGGGAAGGCTGGGGTGGGACAGGGGGACAAATAAACTCTTTCCCTTCTCCTTAAACCATGGAGAGGGAAGGCATGGATGGGACAGGGGGACAAACCCTTCCTCTTCTCCTTAAACCATGGAGAGGGAAGGCAGGGGTGGGACAGGGGGATAAACCCTTTCTCTTCTCCTTAAACTGTGGAGAAGGAAGCCCAGGGTGGGACAAAGGGATAAACTCTTTCCCTTCTCCTTAAACCATGGAGAGGGAAGGCTGGGGTAGGATAAGGAGATAAACCTTTCCCATCTCTTTAAATCATGGAGAAGGAAGCTCAGGGTGGGATAAATAAACCCTTTCCTTTCTCCTTAAACCACGGAGGGTGAAGCCCAGGATGGGACAGGGGGATAAATAAACTCTTTCCCTTCTTAAATTATGGAGATGGAAGGGTGGGGCGGGACAGGGGGGTGAATAAACCCTTTCCCTTCTCCTTAAATCATGGAGGGTGAAGCAAAGGATGGGGTAGGGGGACAAATAAACCCTCTCTCTTCTCTTTAAATCATGGAGAGGGAAGGCTGGTGTGGGACAAGGAGATAAACCCTTCCCTTATCCTTAAACATGGAGAAGGAAGGCTGGAGTGGGACAGGGGGACAAATAAACTCTTTCCCTTCCCCTTAAACCATGGAGAGGGAAGGCATGGATTGGACAGGGGAATAAATAAACCCTTTCCCTTCCCCTTAGACCATGCCAGGGTGGGACAGGGGGATAAACCCTTTCTCTTCTCCTTAAATCATGGAGAAGGAAGCCCAGGGTGGGACAAAGGGATAAACTCTTTCCCTTCTCCTTAAACCATGGAGAGGGAAGTCCAGGGTGGGACAGGGGGATAAATAAACCCTTTCCCTTCTCCTAAAACCATAGAGAGGGAAACCTGGGGTGGGACAGGGGAATAAACCCTTTCCCTTCTCCTTAAATTGTGGAGAGGGAAGGCCGGGGTAGGACAAGGAGATAAACCCATTCTCTTCTCCTTAAACCATGGAGAGGGAAACCCAGGGTGGGACAAGGAGATGAACCCTTTCCCTTCTTAAATCATGGACTGGGAAGCCCAGGATGATACAGGGGGATAAATAAACCCTTTCCCTTCTCCTTAGATCATGGAGAAGGAAGCCCAGGCTGGGACTGGGGGATAAACCCTTTCCCTTCTCCTTAAATTATGCAGTGAGAAGGCTGGGGTGGGACAGGGGGATAAATAAACCCTTTCCCTTCTTAAATCATGGACTGGGAAGCCCAGAGTAGGACAGAGGGATAAATAAACCCTCTCCCTTCTCCTTAAACCATGGAGAGGTAAGCCCAAGGTGGAACAGGGGGATAAACCCATTCCCTTCTCCTTAAATTATGGAGAGGGAAACCCAGGATGGGACAGGGTATAAACCCTTTCCCTTCTCTTTAAACCATGGAGAAGGAAGCCTGAGGTGGGAGAGGGGGATTAATAAACCCTTTCCTGGGATGGGCTGAGCCCAGAGGCAGCCTTGGGAGAGCAGGAGCGGCCTGGAGGCTCCCAGGACAAGGGACAAACATCAGGACCAGGGTTTGGGTTCCTGGGATGGGCCCATGTGGAGAGAAGGCATTGCAAGCCCATTGCAAACCCGTTGCAAATCCTGTTGTAAGCTCCCTTTAAGCCCATTGTGGACCCATTGCAAACCCTTTGCAAGCTCTTTGCTGTTTCACTGGGGACCTTTGAAACCCTTTCCAAACCACTTGCAAACCCATTGCAAACCCATTGCAAACCTGTTTCTGTCCCATTGCAACCCCCTTGCGTAAATCCATTGCAAACCTGTTGCAAGCCTGTTGCAGGTGTATTGCAAGCTCACAGCAAGCCAAGCTCTCCTCTCTCTTTTTTCTCATGTCCCATTTGCAAGAAGCCCACCAAGCCCCCACTCCCCAATCCGAATCTCCCACTAAATTCTCTTTAATGATTTTTTCCCCCGCTGGAAGAACAACGGATGGAGGAAGATGTTGGGAAGGATGAAAGTTTGACAAGGAAGTCTCACAGATATGTGTGCTTGGCAGAAAGACTTTTAAATATAGAATCTGAAGAAGGAATAGAAATGAAAGCAATTTTGATATAGAAGAAAAGGATTGCTGAGCCATTCTTACTGGATAACCAAGGAGGCAAAGGGTGTGTTAGTTAGAAGGGGTTTTATGGCTTAGAGCAAAGGATAAACCCACCTCAAACAAGGAGATGTTTTTACCAAGCAGAAAGATACCACAGGCAAACAAGTCAGCAAAGTTGCAAACAGAAAAAAAAGTCTCAGAATTTTCCACTGAAAGAAAACTGAAAAACAACTTCTAGCTCAAACTGTAATGTACTGACTTTTATATGCAGGGGTTGACAGCTGGCTTGCAAGCAAAGCTGAGTTAATAGAAGAAATAACTATTGATGATTTTTAAGTGTATTTGTAGCAAAGAAGAAAATGCTGTTAGCATACCTATGTACACTTGCCTCAAGTTTCCATTAAGCCACAAAAGCTACAATTACTAAAGGCATTGCAAATAGATACTCGTGTATCTATGTTTTTATTCTTAGTTACATAAAAACACACATGAAAGAAGTTACATAAAAATGTACATGAAAACACATAGAACAAAACTTTTTTCTTCTTAGACCCTGATCACATGTGTAGGTCACGTCCAGCCTAACATTAACACTTTTAGTGACTGGAGAACAGTAACATGAATATGGTAATTATAGTAGTTATTATAGGCTATAGATAATAGTTAAGGTATAGATTGGTTCTACTGTATTAAGATGCTCAGCAAAGAAAAGTATAGAATGCATTGTAACCAAAAGAAAAAAGGTCTCAGAATTTTCCACTGCAAGAAAACTGAAAAACAACTTCTAGCTTAAATTGTAATGTACTAACTTTTAGTGATTGGAGAATAGTAACAAGAATATGGTAATTATAGTAGTTATGATAGGCTATAGATAAAAATTAAGGTATAGATTGGTTCTGCTGTATTTACATAGCACAGGCAAACAAGTCAGCAAATGCTGCAAATAGAAAAAGGATCTCAGAATTTTCCACTGCAAGAAAATTGAATAACAAGTTCTGGCTTAAACTGTAATGTACTAACTTTTAGTGATTGAAGAATAGTAACATGAATATGCTAATTATAGTAGTTATGATGGCCTATAGATAAAAGTTAAGATTGGTTCTACTGTATTGCACAAGTCAACAAATGTTGCAAGTAGTAAAAGGGTCTCAATTTTCCATTGCAAGAAAACCTAGCTTAAACTGTAACGTACTAACTTTTAGTGACTGGAGAATACTAACAAGAATATGGTAATTATAGTAATTGTTATAGGCTATCGGTAAAAATTAAGGTATAGATTAGTTCTTATGTATTAACATAGCACAGGCAAACAAGTCTGCCAATGTTGCAAGTAGAAAAAAGGTCTCAATTTTCCACTGCAAGAAAACTCTAGCTTAAACTGTAATGTACTAACTTTTAGTGATTGGAGAATAGTAACATGAATATGGTAATTATAGTAGTTATGATAGGCTATAGATAAAAATTAAAGTATAGATTAAGTATATATTATATACTTAATCTATTTTTATATATATAATCTATATATATATCTGTATATATATACACTAAGTATATATAACCATATATAAAGTATGGTTCTACTCTATTAAGATAGCACAGGCAAACAAGTCTGCCAATGTTGCAAGCAGAAAAAAGGTCCTTAATTTTCCACTGCAAGAAAACTGAAAAACATCTTTTAGCTTAAACTGTAATGTACTAACTTGAACTGTAATGTACTAACTTGTAGTGATTGGAGAATAGTAAGAAGAATATGGTAATGATAGCAGTTATTGTAGGTTATAGATAAAAATTAAGGTATATATTCGTTCTTATGTGTTAAGATGCTCAGCAAAGAAAAGACTATAATGCACTGGAACCAAAAGAAAAGTATATCATGCGTTTGTAACCAAAACCAAAGGGTCTCCAGGCCTAAAGGGTCTGACAGACCCTGTGCTGCTGTGACTCCGGCACACAATAAATTCCATTTTAGGAGCGCCCGCGTCCCGCATCCTCCCCAGCCGCCCCCCGCATCCCCCGGTGCTGCCGCCCCGCCGGCTCTGCCGCCGCCGCCGCCGCTCCCGCCGGGCCCCGGGGCCTCGTTAGGGCTCATTAGCGAAGATCCCGTCTCGCTTTTCCGGGCTGTCAGCGCCCATTACCGTCCGCGACCCCTGGGCCCGTCCCGCGGGCTGGGAACGGGACGGCAGCGGGAGGATCAAAAGCCGCGGGTGTCCCGCTCCAGCGGGGCAGAATAATTTAATAGAGAAGCTGATAATTTATTTGTACAAGGGGTTTTTTCTTGCTCTTACGAGGGTTTTTCTTATTTTATTTTCTTTGCAATTACCAGTCTCGATTCAGTCCGTAAATCTCTCTGCCAGCCCTGTCCGCTCCCATTCCACCTCCGCCGCCAGGAAAACTGGGGTGTTTTTTTTGTTTTTTTTTTTTTTTTAATTTTATTTTAATTAAGCCCCAAAGTTTTTTTGGCAAATTCCGCTTTTTCTCTTTCCAGGGAAATGAAGATTTACTGGAAAGGCCGGGATGGGCAGGATGCCGGTGTGTTACCACTGCTCTCTGCTGGAGCCGCTGCATTTCCCGCAATAGGAGCCAGGCACTTCCCGGCTGGAGCAGGGAGAAGGAGGAGGAGAAGAAGAAGAAAAAAACCATGGTGCTGATGCAACAGCCTCCCAAGCATGCCCAGCCATGGAAAATCAGGTGGTGGGGAGATCCATTATCCTGGGCACAACATTCAGTGTCCAGAGATGCCACCCTCTCCTGGCTCTGCCACCCTCTGCACGCCATTGCCAGCCTTTCCCCAGCACACTGCCCTCTCCCTGGCCTTGGCACTCCATCCCCCTCACCACAATTTCCATCCTCTCCTTGGCATTGCCACCTTCTCCTCGGCGCTGGCACCCCGTCCTTGGCATTGCCACCCTCTCCCTGCCACTGCCACCCTCTCCTTGGCAATGCCACCTTCTCCTCGGTGCTGGCACCCTCTCCTTGGCATTGCCACCTTCTCTTCAGCATTGCCACCCTCTCTGCAGCGCTGCCACCCTCTCCTTGGCATCATCACCCTCTCCCCAGCATCATCACCCTCTCCTGAGCATTCCCATCCTCTCCTCAGGATTCCCATCCTCTCCCTGGCATTCCCATACTTTCCCTGGCATTCCCATCTTCTCCAAGGCATTCCCACCCTCTCCATGGCACTGCCACCCTCTCCTCAGCATTCCCACCCTCTCCCCATCATCATCACCCTCTCCCCAGCATTCCCACCCTATCTCTGGCATTCCCACCCTCTCCTCAGCATCCTCACCCTCTCCTCAGCATCGTCATCCTTTCCTCAGCATTGCCACCCTCTCCCTGGCATCCTAACCCTCTCCTCACCATTCCCATCCTCTCTATGGCATTCTCACCCTCTCCCCAGCATTCCCATCCTCTCCTCAGCATTCCCATCCTCTCCCCAGCATCCTCACCCTCTCCCCAGAATCATCACCTTCTCCTCATCATTCCCACCCTCTCTCTGGCCTTCCCACCCTCCTCCTGGCATTGCCACCCTCTCCTCAGCATCATCACCCTCTCCTCAGCATCATCATCCTCTCCTCAGCATTCCCACCCTCTCCCTGGCACTGCCACTCCCTCCCCTGCATTCCCACCCTCTCCCTGGTTCCCTGTGTGCTCCCAGGCTCAGGTCCCACTGGGGAAGGTTTATTTGCCCTCAAAGGGCTGCACTGGGTGCACTGGGAGCAGCTCCACAGGGTGAGAGAGCCCAGCCCAGCCAGAGCTGGGATTCCTCTGCGAGTCTGGGTCCAAGCGAAAATCCTTCAAGGGAAAATCCCTCAAATGCAAATCCCTCACGGTCTGTGAACTCCTGGGGCCTCTCTGAGGCCTCACTGGGGCCTCAAGGGCTGCTCTGCGGTGCAAGGGAGCAACAGGACCTGCAAGGATATTAAATACACCAACATTTAATGCCCCAGCCCTAAATATCCCAGACTAAACACCCTCATGTTCAATGCCCCAGCCCTAAACACCCCAATGTTAAACACCCCAACAGCAAAAAAAAAAAAAAAAAAAAAAAAACCAAGCTAAACACCCTGACATTTAATGGGCCAGCCCTAAATGCCTGAATTTTTAATACCCTAACACTACGTACCCCAAAGTGAAATATCCTCATGTTTAATGACCCAGAGTTAAATACCCCAATGTTTAATGCCCCAAAACTAAATACCCCAGAGTTAAACACCCCTCACATTTAAAAACCGAAAGCTAAGTGTCAGATGTTTAATACCCTAGAGCTGAATTCCCCAATGTTCAATGCCCCAACCTTAAATATCCCTGAGCTAAACCCCCTGATTTTAATGCCCCAAAAATAAATACCCCAGAGCCAAACACATGCATGTTTAATGTCCCAATAATAAATACCCCAGAGCCAAACAACCTCATGTTTAATGCCCCAATAATAAATACCCCAGAGCCAAACAACCTCATGTTTAATGCCCCAGCCCTAAATACTCTAAGCTAAACACCCTGATATTCAACATCCAAAAGTTAAACAGCCAAGGGTTGACATCTCAGAGCTAAGCTCCCCAGTGTCAAATGCTCCAATCCTAAATAACCCACACCTAAACATGCCCATATTTAATGCCCCAGCACCAAGTGCCCCATAGCAAAATTGGTTAATGTTTTAAGCACTGATCTAAATGCCCCAACAATAAATGCCCCAAAGTTACTTGCCCCAAAGTTTAGCACCCCAACACTCAACGCCCTGATGTTAAATACCCCAGAGCTAAATTCCCCTTTATGCTTTGATCTAAATGCCCCAATGCTAAATGAGCTGCTGCTAATTACACCAACTCTTAATGGCTCAGTGCTAACTGCTCCAATATCTCATGTACTGATGTTTAATGTCACAGAACTAAACACTCTGATGTTTAATGTCCCAGAGCCAAGTGCCCCAGTGCAACATTCACCAGCATTCTAAACACTGAGGGTAAATACCCCAGGATTAAACACACCAGTGTTAATCACTGATGTTTTCATGCTGCAACACCGAGTTCCTGGGGCTAAATTCCCCCATTTTAATGCCCCAGAGCTCAATGCCCTATTGCTAATGCCCCAACTCCAAAAGCCCCAGGGCTGAATGCTCCAATGCTTCATATTCCAGTGCTAAAAGCCCCAACACCCAGAGCTAAACTGATGATTTCTGTGTTGATCAAAATGCCCCAGTGCTCAATATCTCTACCCCAAATGCCCCAGAGCTGATTGTCCCCTGTTTAATGCCCCAGGGCTCAGTGCCCTGATGGTAAATGTCCCGATCCTTAGTGCCCTTTTCCTGAATATCCCCATGACAAATTCCCCAGGCACTAAATTCCCCAAACATTAAATACCCCAGGGCTAAATGTCCCAGAGCCAAATGCCCCGATGACAAATTCCCAAGGCACTAAATTCCCTGGGTGCTCACTGTCCCAACAGTAAATACTCCACATTCAATGCCCCAGAGCTCAGTGTCCCAATGCCAAATTCTCCAGGGACTGAATTCCTCAGGCACCGAATTCCTCAGGCACCAAATTCCCCAGGTACTAAATTCCCCAGGCACTAAATTCCCCAAACACTAAATACTCCAATGCTAAATTCCCCAAGGACTAAGTGCCCCAGAGCTCAATGCACCGATGTTTAATGCACCAACATGAAATATCCCAGAGCCAAATTTCCTGATGCCAAATTCCCCAGGCACTAAATTCCCCGAAAACTAAATACCCCAATGCTAAACACCCCAGGGACTAAATTCCCCAAATCCTAAATACTCCAATGCTAAATTCCCCAAGGACTAAGTGCCCCAGAGCTCAAGGCACCCATGTTTAATACACCAATATTAAATATCCCGGGGGCAAATGTCTTGATGCCACATTCCCCAGGCACTTAATTCCTCAGGCACCAAATTCTCCAGACACTGAATTCCCCGGAGCTAAATGCCCTGGTCTTTAATGCACCGACACCAAATACTCTGGAGCTAAATGTCCCAGAGCCAAATGCCCCAATGCCAAATTCTCAAGGCAATAAATTCTCTGGTATTTACTGTATATTTACTGTCCCAACAGCAAATAGTCTGGAGTTCAATGCCCCAGAGCTCAATGCACCAAAGTTTAATGCACCAACATTAAATATCCCAGAGTCAAATGCTCTGAAGGCACTGAATTCCTCAGACACCAAATTCTCCAGACACTGAATTCCCCGGAGCTAAATTCCCTGGTGTTTAATGCGGCCGACACTGAATACCCTGGAGGCAAAAACCTGGTGCCAAATTCTCCAGGCACTAAATTCCCTGAACGCTAAATGCCTCGACATTAAATTCCCCGAAGTTAAACATCCAGGTGTTTAATGCCCCGGAGCTAAATACCCCAATGCTAAATTCCTTAGGCACTGAATTCCCAACGCTAAATTCCTCAGGCACCGAATTCCCAACACTAAATTCCTCGGGCACTGAATTCCCAATGCTAAATTTCTCAGGCTCTAAATATTACAGGCATTGAATTCCCAGCTCTAAATTCCTCAGGCACTGAATACTCCAGGCACTTGATTCCCAATGCTAAATTTCTCAGACACTGAATTTCCAACATTAAATTCCTCAGGCACTGAATTCCCAACTCTAAATTCCTCAGGCACTAAATATTCCAGAGATTGAAATCCCAATGCTAAATTTCTCAGGTACTGAATTCCCAACACTAAATTCCTCAGGCACTGAATTCCCAATGCTAAATTCCTCAGGCACTGAATATTCCAGGCACTGAATTCCCAACACTAAATTCCTCAGGATCTAAATATTCCAGGCACTGAATTCCCAACACTAAATCCCTCAGGATCTAAATATTCCAGGCACTGAATTCCCAATGCTAAATTCTTCAGGCTCTAAATATTACAGGCACTGAATTCCCAACTCTAAATTCCTCAGGCACTGAATTCCCAACACGAAATTCCTCGGGCACTGAATATTCCAGGCACTGAATTCCCAACACTAAATTCTTCAGGCACTGAATACTCCAGGCACTTGATTCCCAATGCTAAATTTCTCAGACACTGAATTTCCAACATTAAATTCCTCAGGCACTGAATTCCCAATGCTAAATTCCTCAGGCACTGAATTCCCAACTCTAAATTCCTCAGGATCTAAATATTCCAGGCACTGAATTCCCAATATTAAATTATTCAAGCTCTAAATATTCCAGGCACTGAATTCCCAATGCTAAATTCTTCAGGCTCTAAATATTCCAGGCACTGAATTCCAAATACTAAATTCTTCAGGCATTGAATACTCCAGGCACTGAATTTCCAACATTAAATTCCTCAGGCACTGAACATTCCAGGCACTGAATTCCCAACACCAAATTCCTCTGGTGCTAAACACTCCAGGCACTGAATTCCCAACGCTAAATTCCTCAGGCACTGAATATTCCAGGCACTGAATTCCCGATGCTAAATTCCTCAGACACTAAATATTCCAGGCATTGAATTCCCAATGCTAAATTCCTCAGGCACTGAATATTCCAGGCATTGAATTCCCAATGCTAAATTCCTCAGGCACTGAATTCCCAACGCTAAATTCCTCATGCACTGAATATTCCAGGCACTGAATTCAATGTCCCAGTAACTTTCTGCTCATCCTGCTTCAAACCAGTGAAAAAATTCCCAGCACAACCAAAAGCAGAGGCTCCGTTTTGGGATATCCCCCCTCATCCCAGAGTTTAATCAATTTTCAGATTAATTGGGGGTTTTAATTAAACCAATGATGGTTTGAAGCTGTACAAGGCAGTGCGTTCCCAGGGTTGGTTTGGAATCCAGTGGGATTTGGGCTGAATTCCTGGATGGAACCCACAGGATAATAATGAGCTGATAAATATAGCAAAAATAAAAATAATTTAAAATTATTATTATTATTATTAAATTAGAAATAATAATTTTTAATGCTGTTAAATCAAGGACTTCAGCTGCAGGGAAGTGAATGGATCCACCAGTGCTGGTGGGGCTGGGGTGGTTTGGGATGGATGGGATGGTGGGGCTGGAGCTGACACCAAGTGGATGGAAATTGTAATTCCTGATCTGGGAGCAGAAAATGGAAGATTTGGGGGGAAAAATTAGGGATAACCACAAAAAAAAAAAAAAAAGGGAAAAAAAGAAAAAAAAAAAAGGGACAAAAAAACCCACAACAACAACAAACAAACAAAACCAAACCAAACAAAACCAAACCAAAAAACTCTTCAGACCAGAAAAAAATTGTCCTAAAAATGCCAATTTTGAGCATCCAGAAGAATGAGGTGGAGGGTGAGAGGGGGCTGGGATGGGATGGGACGCAGAGCCCACGTCAGCACGAGATTTCCTTTGGAAAAGTACCCAAATCCACGGCAAATAAATGGAATAAACCCCCAATATTCCCTTGGAATATTTATGTAACCTTGGTCTTAAGAAGCCTTTTTTCCTGAAAAAAGGTATTTCTTTACAAAAAAGGCACTTTTTTCCCACCAGAAAATCACCTCTTCTTCCTCAAAGCACAAGTTTTATTCCAAAAAGCTCTATTCCTGCAAATAAAAGAACACTTTTTCCCCCCAAAAAATTACTTCTTACCCCAAAATTTGTTTTTTCTCAAAAACAATTTTATTTTTAAAAAAAATAAAGCACTTTTCCCCTCAGTTTTTCCCATTAAAACCTTTTTTGGCTTTATTTTTCCCACCAAACCCCATGTTTTTGTCTCCAGAAAGACCTTTTTTCACAAGAAGTTGTTTTAAAAAACAAACAAACAAAAAACCTACTTTTTCTTTTTAAAGCTTTTTTTTTTTTCTCAAAAAAGCACTTTTTTAGTCAAGAAAAAAGGGGTTTTGTCTCTCAAGAAAAGTGTCTTTTCCAAAAACCCCTCTTTAATTAAAAAAATGGCTTTTTTTCCCAAACCCATTTTTCCTTGTAGAACATAGAGAATTTCTTTGTGGAGCTCTAAACTCCATTTTCTGCATTTTCTTTTCCTGTAAAAAATTGGCTATTTTGGTTTTTTTAGAAGCAGTTTTTCTATCCAGAAATCTGTTTTTTCCAAGAAAAAAAGCCCCTTTTCCACCCAAAGCTTTTCCTTAAAGAAGTCCACTTAAAAAAAAAAAAAGACATTTTTTCCTCTCAAAAAAGTGCCTTTTTCTAAAAAAAAAAATTAAAAAAAATAAAGCTTTCTTTTTTAAAAAATAAAATCACCTTCTCTTTTTCCTAAACCCACATTTTTCCCTCAAAGGATTTATTTTTTAAGGTTTTCCCTCAAAGGATTTTTTTCTTTTTTAAGGTTTTCCCCTCAAAGGCTTTTTATTTTTTAAGGCACCTTATTTCAGAGAAAAAAAATCATCTTTTTTTCTACGAAACTCCTTTTCCCATAGGATAAAAAGCCTTTTTTTTCCCCAAAAAAGGAGGAAAATGAAAAAAAAAATTAATTTAAATTTAATGTAATTAATTTTGAAAATAAAAAAAAAATCTTTTTGCAGAAAAAGATTTTCTATAAAACTCCTTTTCCCAAGGAAAAAAGCCCCCCCTTTTTTTTTGTTTTTCCACAAAAAAAGGGGGAAATGAAAAAAAAATATAAATTAAATATAATTTAATTTAAATTTAATGTAATTAATTTTGCAAATTTAAAAAAAAATTATAGAAAATTCGACTTTTTTAATGGACTTTTGATAGAAAATCCGATTTTTTTCCTTTAATAAAAAAAGGGATTGGTGCTGTAGGGGCCGGGCAGGCCGGATATGATCCGGCTCCGCTCACATCAGAAAATATCCGGCCCCATTGTTCGGGGCAGCCGCGCCGCGTCCGTGCTTTGTCCCCTTGGGATCCACATAAATATTTGGAGAGCCCCAACGAGCGGGAAGAAGGACGAGAAATTTCATTTTTTTTTTTCCTCTCCGCCCACCCCCCTTCCCCCCTCCCCAAACTTTTTATTATTTTTTTTTTGGGGGGGGCCAAATGTGACTTTTTGTACCTTGGGACGGAAATTTCCGGCTGGAAACCCAACCCTGCTGCCTGGTGGGAGGCTGAATGGGAGTCCTGCTGGTTGGGAACAATATGGATTTGGGATGAAAAGGTTTTTCCAGGCCGGTTCCCCGGAGAGAAGCGGATCCGCCGTGGCGCGGTGCCCGCGGGATGCGCGGAGAGAGGCGCTCCCGGGATTTGGGGGTTCCATGGGGAGAAATGAGGGGTTCGCGTTGTGATTCGCACCCTCTGAACGTGGGAGAAGCAGGGAACTGAGATTCTTGATAATGAGGTTGGGACAGACATCTAAAGTCTTGATAATGAGGTTGGGACAGCGTGGAGCGAGGCGCTCCCGGGATTTGGGGGTTCCATGGGGAGAAATGTGGGGTTCGCGTTGTGATTCGCACCCTCTGAACGTGGGAGAAGCAGGGAACTGAGATTCTTGATAATGAGGTTGGGACAGACATCTAAAGTCTTGATAATGAGGTTGGGACAGCGTGGAGCGAGGCGCTCCCGGGATTTGGGGGTTCCATGGGGAGAAATGTGGGGTTCGCGTTGTGATTCGCACCTTCTGAACGTGGGAGAAGCAGGGAATTGGGATTCTTGATAATGAGGTTGGGACAGACCTCTAAAATCATCAATTCCTGTGCTCTAACACCTCACGGTCCCATAGCACCGCGTCCCATGTCCAGAATTTTTTTAAACACTTCCAGAGATGTGTTTAAACCTTCAAAATAATTCTTATCACATTTGCTGTGCCTGTGTTTGTTCACAAGTGGAATTGTTTACCTGGAGGGAATTGATCAGTTACCTGGAGGGAATTGATTAGTTACCTGAAAGGAATTGGCAATTGGATTCTGATTCCAGTTATCCAATGGATAATTGGATTCTGTGTGTTTTGATTCACTGACCAATTAAATCCAGGTTTGTGTGCGTGTTGGGACTGTCACTCACAGCCACAAGATTCTGGGCAGTTGAGTGCTTGGCAGATTCAGTTTAGATGTAATATAGTATAGAATAATATAATATAATATAATATAATATAATATAATATAATATAATATAATATAATATAATATAGTGATTAATTAGCCATGGAGTTCTCCTCGTCATTCCTCCCTTCCACACGGGGTGGCCTTGCTCCGATAGAGAGCTGCCCCCTGATGGGGCTGGGATGCAGGGCAGGGATAAACCCCATCCCAAAATATTCAGGATTCAGGGATGAGGGGACATGGAATGGGGGATCTATCCACCGAGGAGAGGGATGCAGGGGTGAGGGGGGGAATGGGAAATGGGGATCTATCCTGGGGAAATGGGGATTCAGCCCATCCAGGGGGAAATGTGAAACAGGGATCCATCCCAAAGGAATGTGAAATGGGGATCCATACAGGGGGAATGTGAAACAGGGATCCAGCCCATCCAGGGGAATGGGAAATGAGGATCCATCCTGGGGGAATGTGAAACTGGGATCTATCCAGGGGGAATGTGAAATGCAGATCCAATCCATCCAGGGGAATGTGAAATGAGGATCCAGCCCATCCAGGGGGAATGGGAAATAGGGATCCATCCCATCCAGGGGGAATGTGAAACAGGGATCCACTATCCCAAAGGAATGTGAAATGGGGATCCATCCAGGGGGAATGGGAAACAGGGATCCAGCCCATCCAGGGGAATGGGAAATGAGGATCCATCCTGGGGGAATGTAAAACTGGGATCCATCCAGGGGGAAGGTGAAATGGGGATCCATCCCATCCAGATCCATCTCATCCAGGGGGAATGTGAAACAAGGATCCAGCCCATTCTGGGGGATGTGAAACAGGGATCCATCCAGGGGGAATGTAAAACTGGGATTCATCCAGGGGGAAGGTGAAATGGGGATCCATCCCATACAGGGAGAATGGAAAATGTGGATCGATCCCGTCCCAAAGGAATGTGAAACAGGGATCCATCCAGGGGAATGTGATACAGGGATCCATCCCATCCAGAGGAATGTGAAATAGGGATCCAGCCCATCCAGGGGGAATAGGAATGGGGATCCATCCAGGGGAATGTGAAACAGGGATCTAGCCCATCCAGGGGGAATGGGAAATGGGGATCCATCCAGGGGAATGTGAAATGGGGATCCATCCCATCCAGGGAGAATGGAAAATGGGGATCCATCCCATCCAGAGGGACATGAAATGGGGATCAAGCCCATCCAGGGGGAATGGAAAACGGGGATCCATCCAGGGGAATGTGAAATAGGGATCCATCCCATCCCAAAGGAATGTGAAACAGGGATCCATCCAGGGGAATGTGAAACAGGGATCCATCCCAAAGGAATGTGAAACAGGGATCCATCCCATCCTGGGGGAATGGGAAATGAGGATCCAGCGCATCCAGGGAGAATGTGAAATGGGGATCCACCCCATAAAAGGGGAATATGAAATGGGGATCCCTCCCACCCCAAAGGAAGCCTCAGCTCCAGGATGAGGGATGCCAGTAGCCCGTGGCCTCCAACCACGGTGGCTCCCAAGCTCTGTCCCACGGTCACCAGATGTGGCTTTTTTGGGTTGGAAAAGGCAGGATTTGGGGCCATGCGCTGGTCTGAGGTGGTTGTGGGTGGTGGGGTGAGATCTGGGGCAGAAAAAGGGAAAAAAGGAAAAAAAAAAAAAGGTGGGGGAGGAACAGAAAACAAAGAGAGGAAGGGGGGAAAAAAAGGAAAAAGAGGGGAAATAGTGGGGAATGGGGGGAAAGGGGGAAAACGGGGGATAAAGGGAGGGGGAAAGGGAGAAGACATTTGAGGGAGAGAGGAAAAGAGGGAGGAAAGAAGGAAAATTGGGGAAATGGGAAAAGCAAGGGAGAAGGGGGAAGATGGGAAAACTGGATGTAAAACATGGGGAAGGGGAATAAAGGCAGGAAAATGGGGAGGAAGAGAGGAAAAACAGGGAAAAGTGGAGGAAAATTAAAAAAGGGGGCAGGGGATAAAAGGGTGGAAGAGGGGTAAAGCAGGAAAAGAGGAAAAATAAGAAACGAGGAAAGGAGATGGAAGGGAGAAAAAAAAGCAGGAGAAACAGAGGAAAAACAAGGGAAAGGAGGAAAAGGGGATGATAGGAAGGAAAAACGGGAGAAAACAGGGAAAACGGGGGAAAGGGGGGGGGAAGAAATGAAGCTGGGGAAAACAGAGAGAAACAGGAGAAAAAGAGAAAAAACAGAGTGAAGTAGAAGGGGAAAACGGGTAAATGGGGGGAAAGAGAGAAATCTGGAAGGAAATCCGGGGGGAACCAGGGGTAAAGAGGAAAAGCGGGGCCCGAGGGACCGGGAGGAGCCCCGGCGCCTCCTCGCGGCAGCGGCGGCGCGGCCCCCGAGGGGTCCGGACGGGCCCCAGAGCCCCCCCAGGGCCACCCCAGAGCCCCCGGTACCCCTGTAGTCCCCTAGTGCCCCTATAGCCCCCAGTGGCCTCATAACTGCACTCAGTGCCCCCATAGCTCCCCCCAGTACCCCCATATCCCCACATTACCCCCATGTCCCCCAATAGCCCGCCCAGCGCCCCCATAGCACCCCAGTGCCCCCATAGCCCCTCAATGGCCCCATAAGTCCTCTCGGTGCCCCCATAGGTCCCTACAGTACCCCCATATCCCCCCATAGCCCACCCAGTACCCTCACAGCCCCCCAGTGCCCCCATGGCCCCCCAGTGCAGCCCCTGAGTGCCCCCCTGATCCCTCCCAGTACGCTTCCCTGGGGTCCCCCCCCCACCTCAGTGCCCCCTATGGCCCCCCAACTCCTCTCCTTAGCCCTTACAGCCCCTCAGTCTGCCCCAGAGCCCTCACAGCCCCCTAACACACCTTAAAGCCCCCCCTGACTGCTCAGTGTCCCCCCATATCCCCCTCAGTGTTCCCAGCATGGCACACAGGGGAATGTCCCCCCACGTCCCCTCCCGGTGACCCCGGTGCCGGGAGCAGATCCTGTCCTTGCATGGCCAGCTGGGTTGGGGACACCCCGAGTGTCCTAGGGGGGCACGGACCCCAGCTCGGGGGGGCTTTGGTGGCCGCGAGTGACCCACGAGGGCATGGGCACCAGTGCCACCCTCTCCTGGCGGCGCCGACCCTGAGCATGCCCGGGACAACACGGGAAGCACCGGGGATCGGTGCCACCCCCTCCCCGCGGCAGCCATCGGTAACGACCATGGGCACCTCCGGGAATGCCAACCCCGACAGCTCCGGGGCCGGTGCTGCCCACCCGGTACCTCCTGCCGGTACCGGCCCCGGGAAACACCGGGCACGGGCGGCACCAGCCGGTGTGTGCCCTCAGCATCCCCGCAGGAAGCACCGGGCACGGGTGGCACTGATCG
Source organism: Ammospiza caudacuta (assembly GCF_027887145.1). Lineage (NCBI taxonomy): Eukaryota > Metazoa > Chordata > Aves > Passeriformes > Passerellidae > Ammospiza > Ammospiza caudacuta. The sequence goes on along the minus strand of NC_080614.1, from coordinate 5,132,606 downwards.
GTGTGTGCCCTCAGCATCCCCGCAGGAAGCACCGGGCACGGGTGGCACTGATCGGTGTGTGCCCTCAGCATCCCCGCAGGAAGCACCGGGCACGGGTGGCACTGATCGGTGTGTGCCCTCAGCATCCTCCGGGTGGCCCCGGGTGACCCCGGCGGCGGTGCCACCGTACCCAGGCAGCCGCATCCCGCCCGGGGCAGCGCCGGGCTGACTCGAGCGACCCCGTGCGACAGCGGTGACCGCTGCCATCAACTCCACGCTGCGTCTTGTCGCCCGAAACGGCTCTCAGCATCCTCCGGGTGACCCCGGGCGACCCCCGGTGACAGCAGGGACTGCCGCCAGCATCCCCAGGCCGCAGCGCCCCGCCGGGCCTGACTCGGGGCAGCCCCGGGATGGCTCCTGGAAGCACGGCCGGGCGGATCTCCGTGGTTCCCCGCTGCCGAGCCCCGCCGGTCCCGGTCCCGGCCCGCTCCCCTCGGGCCCATCCGCGCCCCCTCCTCTCCCCGTTGCCATGGCGACCCCGCTCCCCCCGCCCCCCCCAGCGGGGTTGCCATGGCGAGCGCGAGCAGCGGGCGCGCGGCGCGCGGTGGGCGGGGCGCGCGGGGCGGGCGGGGCGGCGATTGGCCGGGCGGCGCCACGTGACGCGCGCAGGAATGCAAATGAGCGATGGCCTCGCGCCGCCGCCGCGCCGCCGCCTGAGGGAGGGAGGAGGGAGCGGGCCCGGCCCGGCCCCGCCGGGACCCCCGGGATCCCCGCAACCCCCGCTCCGGGACCCCCCGGCGCCCCCCGGGCCATGGCACAGCCCGCCCGCCGCCTCCGCCTCGCCCGGCCCGGCCCGCAGGTACCGCGCGTGCCGCCGCTACCGGGCCCCGGCGGCTTTGTCTGGGCCGGGGAGGGGGGGGCTGGCTGAGGGGAGGGGGGGCCGCGCATGCGCACCCGCCGTGCCTCAGTTTCCCCAGCCGGGGCCGTGGCCCCCGCCGCTCCCCGCCCCCCGTGGAGCCCCCATTTCTCACCCCATCCGTGTCTCCCCTCCTTCCCTTTCTCCTGCCCCCTCCTCTGGTTCTGGACTCCCTTGTTATTATTATTATTACAGTTATTATTGCCCACCGCCCACCATCATATTCCAGTGCCCCCGTGTTATCTCTGGCCCCCTATACTATGTCTGACCCCCTTGCCATCATGTCCCACTCCCCATCTCCTACCCCCTTTTCTGATTTTGCACCGTTAGTATTATTCCCACTCCCCACCATCATGTTCCAGTCCCTGCTGTTTTATCTGACTCCCCCTTTATTAAATCTGACCCTCTCTTTTCTTTTCTATCCCACCCCAGTAGTGTTTTCCACCCCTCACCAGGATCTTGCATCCCCTCTCTTATTCTGCACCCCCTTATCATTCCCTATGTCATATCCTGCTGCTCCCTGTCCTGCACCCCTTTATTATTATTTTATCAATCATATTCCAGTGCTTGCTGTTACCTCTGCCCCCCAGTGTAATATCTGACCTCCCTCACTTCTATCCAACCCTGTCATTAGTGTTTTCCCCTTTTTCCCATTATTTTGCACCCCCTTCTCTGCTTTTGCTTCCTCTTATTATTTTTCCCACCCCATCATCATTTTCCAATCCCTGCTCTTTTATCTGACCCCTCTCTTTTCTATCCCACCTTCCCACCATATCCCACCCCTCACCAGTTCCTTGCATCCCCCCTTAATCTGAACCCCCATATTGCTCCATGCTGCTGCTCACCGTCCCATCTTCCCCCTCTAATCCCACAACCTCTCTGTGTCCCCATTCCCTACCCCCTCATCGTTTGTCCCCCCATTTTGGGCTCAGCTCAGGCAATTCCAGCTCTTCCTGTCCTGGCTGTGGGACCTCCCCATGTTCCCCCACCCCAGCAGTGCTGGGGTCCCAGCAGTGCTCAAAATCTTCCCTTTTTTTGTTATTTTGGGTGGGTGGAATGGTTTGGGGGTTTGACCTCTGGGTCAAAAGTGAGGTGACCCCCATGTGACACCCCAAATTCCCTGGTGGGGTTTGGTGTGGGTGGGAGCTGTGGGGGGCTTTGCCCACCCCTGGGGGATTGAGTCCAGGTGGGCCTGGTGTGGTCCCTCTGTGTCAGTCACTGCAGTGACCCCGTGTCACCTCGATGCCACCAGAGCAGGACAAGCAGGTGTGTGGCTGTTGGGTGGGAAAAGGTGCCCAGAGCCTCTCCAGCTGAGGGTGAGCGTGCCACGGATGCAGAGCTGAGGGTGGGCAGTGTCACAGGCCACATGGACACGTGGCTGTCCCACCCTGTGCTCTGCCACAGTGGCGTCTCAGGGGACAAGGCCAGGACATCACTGCTGCCACGTCCCTGCTGTGCCAGGCTGGCATGGCCTGATGGGGCCGTGCTTGGCATGGTGACCAAGGCCACCCTCAGTGGCTGCTGTCCATAGTCTGCAGTGTCACACACTCTTGTCCCTGGTCCCGCTGTGGTGGCACTGCAGGGGCTCAAACAGGTGACATGGGTGGAGTGTGGTGGCCGTGGGTGGCTGTTGGTGACCATGGAGTGTCATGGCCACCACAGTGGCCGTGGTGACAGAGGTGGCACCCACAAACCCCCCTCTCTGGCCCCCACAGCACTGTCCCCATCCTCCTCCTGTCCTGTCATGCTGTCTGTCCCACTCCTGCCATCCATTCATCCCTCATCCATTTCCTCTGTCCGTTCCTCCTTGCATCCCTGCATCCCTCTCCTGTGTCCATCCAGCCTTTTTTCCATCCCTTCCTCCCTTTTGTGTCTTTCCATCTGTCCATACTTCCTCCCTCCTGTTTGCTCTGTTCTTCCCTCCATCCCTCTGTCCATGACTTTCCTGCTTTTTTTCAGCATTTCCTTCCATCCTCGGATCCTTTCCTCATTCTGTCCATCTTTCTATCCATCCATCCATCATTCCTTCCTTCTGTTCTCAGAGCTGTCATTCTGTCTGTCATTTATTCTGTCTGTCCTCTTGTCCATCCTTCCTTCCATCCTTGACCCCTCCTTGTCCTTGCCTTCCATCCTTGACCTCTCCTTCCTTTTCTATTTCCTGTCCTTCTTGTCTCTTCTTCCTTACTTACTTCTCTCTGTCCTTATGTCCATCCTGCCTCCTCCCCTCTATGTTCCTTTTTGCCCATCCATCCTTCCATTTGTCACTTTCCTTCTCCTGTTTCATTCTCTCTGTCTTTCTGTCCTTCTACCCTTTCCTAGTTCCATAACTCCCTGGGTTTCTCTCTTTCCTTCCTCTCCTCCCCTCATTTCCTTCTCCCCATTCATCTCTTTCCTACTTCCCTCCATTCCTCATTTCCTTTCCTGTCTATCGCTTCATCCCTCTCTTCCTCCAGGCCATCCTTCTGTCCATCCCTACCTCCTCCCCTCCATCTCTCTGCCTTCCAGCCTTCCCTCTGTCCATACTTCCTCTGTTCTGTCCGTGCTCCCTTTCCCCTTTTTCCCTGGGGCACTGACCTTACTTTAGTGGAGGAGGATGAGCACAGGGTCTCCCATCATTCTTCCTCCTCCTCCTCTGTGCTTCCAGCACGATGGTTCCCCTCACTGTGTTCTCCTCCCCAGCTCTAGTCTGACCCCGTTGCACCGGCCCGGCCCGGCCCCGCCATGGAGAATGAGCAGCTCCCGGCCCCAGCCCCCGCCAGCAGCGCCGGCAGCGCGGCCCCGGCGCCCGCCAGCAGCGCGGCCGCGCGCCCCGCCGGGCCCCAGATCTCCGTCTACAGCGGCATCCCCGACCGCCAGACCGTGCAGGTACGGGGCTGGGGGCACCCGGGGGCTGGGGGGCACCGGGGGGGTCGTGGCCACATTTCCTCCCCAAAGGTGATCCAGCAGGCGCTGCACCGGCAGCCCAACACGGCGGCGCAGTACCTGCAGCAGATGTACGCGGCTCAGCAGCAGCACCTCATGCTGCAGACGGCCGCGCTCCAGCAGCAGCACCTCACCAGCGCCCAGCTCCAGAGCCTGGCCGCTGTGCAGCAGGTACGGGCGCCCCGTGGGCACGGGGGGTGGCTCGGGGCTGGCACAGCCCTCACCCTCGGCTCTCCCCCAAGGCGAGCCTGGCGGCGAACCGGCAAAGCAGCTCCTCGGGGGGCAACGGCACCCAGGCAGCCCCGGCGCAGCAGCCCACGGTGAGTCCCTCGGCCTCTGGCACCCGCCCAGCCACCGTGCCCACCCGTGCCAGCACCCCGACCTTGTCCTGGTGCCCGTTGCAGATCAACCTGGCGACGTCGCCGGCGGCGGCGCAGCTGCTGAACCGGGCGCAGAGCGTGGGGCCCGGCGCGTCGGGCATCGCTCAGCAGGCCGTGCTGCTGGGCAACACTGCCTCGCCCGCCCTCACCGCCAGCCAGGCCCAGATGTACCTGCGGGCACAGATGGTAAGGGTGGGGCTGCACCCAGGACCATTGGGGTGCCCATCATCCTGTTGTGGGGTGACGGGACCCACAAAGGGCACGTGGCTGTGACACTGGAGGGGTGCTCATTGCATGGCATGCCTGGGACCCATGGGGAATCCGTAGGGTGCTCAGAGTCTATGGGGTGCCCCCCACCCGACTGGGGGTCCAAGGACCCCACAGGGTGCCTGTCACCCTGCTGTGGGGCGTGTAGACTTCATGGGGTGCCTTCACTCAGCTGAGGGAATTCAGCCTCTATATAGGGTGAACCCCATCCCACTGGGATGCCCAGACCCCACAGGGCACCCAGAGCTCCATTGGGGGTACTCAAGCAGGTGCTCTTTGCCTTTGGGGGGACGTTGGGACCCTATAGGGTGCCCTCCCCCACACTGTTCCTACCCTACATAGATAGAGAGATACCCATGTGCCACCCTGTAGGGGCACAGAGGAGGGACACACACAGGGTGTGCCACCCCTGACACGGTGAGCCGTGCACCCACTCTCCCTGTCCCCAGCTCATCTTCACACCCACGGGCCCCGTCAGCGCTGTCCGGCCCGAGAGCCCTGCGCCGGCCCCTCCGCCGGCCCCGCCACCTGCCCCACCACCCAGCACCCCTCAGGTGAGTGTCCCCACCCCTGGCAGCCCCCAGAGCCTGCCCCGGCACCCCTGACCCGCTGCCGTTGCAGGTGCACAGCCTGGCCCTGCGCCCCGCCGGCCCCCACCTCCCTGCCCTGGCCATGAAGCCCCCCGGGGGTGCCCCTCCCCGGGCTTGCCCCCCCCGGGGGCCCCCGCCCGAGCCCCCCGCCGAGCACCTCAAAAAGGCCGAGGGGCACGAGGGCCGCGCCCATGGCCTGGCCCGCAGCGCCGCCCCCGCTGCCACCCACCCGCTCGTCACCCCAGGTAAGGGGCTGCTCCGGGGAGGGACACCCCGGGGTGCTGGGGAGTCACGGGCTGTTCGCTCTGACACCGGTGGTGGCCCACGCTGGTGTGTCCTGCAGCTGTCACTGTCTGTGTTTGGGACCTCCATCCCCTCACTGGGCCCCGCTCGGGAGGGTCTCAGCACCCATAGGATCCCAGGGGGCTGGGGCAGTCAGGGTGTGAGCCAGGGGACGCCGTGGAGTGCTGGAGCCTGGGGTGCTGCACTGCCATGGCTCCCAAAACTGGGGACACCTGAGTGCAGCTTCCCGCAAGAGCTGGCAGAGCTCATTGTCCGAGGGCACCAGAGGGAACAGACACAGAGTGAGCAGCAGCCTGCTGGGCGTGGGTCCCGTGGTGCTCAGGGGCATCTCTGTCCCCGTTGCTGTCCCCACAGCCTACGCCCCGCTGCAGCCCCCCCAGTTCCTGCAGCAGCCGCCGAAGCCGATGCAGCCGCAGCCACCGCAGCAGCAGCAGCAGCAGTTCGTCATCCAGCAGCAGCAGCAGCAGCAGCAGCTGGGCCCCCGTGGGCAGCCTCCCTCGGGCCCCCCCAGCACCCCCCAGCTCCAGCCCCTGCCCCCTGCCAGCCCCGGCCCGGGCCCCCAGCCCAAAACGGGGGTGCCCCAGGGGGCGGGGGGCGAGGGTGGCCCCCCCAACGGGCACCCCGGCTGCCACGCTGCCCCCCGCAAGTTCCAGCACGCCTCGGCTGTCATCCTGCAGCTGCAGCCCGCCGGCCCCACGGTGAGGGGCCCCCACATCTCCCCCCAAACCTTCATCATCAGGGGCCCCCACACAACCCCCAAAGCCTTCACAAGCCTCCCCCCAAACCCTCACAGTGAGGGGCCCCCAAACATCCCCCCAAACCTGCATCAGGAGGGATCCCCAAACCTTCATCAGGAGGGACCCCCAAACATCTCCCCCAAACCTTCATCAGGAGAGGCCCCCACATCTCCCCCAAACCTGCATCAGGAGGAGCCCCCACATCTCCCCCAAACCTGCATCAGGAGGGGTCCCCACACATCCCCCAAACCTGCATCAGGAGGGGTCCCCACACATCCCCCAAAGCCTCCCCCCAAACCCTCACAGTGAGGGTCCCCCAAGCCCCTTGGTGGAGGGAGGGAAGGAGGAATGGGGGCACGGGAGTGGGAGTGGGGGGTGCTGGGTGTCAGCTGTGTGCACACGCGTGTGGGTTGTGCAAGTGCACAGTCCCTGCACACGTGTGTGTTCCTGAAATGTGCATGGGGGCCCAGCTGTGACATCTGTGTGCAGGTGTACAGGTGTGCACGCTCGGGCCACGCTGCACATGTGTGCCTGCTCCATGCACACCTGTGCACAGCTTTGCCCCATCCGTGGCACTTTGGTGGCCGTGTGTACCTGGTGCTGTGACAGGAGGAGCATGTGGCTGATCCGTGTGTGTGTGCATGTGTTTGATCTTGTATGTGTGTCCTGGACCCACACACGTGTGTGTGCACAGCTTTGCCAGATGCATGCACGTGCATGTGTGCATATGTGCATGTGTCTGCTCCCTGCATGTGTGTGCACACGAGTGCAGATGTGCTTGCCTGGCGTGTGTGTGCACCTGTGCTTGACCCATGTGTGTCTGGCCTGTGCGTGTGTGTGACACTCATGTCAGCCCCGTGCACGTGTGTGTTTGTGGAGGTGTGTACAGGCTCCTCGCACACATGTGCAAATGCAGATCAGGTGTGTCTGTACACGCGTGCCCATCTGTGACACACGTGTTTGCATGTGCATGCCCGCTCTAGGCACATGCTTGTGTGACCCATGGACAGTGTGCACCCTCCAGTCGTGCAGGTGCATGGCCCCGTGCCACCCGCACCCACACCTGCCCCGAGCCCCGCACGTGTGTGTGCACACCTGACCCCGGCCCGCGCGTGTGCACACCTGACCCTGCCCCACGCGTGTCCGTGCCGCCACAGCCGTCCCTCGGGGTCCCCGAGGGCGCCCGCCGGGACCCGCTGCCCGTGCCGAGGAGCGCCGAGAGCCCGCCTGCCGCCCCGCCGCAGCCCCCCGCCCTCTCGCCGCCCGCCGCCCCCCCGGGCCCCGACACCCCCGAGGGCGAGCGGCCCCTCACGCACGGTAAGCGCCCGCCCCGCTCCCACGGGCACCCACTCGCGGGGTGCTGCACCCCGAGCCCGCATGCAGCGGGGGCCGGTGAGGCCGGGCAGAGCTGCGGGAGCTCGGGCGGGGCTGCGGGAGCCCTGAGGGGAGCTCGGGCAGCGCTGAGGGGCGCTCGCTGAGCCCGGGCCTGCGGGCCGGGTGCGGCGCCCGCCGCTGCCGCTAGGGGGCGCATGCGCGCCACGCTCATGCACAGAGCGCACCCGAGGGGCGGGGCTGTAGCCACGCCCCTTTCTGTAGGCGCGGCAGTGGCGCGCGGGCTGGGGGCGTGTCCACGTCTGGAGGCTCCCCCCGGCTGCGTCGGGGTGCAACCGATGTGGGGGCGTGTCCACGCCCGTGCAGTCCCGCCCCTTATGGAGCGAGGCCCCGCCCCCCGTGGCGGGGGCGCGGGAGGAGGCGCCTTGTTTGGGTGGGCGTGTCCGAGGCTCCGGGCGCGCGCGGCGGCAGCGCCCGCCAATGGGTGCGCGGGGGCGTGTCCGCGGCAGGCCCCGCCCCCGCCACCGCCTTTGTCCCCGCTCGGCCCTGGCCCCGCTCCCGGCGCCGCTCCCGCCGCAGCCCCGGCCCGGGCCCCCCGCCATGGCCCCCCCGACCCGCTGAGCGCCCGGTGAGTGAGCGCCGACCGCGGCGGCCAGGCCCGGCCCGGGGCGGCGGCGGCGGCGGCTCTGACCTCACTTCCGCATCCGCCCCCGGCCCCGGTCCGGCCCCGCGGCCCGGGCGAGGGAGGGGCGGGGGCAGCGGGAGCCGCCGCCGCCGCCGGACAAAGGTGATGGGGGTGCCGGGGTCCGCGCGGCCCGGGGCGGCCTGGAGAGGAGCGGGGCCGGGCGGGCTGGGCCGTGGCCAGCGGGCTCCGCGGGGCTGTGCTGGGATCTCACGGGCGCAGATCGGGCCCTGCCCGGCGGTACCGGGATGTGCCGCGGCCTGAGCGGGCGGTTCGGGCCTCTCTGGGCTGTGCTGGGGCAGATCGGCGCTTTCCGGGCCGGATCGAGCCCTGTTGGGGCCTTTCTGGGGCACATCGGGGCTTTCCGCCGCGCACCGAGCCCCGCCGGGGCAGCCGCGGCCTGGCCGGTGCCTCCCAGCGCCGCGCCGGGGCTGCCCCGCTCCTTCCGCGCTCTGCGGCTGTGCCCGGAGCCCCGCGGGTATTTTGGGGGCCCTTTCCCCCCTTTGGCACCCCCCGGGGCCGGCTGGGCGGCGCTGGGAGCGGCAGCAGCTGCTCCCCGTTCCAGCTGTATGGAAATCGCGGCCCCGCGTCAGCGGCGGCGTCAGCGCCCGCCCCTCGCCGCTCACCGCGTGTGCCCCGCTGTCCCCAGAGCCCCCCGAGCGCCTCCATGCGCAGCCCCGCATTCCCGGGATGACCTCGGGCTCCGGCAGCGCTGCCGCCACCGTCGCCGGCGCCGCCCCCCACAATGGTGAGAACAAACCGCCCCAGGCCATCGTGAAACCCCAGATCCTCACGCACGTCATCGAGGGCTTCGTCATCCAGGAGGGCGCCGAGCCCTTCCCGGTAACGTATCCCAATCTACCGGGACCGGGGCTGGCCTTTGGGGCGGGGGGAATGGGGTACACGGTTAGGCCTGAACCCCCAAATCCATCCCTGCTTCGTCATCCGGGAACGGGCTGAGCTGCTCCCGGTGCTCTCCGTGGTTTATCCCTGTGGTTTATTCCGTTACCGAGTGTTTTGTCATCTGGGAAAGGGCTGAGCTGCTCCCGGTGCTCTCCGTGATTTATCCCCGTGGCTTATCCCGTTACCGAGTGTTTGTCATTCGGGAAAGGGCTGAGCTGCTCCCGGTGCTCTCCGTGGTTTATCCCTGTGGTTTATTCCGTTACCGAGTGTTTGTCATTCGGGAAAGGGCTGAGCTGCTCCCGGTGCTCTCCATGGTTTATCCCTGTGGTTTATCCCGTTACCGAGTATTTTGTCATCTGGGAAGCGGCTGAGCCCTTCCCAGTAATGTATCCCGATGTCCCTGCCCTGGATTTGGGAGGTTTGGAATGGAGCACCCAGCACCGTGAAGCCCCAAATTCTCACCCATTTCATCGAGGACGTCATCCAGGAAGGGACAGAATCATTCCCAGTAATGAATATCTCTGTGCACCCTCATTCCTGAATTTGGGGTGTTGGGAATGGGGCATCCACATTGCTGTGAATCCCCAAATCTTCACATTTTTGAGTTCCTTATTGTGCAGGACGGGGCTGAGCCATTTCCAGTAATGCATCCCCTGCACCTGTCCTTGTTCCTGGATGTGGGAAATTGGGAAGAGGGATTGGGAATGGGATGCCCAGACAATCATGAGCCCCCAAATCCTCACCCATGTTATTGAGCATTGAGGAAGAGACGGAGCTGTTCCAGTAACATTCCTGGAGCTGAGAGACTGGGAAGGTGGGGTTGGGATTTGGGGGGCTGGGAATGGGATGCCCAGACAATTATGAGTCCCCAAATCCTCACCCATCTCATTGAGCATTTCCATCATCTGAGAAGAAACAGAGCTGTTCCAGTAACATTCCTGGAGCTGAGAGGTTGGGAAGGTGGGGTTGGGAATGGGATGCCCAATCCTGAGTCCCCAAATCCTCACCCATCTCATTGAGCATTTCCATCATCTGGGAGGAGACAGAGCTGTTCCAGTATCATACCTGGAGCTGAGGGATTGGGAAAGGGGCGTTGGGATTGGGGATTGGGAGTGGGTCACTTTGACAATGATGAACCCCCAAACCTTTGCCTGTGTTATTGAGCACTTCAGCAGCCAGGAAGGGGTAGAATCATTCTTGGTAATGTACCCTCCTCTCCTTATCCTTGCTCCTGGATTTGAGGGGTCAGGAATGGGTCACTCCAACAACAGCTGGACCCCAGATCCCCACCCTCGTCACCCAGGGAGGTGCAGAGCTGTCCCTGGTACCTGTCCTCACCCCATCCCTGGGTGTGAGGGGTGGGATGGGCCGTGCCAGCCCCGTGGGCACCCTCAGGGCTCCCTGGGGCACAGGTGCAGCCAGGTGTGTTGCACAGGTGGGCCGCTCCTCGCTGCTGGTGGGGGCCCTGCACAAGCAGTATGCACAGGAGCTGCTGCCAGACAAGCTGCCAGCACAGGACAACACCACCACCACCGACTCGGACATGGAGGAGCCGTACCTGCAAGGTAGCGCCCGGGCCCTGGGATCCCCCCTGAACCCCGAGATCCCCCCGAGTGCCCCCCCGGCTGAGCTGGCTGGTTTCTCTCTCTGGGTGTCCCTCCACGCCCCCCAGAATCCAAAGAGGAGGGGAACCCCCCCAAGCTGAAGTGTGAGCTCTGCGGCCGCGTTGACTTCGCCTACAAGTTCAAGCGCTCCAAGCGCTTCTGCTCCATGGCCTGTGCCAAGAGGTAACCCCAAAACCCACCCAAACCCTCCTTGTTAGGGTAGAAATAACCCTTAAAACCCACCCAATCCCTCCTTGCTGCATAGAGGTAACCCCAAAACCCACCCAACCCTAAATCCATGCCATCCCTCTTTGCTGGGGCAGAGGTAAGCCCAAAAGCCACACAACCCCTGCTTGCTGGAATAGAGGTAACCCCAAAACCCACCCCTGTTTGCTGGAGTAGAGGTAGCCCCAAAACCCACCCAACCCCTCCTTGATAGGGTAGAGGTAACCCCAAAACCCACCCAACAATCCCTCCTTGCTGGCGTAGAGGTAACCCCAAAATCCATGCTGTCCCTTCATGGCAGGGTAGAGGTAACCCCAAAATCTGCTCAGCCCCTCCACAACCGGATAGAGGTAGCCCCAAAATCCACTCAGCCAGGGTAGAGGCAACCCCAAAACTCACCTGACACAGCAGATGTAACCCCAAAACCCATCTATACCCTCTTCAGTGGAGTAGAGGTACCCCAAAACCCTTGACAAGAGTGGAGGTAGCCCCAGAAATTACCTGCCAGGGTAAAGGTAACCTGAAAATCCATTCAGCGTGGGAGAGGTAACCCCAAAATCCACCTGCTTGGGGTTGTGGTAACCCCAAAATCCAGCCTTCCCCTCCTCTTTGGTGGGGTAGAGGTACCCCCAGAGTTCCCCCAGTGGGGTGGGGACCCCTCATGCCCCTGCTCCGTGCAGGTACAACGTGGGCTGCACCAAGAGGGTGGGGCTGTTCCACCCCGACCGCAGCAAACTGCAGAAACCAGGAGGGCCCCCCCACGGGCGGCGCCGCAGCTGCAAGGGGACCCTGCCCCCCCTGAGCAAGGACAGCAAGAAACAGGTGAGGGGACACGGGATGGACACTGAGGGCAGGGCTTGGCCTTGGGGCTGGCATTTGTCCCCAGTTTTGGGTGGGCTCTGAGCCTTGGGTGTGTCCCTGACTTTGGGGGCACAGGGTGGGTGCTGAGGACAGGATTTACCCCCAGTTATGGGGACACAGGGTGGGCACTGAGGACAGGATTTACCCCCAGTTATGGGGACACAGGGTGGGCACTGAGGACAGGATTTACCCCCAGTTATGGGGACACAGGGTGGGCACTGAGGGCAGGGTTTGTCCCCTCTCAGGTTTGGCCTTGGGGCTGGCATTTGTCCCCAGTTTTGGGTGGGCTCTGAGCCTTGGGTGTGTCCCTGACTTTGGGGGCACAGGGTGGGTGCTGAGGACAGGATTTACCCCCAGTTATGGAGACACAGGGTGGGCAGTGAGGGCAGGGCTTGTCCCCAGCAGGGTTTGGCCTTGGGGCTGGCATTTGTCCCCAGTTTTGGGTGGGCTCCGAGCCTTGGGTTGTCCCTGGCTTTGGGGGTACAGGGTGGGCACTGAGGCCGGGTTTTGCCCTCAGCTGGGGGGACATGGGTGGGTTTGTCGCTGAGTTTTGGTGACGTGGGGCAGGTGCTGAGCCTGGGGTTTGTCCCTGAGTTTTGGGAACACAAGGAGGGCACTGAGGCTGGGATTTGTCCCTGAATTTTGGTGACATCGGGCAGGTGCTCAGCCTGGGGCTTGTCCCTAAATTTTGGGAGCACAGGGTGGGTGCTGAGGCTGGGGTTTGTCCCTGAGTGTTGGTGACACGGGGCTGGTGCTGAGGCCAGCACTGCCCCCGCAGCCCCCGGGGTCTGTCCCAGCGGGGTCGGTGACGGCGTCGTTGCAGCTCAACCACAGCCAGGAGGATTCCAGCCGCTGCTCGGACAACTCCAGCTACGAGGAGCCGCTGTCGCCCATCTCGGCCAGCTCCTCCACGTCGCGGCGCCGGCAGGGGGAGCGGGAGCTGGAGCTGCGGGACATGGAGCTGCCCGAGCGCGACCTGCCCGGCCTCGGCCACCGCTTCCTGCCCAGCGAGCCCAGCAAGTGGAACGTGGAGGACGTTTACGAGTTCATCCGCTCGCTGCCGGGTGAGGAATGCCCTGGCATGGGCGGGGATCTACCCACAGATACCCAGTTTTGGGAGGATTTGTGTTCGTCAGAATGTGTTCAAGGAGGGATCTGCTCAAGATTGAGGAATGTCCTGGGATGGGTGGGATCTACCCACAGATAGCCAGTGCTGAGGTTTTGAGTTCCTCGGGATGTGTTCATGGGGGAATCTGCTCAAGATTGAGGAATGTCCTGTGATGGGTGGGGATCTACCAGAGGTAGCCAGCGCTGTGGTTTTGGGAGGATTTGTGTCCCTCAGGATGTGTTGATCTACTCAAGGACAACCCCAAAGTTGGGGTTTTGGGGAGAGATTTATTCACAGAGAACCCCATATTTTAGAGTAGGATTTACAAACAGATAATCCCATAAATTTTTGGGGGATGATTTGCTGATTTTTTGTTTTTGGGGGATGATTTACTCACAGATAACCCCATAAATATTTGCGGGGGGTGATGGATTCTAGTTAGAAACCCATTCATATTTTGAGGGGAGCATGGGGACTTACAAATAAACCTAAAGGATAATTGGAGGAAGCTATTTACATACGGCTTCCTAAATAAGATTTTTTGGGGGATTCAAGCCCCTGAGTGTATTTTTTAGGATTATGAGGGGGATTCAAGCCCAGAGAAGCCTCTGGGTGTATTTTTGGGGGCTGTGAGGGGGGTTCAAGCCCAGAGAAGCCTCTGGGTGTATTTTTGAGGATTATGAGGGGGATTCAAGCCCAGAGAAGCCCCTGAGTGTATTTTTGGGGGCTGTGAGGGAGATTCAAGCTCAGAGAAGCCTCTGGGTGTATTTTTGGGGGCTGTGAGAGGCTTTGCTGACGCTGCCCCTCCCCACAGGCTGCCAGGAGATCGCCGAGGAGTTCAGGACGCAGGAGATCGACGGGCAGGCGCTGCTGCTGCTCAAGGAGGATCATCTCATGAGCACCATGAACATCAAGCTGGGCCCCGCCCTCAAGATCTACGCCCGCATCAACATGCTCAAGGACTCGTGAGGGGCGAGGGCACGGGACCCCAACTTCCCCCAGGGGACCCCTGACCCCCCAATGCGGCCCCGGGGAGGGGGCAAAGGGGGGGGAGACACTTGTGAGCACACCCCGCCCCCCCTGCCCCCCCGGGGGGTGTAAATAGCCCGTAGCTCTAGAGCCCCCCCACCCCTCACCCAGCTTTGGGGGGTCACCCCCCCTTCTCCAGCAGGGAGGGGGGGTCCCCACGTGTCCCCCCGTGTCCCCCCCAGGCGAGCAGAGCCAAGCAGGACGGTTGTTGCCTTAACGTGTGCTCCCTCCCCCAGCTGGGATTGGGGCCCCCGCAGGGAGGTTTGGACGCCCCCCAAAAGGGGTCAGGGAGAGGTGGGGGGCGCGGAGGAGGCGTCACCCCCCCGTTCACACACACCCCCCGCACTCTGGGCTGGGTTTGGGGGTGCCCAAGCAGAGGACAGTGGTGGGGGTCCCCCCCCAGGCAGGTAAGGACCCCCCCACTCCCCCCTCAGCCAGCACGATCTTTTTAAGAAAAGAAAAGGAAAAAAAAAATTTGAAAAAACCACACATGGTCCCACCCCCCCTTTCCTGTTTTTTGTTTTTGTTTTTAATAAACACTGAAAAAAAAAAATCAAACCTGGGACTCTCCCAGTTTTCTTCACTTCCCACCTCCAAATTTCTGTTCTAAACTAAGGGATGTGTCCAATGCCACCGAGGGGGGTGGGACTTCTGTGGGCAGTGGGGACATTTTGTGTGACCTGGGCATCCCTCCTGCCCCCAGCTGGGAGGTGGGGACATCACCGTGGTGACAGTGGCACCCTCCACACCTCCAGGTGACCCCCAGGGCTTAGGGGGACACAGGGTCCCCAGGTCACTGAGGTGGGAGGTGGTGGCCTGTCCCTGGAGATGTCCCGGGGCTGTGCCATCCCTGGAGCTCATCACTGGATGTAGCATCTGTACTGAGGTGTCCCCAGAGCTGGTGGCAGTGACACAGCCATGGTGCAGTGTCCCCAAGCACTGGTGTTGATAAGAGTGTCCCAACCACTGATTAGAACAATGGTGAGGTGTCCCAAAGCTGTGGCCACAGTGGTGACATATCCTTGGTGGCCATGGAGATGGTACCCACTGTGACATGTCCCTGAGGCTCTGTGGTGAGCCCAGAGCTGAGGCCACCATGAGGTGTCCCTGGAGGTGGTGACAGGGTCCTGGAGGGTCCCCAGGTGGCCACAGTGAGGTTTCACCAGAGCTGTCGCCATGGTGAAGTGTCCCAGGCTGCAGTGAAATGTCCCCAGCAGTGGTGGCAGAGTGACCTGTCCCCAGAGCTGTGGCCATGGTGAGGTGTCCCAGGCCAGTCTGTCCCCAGAGCTGGTGTCCCCACAGTGGGTGACCCACACCCCCAGCAGGACCAGGAGCCCTGTGCCACCTCTGTCCCTGTGGAAATTGGGGACAATTCCCCCACAGCTTCCCCCTCCCCTGCTGCAGCCCCACAGGGACCAGGCCCCCCCTGTGTCCCCAGATGTCCCCACAGGGGAGTCCCCTCCCCCCATCTTTCCCCACAACGCCCCAGTTTCATTAATTCCCGGTCTGGTCTTTTTTTTTGTTCTCTTTTATTCTCTTTTTTTGGAAAGGGGCTGGGCTGGGGGGGTTTCATTCCTTTTCCACACTGTGAGGCCGTGGCCTGCCCAGCTTCTCCAGGAACCACAATGCAGGATGGGGGCGGCAACAACAGGGGCAACTTTTTGTCCATTTTCTCCTCTTTTTCCTTTTTTTTTTTTCTTTTTTTTCCCTTTTTTAATAAGGTACCAACTAGCTCTAGGGAGGCCTGGCCTGGCTGGGCAGCGAGGAAAATAAAAAAGCCCCAAAATTTGGGGGAAGGGGAGAAAAAAGGGGGGGCTAAGTGTATAAGAGGCATATTTACACAGTATTAACATGCTGACAAAAAAGGTTACAATATTGATATCGTACAACATTGAGGGGAGAAATAATGGGGGGGTAAAAAATAAGGGGAAAAATAATAAGGGGGGGATAAAAAATAACAGAGGGGTTAAAAATTAATAAAAGGTAAATAAAACACCCTGAAAAAAAAAAAAAAAAACAACAAAAAAACCCCAAAGAAACGCTGAGTTAAGGCTTAAAAAGTGTATAAAAAATAACACAGTTAATATCCAAAATGAACCAAAAAGTACAGAATATAGATGAGTTTGGGGGGAGAGCCCCCCGGCTCTATACAGGGGGTATGTACAGGCAGGCACAAGGCAAAGCAGGGGGACCCCCAGACCCCCCAAAACTGGGGCTGCGGAATGGGGGGGCCGGCACCGGGGGGACGCAGCTCTGCCCGCGGCTTCGCCCTCGAAAGGGACCCCAAAAGAACACAAAAAACCCCCAAAATGGTTAAAAATCAACCCCAAATGGAGGTGCTTGGGCCCAGAGTCTGTGGGGGGGGTGGAGGTGGGATCTTCTCCCCCCCCACCCCAGCTGCTTTTTGCTCCATCCACGGTTCGTTTTTGGGGTGAATTTCTGGTCTTTTTAGCAGCACCAAGTTCTTGGCCAATAAATATATATATATATATATATATTTGTATCCAAAAAATGGGGGGTGGGGCCTGGCAGGGGGGACACCCCCAAACCCCACTGCCCCCGCTCCCCCAAAAAAGAAACCAAACCGCAGAGATTCAAAGTGCTCTGAAACCGTCTTTGGATGTCACCAAACCTGCGGGAGCCGGGCAGGAGCACGGCCCGGGCGCGGCCCGCGGCGCTGGGGGTCTCGTCCTCCTCCTCCTCGTCCTCCTCCTCCTCTTCCTCCTCCCTCTCCTCTTCCTCCTCCTCACGCTGGGGGGGTGCTGTCCCCTCCCTGCCTAGATGAGGGAGATCCGTACGGGAATGCCGGGTGACTCCGTCCGCTGCGGCGAGTGCTGGCTGACCAGGTGCTCCACCACCGTGTGTTTGGACATGTGCTTCATCAGATAGGTCTCCTGTGGGGGGCACACAGGGTGGGTGAGCGGGGGGCTGGGGGCTCTGGGCACCTTTGGGGGCATCCCCCGTGCTCACCGAGGTGTAGGCACGGCCGCACATGCTGCAGCAATAGGCCTTGGCGTGCTTGATGGCGTGCGCAGACAGGTGGATCTGCAGCGAGGCCGAGTCCGTGTACGCCCGGTAGCAGTTGGGGCACTTGTAGGGCTTGTCCTTGTTGTGCTGGCGCTGGTGGGACTGAGGGGACACAGGGAGTCAGGGGGGGACCACGGTGACCCCGTGCCCCCTGCCCTGGGTCCCCCCACACACCCACCTGGAGGTTGGAGAGCTGGGTGAAGGCCTTCTCGCAGCCGGGGTGCGGGCACTTGTAGGGTCTGTCGCCGGTGTGGATTCTGGGGACACACCATTGTCATTGTCACCTCCCCTTCCACCACCAGGGCCAATCCCACACTGGAGTGGGGGGTTACAGTGGGCACAGCGACATCTGTGCCCCAGCAGGTGACAGGGGAGAAGGGGGGGAGACATGGGGTGGGGGGTTATGTCACAGATATGTTTTATGAAAAATCCTTTCCTTAGAAGGAAGCTGAGAGGCCTCAGGAACAAATTGTAAACATTGATTATCTGCTACTGTGGAATGCAACAGGTGCATCTGGGATTGGTCTCATAAAGTTGTTTCTAATTAATGGCAAATCACAGTCAGCTGGCTCAGACTCTGAGCCACAAGCTTTTGTTATCATTCCTTCTTTTTCTATTCTTAGCCAGCCTTCTGAGGAAATCCTTTCTTCTATTCTTTTAGTATAGTTTTAATGTAATATATATCATAAAATAATAAATCAAGCCTTCTGAAACAAGGAGTCAGATCCTCTTCTCTTCCCTCATCCTAAGACCCCTGTGAACACCATCACAGGGTTACAGTGGCACAGTGACATCTGTGCCCCAGGAGGTGACAGGGGATAAGGGGGGAGACACGGGGCTGAGAGATGGGGATTGGGAGAGGATGGAAGAGCTGGAAACCGGTGAGTGTGGAGGAGATGGACTGGCATGTGTGGACAGATGACATGGTGGGGACAGCTGAAGGTGGTGGGGATGAAGAAAGTCGTGGGAAAAAGCACAGTGGAGATGGCTGAGCATGGTGGGGGCAATAAAGGTAATGCAGATGATGAGCATGGTGAATGTGGTTGGAAGGAAGGTAGTGGAGACAACGGAGGTGGTGGAAATGTTGAGCCCAGTGGGGATAATGAGGGCTGTGGTGTCAGACTGGCATGGTGGGGATGATGAAGGTAGTGGAGATGATGAGCATGGAAGTGCTGACAATGATGAGTGTGGTGGAGATGATAAAGGCAATGGGGACAGCCAGTGTGGGGGGGAATCCATGAGTGGGAGTGAGGAGTGTGGTGGAGACAAAGCGCTGGAGATGATGGGGGATGATGATGATGGAGATGATGGCAGCAGGACCAACAAGCAGAGCAGGGCCATAAAGGATGTCAGGAGAGATTGCTGGGTGTGGGTGCCCCTCCCTGGCAGCAGGACCGAGCGTCCCCAGCCCCTGGGCGGGGCGCTCACCGGGTGTGCTGCTGGAGGTGGGAGAGCTGGCGGAAGGACTTCTCACAGTAGGAGCAGTGGTAGGGTTTGACGCCCAGGTGGATGCGCAGGTGCTGGGCCAGGTAGGAGGCGTTGGCGAAGGACTTGGAGCAGTGGGGGCACTTGTGGGGCTTGGCCTCCGTGTGCGACTTGGAGTGGATCTGCATCTCCGACTTGGTGAAGAACGTCAAGGGGCAGACCTTACACCTGGAGGGTGTGGGGGAGAACCCCGCAGGGACCGGGCTGGGGTGGGGGGCTCCCCGCCACGGCCCCCGGCCCCCGCAGCGGGCGGGGGGGTGCCTACCTGTACGTCTTCCCCTCTTTGGCCGTCTCCCCCGAGGCCAGGATGGGGTAGGGCACCACCAGCACCGGCGGCCCCGAGGGGTTTTCCGCCTTGATCTTCTTGCGGCCCCGCTCGGCCTTGGGCGCCCCCAGCAAGCCGTGGCCCTGGATTGTCTTGATGGAGTCGAGGAGGGGGGGGCTGGTGATTCCTGAGATTAGGGTGGGCGAGGAGGCGATGAGGCGGCTCTGGCTGGTGGAGGTGGGGGTCGAGGGGGTGGTGGTCCCTGTTCCCGGGCTGGATTCCGAGGTGCTGACGGCCGGTGCACGGGACGCCAGCCCCAACCCTGGTGGGCAACGTGACAGAGCGTTAGTTCTGAGGGGACCCACACCACCCTCTGCCCCCCAGAGCGGCAGGAGCAGTGTCACAGTACCTGTGACGGTGCTGGTGGCCGGCCGGGCGTGCAGGGCCACGTCAGGCTGGGGCACGGCCTGGGGGTGCAGCCCTGGCACCTGCTGCAGCTTCGGCAGGGACATGATGGACTGGCTGCTCTCAGCAGGAGAGGGCGGCACCAGGAGGGGCTGCTGCGAGGCCACCGAGGTGGGAGGCAGGTGAGGGGGGCGGATCTTCTCCGCCATCAACTGCTCCTTGATTTTGTTGATCAGGACCAGGTTGTCCAGCTGAGGGGGGAGAAGGCACACGGGTGGGTGAGGGCAGAGGAACTGGGATCCCTGGCACTCCCAGCCTCCCCCTCAGCGTTCTCCACACCCATTCACCCTCCCTCCCCCCAGAATCCCAGTGCAGGGGTCCTACCTGGCTGGGCATGGTGGGCGGGGGCGGCCAGAAGTAGGGGTTGTTGAAGCGAGGCTCCGCCATCCTGGGGAGAGAGGGGGGCGGTTATGGGACATCATCCCCCTGCCCTTCCACCTTGAACCCCCAAAACAAACCATCACCCCCCAAGAAGCAAGACCCAGACTCTGAGCAAAAGCAGGGAGCTGGTGAGGGGGGCAGGACTGGGGAACCCCCCCCCGAGCATCTTCCCTGATGAAAATTCCTGTAGGATCAGGGGGACACCAAGCACCTGCCTGCCCAAAGACCACAAAACACTGGTGAGTGCACTAGGACACTACATGGAAAAGGAGGAAGCTGAAATTTGGGGAAAAGCCCCAAGTCTCCCAAGCTCTGGAAGCATTTGTCCCATCCAGGAAGG
Organism: Ammospiza caudacuta; assembly: GCF_027887145.1. Taxonomy (NCBI): domain Eukaryota; kingdom Metazoa; phylum Chordata; class Aves; order Passeriformes; family Passerellidae; genus Ammospiza; species Ammospiza caudacuta. Next base: position 5,112,805 of record NC_080614.1, on the reverse strand, counting down.
GATTGGAGGTGGATGGGACACTGCCATGGGAGAGAACAAGCACAGCAGCACACTAAACCCAACAGCAATCCCAGCTGAATCCCCCTAAAATCCCCCTCCAAAGCCAAGTGAAGTGCCCGTGACACCCAGAGCAGCTCAACAGGAACACCAGGAACCAGCAGGGCTGGGAGATTTATGGAGACACTTGAAGGTGTTGGGAAAACTCATCCTAAATCCATCTTTGGGTAATGGGAAACAGCTGGAAGGAGGCAGCAAGAGGATGATCCCATCAGAGCAGCCCATGGCATCACCAGGCATCACCATCCCAGCAAATCCCACTATGGGGCATGAGGGTAAGCATCTGTAGGATCCTGATGGGATGTATGGGAGAGGGTCCCACAGGAGCTCTGGCTCCAAAATAAACCAGGCCATGGCAAGGAATCCAGGAGAAACTAGAGCGATGCCTCCAGCAACGTGCATCCCCAGAAGCTCTGGGGGCTGGCAGGATTTGGGGATGATGAGCTTTCCTCCTCTTCCTCCTCACACTTGCTGCCCCAGGGTTCACACACACTCTGAGCTCCCCACAGGCAGGTGGGCAGCAGGCAGAGAAAGGAAATTCTGTTCCCACCAGAATGTAACATGCCAGCAGCTACCCTGAAGAAGCTGTGGGATGGACCATGCCCATTTTGGGGAGGAAACCAAGGCAGGGAGGGAGGAACCACCTGCCCCTTGTGCTACAGAGCAGCCTGGCACAGGACGAGCTGTGTTCCAGGCTATCAAGGAATGGGAGCAATTTCTCAACACCACAGACTGTCCAGGACACCACCCAGGCATCAGCTCTGGGAGTTCCCCTTCCCAAGTCTTGAACCACTCCAGGTCACCTCCCCCTGCTCAAGCACCAAATTTTAGGGTTTGGAAGTGATAGCAGGTCCAGATTCCAGCGGCACAGGGGGAGCCACAGAACAGGAATTCGCTGGGCATGTTAAATGCACCTTCCCAAGCATGGATGCAGCCACTGCCAGCTCCTTTGTGTAATTATATATGTACCCACAGGCCGCCCACAGCGTGCATTTACCCACTGGCTCCGTGTTGTGTGTGTATATATACACACATATAGATCTCTTGGGATGATGGGCACGGGATGAGGGATGCCAGTGCCAGCATGAGGGGCTGGACACCAGGGAGAAAAGCAGAGCTGGCAGCAGGGAATCCCTTGTACAGAGACAGGCAGGGAGCAGGAGGGCTCTGAGCCCCCCAGGCAGGACCAAGCACCCCGGCAGCAATCCCCCAGCCACCCCAGAGCAGCCGTGGGAAAACAGGAAACTGGAGCTATGATTAGAAAAGGGTTTTTTGGAGCTGATCCCCCATCTCAGCAGGTGCCCCGTGACCTCTGTCCTTCCCATCCGTCCATCTGTCCATCCCTCTCCCTGTCCCGACAGCACGCTGGGCTCCAGTGGAGCCAGCAGCAGCACCCAGACAGATCAAAGCCACCAGCGTGGCCCCCAAACCATCACCAGGACACAGCACCAACCCTACACCAGTCCCAAGATCCTTCCTGCAAAGCTGGAAAGGCACAAAGGGTATTTTGGGGAGAAAAGCACAAATATCACGTGTTTCCCCACCCCCACCTGAGGAGGGCTTACTAAAGAAATGAGAAATTATTTGCAAAACCACCACACTCGGAGCTGGATGAACAAGAGGGAAGAAATGGTCGGCGTTGCCAAAATAATTCTAAAAATCCCTGTTCCTGTCCCGATTTAATGTTACAAATTGTGCAGTGTTTCTCTGTCGGGAGCGGCGTCCCCTTCTCTGGGGCTGGGAAACGGAGTGGGAGGGGGAAGAAGGCAGATGGAAAAAAAAGTATATATATACATATATAAAAACTCCCTTTTTCTCTATTCTCAGCTAACTATGAAAAATGGAAGCTGACATGCAGCAAAGGTGGAAAAAAAAAGAAAATCCATTAAAATGGAAATGATGAAGGGTAGGGAATGCTGCGGCACGTCTCCTCCCAGCTCTGCAGGGCACAGGGGGTGGTAGGGCTCTCTGTGCCCCCCCAGTTTTTTGGCTGGGCATCTCTTGGGTAACATCTCCAGTGGCGTGGGGTCCTGTGGTCCAAACCATGGTGGGAAGAGCCCCTGACATCCTCCACAGGCACCAGATTTGGCTGCTGAGGGGTTGCCAAAGGTCATCCCCAGAGACAAGGTGGGTGCCCAAAGCATGGTGGAGACCCAAGCAGCCCAGCCAGAAGAGAGGGATGTGGGAAGAGCAAGCAGGAAAGATGCACAGAGCCCCAAAACCACGGGGCTGAAACCCAAACTCCCCAGAACAGCACAGCACCCGGCATCACCGCTCAGCCGGGCCAAGGAGGGGAAGCAGCAGCAGCAGCACCCTAAAAAGAGACCAAAATCCTCCTGGCCTGCACACCCACGGGGAGGGAAGAGCGGGAGAAGCCGGCAAGCCAGGGCTGGGGGTGGTGGCGAGGGGACAGCGGGGGCGGTGGCAGCAATGCCGGGGCCGTCGGGGTCGGTGGTTGGTACTCACAGGGTGGCCTCTGGAGCCAGGTGGGCGCAGCTGCCTGGGGAGACGTGTCGCTGAGGCTCCAGATTGATGGGAGGTAGATGATGGCACGGGTGGGCACGAGCTCACTAGAGCCTTCCAACTTCCTACCCAACTGCCGCTAAGTCAAGCTACAGTTCTCTAGGGAACGCCTCTACCTTGGCAGCCCTCTCTGTCTCGCCTTCGCTGAAATAAAAAGAAACAAGAGATTTCTTTTCACGCCACCGCCGGGAGAAAAGGGGCAGCTCCCAGGGACCGGTGAGCGACCACCAACCTGGTACAGCCTGAAAGTGAGGGGGGTCTGGGAGGAGAGGGGAGGGATTCGGGGTGATCAGAGCAGCACTTGGTAGCTAAATGTGTCCTCGACCGAGCAAGACAGCGAGTTTGGTGTCCCCAAGTGTCCCAGCAAGAGCATCAGGGCACAGGTCCCACCCCCCATGGCAAGCGGCGAGTGCAGGAGAGCGAGCCGGCGGCGGCCACGGACGGCGCACGGGGGAGAACCGAGCCGGGGCATGGATGTACCCTGAGCACTCCCCACCAAACCCCAGCACGCCCTTCCCAACACAGCCCACACACACCAGGGATGCTCCCTGGGCCGGGGAACCCAGCTCTGCCTTCCACCGTGCCTCAGTTTCCCCCCCAAAACACAAGGCCGTGGTCGCTGTCCCCTCTTAAGAACAAGTTTCCCTGGGGTTCACCTGGAGCAGGAGGAGTTTTGGAGGGAAAGCAAGTGCCCATCCACAAAACCTGCATCCCAAAGCCAACCAGCATCTAGCACCATGCTCAGGGAACACACATCCCTCCTGCCCAGAAGGACTCACCCCAAGGCGAAGGGGGCAGAGGCAGGCATGGCTGTGAAGCAGGAACGCCGGGCGAGCCCCCTGTGGCTCGGGGAGGGGGTGGCCTGCACGCCACAAGAATTCACCCAAGATGGAACCAATTAAACCCCCGGCTTCCGCCCCCCGAAGGGCCCTGGGCTGGGGCTTCTCCTTCTGCATTTCCAGCAAAACCAACCCAAAACGAGCCCCCAGCCTGGAGCGAGGGTCCCCGCGCAGGAAAAGGGGTGCACGGGGCAGGGTGAGGAACCAAGCACCAGTGGTAAGCGGGAGGGGAGGCAAAGCCACGCTGGAGACCCCAGCTCAGGGGTGGAGGAGGGGGAAACCAGGGTGGCAACACTCCCAAAAGATGGGGGCCAAGGCGGTGTGACCCCAAATCCACAGTTTGGGTCCAGTGACCCAGCAGAGGGGACATGGGGACAGCCCGCAGGGAGACCCAGAGCCCATGAGGTGACACACCAGACACAGGGCACACATGCCCCACAAAACACACCACTCCCCAGCCTGAGGGGGCCCTGCTCCCCCAAACCTCAAATACACCCACACCCCCCCAAAAGAGACCAGCCAGGCACCCTGCAAGGCAAAGGCAGCACCACAAATCAGCCAGGGGCGAATGCCCACCCCCAGCAGCACAGGGGGGTCACTCCTGGGTGACAGCACGCAGGGAAACCGAGGCACAGGCAGGGGATCACCCTGAGGAGGGAGTGAGAGCACCGAATCCAACATGCACTTGTCCTGACATCGTGCCCAACGACCAAAAATCCACATTTTTAAGGGAAAAAGCAGAAGGTGTGGGGGGGTTGAGGGTGAACATTATTATTTTATGCATATAAAGGCACATTGCTTAAAAGGGAAATATCAAGGGGGTCACACATAAGCTGGGAGTGGGGTCCCCTCTCTGCAGAGGGGGTAAACAAGGAGTCCCTCACACCCCCAAAACACCCCAAAAAAACACCATACCCCCACTTATATAGAAATATACACACACACATATAATACCTGCATTCTGGTGTGCACATACATATTATTTCCACAAGCACACGCACATAATCCCATGCATGCACACCGTTGCATTAGGCGCTATTTTAAGCTGCAAACGTATAAAAGCAGCGTTTTTTTGTTGGGTTTTTTTTTTTTTTTTCCTTTTTCCTCCCTGTGATCCCCCTCCATCCAGCCATCATGCCCACCTCTGCGAGTACTGGCGTTGCTTCCCCTTATCCGCGTCCATCTCCAGCTCTAGCTGAGACCGGGTGCTGCACGTGGGGCGTTTTTCTACGGGGGGACAAGGAGGAGGACAACTTCACACACCCCGAACCCCCCGCCAGCCCCCGGCGCGCGAGATCCCACAGCGGAGGAACAAAAGCGAAGCGGCTCCGACCTACCCGACCCGTGGGAACGTGGGGTTTTGCCTGAAAATAGAGAGAAAACAACAAAAAAAAAAAAAAAAAAGGAAAATAAAAACAAAACAAAAAAATAAAAATAAAAAATAGTGGTTTTTTTTTTTTTTTTTTTTTTTTTATAGCCCCGCTCGCCCCCTGAGCTGTTGGGAAAGCTGAGGGATGGGGAGCTGGCTGGAAAAGTGGGGGTGAAATCCATCCCCTTGCCCTGGACCCTCCGCCTCTCGGCAAATCGCACGCCGTGAGGGACTTAAAAAAACTTTTTTTACCTCTCTGCTAAAATATCACTTTATAATCTCAAAGGCCTCGGGCTCGAAGCCGCTTTCACCTGCTCCATCCTCCCCAGGTTAAAAAACCCGGCTGCTATCCGAAGGACCGCAGGCTTGGGGGGGGAAAAAATAACCCAACAAGGAGCATCCTCCAACCTTGAAGGGAGAAAAAGAAATCAAAATCATCGAATTCATCATTCCTGGGTTCAAATCCATCACTGTGGCCACGCCGGCTCTAAGCTCCCCCCCCAGGACCCCGACGTGGCCGGGAGATTATGGATGTATAAATAGTATATGGCTAAATATATGTTGGAGAGGGACAGACAGACCTCTGGGACACAGCCACAGAAATTTGGGTCCCTCGCTAAAGCTGCCGCATTCCTGCCAAAAACGCCATGAAAAAAATATCTCCCCCCCTCCATTAGACCTTCCAGCCAGCGAGACCACTTTTCTAGACAAAACCAGTTAATGCAGAAAACAGCGAAGAAAAGGAGGAGAAGAGGAAGGAGAAAAGGAATTAAAATGGTGAAAATTATAATAATGGTGATTATGATGATGGTAATGATAATATTCAGTCCCTGCGCTGCTTCTGCCACCTCCTGTAAGCAAAAAAAGTCAGAAAAAAAGCCAAGAATGCATTAAAAAAGCAACCCCCCCCCCTCCAAAAACATGCAACATCCACAAAAATAGGTACGTTCGGCTGCAATTAACTTTTCCATTAGACCATCCAGAGGGAAAGAAAAAGGGAAAATCCTGGTAAATGGGTATTTTCCTCGATGTCCCCCCCCTCTTTTCCCCGCTTTTTTTTCTCTCTCTTTTCCTTCTTCTTCCTGCTTGGAGGGGGGTTGGTGGAATAATGATGATAATAATGAAAAAAAAAAAAAAAAAAGAGGTGGAAAAAGGCGAAGTTTGGTTAAGTGAAGTTGAAATCCTCAACCTGGGAGGGGATTTGCGGAGGGGGGGGGGGGGTTGCCAGACAAAAAGGCCGGGGGATGGGGGTGGAAGGGGGGGTTTGGGGAAGGGGGGGTGGGCCGGCTGGGTGCTCCCCCCACCCCCCCTCCATCCGCCGCCTCTCCCACATTCTCAGACGTTTTTATTAAAATTCGCAGACAAAAGGCAAACAAAAATGGCAGCCCCGGCTTATTTTTAAAACGCTAGGACGGGGACGCCATGTTCTGCAGGGCTGAGGGGAGGGGGAAGGGGGGGCGGTGAGGGGGGAAAAAAAGGAGGGAAATTTTTTTAAAATATTGATTTAGATGAAAAATGAATAAAAAGCAGCGCGGGGGCGGGGGGGGGATGGGGGGAGTGTGTGAAGGTCCCCCTTTTCCCGCTTGCCCCCGGGGTGAGGGGGATTTCGGGGGGTTTTGAGGTGTTTTGGAGAGGGAACGGGGGGGTGGAAAGGGAGGGATGAGGGATATAAGAAAAAAAAATAAAGCGAGGGGGGGAAAGTAAAAAAAAAAAGACACTTCCTATACCGACAGCCATGGTGCCCCGCCGTCCCGCCGGCTCCGCCGCACGGAGGAAGATGGAGCCCCGCGCCGCCCCCCCGCCGCCGCCCCCGCCTCCGGCCCGCCCGGCCCCGCCGCCGCCACCGCCCGCCCAGGGACGGGCTGGGCTGAGCTGGGCTGGGGCACCCCGGCCCGAAGGGCTTCCCGGGGCCCGCAGCCCCCCGAAACCGCCGCAGCCCCCGGAGAGCTCCGCGAAGCTCCGCAGCCCCGGCTCCCTCAGCCCCGGGAGGGGTGCCCGGTGTCCGCAGCCCTGCAAGTCCTCTTGGCTGCCCAGGTCCCCTCAGCTCCCCTCAGCCCCCCAGGGCTCCCCAAAGCTCCGCAGCCCCCGATTCCCTCAGGCCCGGGAAGACGCCTCAGTACCCACAGCCCCCCAAAGCGCTATCGGGGCTCCTCAGCGCTATCGGGGCTCCCCGGTTCCCTCAGCCTCCAACACCTTCTCACCCGGTCATTCCCCTCGGCCCCGGCAGGGCTCCCCGAACCTCCGCAGCCCCCCAAGGCCCCTCAGCCCTGTCGGGGCTCTCCGGTTCCCTCAGCCTCCAACACCACTTCATCCAGCCGGTCCCCTCGGCTCCGGCAGGGCTCCCCGAACCTCCGCAGCCCCCTCAGCCCTGTCTGGGCTCCCTGGTTCCCTCAGGCCCCCAAATCTCCTCAGCCCTCTGGTTCCCTCAGCTGCCTCAAGTCTCCTCACCCCCCGGCTCCCCTTCCTTCTCAGCCTGCCCCACTCCTTCAGCATCGCTAGCCTACCCAAATTTTTGCAACCCTCAAATCTCAGCCCACTCAAATCTCCTCAGCCCACTCAGTTCACCTCAGTACCCCCAAAATCTCCACAATCACCCCTTTTCCCTCAGCCCACCCAAAGTTCCTCAATCCCCTGTATCTCCTCAGTTCTCTGACCCTGCCAAGTCTCAGATCCCTCAAATCTCAACCGCATGGTTCCCTCAGCGCCTTCAGGAATTCTCAGTGTCCTCACATCCCCAAATCTGCTCGGAATCCCCCAAAATCTCCTCAAAGCCTCCAAATCTCCTCAGCCCCCCAGTTCCTCTTATGCCACCCAAAGATCTTCAAATGCCCAGATCCCCCTAGATCCTCAATTTCACTCAGACCCCCAAATCTCAGAGACTCCCCAGATCTCCTCAGATCCTCCAGATCCCATCAGTTCCTTTCATTCTCCTCAGCCTCCTCCAGCCCCCCCAAATCTCCTCATCCCCCTAGTTTCCTTAGCATCTCCAGGACTCCTCAATGTCCCCAAATCCCTTCAGACCACCCCAAAATCTCCTCAGGCCTCCCAAATCTCCTCAGACTCCTCAAAATCTGCTCAGACTCTCCAAAATCTCCTTCTCTCCCCTAAAACTCTTCCACCCCATTCCCCTCAGCTCCTCCAAAAGCTCCTCATGCTCCCAATTCCTCTCAGCTCCCCACAAGCTGTCACCCCTCCATTTCCCACACAAATCTCCTCACAACTCCTGATTCTCTTCAGCCCCCTTGGTTTTCCTCAGCTCCTCTCAGTTCTCCTCAATCCCCCTGAACTCCCTTAGCCCCCCAAATCTCCTCAGCCCCCCACAGGTCCCAGCCCTTCTTAGTTCCCCTAATACCCCACGCACCCCAGTTCCTCTTATCCCCCAAATTCCCCTAAATTTCCCCCTCTCTGCCCCCCTCTCTGCCTCTGCCACCCTCAGCCCCTCTGTGAGGCTCCACAGCCCCATCAGGGACATCCCCAGTCCTCCTCATCACCCTGAGGATCCCCAACATTTCCCAGGGGTGTCCAGCCCCTCTCGGGGTCTCCCCCAAACTCAGGGTCCCCCCAGCTCCTCTGTGGGTCTCTTGCAGCTCCCTAAATCCACAGACACTGCACACAGGGGAAGGAAGAGTGGGGCAAATCCCATCCATTCCTCTTCTCCTAGGTCCAAGGGATTTACCCTAGAGCTTCTGAGTTTTCACTTTTAAAATTACTTTAAAAAAACAAACAAACAAAAAATTAAGGCTCTTTGTCATGTTTTCCCAAAATGTTCTGTTACAGAGGAGGATGGAGAGGAGAAGGATGTCCTGAAAGGAAATGGTGCCTCTGAGAGAGGTGGGAAATGGGAAAGGATTTGGGATGGGATGGGATGGGATGGGATGGGATGGCATGGGATGGGATGGGATGGCATGGGATGGCATGGGATGGCATGGGATGGCATGGGATAGGATGGGATGGGATGGGCACCCAAGACACGGAGTGGACATCCCTTTGCAGCTGCCTGGGGTGTCAGAACCCCTGGAACACGTTCTGGCCACAGCAATGGAGCTGGGACAGAGGCACCATCCCCCGTGGGACCTCTGGGCCTGTCCCTGGCTCTCCCCTCATTCTCTGTCACCCTCCAGCTGGGATCCCCCGTCTCCCATCACTTCCCCATCCTGGAAGGTCCCCAGATCCATTAATTATCCATAACTCAACCAAGAACCTAAGCCAGCAGCTCCAAAACTCCCTTTTTATCTGATTTTCGGATATTGACACCCAGAAGTTGCCACCCAAAAATGGAACACTGGGAGGGCCTGGATCCCCCCAGAGCTTCCCTAATGTCTGATTTCACCCTCTCTGGGTTAATTTCCATCAGGGCTTTCACTTCTGCTGTGGGATTTTTTTTCCCTGTGATGAAGAAACTGGTGGTTTTAAACCTCGGCACCAATTTAGGCATTTTCTGATTTTTTTTTTGCAGGGGCAGTGGAGTTATCCAATCCCAAATCTGCACTGGGAGGAGATGGCGTGGGTCACTGCTGAACTTGTGGGATCCACCAAGGATTGGCGAACATCTCCTGGGATTTTCCTTGTTGGGACTGGCTGGGAGAAGTGACACTCCAGGCTTTTTTTCCAACTCTACTTTGGGTGGATTAATCTTGGGTGTGGGAAAGGGGCCCCTTTCCTGGGAAGGTGGTTGGTATGCAAGGAAAGAAAAAAAAAAAAAAAGAAGAACAACAAAACCCATGCCCAGCTCCATCCCAGAGGCTGGAAAATGAAGGAAATTAGTGCTTGCCTGCTGAAAAAAAATATGATTCCAAGGCTGGTTTTGCTCCCAGGATAGATCCAACCACGATTAAAAGGAGCAGAAGGTGGGAGTGGAAGGAAATCATGCTGGAATCACCACCACAGGGTTTCTGCAAAGCCACAGGGCTGTTAGACCTCCACAGAGCAGTGTGTCCTTCCCATTCCACCAGCACCAGATCCATACAGGATCTTCGGCAGGCTCAGCAGAGAAAAGGAGATTTTTATGGGTTTCCATTCTATGGGTTTCAAACTGGGATTTTCTGGTGAGAAATGTGGTCCTTGAGTGGTGACACTGGGATCCTCTAGAACTTTTCCAGTGTTCCCAAAGCCTGTGGCACTCCCATGGAAAGGGAATTCTTTGGGAAACACCTTCATCCCACCCACCTACTTGTTTCCTTCCCCAAAAATCCCTTGTTTTACATAAAAACGTGGTTGAAAGCACCTACCAGAGTGGGCTCCCCTGGGATGGGTGGGCACAGCAGGCATTAGGGATGCCAGTATTCCCAGTGCCAGCTATCCACATGAGGGAAAAAGTTCATTCCAGGCTTCTTGGCATTAGCAACCCCAAAAAGTAGGTTTTTCTCCCTGGATTGGCAGCGATGGAGAGTACAAAGGGCACAGTCTGATGCTGGTGTGAAGCAAACATGGAGGTTTTGGGCTGGAAAAAAAAAAAATCCCCTGAGGTGCCAGAATTTCCCATCTCCCTGCAAAGGGGAGAGCCCTTGGGCTCTAATTAGGTAACGAGTTAATTAGGATTAATTAGTTACTGTTTGCAAAGCACTGCGGAGATGAGAACTGGCGGTGTGGGGCGGCTTCCTGCTTCCTCTATGGAGGAGTGCAGCATCCTCCTCAGGAAAGGGGGGTCCACCAACAAGGTTGGGATGAAACCCAGCGGGGTGGAGCACTCCAGGGTGCTCCCGGCACTCCAGCAGGGATGGATTTCCGTGCCAGGATGGACTCACACGCGCCAAGAGCCGGAGCAGGCACGTCCCGGCGTGCCCATGCCGCCGGCGGCCAGGGGGAACATTCCAGCACCGCCGGCTCCTCGGGGCCTCCCTCCCTTGCCACCGGCATTCCCGGCACACGCAGCACACGTGGGGAGCACAGACAGGTTTTTCCCTGCCCGCCGGCTTGGCCGCATCACCCAGGCTCTTGCCACATTGTGGGATCCTCCAGCCTGCTGGAACCGCAGCAGGGAAGGGCCGTGTATCCCGTAAAAAGATTGGGAATCAAGGCATGGTGCAGCCCCCCTGGCTCACACAGGGTTTACCAGGAGGTAACAAAGCCAATTTACTAATTAACTGGGATTAATTTCCCTGTTTGCCCAAACCACGCTGTGGTTTCCCTTCGTTGCCCAATGATCCGCCAGGGTGAGTGTTGGCAGTGCTGGCTGAGTGCCACGTGCTCCAGTTGGGATGATGCTCTCCATTGCCCCAAATTCCTGGAAATTTCACCCAAATGCTTAGGGTACAATTAAATAACTCATTAACTACATGGGATGGGATCCTCTAGCCCTGAATCTGAATCTGGGGTGAAAAAATGATTTTTCCTTCTTTCCATGGTTATTTGATACCATTCCAGCTGTTCCTCAGTCCCCAGAGGGTCCCAGAGGGGAGACATGACCTGAATTCCTAAAGCAGGAAAACAAGCAGGAAAAAAAACAACACCATGTGGGTTTGTTATATTTTTTTAGCTGTTTCCAAGCTTTTGGGGCCTAGCAGGAAGAGGAGCAGAGCGGATTCCCTGGAAGGGGATGGGGATAAATGGGATATGGGGTGTACCTGGGTTTGGGGGGAGGCAAGGGGGTGCCAGCAGTGGGAGGGGGTGATCCAGCAGTGAAAACCAAGCAGTTTGTTCCTGTTGGCTGTTGGCCAGGCAGTCACGCCTCTTCCCAAATATGCAGCTCAACTTGCCCTCAGGAACTGTGTCCCCTTCCCCACTGCTCCCTCCATCCTCCAGCCCCCCTTACCCCCACCCCAGGGCTCCTTCTTTGTCTCTCGGGTTCCTCAAGTGGGGAGTTAAGGATCCCTGGGGATCCCAGGGGGTAGAAATGTCATTATGGGGCAGGCAGTGCTGCCACTGGTCCCAACTGGTCCCACCATGGCCAAGCATGGTGATGACACAGCAGATATCTGCCACCCAAAACTCCTCTCTGCAATTTTTGACTAAATGGGTACATTTGGGGTGAAAGCGGTGTTCTCTCAGCAATAGGTTTGGGGAGAAAGCAATGTTCTCTCAGCAGTAGGTTTGGGGGGAAAGCAGTGTTGTCTCAGCAATAGGTTTGTCTGTGTCAGCTGTGGGGTCACCTGGCTCTGGTCACTGGTAGGTACAGAAAACTGGGAGGAAGAGAGGGATAGAGGGGCAGGAGTACAGGAAGGATAGACAGGATGGATAAACAAATGGAGAGACAGAGGAATAAGAGAAATGGGTGGATGGGAGAGCAAGCGATGGATGGATGGATGGATGGATGGATGGATGGATGGATGGATGGATGGATGGATGGATGGATGGATGAGAGTCCAGGGACATGGACAAATGGATGGATGAAGGTTTTAAGGACCGCATGGGGAAATGGGTGGACAGGATAACAAGGAGATCTGGAGGGATTGATGGAGGGCCAGAGGGAGGGAGGAGTGGGTAGAGGGATGCACAATGGGAGGCATGGATGATTGGACAGAGGGATGGACAGAGAGATGGGTGCATGGACAGATGGGTGGAGAGAGGGACAGGACAGATGAATGGATGGATAGAGAGATTAAGGTCTGGAAGGGAAGAAGGTTGGACAGGGGACCGAGAGCTAGGTGGAAGGATGGATGGAAAGATCAGAGGACAGAGGGACAGAACGACTGACGGACAAATGGATGGATCAAGGGCTGGACAGGGAAATAGCTGAGTAGAAGAGAAAGGGATGGACAGAGGGACAGACAGGGATAGAAAAAGGGCTTTAGATCAGGATGGGGAAGGGTCAGTGGCCGGCTGTCCGGACAGACGGACAGCACACGGCTGCCTTGGCCGTGGCCCCTTTAAGCGCCCCCCCGCGGGCGGCGATGGTACGCGCCGGCGAGGCCGCGCCGCGCGGGGGACAATGGGGTGGGGGCGGGCCCACTGTGGGCGCGGGGGGGGCGGGCAGGAAGTGCAGCGCGGCCGCGCCCCCTCTCGCTCGCCCACCCCCGGCCCGTCGCGGCGGGGCCGCTCTTGAGGCGGCGGCGGGACAGCGATCCCAGCGGCACCGGCACCGGAGCACGGCACCAGAGCAGCACCGGGCACCGGCTGGGTGAGGGCACCAGCGCCGGCGGCTGAGGGAGGCGCGGGTGGCATCGGACGGGGTTGGCGGGGACCGGTCTCGAACCCGGGCTCGGCCGCGAGCGGGGGGCGGCTCGAACGCGAGGCTCCGTTGCAACCCCAGCCCCGAGCCCCCCAAATCCACCCTCAGCCCCGAGCCCGCCTCGGGCAGCCTCGTCACGGCCCCCAAATCCGGCCTGAACCCGAGCAGCTCAAATCCAGCCTTAATCCTGACTGCCCAGAGCCAGCCTGAGCCCCGGACCCCCAACCCCAGACCCAGCCTCAGCCCCAGACCCCAACCCAGCCTCAGCCCCGGACCCCAACCCAGCCTCAGCCCCACCCGCCCCTGTGCCCCTCATTCAGCCCCATCCCTGCCCCCCAGCACTCTGCAGGCTCAGCCCCACTCCCCAATATCCCCGGTACCCCCGGTGCCCCTGTCAGACCATGCTCTGTATCTGATTCGCCCCCAGCTTCGCTCCTATTGCAACCCTATTGTGTCCTCTCCCAGCATTGCTCTGATCTATCCCAAATCCGCCCAACTACATCCTGATGCTCCCGTTATCCGCGTTGCATCCTAATCTCCTAATGTAACCCCTCCAGCCCCCCCACCCATTGTATCCTGACCCCCCAGTTCCCCCTCCCTGCACTGCAACCCTGTTGCAGCTTGGTCCCCCATTGTAACCCTACATCCTCCTGTTGTGGCCTGATCCATTCCCCACAGTGAGACCCTCTGAGCACCCCCAATTGCATCCTGACCCCCTCTGTTCCCCCCTTTGTAAATCCTCCAGCCCCTTATTGCCTCCTGACACTCCCATTTCCCCAACTGCAGCCCCTTCAGCCCCCCTTGCATCCTGACCCCCACCTTGCCCCCCATTACAAACCCTGCACCCCCCATTCCCACCTGATCCCCATCCCCCTTATTATCATTATCCTCTTCCCTACTCCCCCATTTCTCCCCACCCCAAGTCCCCCCACTTATGCCCTCCCCATCAATCCCCATTCACCCCCTCAAGCCCCCGCTCACTCTCTCACCCTTAACTTCCTCCCACCCCAAACCCTCATTGAGCCTTTCCCCCTACAACTTTTCCCCCAGCCTCTTCCCACCCCGAGCCCTCTGCTCACCCTCCCAAGCTCCCATTCTTCTCACCTTCATCCCAAGGCCTCCACTCACCCTCTCCACCTTCAACCTCCCCCCATCCCTTTTACCTTCCCACCTCAAACCCTCTCATTCACCCTTTCCCTATCAACCCGAGGCCTTCACTCACCCTCTCCCCCACAACTGCTTCTACCCCAAGCCCCCCTTTTACCCCCTCCCCTCATTCATCCTCTCTCCTCCACCCAAAGCCCCCCATTCACCTTGTTCCCCCATGGTCCCCCTCCCCACAATCCCCCATTCACCCTAACCCCATGTCCCTCTCCCCAGCCCCCCTAACCCCATCCCCCTCTTCCCAGCCCCCCCTGACCCGGTACCAGTCTTTCCAGGTCCCCTCACCCTGTGTCCCTCTCTGCAGCCCCCCCTGACTCCGTGCTCCTCTTCTTGGCCCCCCTGACCCCATGCTGTTGTCCCCAGCCCCCCCTGACCCCATGTCCCTAACCCTGCACCCTTGACTCTGTGTGCCTCTCTCCCCTTGACCCCGTGTGCCCCTCTCCCCAGTGCCCCCTTGACCCTGTTTGCCCCTCTCCCCAGCCCCCCGACCCTGTTTACCCTTTCCCCAGCCCCCCTGACCCCATGCTGTTATCCCCAGTGCCCTCCCGACCCCATGCCCCTCTCCCCAGCCCCCCCTGACTCTGTGCCCCTCTCCCTGGTCCCTCCTAGCCCTGTGCCCCTCTCTGCAGCCCCCCTAACCCCATGCCCCCTCTCCCTGGTCCCCCCCTGACCCTGTGCTGTTGTCCCCAGCTCCTCCTAACCCCGTGCCCCTCTCCCCTGACCCTGTGTGCCCCTCTCCCAGCTGCCCTAACCCCAGCCGCCCTCCCATCACCCCTGACCCCATGCCCCTCTCCTCAGCACCTCCTGACCCTTGCCCCTCTCCCCAGCCGCCCCTAACCCCATGCCCCTCTCCCCTGACCCCGTGTGCCCCTCTCCCAACACCCCCCGACCCTGTGTGCCCCTCTTCCCAGCCCCCCTGACCCCATGCCCCTCTCCCCTAACCCTGTGCCCCTCTCCCCAGTCCCCCTAACCCCGTGCCCCTCTTTTCTCACCCTGTGTACCCCTCTCCCAGCACCCACTAACATCATGCCCCTTACCCCGTGCCTCTCTCCCCTAACCCCGTACCCCTGTCCCCAGCCTCCCTGGCCCCCCCCTGACCCCATTTATCCTCTCCGCAGCCCCAGCCATGGCCTGCAGCCTCAAGGACGAGCTGCTGTGCTCCATCTGCCTGAGCATCTACCAGGACCCGGTGGGGCTGGGCTGCGAGCACTACTTCTGCCGCCGCTGCATCACGGAGCACTGGGTGCGCCAGGAGCCGCAGGGCACGCGCGACTGCCCCGAGTGCCGCCGCACCTTCCCCGAGCCCACGCTGGCGCCCAGCCTCAAGCTGGCCAACATCGTGGAGCGCTACAGCGCCTTCCCCCTGGACGCCATCCTGGGCGCCCAGCGCAGCCCCTTCCCCTGCAAGGACCACGAGAAGGTGAAGCTCTTCTGCCTCACCGACCGCGCCGTGGTTTGCTTCTTCTGCGACGAGCCGGCCGTGCACGAGCAGCACCAGGTCACCAACGTGGATGACGCCTTTGAGGAGCTGCAGGTGGGTCCCTGTCACAGACATCCTTTATGGAAAATCCTTTCCTTAGGGTTTGTCCTCCTGAGAATCTGAGAGGGCTCAGGAACCAAATGTAAACAATGGTTATCTGCTGCTGTGGAATGCAACAGGTGCATTTGTGATTGGCCCATGTTGGTTGTTTCTAATTAATGGCCAATCACAGCCCAGCCTTTGTTATGATTCTTTCCTGTTCTATTCTTAGCCAGCCTTCTGATGAAATCCTTTCTCCTATTCTTTTAGTACAGCTTTAATATAATATATATCATAAAATAATAAATCAAGCCTTCTGAAACATGGAGTCAGATCCTCGTCTCTTCCCTCATCCTCAGACCCCTGTGAACACCATCACAGGTCCCTGTGGGGTTCCCTGCCCCAGGTGGCTCCTTGGGGCTGCTGTGTCCACCTGGTCCCTCTCACATCTGTGGTTGTGCCCTTCCCTTTTGTCCCTGTGCCCATCCTGAGCCCATGGGCATCGGTCTTGTGGCTTCCTCCCATGTGCCTGTCCCTGCACCCTTTCTTCTGTCCTTGCACCCCTTCTTCCATCCCTGCACTCCTTTTCCCTATCAGGGGCAGCCCCGTGCCTTCTTTCTGTATGTCTATCTGTCCCTGCACCCCATCTGTCACCTTTAGGGTCACAGCACTGTGAGTGCTCTGAGGGTGACAGGGACAGCCCCAGCACCAGGACCACTGCTCCCACTGCCTGCCCTGAGACCCCACATGGTCCCTGGGGTCCCCTCCAGGCTGGTGTCACTCTGTGAGGCCACTGGTCCTGTCCCTGCTCCTGCCAGACACTCATTATGGAAGCAGAGGCTTCTTCCTGTGGCTTCTTCCAGTCCCTCTGTCCCTGTACTGCTTTTCCTTCTCAGGGTCAGCCCTGTGCCCACGTCCTGTCATTCTGTCTGTCCCTGAAACCCTCCTGTCCCTGTGGGGGTCATCCTTGTGCTGTTTTCCTGTCTGTCCCTGTGTCCCTGCACCAATTATTTTCTTGTCAGGGTCAGTCCCATGCATTTCCCCATCAGTCTGTCTGTGCACCCCTCCATGGGGGTCACTCCTGTGACTTCCTCCTGCCCACGTGTCCCTGAACCCTGTATTTCCCTGTATTCCTTCTTTTCCCTATTGGAGTCAGTGCCACGGCTCCCTTCTGTCTGTCTGTCTGTCACTCCCTCCTCCTCTCCTCACTGGGATCAGCTCCATGCCTTCCTCCAGTCTGTCTGTTCCCACAGTCCTTTTGTCTGTGTTGGGGTCAGCCCCATCCATCCATCCATCCCTCCCTCCATCCCTCCATCCATCCATCCATCCATCCATCCATCCATCCATCCATCCATCCATCCATCCATCCATCCATCCCTCCATCCATCCCTCCATCCCTCCATTCATCATCCATCCATCATCCATTCATCCCTCCATCCCTCCACACTGCTCCACACGTTATCCCCCTGGGATCCCCCTTCTCCATCCCCACTGGGAATCTTTGGGAACCCCCAAATCCCCCCATGGCTGAGCTGTCCCCCAATCCAGGACCTTCCAATCCAGGACCTGTCACCCCCACCCCAGGCAGGACCCTCATCCCACAGAGGCCACCCATAACCTGGCCATCCCACAGCCCCATAACCCCATGGCTGGTTTGGGTGGGAAAGCTCCCTGTGGGATCCCTTTTTTGCCCCAAATCACCAATTTCTGGGTTTTCCCTCCTGTCCCCAGCGGGAGCTGAAGGAGCAGCTCCAGGGGCTGCAGGAGAGCGAGCGTGGCCACACAGAAGCCCTGCAGCTCCTCAAGAAGCAGCTGGCTGAGACCAAGGTACGTGTGAGGACACCACTGTCACCCCTGGGAACCCTGGGGACCCTCTCTTTTCCCCCCAGCCCTTCACAGCCCCCCAAAGCAGAATTGGGGTCAACCTCATTGCCACCCCAATGACACCCCAACCCTGACCCTCACCAGCCTGCTTTTGGAGCTTCCAAACACTCCAAACTGGACAATTTCCTGGATTTCCCCCATTTTTTCCTTCTGTGGTCCCCCAATGGGGCTGCTCATCCCTCTGTAATTTCCTGCAGGGCTGCTTTGATTTATCTTTTTAATTAATTTAATTAATTATCTCTTCACTCAGGGGTTCAGTGTCCAGTGAGGTTCAATTTTCTCCCCGTCCCCACCAGCAAGTGAGGTGGGGCTTTTTAGGTTTTTGTTTTTTTTTTTTTTAGTTTTGGTTTCCGGGTTTTTTTTTTTTTTTTAAGGGGGTTTTAAGGTGTAATTTGAGGAATTTTAGAGGATTTTAGGGTTTTTTTTAGGCTTCCTAAAAGATCTCTTTAAAGGTTCTTTAAGAATTCTTTTAAGACCTCCATAAATTTTTGTGAGTTTTTTTCAGGGTTCTTTTGGAGATTGTTTTAAGGTTCTTTGGAAGGTTCTTGTAGGGTTCTTTTAGGTTTCTTGGGAAGATTCCTTAAGGTGCTTTTTTAGGATCTTTGGGAGGTTCTTTTAGGTTCTTCAGAAGGTTCTTTTAGGGTTACTTTAGGGTTCTTGAGGGGTTCTTTGTAAGGTTTTTTTTTTGAGAGGTTTCTTCTAAGGTTCTTTTAGGTTTTTTTGGGGAGGTTCTCCTAGGGTTCTTTTAGGGTTTTTTGGGAGATTCTCCTAGGGTTCTTTTATGGTTTTTTTTAGGGAGGTTTTCCTAGGGTTCTTTTAGTTTTTTTGGGGAGGTTCTCCTAGGGTTCTTTTAGGTTTTTTTGGGGAAGTTCTTCTAGAGTTCTTTTAGGTTTTTTGGGGAGGTTCTTCTAAGGTTCTTTTAGGTTTTTTTTGGGGAGGCCCTCCTAGGGTTCTTTTAGGTTTCTTGGGGAGATTCCTTAAGGCGCTTTTTTAGGATCTTTGGGAGGTTCTTTTAAGTTCTTGTGAAGGTTCTTTTAGTGTTTTGTTTGTTCTTTCAGGAGTTTTTTTTAGGGTTCTATTAAGTTTTTTTTCTGGGGAGGTTCTTGTAGGGTTCTTTCTGGTTTTTTTTGGGAGGTTCTCCTAAGCTTCTTTTAGGGTTTTTTTTGGGGAGGTTCTCCTAGGGTTCTTTTATGGTTTTTTGGGGAGGTTCTCCTAGGGGTTCTTTTAGGTTTCTTGGGGAGATTCCTTGAGGTGCTTTTTAGGTTCTTCAGAAGGTTCCTTTAGGGTTACTTTAGGGTTCTTTGTGAGGTTCTCCTAGGCTTCTTTTAGGGTTTTTTGGGGAGGTTCTCCTAGGCTTCTTTCAGTTTTTTTGAGGAGGTTCTCCTAGGGTTCTTTTAGGCTTTTTGGGAAAGTTCTCCTAGGCTTCTTTGAAAAGCTCTTTGGGTACTTCTTCCAGCATCCTCTCAGTCCATTCTTTAAGCACACACTCCCAAACCCACCCTTGCATCCCGTGGAACTCCCTGCTCCGATACCCTTGTAGACATTCACTTGGGGGATTAAGGACCTCCTGGCCTGACCAGCCGATCTTTGTGCACCCCTAACCCCCCTTTGCACCCCAAGTCCTCAGCCAAGAGCCTGCGGGGGACCATCGGGGAGGCGTTTGAGCGGCTGCACCGGCTGCTGCGCGAGCGGCAGAAGGCCATGCTGGAGGAGCTGGAGGCCGACACGGCGCGCACGCTCAGCGACATCGAGCACAAGATCCAGCGCTACAGCCAGCAGCTGCGCAAGGTCCAGGAGGGCACCCAGATCCTGCAGGAGCGCCTGGCCGAGGCCGACAAACACGTCTTCCTGGCCGGGGTGGCGTCCCTCTCCGAGAGGTGGGTGGTGGTGAGGGGGTGGCGGTGTCACCCGTGTCACCCCTGCCTCCGTACCGTGTGTTTTTATTGGAATTAATACCCATATGGCCAGGTGGAACGTGCCTGGGCTCGTCTGGCCCTTGCTGCTCAACCAAAGGTGGAAACTGTGGTGGTTTCACCTCAGAGACACCTTTGGCTAAGCTGGATGTGTGGTGTTTCACCTCAGAGACACTTTTGGCTAAGCTGGATGTGTTGTGTTTCACCTCAGAGATGCCTTTGGCTAGCTGGGTGTGTGGTGATTTCACCTCAGACGCCTTTGGCTAGCTGGGTGTGTGGTGTTTTCACCTCAGAGACACCTTTGGCTAGCTGGATGTGTGGTGGTTTCACCTCAGACGCCTTTGGCTAGCTGGATGTGTGGTGGTTTCACTTCAGAGACACCTTTGGCCAGCTGGCTATTGCAGCTGGGCACCTGGGACAAGTCCAGGCATGCAGGAGCTCTGGTGGTGGTGGGATAGAGCTTTTCCCCATAACAGGGTCTGGTCCTCAGGTTTACCTCTGGTGGAGAAGCTTTGAGGTGATGGTGAAGGAAAGGAGTCAGTTCTGATGGAGGGTTTGGATCCAGAGCTTCATTCTGGCCCACAGGCCTCTGAATGCAGCACCAGCTCCAACAGAACTCCCTGAGCCCGTGGTTGCTGCTCCTTTTAACCCTGGGGAGAGGGGCAGGGAAGGGATAGGGATCCCACCAACCAGGTAAGGGGGGCGAGTCTCAGGGGACAAATGACACCTGGATGGCCCAATGTCTCCCAGGGCTGAAAGGCATCTTTTGAACTCTGCCAATCCCTTCTGGAATGCCAGGATTGACAGACAGCACTCAGCAGGGGCAAGGGAGGGGGAAAGGAGAGGTGATTGGCACCTGGGGAAGGATTGGGAAACTGAGGCAAGCTCTGACATCACACAGCAGTGTTCTTCTCCACAGGCTGAAGGGGAAGATCCACGAGACCAACCTGACCTATGAGGACTTCCCCACCTCCAAGTACATGGGCCCACTGCAGTACACCATCTGGAAATCCCTCTTCCAGGACATCCATCCTGGTGAGGACATGGGGATGGGGGAGTGGAAAGGGATGGGGAGGTCACCGGGGACAGGAACACACCAGTGAGGGATGGGGAAGGGGACATCACATGTCACTGACAGGGGATGGGGACATTGCTGCTGAGGGTCCGGGGTGTCAGTGATGAGGAGCAGGGACACACCAGTGAGGGACAGGGAACATCACTGAGGAGCTGGGGTTGTTCAGCCTGGACAAGAGGCTTAGAGGTGACCGTATTGCTCTCTACAATTCCTGAAGGGAGGTTTGGGTTTTTTGGGGAGGTTCTTCCAAGATTCTTTGGAAAGCTCTTTGGGTAGTTCTTCTAGGATCCTTTCAGTCCATTCCTGAAGGGAGGTTGCAGACAGGTGGGGTTGGTCTCTTCCACCAGGCAGCACTGACAGAACCAGAGTCTTGAGCTACATCAGGGAAGGTGTAGGTTGGATATTAGGAAAAAATTTTCACCAAAAGAATAATAAAGCACTGGAATGCTCTTCCCAGGCAGGTGGTAGAATCACCATCTCTGGATGTGCTTAAAAAGGCTGGACATGGCACTTGGTGCTAGAGTCTGGTTGAGGTGTTAGGGCACAGGTTGGACTCAGTGATCTTGGAGGTCTCTTCCAACCTCATCATTGTGTGATTCTGAGACAAGGGATGAGCATGGGGACAGGACACCCCAGTGAGGGATGGGGAAGGGAATACCACCTGGGAGGGAATGGGATGTCACTGACAAGGGATGGAGACGAGGGTTAGTGCAGCCCTTGCAGCATTGCTGCCAAGGGTCTGGGACATCAGTGATGAGCAGGGACACACCAGTCAGGGACAGGGGACATCACTGACAAGGGATGAGCATGAGGACAGGAGACCCAGTGAAGGATGGGGAAGGGGACGTCGTCTGGGAGGGAGCAGGATGTCACTGACAAGGGATGGGGACATTGCTGCCAAGGGTCTGGGACATCAGTGGTGAAGAGCAGGGACACACCAGCGAGGGACAGGGGACATCACTGACAAGAGATGGGGACATTGCTGCCAAGGGTCTGGGGTATCAGTGATGAAGAGCAGGGACGTAGCAGTGAGGGACAGGGGACATCACTGACAAGGGATGAGCATGAAGATAGAACACCTCAGTGAGGGATGGGGAAGGGGACGTCATCTGGGAGGGAGCAGGATGTCACTGACAGGGGATGGGGACATTGCTACCAGGGGTCTGGGACATCAGTGATGAGGAGCAGACACACAGCAGTGAGGGACAGGGGACACCACTGAGGACAGTACACCCCAGTCAAGGATGAAGAAGGGGACATCACCTGAGAGGGAACAGGATGTCACTGACAAGGGATGGGGACATTGCTGCCAGGGGTCTGGGACATCAGTGATGAGGAGCAGGGACGGGAAACATCACTGACAAGGGATGGGGACATTGCTCCAAAGGGTCTGGGACATGAGTGATGAGGAGCAGGGATGGGGAACATCACTGACAAGGGATGAGCATGAGGACAGAACACCCCAGTGAGGGATGAGCACAAGACCACCCTGCTGACCTCCCCGTGCCGCTCGTCACCCCGGTGGCACCTGGGCTGTCTCCAGGGCTGCACTAACCCTCGTTCCCCCCCCGTCCCTGCTGTGGCAGTGCCAGCAGCGCTGACCCTGGACCCTGGCACTGCCCACCACCGCCTCATCCTGTCGGACGACTGCACCATCGTGGCCTACGGCAACCTGCACCCGCAGCCGCTGCAGGACTCGCCGCGCCGCTTCGACGTCGAGGTGTCGGTGCTGGGCGCCGAGGCCTTCGGGGCCGGCGTGCACTACTGGGAGGTGGTGGTGTCCGAAAAAACCCAGTGGATGATCGGCCTGGCCCACGAGGCCGTCACCCGCAAGGGCAGCATCCAGATCCAGCCCAGCCGCGGCTTCTACTGCATCGTGATGCACGACGGGAACCAGTACAGCGCCTGCACCGAGCCCTGGACGCGGCTCAACGTCAAGGGCAAGCTGGAGAAGGTGGGCGTCTTCCTGGACTACGACAAGGGGCTGCTCATCTTCTACAACGCCGACGACATGTCCTGGCTCTACACCTTCAGGGAGAGGTTTCCCGGCAAGCTGTGCTCCTATTTCAGCCCTGGCCAGAGCCACGCCAACGGCAAGAACGTGCAGCCGCTGCGGATCAACACCGTCCGTATCTAGGGGGGGTTTTGGGGTGTCCCCCCCGGCCCTGGCGGGTGTTCCCCCACTCCAGGAACTGGTGCCGGTGCTGGGCAGGGTCTGGCGTTGCGCCTGCTGCTCTCGGTCCTGTGCTTCCAGGGAATCCCAGTGCGGGGGGCTGGGATCGGCAATAAAGGATTTGGAGAGAAGGGGCTGGGTGGTGGAGAGCCCCAGGGTGGGGGGGCTGGGCTGGGGGCACCGTGGGGTGACATGGCAGGGGTGTGTCACCGTGCTGGGGTGCCACGCTGAGCTGGGGACATTGTGGCACTGTGCCATGGCAGGGGTGTGTCACCGTGCTGGGGTGCCACGCTGAGCTGGGGACATTGTGGCACTGTGCCATGGTAGGTTGTGCCAGGGCAGGGATCTGTCGCCATGATGGGAGTGCCACAGTACTGGGGGCATTGTGCCCTGCTCTGTGCCATGGCAGGGGTGTGTCACCATGCTAGGGGTGCCACACTGTGCTGGGGACATTGTGGCACTGTGCTGGGGACATTGTAGCACTGTGCCATGGCAAGAGTGTGTCACCATGCTGGGGGTGCCATGCTGGGGGCATTGTGGCACAGTGCCATGGCAGGGGTGTGTCACCATCATGGGGGTGCCACACTGTGCTGGGGGCACTGTGGCACTGTGCCATGGCAGGGGTGTGTCACTGTGCTGGGGTGCCACACTGTGCTGGGACATTGTGCCCGGCTCTGTGCCATGGCAGGGGTCTGTCACCATCATGGGGGTGCCATGGGTGTCACACCCATGTGTCAGGGATCACCATGCCGTGGGACATGTCCTGTGACACATGTGCCACATGTACAGCCCCGTGCTCTGCTGTGCCATGCCGTGGCCTGCTGTGCCATGCCATGCCATGCGTGCTGTGCTGTGCCAGGCTGTGCCAGCGCTGGCAGGGCTCTCTGTGTACTGCAATGTCCAGGGGCTGTGTGAGAGCTGGGCCGTGCAGGGTGGGCTGTACAGAGGGGCTGATCTGTGGGCAGTGGGCTGCACACAGGGGGTGCTGTGTGCCTGGATGTGGTACAGGGGGTGCTCTGTGGTGTTTTGGGGGGTCTCTGTAGGGATATGGTGTTTGGGGTTATGTGTAGGGGCTGGGCTGTCATATATGGACGTGGGTCCATAGGGGTGTGGTGTGTGGAGGGAGCTGTGTGGGGCGGTGGTAACGGGGTGGGCTGTACAGTAGGGTGATAGAAGGGGCTGATCTTTAGGGCCTGGGCTGTGCCAGGACTGTGGTGTAATAGGGGAGATGTGTGGCTGTGCAGGGGATGGGCTGTATATGGAGGGATGGGGATGTATAGGGGGGGGCTGTTTATAGGAACACGGGGTAGGGGGTGACGTGTAGGGAGTGGGGGGGATGTGTAGGGGGTGGCACACACCAGTAAAGGAGCACTGGGATGTGTGTAGGGAGTGTCACACACTAGTAAAGGAGCACTGGGAGGCTGTCACACACCAGTAAAGGACAGTGGGGCACTGGGGGGCTGTCACACACCAGTAAAGGAGCACTGGGGAGGATGTTTAGGGGGTGTCACACACCAGTAAAGGACAGTAGGGCACTGGGGGTTGCACACAACATTAAAGGAGCGCTGGGGATGTGTCCCACACCAGTAAAGGAGCGCTGGGGATGTGTCCCACACCAGTAAAGGAGCGCTGGGGATGTGTCCCACACCAGTAAAGGAGCGCTGGGGATGTGTCCCACACCAGTAAAGGAGCGCTGGGGATGTGTCCCAGTCCCACACCAGTAAAGGAGCGCTGGGGATGTGTCCCAGTCCCACACCAGTAAAGGAGCGCTGGGGATGTGTCCCACACCAGTAAAGGAGCGCTGGGGATGTGTCCCACACCAGTAAAGGAGCGCTGGGGATGTGTCTCACACCAGTAAAGGAGCGCTGGGGATGTGTCCCACACCAGTAAAGGAGCGCTGGGGATGTGTCCCACACCAGTAAAGGAGCGCTGGGGATGTGTCCCAGTCCCACACCAGTAAAGGAGCGCTGGGGATGTGTCCCAGTCCCACACCAGTAAAGGAGCGCTGGGGATGTGTCCCACACCAGTAAAGGAGCGCTGGGGATGTGTCCCAGTCCCACACCAGTAAAGGAGCGCTGGGGATGTGTCCCACACCAGTAAAGGAGCGCTGGGGATGTGTCCCACACCAGTAAAGGACAGTGGGGCACACTAGGAGCAGTTCCCTTCCCCGCCCGCCAGGCGGCGCTGCGGGGCCCGGCCCGTGCTCTCCGCGCGTGCGCCCAGGGTGGGCAATCGAGCACCGAAAAGCGGAAGGGGTGCCCTGCCATCTTGCCCCGGGCACAGCCCCTCCGGTACCGGGGAACGCGGGGGGGGGCACCGGGGGCTGAGGGAGCGAGGGGCGTGAGGGGCTCGGCTGCGGCAGCGACGGGGCACCGGGGCCTTGGAGGGGGCTGAGGGAGTCCGGGGGCTGAGGCGTCCCTGTGGGCCTGGGAAGGAGCTTGTTGGGTGCTGGGGGTTGCGGGACTGGGGGGGCTGTGGGCACTGAGGGTGGGGGGGTTCGGGCGGGTTGTGATTTATGAGGGGCTGGGGAGATGGAGAGGGCTGTGAGGGGCCTGGGGGCCTTCAGTGGTCTCGGTGGGCGATGGGGTGCAGGGGGCTGTGAGGGTGGAGAGGGGCTTTGGGATCGGGGTGTGTGTGAGCTTGGGGGTGCTCTGGGTGTTGTGGGGCGAGGTGTGAGGAGATGGGGCCGCTGAGGGGAATGGGGGGTGACGGGGAGAAGCCTTGGGGGGGCCCTGTGGGGCTCAGCATAACTGTGGGGTGGGTGTGAGGCACCCGAGAGGCTCCGGGTGGGGTTGAGTCTCTCCTGTGAGGCTTAGGATGCATTTGGGGTCACCCCGGGCCCTCAGGGTGGATGTGGGGAGTCCCCTTTGGGGATGCCATTGGGGCACCCCATGAGAGCCTCGGCTGTGTGGGGGTGTCAGGGCCGGGGGGTCCCTGTGGGTGGCTCCGGGACCTCCGGTGACCCCAGCCCGGGCCGCAGCCATGGATCCGGGCGCGGGGGCGCGGAAGGAGCGGCCGAAGCCGCGGGAGCCAGCGGCTCGCCTGGAGAAGGCCAAGCAGAGGTCGGCACAGCAGGAGCTGAAGCAGCGGCAGCGGGCGGAGGTGGGAGCGGGGAATGGGGAGGGACCCGGCCCAAGCCGCGGCCGAGCCCCCTTTGCCATCCTAACCCTTTCCCCACCCCAGATCTACGCCCTGAACCGGGTGATGACGGAGCTGGAGCAGCAGCAGTTCGACTCCTTCTGCAAGCAGATGCAGGGATCCGGGGAATGACAGCCAGCCCGGCCTCTGCCCTACCCCCCCTTTTCTAATCCCCCGGTATTTATTATCAAATCGCCCTTTTTGTATCAATAAAATCTCTGCTGGTTCTCTGTCTCCCGGCTCCTGCTTGCTCCGGGTGCGAATGGCCTGAGGCCAGAGCAGCTGCAGTGCCGGGTGCCGGCTCCAGGCACGGCCCCACCCCGCCATTCCCTGGTTCAGGGAAGGGTCCTGCCCTCCAAAAGCCGGGGGTTATCCCGAGGGGATCCAGCAGGGAAGGGTCCTGCCCTCCCGGAGCCGGGGTTTATCCCAATGGGATCCAGCAGGAGCCGCATCCCGCAGCTGCTGCAGCCGGCAGAGCCTCCCCGGGGATCCCGAGCGTTCCTGCAGCGCCAGGTTTGACCTTCGCTTCCTTCCTCCGCCCACACCCTCTGCTCCAGCCGCTGCTGTCCGGCGGTCTCCGGCTCTGCAGAGACTTTGGATCGAGTCCTGCTGCCCCCCTTTCCCTGCCCCAGCTGTGTCGCACTGAGAGGGTGAAAATAAACAACGTTTGGGATGTGGTGTTTCCCTGCAGCCACGGGTTAAGTGGTGAATTCCAAACCGCTCCCAGAGAATCCCGTGTTGGAAACCCTCTGAAAGTTTGATCAGCATCTTTCTCCTCCCAGCCAGGGACGGCCCTCCTTGTTTTTGGAGTGTGAACCTCCCTTTGTAATTAATTCCCACTCGGCCACAGTGTGAGGGATCCCTAAACTTCAGGTTTCTGTGCAGAGAAGGGCTTGGGGGTCTCTTGTCAGGATAAACTCTAAACTTCCCATTTCCCAAGGATTTGGAGCTCTCTGCTGTTGGGGGGATGTGGTTTCCCTCAATCCCTCCAAAATACAGGGATTTTGGGGCTTCCCTCAATCCCCACAAAGGAAAGGTGTAAAATTTGTGGGGGTTTTGGGGCTTCCCTTGATCCCCACAAAGGATTGGCATTTTGGGTGTTCCCTCAATCCCCACAAAGGAGTGGGATTTTGGGAGTTCCCTCAATCCCCACAAAGAAGAGGGATTTTGGGGCTTCCCTCAATCCCCACAAAGGATAGAGATTTTGGGGCTTCCTTTGTTCCCCACAAAGGACAGGGGTTTTGGGGCTTCCATCAATCTTCCAAAGGACTGGGATTTTGGGGCTTCCCTCAATCCCCACAAAGGATAGAGATTTTGGGGCTTCCTTTGATCCCCACAAAGGACAGGGGTTTTGGGGCTTCCCTCAATACCCACAAAGGACAGGGGTTTTGGGGCTTCCCTCAATACCCACAAAGGACAGGGGTTTTGGGGCTTCCATCAATCTTCCAAAGGACTGGGATTTTGGGGCTTTCCTCCATCCCCACAAAGGATTGGGATTTTGGGTTTTCCCTCGATCCCCATAAAGGACAGGGATTTTGGGGCTTCCATCAATCTCCCCAGAGGATTGGGATTTTGGGTTTTCCCTCGATCCTCACCAGGGACAGGGATTTTGGGAGTTCCCTCAATCCCCACAAAGGATTGGCGTTTTGGGGCTTCCCTTGATCCCCACAAGGGACAGGGATTTTGGGGCTTCGCATCAATCCTCACAAAGAACAGGGATTTTGGGATTTCCATCAATCCCCACAAAGGATTGGGATTTTGAGGTTTCCCTGCAGCTGAGCCTCTCTTTCTTTACCTTAGCAGCCACTCGGATTCAGCAGGAAGAGTGAAGGGAGGAAGCAGCACCCGAAACAAGGACGAGGATGAGGATGAGGAAGGCTTTACTAGGCTCTAGGGAGGGCTCAGGCCTTGCAGCTCCAGAGGGCGAAGGGGAAGACGATGTAGGACGTGGCCCAGGCCAGGCAATAAACCGCAGCCACCGCCGTCGGCGCCAGCAGCACGGCCGCCACCCCTGTGAGCAGGACAATCCTTGGCCATCCGCTCTCCCTGCCCTTTCACCCCCATCCCCAGAGCTCATCCCCGTCCTTACCTCCAGCATAAACCAGTTTCTTCCAGAGCTGTGACTCCAGCACCCTGTCGTGGGGGTAGCAGCCGCAGTCGGCCATGAACAGGGTCATGGCGGTGGCGGCCACGCGCAGCAGGGCCACGTGTCCCCCGGTCAGCAGGAAGGTGCTGGCCAGCAGCGCCGAGGCGTAGGGGCACGGCAGCCCTCGGTAGGTGAAGGGGATCCCTGGGGGGCGGCAGCACTTCAGTGTTGTTGTAGTTTTTATACTTTGTAATACTCTGTAATAGTTTTGGTTTTGTATCCCCGTATTTTTCCCAAATGGTTTACCCCGCATTGTACCCCTTCCTTTTACCTGTGTAATCCCTTTCCTTTGCTGAGATCATCCCCAAATCCCCACCCTGGCTCTCTATCAATCCCTCAGCATCCCATCCCCTCCATCCAGAACTTTCAGTCCAGGATGTTGAGTGATTATCCAGAGACCAGGAGTCAACCCCCAAGTGTTTCTCCATAGGCTGTTCTAATTATCCATTTCCCAGTATCCATTCCTTAATTTTTCTTATTGGTCAGTAAAATGTTATCTATAGTAAATTTCTTATTGGCTAGCAAAAAGTTATTTCTTTAGGTTTCCACCTCCCTTTAAATGTAATTTTGGCACCTCTCTAAGGCTCTCAGCAGGAGCCCCCTAAGGTGTAGGTGCTCCTTTGGATTAACCCCTGCTGAGAGTCAACCCCTTCATCTTCATGTTCCAGCATCTCTTGAGCTGCAGGTGATCAGCCTGGCTGCCTTTGGTACCCCCAGGGATCAGCCTGGCTGTCCTTCTGTCCTTCTGTACCCCCAGGTTCAGCCTGGCTGTCCTTCTGTCCTTCTGTACCCCCAGGGATCAGCCTGGCTGTCCTTCTGTCCTTCTGTACCCCCAGGTTCAGCCTGCCTGCCTTTGGTACCCCCGGATCTGGCCGGGGTCCCCTCAGTGGCACTCAGAGGGACTCAGTGGCACTCAGACAAACCAGAACACAATGTGGGGGCTCACAGCCCAATCCCCCCCCTTTTAGGGGCTCACTCACCGCTGGAGAAGAAGCAGAGGCGGGCAAACACAGCCAGCACATAGGCCAGGCTCAGCAGCCCGCCCAGCACGCCCTGGGGCTGCAGCAGCAGCGCCGTGCCCAGCCCGAACGTGGTGAAATCAGCAAAATCATCCAGCTTGGCACCTGTGGGGGCAGCGAGGGGCAGTGCCAGGTGGGCACCGGGCACAGGGGACGCCCATGGGGTCAGCCCTGGCCCCGGGGGGATGCACTCACCCAGTGCAGAGCAGGCGTCGAGCTGCCGGGCCACGGCCCCATCGGCCAGATCCAGCAGGAAACCCAGGAGCAGCAGCCAGCAGGAGTACTGGTATTGCCTAAGGGGGGACACCCCACTTCTCAGACCCTGCTCCCCTCTTTTTCACCCCATTTCCCCCTTGTTTGCCCCATCGTACAGGGTGGAGGTAAGCCCAGCCAGCAGGTTGGCCACAGAGAGAGCAAAACTGGGGTGATTTCCACTTTTCATCCTATCTTTGCCCTATTTGCCCTTTTTTTTCCAGCAGAAGCAGGGTGATCCCCACTTTTCAACCTGCATTTTCTTCTTTTCCCCTTTTCTGCCCTGCCCTCTTATTTTGGATGGAGGAGAACCTGACCTCCAAGGTTGGCCATAGAGGGAGCAGATCCAGGGTGACCCCCACTTCCCACCTCTTTTTCACCACATTTACACCTTTTTCACCATATTTCCTCCTTTTTCATCACATTTCCCCCATTTCCCAGAAAAACTGGGGTAATCCCCACTTCTCAACCCTCTTTTTCACCCCTTTTCAGCCCATTTCCTCCATTTTCCCCCCTCATCCTTTGATGCTGCAGAGGCCAAAGGTGAGGAGAGAGCCAAACCACAGTGTCCCCCACTTTGCATCCCCTTTTCCCCCATTCCCTTGTTTTTCCAGCAAAACCAGACTGGCTTTCACTTTTCTACCCAATTTTCACCCTATTTCCATCTTTTCTCCCCCTTTCCAGCAAACCATGGCAAACTGCACTTTTCTACCCAATTTTCACCCTATTTCCATCTTTCCTCCCCCTTTCTCCAGCAAACCATAGCAAACTGCACTTTTCTACCCGATTTTCACCCTATTTCCATATTTCCTCTCCCCTTTCCCCCTTTTTCCAGCAAACCATGGCAAACCACACTTTTCTACCCGATTTTCACCCTATTTCCATATTTCCTCTCCCCTTTCCCCCTTTTTCCAGCAAACCAGGACAAGCCACACTATTCTACCATCTTTGCCCTCTCATTTCCCCCTTTTGCAGAAAAACCAAGCTGACCCCCATTTCTGTGCATCTTTTTCACCACATTTCCCATTTTTTATCCCATTTTTTCCCCACCTATTGAAACTGTGGAGTCAGGAGAGGACCCTGCCCACCCGCTTGGCCACAAGGGGAGCGCATCCAGTGTGACCCCCATTCCCCAGCCCCGATTTTCCCCCCGTTTTTCCCAGTTTTTCCCCACCTGTTGACGCTGCAGAGGATGGAGGAGAGCCCCGCCAGCAGGTTGGCCACGGAGATGCCGTTGGCCGCGTTTTTCCGCAGGAATTCCAGCGCCCGGCCCCGTCCCGCCTGCTCGCTCAGCACCAGCTTCTTGGTGGACTGGAAAATACCTACAAACCCCCCAGCGTGTTCCAAACCACGGAGGGGCTGCAGCCCCCCCAAAAAAAACAAAACATAGCAGGGTCGGTGCAGGGGTTCCCCCTCCTCAAACCAAAATCCCCCAAAATCTCTTTAGGAAAGCAGCAGGGGATTGATTCGTGCAAGCTCTGCTGCTGAGCTCCCCACCGGCGGCCAAAAAAATGGAATAAAAGAGGCCAACAAAAAAAAAAAAAAAAAAAAAAAGCAAAGAAACGAATAAAAGAACTGTAAAAATATAATAAAATAAAGACAAAATCAAGCCAAACCCAAGCTTAGACTAAAAGCCAACCCCGGTTTAAGCTCTATGGATCTTATATACCTATCGGGCTAAGCTTTAGGGAAAGAATTTAAGGGTCCTGTCCTTTGCCCCCCGCCTTTGCCGTGTCCCAAAGCCAGGCAGATCCTTCATCTGAAAGAAAACAGCACGTCAGAGCAAGACAAACCCCCCCGAGCGCCCTCAGAGCCCCCCCAGAGCCGCTCCATCGCCGGAACGCCACCAGAAACAGCTCCCCAGGTGGGAAAAGCCCGGAAAAGCCGCGGCAGAGGAGCCCAGGAGGTGCCGGGGGTCGGCGGCTCCGAGCCGGGAGCGACCTTTGGACACCGCGCCCGGAGCGGGGCTGAGCCCGGGCTGAGCCGGGAAAATCCCCCCGGATTCCCGCACGGCCGCCGCGGATCTTTGGGGCCGCGCTCCCCGCCTTTGTCCCTCCATTCGGGGTGAGTTTGGGGATGTTGGAAAGTGGAATTTTAGGGATTCGCCGTCCCTTTCCCATTGCCGAGGAGCCGGGAATGTTCCGGAGCTGCGGCAGCGCCGGCTCCAGGCACCTGCGAGCGTCACAAAGCCGGGCACGGCCGGGGCCCCCCAGCTCGCCCGATCCTGGCGTTTGTCACCCCAAAATCTCCGTGCTGGGATGGGAGGGAATTCCTTAACCCTGCGCCGCTCCCGCTGCTTTTATCACTACTTTAGGTGGGGGAAACAAGGTGATTTTGGTTCTTCCCAGGTGCGTTAGGAGGCGCAAGGAAAAGGGGTTCAGCCACCACAAATTCGAAGTTAACCTATTTTGGGGGGGGCTATGCATGTATTTTACAATTTTCTGCCCCTATAACCCTAATTTTTCTCCTAACCCCTGCCAAATGATGATTTTTAGGGATGGGGGACACCTCGCCAAAGGGCCGAGCGGCATCCAGGTGACACTTACCGACCGGCGGTGACACCATCCACATGGCGGCGGCGGCTGCGGCAGCGGCGACAGTGACGCCCCGGCCCGGGGAAACTGAGGCAGGGGCCGCTCCGTGGGGCTCCGCGCGGTGCCGCGTTATATAAGGAAAAGCCTCTCGGGCTGAGTCACCCGGCGGGGGTGGGTCCGGCCAGAGGCCACGGACACGGACACGGGGGGTTCGCAGCCGCTTGGCACCACCGGCGAGGGAGGAGCTGCCCCGGGGGGCCGGGGGGCCATGCCAGGCTCGCCGTGCCCCTGCCAGCCTCCCAGCGCCCCTGCCAGCCTCCCGGTGCCCACGCCAGGCTCGCAGCACCGGTGCCAGGCTCGCAGCGCTTGTGCCAAGCCTGCGGCGCCCGTGCCAGGCTCGCAGCGCCCGTGCCAGGCTCGCAGCACCCACAACGGCAGGACCGGGCTGGCAGCACCCATGGGGCGCTGATAGCACCTGTGTCACACTCGCAGCTCGGGTGTCTCGCTGATAACACCTGTGCCAGGCTCACAGCGCCCTTGTCACTCTGCTGACACCTCTCACAGCGCCCATTCCAGGCTCACTCCTCGCCTTCTGCAGGTGTGGACCCCCCGTGCCACGCTCACGGCACCTCTGCCAGCTTTGCAGCCCCTTGGGCAGGCTCACGCCACCCACACCCAGCTCATGGCACCCATCCCACACTCCAGCACCCATCCCACACTCATGGAGCACATGCCAGGCTCTCAGGGCCCATCCCAGGATTGCACCATCCGTGCCAGGCTCACAGCACCCATATCCTGCTCACAGTACCCATGCCAGGCTCACAGCACCCCTGCCACACTCACAGCACCCCTGCCAGGCTCACAGCACCCATATCCTGCTAACAGCACCCTGGCAGGCTCACAGCACCCCTGCCACACTCACGGCACCCATGCCAGGCTCACAGTGCTCACACCATGCTTTGTATTGCCCATGCCAGGTTCAAGGCACCCACCCCACACTCACAGCACCCATGCCATGCCCACAGCACCCACGCCAGGTTTACAGCACCCATCCCACACTCACAGCACCCATGCCATACTCACAAAACCTCTGCCAAGTGTTCACCACCTGTATTTGTGTCCTGCTTGTAGCACCCATGGCAGCCTCACAGCCCCACACCAGTCCCAAACACCCACACCAGTGCCAGGACACCCACACCAGTGCCAGGACACCCACACCAGTCCCATGTCACCCACACCAGTGCCAGGACACCCACACCAGTCCCATGTCACCCACACCAGTGCCAGGAAACCCACACCAGTCCCAAACACCCACACCAGTCCCACAACACCCACACCAGTCCCAAACACCCACACCAGTCCCACAACACCCACACCAGTCCCACAGCCCCACATCAGTCCCACACCAGTCCCAAACCCCACACCAGTCCCACAGCCCCACAGCAGCCCCCTGGCACTGCCACACACCTGTCCCTGCACCCACTGCCACCACAGCATGACTGCACCCAAAAG
Source organism: Ammospiza caudacuta (assembly GCF_027887145.1). Classification (NCBI taxonomy): domain Eukaryota; kingdom Metazoa; phylum Chordata; class Aves; order Passeriformes; family Passerellidae; genus Ammospiza; species Ammospiza caudacuta. The sequence continues at coordinate 5,079,581 of NC_080614.1, read as the reverse complement.
GTGCCACCACCCCGTGCCACCCCACCCCAATTCCCACCAGTGGCACGGGGGTACAGCCGGTGCCCCCCACCCTCACCCCCTGCCCTGGGTCCCCTTTCCCGCCACCCTGGGCCTGTGCCAGGTGACCCCAACTTGTGCAAGGGTGTCACGAGCTGGGGGAGCCGAGCCTCCCCCTGGCCCCGAGCAAAGGGCCGGCGATAGCGAGGGGGCTGCGGGGCGGGCGACACCGCCAGGGCCACCAGCGGGGGAGCAAAGGTCCCCGAGGACACGGTGACAAGGAGCCCATAAAACTTATACAGCCCTGCAGCTGGAATTTTCCACCCAGACGGCAGCGGGAATCGGGGGTGCTGCAGAGCCCCGGGGTGGGGGGGATGGCCCCGGGGTGCCCCGTTGGGGGGTCCCAGGGTGCCGGTGGCAGCGGGGACACCGTGAAAGGGCTCTTTGTTCCCGGTCACGCGCCGGTGCCGGCCGTTGCGAGGAGACGGCCGGGCCAGGAGGGCCACGGCCATGGGCACCGGGCCCTGGGGCACCCCGAGGGGGCTGTGCCACTGCCTCGGGGGGGCACGGGATGGCACTGGGTGCCCCATAGGGGACATGCGGGTGTCCTCAGGGCACACAGAGCCACCGCGCCGGTGTGTGTTGGGGTGCCCATGGCAGCAGGTGCCCATGGCACAGGGCACTTTGGGGTGCTGTGTCACCTGAGTGCCACCCCTGTGGCACCCGGGTACCCATCCCTGTGGGATCTGGGTGTCTGAGGGTGCCATCTCGACGGCATCTGGGCACCTGTGGGTGTCTGGGCACTTCTCAGGGTCTGTCCCCATGGTGTCTGAGTATCTCTGGGTGCCCATCTCTGTGGCACTGGGGTGTCTCTTGGTGCCCATCCCTGTGGCACAGGAGTGTCCTGGGTGCCCATCCCTGGGAGAATGGGGTGTCTTTGGGTGTCCATGCCCATGACATTGGGGTGCTCCCAGCACTGTCTGCTGGCAATGGTGCAGCCCCTGCTGCCCCCAGACCCCTGCCCAGCACAAGGACCACAAGGACACACTGGTGCCAGCTGTTGGTGTTTATTGCTTTATTTGCCCGATGCCAGGCCAGGGGGAGTTGATGACAAGGACGCTGCCATGCTCAGTTGTTGTTCATGGTCTGGAAGGGAGAAGCTTCTAAGACAGGAGGACAGCGCCCCAACACCCTGACACCCCAACACTCTAATAACCCAAAACGCCAGCAGCCCATCACCTCAGCACCATGGCATCCCAGCACCCCAGCAGCCTGGCACACCAGTGCCCAGCACCTCACACCCCAGCACCACGGCTCCCCAGAACCCACAGTCCTGGTACCGCATTGCCCTGACACCCCACTTCCTTGGCACCCCAAAACCCAGAGCCCTGGTACCCCATCACCCCAGAGCTCTGGCAAACCTTTGTCCTGGCACCCCCGAAACCTGGTGCCATGGTGCCCTGGCATGCCAGCAGTTCAGAGCCCTTTTTCCTCAGCTCCATGACTCCCAAGCACCCCAGTGCTGTGGCACATCTGTGCCCTGGCACTCTGGCACCCCACTGCCCTGGCACCCAGCAGCCTGGTACCCTGGCACTCCAGCACCCCAGAGCACTCTTACCCTGGCACTGTGGCACTGACACCTGGCACCCTGGCAGTCCCATCCTCTGGTACCCCAGCATCAGAGCACCCCAGCAATTGGTACACCAATGACCTAGCACCATGGCAGACCAGCAGCCTGGCTCCTTTGCCCCCTGGTGCCCTGCTACCCTGGTACCCCATTGCCCTGGCACCTCAATTCCCTGGCACCCCAAAACCCAGCAACATGGTACTGGCATCCCAATTCCCCAGCCCCATGGTACCCAAGTTCCCTGGCATCCTGACACCATGATATCCCATTCTCTGGCACCCTTGCCCCCTGGCAGCCCAGGATCCCCTTCCCTGCGCCCACCTCAGCAATCCAGTCCTCGAAGGCGGACACGCGGGTGAACACCGTGGGTTTCTTGGCAGCGTTGCAGCCCAGGGCAGACACGAAGCTGGCGATGCCGTGCACCTCCCAGGTGCCATCCTCAGCCTGGCAGTTCAGGGGTCCCCCGGAGTCGCCCTGAGGGGTGGGGTGAGGCAGGGTCAGCACCACAGTGGGTCTGGGATGTGCCCCCTGCCCCCGGAGCGGTACCCACGTTGCATCCGGATTTCTCGGCGCCGCCGGCGCAGATCATGGTCTTGCGGATGGCCAGGGCGCCCCACCAGTCGGGCTGGGTGCAGTGCTCATAATCCACCACAGGCAGCTCGGCCTGCTGCAGCCGGTCCGGCAGAGTAGACCCCCCAGCTGTGGGATCAGAGCATCGGGGTGTGCACATGGCCATCCGTCTGTCCATCCATCATCCATGGATCCATGGATCCATCCATCATCCATCCATCCATCCATCCATCCATCCATCCATCATCCATCCATCCATCCATCCATCCATCCATCCATCCATCCATCCATCATCCATCCATCCATCATCCATCCATCATCCATCCATCCATCCATCCATCCATCCATTATTCATCCATCCATCCATCCATCCATCCATCCATCCATCCATCCATCCATTATCCATCCATCATCCATCCATCCATCCATCCATTATCCATCCATCCATCCATCCATCCATCCATCCATCCATCCATCCATCCATTATTCATCCATCCATCCATCCATCCATCCATCCATCCATCCATCCATTATCCATCCATCATCCATCCATCCATCCATCCATCCATCCATCCATCCATCCATTATCCATCCATCATCCATCCATCCATCCATTGTCCATCCATCATCCATCCATCCATCCATCCATCCATCCATCCATCCATCCATCCATCCATCCATCCATCCTCCATCCCTCCCTCCACCTTCCCATCCATTTCCCCACCTATCCCTCTGTCCGTCCCTCCTCCCCGCCCCCTGCCCTCCGTCCCGGCTGTCTGTCTGTCAGTCTGTCTGTCCGTACGCACTGGTGAGCAGTCCCCAGCCGCTGAGCACGCACGGGTACCCGTTGGGCAGCACGGAGCCGGCGGGCGGCAGCCGCCCCACCTGCACCTGCGCCGAGAGCACGGCCGGGCGCTGCAGCTTCATCAGGGCGATGTCATTGCTGCGGGGGGACAGAGGTCAGAGGGGCGGCCGGGGGTGGCACGGCCTCCCCAGCCCCCTCCGCAGGGACCCCGCTCACCCGCAGGCCGCGCAGAAGCTGAGCCACTTGGGGTGCACGAAGATGTCGTCGGAGTTGACGGGGATGCGCTGCTCGGAGCCCTCGCCGGTGCTCATGTCGTACTCGCCCAGCACCACCTGGTACGTGCGGGATTTACTGCGGGGAAAGGGGGAGTCAGGGCCTGCGGCGCTCCCTCGGCACCCGGGAGCCTTTCACGCACCCACACGCTCTGCCCTGCACCCTAAATCCCCTCCATGCGCCAAATCTGCACCCAAACTCACCTCACTGCACCTGAACCCCATCTCCTCGGCACCCTGAGCCTATTCCTGCACCAAACCCCAGCCCTGCGCCCAAACCCCAGCCCTGCACCCAAACCCCAGCCCTGCACCTCCCCGCGCACCCACCCCGCACCCAAACTCGCTTCCCTGCCCTCCGAGCCCCCTCCCTGCCCCCATCCTGCACTGCACCCATCTCTGCATCCACTTTACATTTCTCACCCCATCCCTGCACTCAACGCATGTGGCAGCTCCTCCCTGCGCCGGGAATGCCCTCCCTACTCCCAGAACTCCCGTCTTGCGCTCAGGACTCCCTCCCTGCACCCCTCCCGTACCCAGAAGCCCCCTGCACCCCCATGAGGCCTCTCCATGCACCCCTCCGTGCACCCCACATCCCCTCCTGCTCCCATCCCTGTGCCCTGCGCTCCTCCCGCAGCCCTTCTGCACTCCCTTCAGCCCAGACTCCCACCACACCCACCTCTCCAACCTGCACCCTTCCCTGCGCCCTTCCTGCACCATCCCCGCACCCCACACTCACCCCCCTATCCAACACACCCCCAACACCCAACTCTGCACCCCGCGCCTCTTCCATGCAGCTCTCTGCGCTCCTCCCTCCCTGCAGCCCCATCTCACAGCCCCCATCCCGCATCCTTCATCTCTGCAGCCCCATCCCGCAGCCCCACTCCCGGTGCCTCCATCCCTGTGCCCCATCCTTGCAGCTCCATCTCACAGCCCCCATGCCAAAGGCCAAAGCCCCGTCTCGGTGCCCCCATCCCGGTGCCCTCGCCCCGGTGCCCCCATCCCGCAGCTCCCATCCCTCAGCCCCCATCCCCATCCCTCAACCCCCATCTCCATCCCGGTGCCCCCATCCCGGTGCCCCCATCCCCATCCCGCAGCCCCATCCCCATCTCCCATCCCCATCCCGGTGCCCCCATCCCGGTGCCCCCATCCCGGTGCCCCCATCCCCATCCCCATCCCGCAGCCCCCATCCCGGTGCCCCCATCCCGCAGCCCCCATCCCTGTGCGCCCATCCCGCAGCTCCATTCCCCGCGCCCGGTCCCGGTGCCCCATCCCGCAGCCCCCATCCCGGTGCCCGGTGCCCTCACGAGATGCAGTGCGCGGCCGTCATCACCCAGTTGGCCGCGATCAGGGTGCCCCCGCAGGTGTGGCGGAAGGTCCCGTCCCGCTCGTACTGCAGCGAGATCTGGGGGGGCAGAGACACGGCTGGGTGCCACCGACCCACACGGGTCCCCCTGTCCCCCCGTCCCCCCTGTCCCGCTGTCCCCCTGTCCCCTCTGTCCCGCTGTCCCCCTGTCCCCCCGTCCCGCTGTCCCCCTGTCTGTCCCCCTGTCCCGCTGTCCCTCTGTCCTCCCATTCCCCCGTCTCCCTGTCCCCCTGTCTGTTCCCCTGTCTGTCCCCCTGTCCCCCCGTGCCCCTGTCCTTCTGTCCCCCCGTCCCGCTGTCCCCTGTCCCCCTCTCTGTCCCCCTGTCCCTCTGTCCCGCTGTCCTTCTATCCCCCCGTCTCCCCGTCCCCCTGTCTGTCCCCTGTCCCCCTGTCTGTCCCTCTGTCCCCTGTCCCCCTGTCCGTCCCTCACCTGCCAGGGCCAGCTGTAGGGCTCCGCATCCTGCCCGTTGACCACGCGGGACTCGGGCAGCACGGCGGCGCGGGCACCTGCGGGACACGGGGACACGGCGGCACCGTCACCCCCCGGCATCCCCCAGCCAGCCGAGCCTGGGGACACGGGGGGGCTCAGGGGACACCTCACCGCCGGCCACCAGCAGCAGGACAAGGCTCAGCAGGGCAGCCATGGCTCCGGTGTGGCTGTCCCGGGGCGCCCGCCCGCCTTAAATCCCCGCGGGCACCCAAGGGCACCGCTGGGAACGGGCACCCGGTGCCCAGCTGGGTCCCGGAGGGGTTAAACATTAACCTGGGCCTTGGGGGGACGTGGCACTGGCACCCGGCCAGCGGGGACCCTGCAGGTCCCGAACCCCCTGTCCCTGCTGCTGCCGCTGCCCCCGTGCCCCCTGTGTGCCCCCAGAGTGCCCCATGCCCACCCCATGCCCTCACAGCCCCTCTGAGCGCTCCCCCAGTGCACCCCTTAGCCCCAGTGACCCCCACAGTCCCCACAGCTCTCTGTGTGCCCCACAGTGCCCTCTGTGCCTCCCTGAGCCGCCAGGACCCCCCTGTACCCCCAGAGTCACCACAACCACCCCCTGTGCCCCTGGTGGCCTCCAGCGCTCCCCACCCCCTGGGCCCCACAACCATCCCTGTCCCCCCCATTCCCTGCACCCCTGGTGTGCCCATATGGCTCCCGTACCCTTCATGGGCTCAGTGCCCCTCACACCCTCCCCTCCTGCACCCCCAGGGCCCCCACAGCCATCCCAGGTGCCCTCCACAGTGCCCACATGGCCCCCATGGACTGTACGGCCCCATACGTCCCTCCTCCCACACCCCATAGCATTTCCATCTACCCCTGTGCCCCCACGGCCCCCCCGTCACCTCTGCTGCCCCCACAGCCCCCTCCAACCAGCCCCGTGCCCCCCATGTTCCCATAAACCCCCCATGGCCCCCACGTACCCCCCCTCCCACAGCCCATGGTCCCTGTGCCCCCCACATGCCCTGTGCCCTGACCCCCCTGGCCCCCTCCCAGAACCCACAGCCCTCACAATCACCCCCTAAACCCTTTAAACCCCTGTGCCCCCCAATATCTGCCATGCTTCTTGTGTTCCCCATGTACCCCCCGTGCTGTCCTGTGCCCCAATGACTCCCCCTGCACCCCTATAGCCCCCCTAAATCACTTTATGTCCCTGGTGTGCCCTATAGACCCTATAAAGCTCAGTGTCCCCATGGCCCTGAGCCCCTGGTACCCCCATAGCCCCTGTACCCCCCTGTGCCCCCATAGTGCCCTCTCCACACCCTGGTGCCCCCATAGATCCCCCCATGCCCCCTCACAGCCCCTATAATTCCCTGGTGCCCCCACAGCCCCCCATGGCCCCATTGCTCCCAGAGCCCCCCATGTCCCCCCATTGCCCCCAAACTCCCTCACACACCCGGGGGGGGTCCCCACGCACCCCAGAACCCTTGTGGAAGTTCCCACAGGAGTTCTCCGTGTCCCTGCAGTGTCCCCACACGCTCCCATGACCCTGTACGAGCCCCCAGAGGTGACACCTGTGGCCCTGTTAAAGTTCCCAGGGGTGTCCCAAGGTGTCCCCAAGGGCTCTCATGTCCTTGTGAATGTTCCCAGGGGTGTCCCTGCAGTGTCCCCACACGCTCCCATGACCCTGTACAAGTCCCCAGAGGTGACACCTGTGTCCCTGTTAAAGTTCCCAAGGTCCCCACACACTCCATGTCCTTGTAAAGTCCCCAGGGGTGTCCCCAGGTGCTCCCATGACCCAGTAGAAATCCCCAGAGGTGGCCCCTGTGTCCCTGTTAAAGTTCCCAGGGGTGTCCCAAGGTGTCCCCTGCACCCCTATATCCTTGTAAATGTTCCCAGGGGTGTCCCAAGGTGTCCCCAAGCATTTCCATGACCCTGTTAAAGTTCCCAGAGGTGACACCTGTGTCCCTATTAAAATTCCCAGGGGTGTCCCAAGGTGTCCCCATGCACACCAGAACCCTCATAGAAGTTCCCACAGGAGTTCTCCATGTCCCCTGCAGTGCTCCCATGACCCTGTACAAGTCCCCAGAGGTGACACCTGTGTCCCTGTTGAAGTTCCCAGGGTATCCCAACGCGTCCCCATGCGCTCCCACGTCCTTGTAAAAGTTCCCAGGGGTGACCCCCATGTCCCCTCATGTCCCCATAACAGTTCCTGCAGGTGCTCCACAGTGACACCCCCGTGTCACCCTGCAGCTGCCCAGAGGTGGCCCCCATGTCCCCACACACCCCTGTGTCCCCATAGATGTCCCCACAGGTGCTCCATGATGTCCTGCACCCCACGACCCTGAAAAAGTCCCCAGGGGTGTCCCCACACACCCCTTGTCCCCATAAAAGTTCCCAGGGGTGCCTCCCCATTCTCTCCCCACACTTGTGTCCCCATAAATCTCCCGGGAGTGTCCCCACGGTGTCCCCACGTGTCCCTGTGCCAGTTCCCACAGCTGCCCCACAGTGTCCCCATGCGCCTCCACGTCCAGGAGAAGTTCCCAGGAGCGTCCCACGGTGTCCCCAGGCACCCGTGTGTCCCAGCAGAGGTTTCCACAGGTGACCACCCCTGTACCCCCATGTCCCCCATGTCCCCACGCACCCTCGTGCCCTCCTGGAAGTCCCCAGGGATGTCCCCACACAGCCGGGTCCCAGTTTAAGCTCTCAGAATTGTCCCCTGTGTCCCCGCCATGTCCCTGCAAAAGTCTCCAGGGCTGTCCCCCACACCCAGTGCACGTTCCCAGGGGTGTCCCCATGTGTCCCCCCGTCCCCCTGGTGTCCCTGCAAGCGTTCCCAGGGGTGTCACCCCACGTCCCCACACACGCCAACATAAATTCTCAGAGTTTCTCCCCGTGTCCCTCCGTGTAAATGTTCCCGGGGTGTCCCCGTGTCACAGTCCTCAAACTCCGCGAGACCCCAGAGTTGTCCCCCGGTGTCCCTGCGCCCCTCCGTGTTCCCCGTGCCTCCCGTGTCCCTGCAGATGTTCCTGAGGGTGTCCCCGTGTCCCTGTACAAGCTCCTGGGGGTGTCCCCCTGTCCCTGTACAAGTTCCCAGCGGTGTCCGTGTGTCCCAGTGCCAGTTCCCGGGAGTGTCCCGGTGTCCCGGTGCCATTTCCCAGTGGTGTCCCCTTGTCCCAGTGCCAGTTCCCAGGGGTGTCCCCATTTCCCAGTGGTGTCCCCTTGTCCCAGTGCCAGTTCCCAGGGGTGTCCCCATTTCCCAGTGGTGTCCCCTTGTCCCAGTGCCAGTTCCCAGGGGTGTCCCCATTTCCCAGTGGTGTCCCCTTGTCCCAGTGCCAGTCGCCGAATATGTCCCGGTACAATCACTCGGGGCTGTCCCAAAATACAGTGCCAGTTTCCGGAGGTGTCCCCATGTCCCCGCACAAGTTCCCGGGGTGTCCCAGTGCCACTTCCCAGGGTTGTCCCGGTGCCCGTTCCCGGGGGTGTCCCAGTACAAGTTCCCGGGGTGTCCCCATGTCCCCGTGCCCGTTCCCAGCCGTGTCGCGGTGTCCCGGTGCCAGTTCTCGGGAGTGTCCCAGTGCCATTTCCCAGCTGTGACCCAGTGTCCCAGTGCCATTTCCCAGCTGTGACCCAGTGTCCCCGTGTCCCAGTGCCAGTTCCCAGGGGTGTCCCAGTGCCCCGGTACAAGTTCTCGGGGGTGTCCCTGTGCCAGTTCCTGGTAGAAGTTCCCAGAGGTGTCCCCGCGTCCCTGTGCCGGTTCCTGGGGGTGTCCCACGTGTCCGTGTCCCAGTGCCACTTCTCAGGGGTGTCCCTGTGTCCCAGTGCCAGTTCTCGGGAGTGTCCCCGTGTCCCTGTACAAGTTCCTGGGGGTGTCCCCCTGTCCTGGTGCCACTTCCCAGATGTGTCCCCCTGTCCCAGTGGCAGTTCTCAAGGGTGTCCCCGTGTCCCAGTGCTAGTTCTCGGGAATGTCCCTGTGTCCCTGTAGGAGTTCCCGGGGTGTTCCCGTGTCCCAGAGCTCGTTCCCGGGGGTGTCCCAGTGCCAGTTCCCGGGAGTGTCCCCATGTCCCTGTAGGAGTTCCCGGGGGTGTCCCCGTGTCCCGGTGCCATCCCCAGCCGTGTCCCGGTGTCCCGGAGCCATTCCCCAGTCGTGTCCCGCCGTGTCCCTGTACAAGTTCCCGGGAGTGTCCCTATGTCCCTGTAGGAGTTTCCGGGGATGTCCCGGTGTCATTCCCCAGCCGTGTCCCCGTGTCCCCGTGCCCGTTCCCGGATGTGTCCCGGTGTCCCAGTGCCATTCCCCAGCCGTGTCCCGGTGTCCCGGTACAAGTTCCCAGAGGTGTCCCGGTGCCATTTCCCCGGATGTGTCCCCATGTCCCGGTGCCATCCCCAGCCGTGTCCCCGTGTCCCCATGTCCCGGTGCCATTCCCAGCCGTGTCCCGCCGTGTTCCGGTACAAGTTCCCGGTGTCCCCGTGTCCCGGTGCCATCCCCCCAGCCGTGTCCCCGTGCCCGTTCCCGGATGTGTCCCCGTGTCCCGGTGCCATCCCCCAGCCGTGTCCCCGTGTCCCCGTGCCCGTTCCCGGATGTGTCCCCGTGTCCCGGTGCCATCCCCAGCCGTGTCCCGGTGTCCCCGTGTCCCGGTGCCATCCCCAGCCGTGTCCCCGTGTCCCCGTGTCCCGGTGCCATCCCCCAGCCGTGTCCCCGTGTCCCCGTGCCCGTTCCCGGATGTGTCCCCGTGTCCCGGTGCCATCCCCCAGCCGTGTCCCCGTGTCCCCGTGCCCGTTCCCGGATGTGTCCCCGTGTCCCGGTGCCATCCCCAGCCGTGTCCCGGTGTCCCCGTGTCCCGGTGCCATCCCCAGCCGTGTCCCGGTGTCCCCGTGTCCCGGTGCCATCCCCCAGCCGTGTCCCGCCGTGTCCCCTTCCCCCCCCCCCCCCCGGTGTCCCCCTCGGGCGCGCGCTGCGCGGCCCCGCCCCGCGGGCCGGGGGGGGTACCGGGGGGGGGCGGGGCGGTCCCGGGGCGGCGGCGCGGCCGGAGCGGAGCGGAGCGAGCGGGGCGAGCTCGGCGGGGCCGTGCGGCGATGGGGCGGCGGGGCCCGGCGGCGCTGCGGACCCTCCTGCTGCTGCTGCTGGGGAGCCTCGGGCCGGTGAGTGCGGCTGGGGGCGCCCGGGGACCCCGAACCGCGCTGGGGGGTCCCGGGAAGGAGCTGGGAGTTGGGGTCCCGCCGAGGAGTTGGGGAGATCTGAAGGATTTGGGGGGTGTGAAAGGAGCCGGGGGCTCTACCCGCGGATTTTGGGGGCTCTGAAAGGAGTTGGGGTCTCCCCCTACGGAGCTGGGATCCCCAAAGGAGTTGGGGGTTGGGGTCCTCAACAGGGTCCCGCCAAGGAGTTGGGGAGATCTGACGGATTTGGGGTGCCTGAAAGGAGCCGGGGTCTCCACCCGCGGATTTGGGGGCTCGGAAAGGAGCTGGGGGCTCTGAAAGGAGTTGGGGTCTCCTCACACGGAGCTAAGATCCCCAAAGGAGTTGGAGGTTGGGGTCCCGCCAAGGAGTTGGGGAGCTCTGACGGATTTGGGGTGCCTGAAAGGAGCCGGGGTCTCCACCCGCGGATTTGGGGGTTCTGAAAGGAGCTGAGGGCCCTTGCAGGAGCTGGAATGTCCCCATACAGAGCTGGGATCCCCAAAGGAGTCGGGGTCCCGAAAGCTGGAATTCCTATAGGAGTTGGGGTCCCCTACAGGAGTCGGGGTCCCCTACAGGAGTTGGGGTCCCCGGAGCGGGACTTCTATGGAGCAGTTGTGAGCCCCCTTTGGTTTTGGGGTGCCTTGAAGTATTTGGGGCCCTTATAGGAGTTGGGGTCCCGCCAAGGAGTTGGGGAGATCTAAAGGATTTGGGGTGCCTGAAGGGAGCCGGGGTCTCCACCCGCGGATTTGGGGGCTCTGAAAGGATCTGGGGGCCCTTGCAGGAGTTGGGGTCTCCTCACACGGAACTGGGATCCCCAAATGAGTCGGGGTCCTGGGAGCTGGAATTCCCGTCCCCTACAGGAGTTGGGGTCCCCGGAGTGGGAGTTCCATGGAGCAGTTGTGAGCCCCCTGTGGTTTTGGGGTGCCTTGAAGTATTTGGGGCCCTTAAAGGAGTTGGGGTCCCCACAGGATTTTGGGATCCCCTAAAGGATTTGGGTACCTCGGAGCTGAGGTCTCCTGCAGGAGTTGGGGTCCCCTGCAGGAGTTGGGGTCCCCTAGAGGAGTTAGGAACCCCTCTGGGAGTTGGGGATCCCTCTGGGAGTTGGGGTCCCTCACGGAGTTTGTGTCTCTCGAAGGACTTGAGGATCCTTGTGATCCCGGAATTGGGGTCCCCCAGGACACCAAGGAGATGTGGGGGTCCCTGTTCCTGAAGGGATTGGGGGGTCCCTCCTGTACCAGGGGGTCCCTGGCCTCCTGCCCCCCTCCCCAAGGGACTGGGGGTCCCCCCCTGTACCAGAGTCCCGTGGAGACCCCAGGGCCCCCCCTGGGAATTGCAGTGTCCCTCCAAAGTATCGGGGGGTCCCTCTCCCCATGCCCTGCCCCATCTGGGAATGGGGGATTTGGGGTCCCCCTGCCTGTCCTCTATGGGGCGTGAGGTCCCCCATGGACCGGGGGTGCATGGGGTCACCCACCCCATATCCCTATGGTACTGGGGTCCCCGTGACCCCCGTGTGAGGGCCCCAGTCTGGGGGGGGGGGCTCTGTCACCCCCCATTCCTTCAGGGAATTGGGGTCCCCCATGACCCCGGAGTGGGGATGGTTCCCATCACCCCACAAACCCCCCCGTGGCGGTCCAGCCCCCCTGTCCCCACCCCCTGCCCTGGGTAGGGGGGTCACCCATAGGGACACTCCTATCCTGCTTTTGGGGTCCCCCCCGTGCGCACCGCACCCCATCCCCCGCCCCGGCTAAATTTAAAGGGTGATGGTGGCGCCGCTCACCCTAAAAATAACCATCCCAAAATACCCGCCCGGGGGGGGGCGCCCCTGGGGGGCTCCCCACCGTGCTGGGGGCAGCGGGGCGGGGGTGGCACCTCGGGGTGGCACCGATGGGCGGGGGGGTCCCGGTGGGTGCGGGCTGGGGGGCCCGGGGGCGGTTTGGGGTTGGGCGGGTGCCCGGCGTGGAGAACAGAGGGGGCCTTGTGCTCGGGGCCGGGCTGCCAGCGCGGCCCCCCCGCTCTCCGTGGGGCTCCCACCCACGCCCGGGGGGGGACAGAGGGGGGGAGCCCCACTTTGCAACCCCCCACCCTTCATTCTGCTGAGAAACGGGGGGGGGGGGGGGATTTGGGGACGGAGCAGCCCCATGACCCCCCTGGCCGCGATGCTGGCCCTACATCCACGTGTGGGGGGGTGTTCCCATTCCCACGCGGCCCACGGAGGGTGGGCGCCACCTGCACGGGCTGCGAAGGGTTAATGCGGTGGGGGGGGGAAGGGGAGGGCGAAGCAGGAATGCGCGATAAGATCAGCGTGCCCCGGGGGGAAGGGCTGGGGAAGGGGGGGACACCCCACGCACGCTCTGCACACGCGTGTGCCCGGGGCACGCGCGGCCACGGCGCTGCTGGGGGGGCTCCTGGCACACCTGGGGGCGTTTGGGGACACCTGGGGGCATCTGGGGCCACCTGGGAGCGCTCGGGGCCACTCGGGGACCCTCCGGGCCCGCGGCTCACATGGCCTCTCGCCTCCGGCTCGTTCCCATCGCCAAAGATGGCCCGGCTATGGGATGAGGAGGAGGAGGAGGAAGGCGGGGAGGAAGGTCAGCTCAGACGCTGGGTCCTTGCCAGGACTCCTGGGTTTCCCCTCTTGCCATGAAAACCCGACACTGCCCCAAAAAGTCTTGTTATGTCACAAATGAACCTACTCCCCCCCAAAAAATCCCTCCTGAATATCTGCCTATACCCCTACCCCCAAAAACCCATCTCCCCCCATACCCACCTCCCCCCCACAAAAAAACCCCCATATCCCTTCCCCTAAAAATCCATTTCCCCCCCAAAAAACCCTGCCACTCATCTCCACCCTCCAAAAATCCATCTCCACTCTCCAAAACCCATCTCCCTGCCCAAAAACCCATCACTCCCCCTGCCCAAAATCCCATCTCCCCCCCAAAACATCCCCCCTAAAACCAAACTCTCCCCTCCAAACCCCATTCACCCCAAACCCTCCCGTTCCTCCCCCCGCTATCCCGAGCCGTCCCGGGATAAATTAGGCAATGCCAGCAGGGAGGAATGCAGGGGGGAGGGGGCAGGGCAGGCGCATATTTGGGGCCCCCCTTTCTGCCCGGCCGTGCCGGTGACCCCGCAGCTGTTTCACCCCCAAATCCCGGGGGCGGATGGGGGGGACGGGGGGGTCAGAGCAGCTGTTTCTGTCCCCCCCCCTTCCCCTCGGGACCAGCATCCCACAGCTGTGCTGGCAGCCCCCCCAAACCCTGGGGTGACCCCAATGCCCCCCAGCCCTTGGGGACCCCCGGCAGTGGGGAGAGGGGAATTTTTTCATGGGGGAAGCACCTTTGAGCATGACCTTGGGGGGAACAATAAGCCAGGGGGGGACTGCTATTAATAACCCCCCCCGGTTATTATTCTTGTGCTGCGTCACCTCCTCTTCCTCACCCGGATGAATTAACGGGGGGGGGCACATCCAGATTTGGGGGCCACTTGGACATTTGAGGGGCCACATCCAGATTTTAGTGCGGGAACACCCAAACTACCGGGGAACACCGAAATAAAGGGGGGGGGGAGGTGTGTGAGGTTTTCCCCCCCAATTTGGGGCGCACTTTGGAAGCGGGGGGTTGGCAGCGTGGTGCTTCCTCACCCTCCTCTTCCTCGCCCCCCTTCCCCGCCGAGTTTTCCCCAGGGTGCGGGGCAGGATTTGGGCCGGGGAGTGGAAAATGTGAGCGGCGGCGGCGGCGGGGCCGTGGCGTCCGGCCGGGCGCGGTGCCCCGGCGGCAGCGGGGGGGTCCCGGCTGCCGGGGGGGGCCCGGGCGCCCGGGGCTGCGGGGCCGGGGAGCGGGAGAGGCTTCCGGTAACCGGAGAGGGGGGATCGGCCCCGACCCTGCGCCGACCGCGCCGGACACCCGGCCCGCGGCTGCGCTTCCTGCGGCCGGGATGGGGCTGGGGAGCGGGGCTGGGCAGTGGGGCACGGGTGGGGAGCGGGGCTGGGCAGTGGGGCACGGGTGGGGAGCGGGGCTGGGCAGTGGGGCACGGGTGGGGAGCGGGGCCTGGCACCCACGGGCCCGGGGCACGGGTGGGGAGCGGGGCTGGGCAGTGGGGCACGGGTGGGGAGCGGGGCCTGGCACCCACGGGCCCGGGGCACGGGTGGGGAGCGGGGCTGGGCAGTGGGGCACGGGTGGGGAGCGGGGCCTGGCACCCACGGGCTCGGGGCACGGGTGGGGAGTAGGACCTGTGCACCCAGGGGCGCGGGGCACGAGTGGGGGAAATTCCAGGGCCTGGGGAGCAGGGGCTGGCACCCACAGGCTCAGGGCACGAGTGGGGGCGATTCCAGGGTAGCCAGGGGCTGAGGAACAGGGGTGGCACCCAGGAGCTCAGTGCACGAGTGGGGAGCGGGGCTGGGCAGTGGGGCACGAGTGGGGGACGATTCCAGGGCATCCACGGGCTGGGGAGCAAGGGTGGCACCCACGGGCTCGGGCCACGAGTGGGGGCAATTCCAGGACACAACCAGGGCAGGGGCTGGGCAGCCAGGGGCTCAGGGCACGAGTCGGGGGCGATTCCAGGGGCTGGCGAGCAATGGTGGCACCCACGGGTTTGGGGCACGAGTGGGGAGCAGTGACTGACACCCACGGGCTTGGTGCATGAGTGGGGAATGATTCCAGGAGCTGGGGAGCAGGGGTGGCACCCAGGGGCTTGGGGCACGAGTGGGGAGTGATTCCAGGGCATCCAGGGGCTGGGGAGCAGGGGCTGGACACTCACGGGCTTGGTGCACGCGTGGAGGGCAATTCCAGGGCACCCACGGGCTCGGGGCACGAGTGGGGAGTGATTGCAGGACACCCAGGGGCTGCGGCGCCCGGGCTGGGCACCCACGGCCTTTGTGCATGAGTGGGGGGAAATTCCAGGGGCTGGGGAGCAGGGGCTGGGCACCCACTGGCTCAGTGCACGAGTGGGGGTGATTCCAGGACACCCACGGGCTCGGGGCACGAGTGGGGGACACGGTGGCAGTGCCCCCGCACACTCCATGTGGGGACTGAGCAGCCACCCCCGTGGGGACAATGGCAGAGCCCCCACTCGCTGGGGACACGCGTGGGGATGTGGGGTGAGCACCCAATGCACATCTGGGGAGCGGCAGAGCCACCCCAAGCGCACACGGCCCCGTGCCTCAGTTTCCTCTTGCACGGGGGCCGGGCTGGCACCCACGAGGGACCCTTTGGGGTGTTGAGTCCTCCGGTCCGTGTGACAGCGTGGCCCCCCCGTGTCCCCCCGTGTTCCCCCCGTGTCCCGTCCCCCCCTCGTCCCGCCTAATCCCCCGGCGCTTGTTTGCACAGCAAAGTGCTGCAGCGACGGATTCCTGCCGGGGCCGGGGCGGGGGGCACCGGGCTGGGGCACACCCGGCTGGGGCACACGCGTGTGCATGGCCCCGGGGCACCGGGCACACCCGGGCACCGGGCTGGGGCACACCCGGCTGGGGCACACGAGTGTGCCAGGGCGCGGGTGTGGCAGTGCCAGCGTTCCCTGGCACCTGGAGGTGTTCACAGCCACCTTTGGGTGTGACTGTCGCCGTGTGTGTGCTGTCACACGCGTGGTGCTGCAAACACGCGCGTGTGCACGGCCGGCCGCGGGCGCGCCTCGGTGCTGGTGCAAACGCGCGTGCACGGCCACATGTCAGCGTGCACGCGCGTCCCCGTGTCAGCGCACACGTGGAGCAGTGCAAACACGTGTGCACACGCTTCCCGTGTGGCTGCACACCGGGCTCCGGGGCACTCTCCCCAGGGCCTGCACATGCACGTCCCGGTGCCGGCGGTCCCGGTGATCTCGGTGCAGTCCCGGTGATCCCGGTGATCCCGGTGATCCCGGTGCAGGCAGTCCCGGTGATCCCGGTGATCCCGGTGCCGGTGGGGGCAGGAATGCCGGGGGTGTGTGATGAGCTCATCCCGCTCCCTTCTCCCGGTGACGCCACCGCACAGCCACGCACCCCCACCCCCGTCCCCCCCGGGGTGACGTGTCGCATTCCATGGTGGCCCCGTCCCACGGTGGCCCCGTCCCACGGTGGCCCTGTCCCCAGGTCACCAGCAGTGCCCATGCCTGGGCCGACGCCTTCCCCGAGGACACGGTGGCCGATCACGTCGGGGACACGCAGGGACGGCGCTACTACCGACACCTGTCAGATGACGAGGACCTGGTGGCCTCTGGAGGTGAGGGGACAGCAGGGTGGGTGGGTGGGTCCTGATGCCACCCTGGGTGCCACTTGCACAGTGGATGGCACTGGGACCCTGTGGGAGTGGTAGTCACTTTGGCTGAATGTCACCGTGGATGGGTGTGACATACATGGGGGTTGTTACCATCAGCTGGTGCCACCACGGGTGCCACTCACTCACCTGTCCCCACTGCAGATGGGAAAGGGACCTGATGGCACCCAGCACTAAGGTGGCACTGGGTATGTGGGTGCCACCCTGGACGCTGCTTGCACTGTCCTCATTGTTCTTGATGCCACTGGGACTGGTGGCATCTGGTGATAAGGTGGCACTGGGTGGGTGGATGTCACAGCGAGCGAGTGCCGCTCGTGCTGCCCCAACAGAGATGCCACCAGAATTTGGTGGCAGACAGTGGCAGGGTGGCACTGAGGGGGTGAGCATCACCGTGGGTGTCACCGTGGGTAGAACCACCCTGGGTGCTCCCATGTTGTCCCCATGGTGGATGGCACTAGGACCTGGTGTCATGTGGCAGTAAAATGTCACCAGGTGGTGGCTACCATGGATGTGTGGATGACCACATGGTCCCCATTGTGGGTGGCACTGCGATCTGGTGGCATTTGGTGGCAGTGGGTGCTACCATGGGTGGGTGGATTTCATCGTGGGCGGGTGGGTGCCACCATGGGCAGGTGGGTGTCACCATGGGCAGGTGGGTGTCACCATGGGCGGGTGGATGTCACCGTGGGTGGGTGAGTGCCACCATGGGTGGGTGGATGTCATCGTGGGCGGGTGGGTGCCACCATGGGCAGGTGGGTGCCACCATGGGCAGGTGGATGTCACCATGGGTGGGTGGGTGAGTGCCACCATGGGCGGGTGGATGTCATCGTGGGCGGGTGGGTGCCACCATGGGCAGGTGGATGTCACCGTGGGTGGGTGGATGTCACCATGGGTGGGTGAGTGCCACCATGGGCGGGTGGATGTCATCGTGGGCGGGTGGGTGCCACCATGGGCAGGTGGATGTCACCGTGGGTGGGTGGATGTCACCATGGGTGGGTGGGTGTCACCATGGGCGGGTGGATGTCACCGTGGGTGGGTGAGTGCCACCATGGGCGGGTGGATGTCACCATGGGTGGATGGGTGTCACCGTGGGTGGGTGCCCACGCATGGGGACCCCGCGGGCGGGTGCCACCCTCACGCTGTGCCCGTGGCAGATGGCAGCGGGGAGGATGGCAGCGGTGTCCCCTGGCCACCAAGCGTCAAGGCCCCGCCTCACAGCAGCGGGCTGGCACCCACCGGTAAGGGGACACTGTGGATGGCACCTGGCCCCGGGCTGGGCCCCACTGCTGGCACCGCTCTCAACCTCTGTCTCCTCTTCATCCTCCTCCTCCTCTTCCTCCTCCTCCTCCTCCTCCTCCCCGGGGGCAGCGCCCGGGCCCCGCCCCGCGCCCGCGGGCATGGTGGTGGCCGAGCCCGAGGACGACCCCCCGATCAGTAAGTGACACTTTTTGGGGACCCCCCTTTTGCTGCACCCCCACTTTTCCTCCTCCTGTGCTTTACTGGGTGGGATCCCAAATCCCTGTGGGGATGGGGTGGACACAGCTGGGGATTACAAGGAACATCTGGACGGGGGGGTGTCACAGCTGGGTGGGGGTCACAGCTGGGCGAGGGGGATTTTTTGGGGGTGCAGGTGTCACCCCCAGAAGTTTTGACACCCCATCCCCAACTTTGGCACCCCCCACCCCCAGTTTATTTCCGGGCTCTGGTGAACTTCACCCGCAGCATCGACTACAGCCCGCGGCTGGAGGACCCTGACTCCGAGGAGTTCCGCGAGATTTCCGAGGCCGTGGTGGACACGGTGAGCGCTGGGGGGCACTCGGGGGGTGCAGGGGTGGGGGGCACCCGAGGGACCCTTTGGGGGAACCCGGGGGACCATCCTGAACCCTCATTTCCGACAGCTGGAGTCCGAGTATTACAAAGTGCCTGGGGACCAGGTGGTCAGCGTGGTCTTCATCAAGTGAGTGAGGGGGATTGGGGGGCTTTGGGGGGCTTGGGGGAGCCCAGGGGGGTTTAAGGGGTTTGGGACGTTGGGAAAAGGTGGGGCAGGGGGGCCTGGTGGAGCAAGGCATCATCTGGGGAGATTTTGGGGTGCAATGAGGAAGTTTTGGGGTGTAGAAGGAGCTTTTGGGCGTTTTGAGGATGATGGAGATGTTTGGGGGTGATGGGGCAGATTGGAGGTGAAGGGGATGTTTTGGGGTGCAATGAGGGGGTTTTGGGATGCAGTGAGGGCTTTTGGGGTGCAATGAGGAGATTTTGGGGTGCAATGAGGAAGTTTTGGGGTGTAGAAGGAGCTTTTGGGCGTTTTGGGGATGATGGAGATGTTTGGAGGCCATGGGGCAGAGTGGAGGTGAAGGAGATGTTTTGGGGTGCAATGAGGGTCTTTTGGGGTGCAACGAGGAAGTTTTGGGGGGCAGCAAGGAGCTTTGGGAGTGCAGGGATTTTTTGGGAGTGACTGATGCATTTGGAGGTGATGGGGCAGATTGGAGGTGAAGGGGATGTTTTGGGGTGCAATGAGGAGATTTTGGGGTGCAATGAGGGGCTTTTGGGGTGCAATGAGGGAGTTTTGGGGTGCAGCAATGAGCTTTTGGGAGTGCAGGGAGGTTTTGGGGATGATGGAGATGTTTGGGGGAGATGGGGCAGGTTGGAGGTGAAGGGGATGTTTTGGGATGCAATGAGGAGATTTTGAGGTGCAATGAGGAGGTTTTGGGGTGCAATGAGGAAGTTTTGGGGTGCTTTTGTGAGGACGGAGAGGTTTTGAGGGTGTTGGGGTGGATTGGCAGTGATGGGAATGTTTTGGGGGTGCAAAGAGGGGCTCTTGGGTTGCAGTGAGGACATTTCAGGGTGCAATGAAAAACTTTGGGGAGTGCAGGGATTTTTGGGGTGACTGATGCATTTGGAGGTGATGGGGTGGATTGGAGGTGAAGGGGGTGTTCTGGGATGCAATGAGGGGCTTTTGGGGTGCAATGAGGAGGTTTTGGGGTGCAATGAGGAAATTTTGGGGTATTTTTGTGAGGACAGAGAGGTTTTGAGGGTGTTGGGGTGGATTGGCAGTGATGGGAATGTTTTGGGGTGCAAAGAGGGGCTCTTGGGTTGCCGTGAGGACGTTTCAAGGCGCAGTGAAGAGCTGCTGGGATTTTTGGGCTGACTGAAGCATTTGGAGGTGCTGGGGTGCATTGGAGGTGACGAGCAGTTCTCGGGGTGCAGTGTGGGTGGTTTGGGGGCTCAGGGCCGGTTTGGGGGTGCAGTGAGGCCGCTCTGGGATGCTGACCCGCTGTCCCCCAGGCAGCTGGACGGGGACGTGTTCGTGGAGCTGGACGTGGGCTCGGAGGGCAACGGGGACGAGGCGCAGCTCGGGGGGGTCCTGCGGGACCTGCTGGCCGGGGGCTCCATCGCCTCCTACCTCACCTCCCCGCTGGGCTTCCAGTTCCGCCGCCTGGGAGCCGGTGAGACTGGGGGGCTCTGGGGGGGTTTTGGGGGGTTTTGGGGTGCTCTGGAGCAGTTTGGGGTTGGAAACCTCAGAGCAGCGCATCCCAACCTGCGTCGCTCTGCTGGCTGAATTATATGGGTGGGGGGGATGTTTTGGGGTGCCCCCCCTGACCCTGCGCCCCCTCCCTGGCCGCAGTGACGCCCCAGCCTCGCGCCTGCACCGCCGGGGAGTTCTCCTGTGGCAGCGGGGAGTGCGTGGCCCTGGAGTATCGCTGCGACCGCCGGCCCGACTGCCACGACGCTTCTGATGAGGAGGGATGTGGTGAGGCAATGGGGCACCCCAGAACCTCCTCTGTCCTCACCAACCCTCCCTGCCCTCATTGCCCACCCCATGGCTCTGATACTCCCCCTCTGCACCCCCCTTTCCTGCCTATAACCTTCCTATTGTCTCCTCCTGCACCCCCAGTTCCCCCTTAACCCCCTGCTCCTATTTTAGTCCTACACCCCCATAAACACTCCTCACACCCCTTTTTCCCCCCATATAACCCCTCTGCACGCCATTTTGCCCCTACACCCTCCCATAAGGCCACCCCTTGCACCCCTCGCATGCCCCTTTTGCTCTCTATGCCACTCTGCACCCTCATTTCTCACTTTGATCCCCCTGCATCCACATTTTACCCCTATGCCCCCATAAACATTCCTCACACCCCTTTTTTCCCCATATAACCCCATTTTACCCCTACACCCCCATAAGGCCCCCTTGCACCTCTCCCACACCCCTTTTGCCCCCTATATCCCTCTGCACCCCCATTTCTCACTCAATTCCCCCCGCACCCCCATTTTACCCCTATGCCCCCATAAACACTCCTCACAACCCTTTTTTCCCCCCATATAACCCCTCTGCACCCCATTTTGCCCCTACACCCTCCCATAAGGCCCCCCGTTGCACCCCTCGCACGCCCCTTTTGCCCAGAATACCACCCTGCACCCCAATTTCTCACTTCAACCCCCCTGCACCCCCATTTTATCCCTACACCCCCATACACATCCCCTGCAACCCCTTTTTCCCATATACCCCCTTATACTCTACTGCCCCCTCGTTTCCCCCCAAACCCCTGCACTCCATGAACATTCCCCACACCCCTTTTGCCCTCTGTAGCACTCTGCACCCCCATTTCTTACTTTAACACCCCTGCACCCCCATTTTACCCCTATGCCCCCATAAACATTCCTCACACCCCTTTTTTGCCCTTTATAACCCCTCTACAGCCCATTTTGCCCCTACACCCTCCCATAAGGACCCCCTTGCACCCCTCGCACACCCCTTTTGCCCTCTATGCCACTCTGCACCCCCATTTCTCACTTTGATCCCCCTGCACCCCCATTTTACCCCTATGCCCCCATAAACACTCCTCACACCCCTTTTTTTCCCTTTATAACCCCCCTGCACCCCATTTTTCCCCTAAACTCCCCCATAAGCCCCCCTTGCACCCCTCCAGCCCCGAGACCCCCCCTCTTCCCCCCTAAATCCCCCCTAACCCCCTGCACCCCATGAACACTTCCCACAGCCCTTTTGCCCTGTATACCCCTCCACACCGCTCTGCACCCCCATTTCTCACTTTAATCCCCCTGCACCCCCATTTTACCCCTATCACCTCCATAAACACTCCCCACACCCCTTTATTCCCCCATATAACCCCCCTGCACCCCGTTTTATCCCCATGCCCCCATAAACACTCCTCACACCCCTTTATTCCCCCATATAACCCCCCTGCACCCCGTTTTATCCCCATGCCCCCATAAACACTCCTCACACCCCTTTTCCCCCCATATAACCCCCCTGCACCCCGTTTTATCCCCATGCCCCCATGAACACTCCTCACACCCCTTTTCCCCCCATATAACCCCCCTGCACCACATTTTTCCCCTACAACCCCCCCCATAAACCCCCCTTGCGCCCCTCTCCTCCAGCCCTAAATCCCTCTTCCCCCCTAAATCCCCCGCTAACCCCCTTTTTCTGCCCCCAGAGCCGTCCCCACGGCCGCCCCCCAGCACCGCCCGCCCGGCCGCCACCACGCGCCCGCTGAGCACCACGCCCGTGGGCACCACCCCGGCGTCCCCCCTGCGCCCCTTCACCCCTCGGCCCCCCAGACCAGCGCCCGGGGGGTGCCAGGGGGGCGAGGCCGCCTGCAGGGACGGGCGCTGCGTGCCCAGGGATTACCTGTGCGACGGAGAGCGCGACTGCGCCGACGGCTCCGACGAGGACGCCTGCGGTGGGTCTGGGGGTGCGCAGGGGATTTGGGGGGCTCTAAATAGCTGGCAGGGCATGGCTTGGGCTGGTGGGCTCCGTGCCAGGCTGGGAAGGGCTGGTGGGGTGATGGGAGATGGGGCGGTCAGTGTTGGGTCACCAGATGTGTCCCCGTTGGGCCCAGTCGTGGTGAAGTAAAGTAAAAATCAGCTTTAATGATGGTCTGGGTGAGGGCATTGAGGTCCACACCAAGCTGGGTGTGAGTGTGGATCTGCTGGAGGGTTGAGGGCCCTGGACAGGCTGGATCCAAGGGATTAATCCATTGGTGTGAGGTTTAACAAGACCAAATCCCAGGTTCTGCACTTTGGCCACAACAACCCTGCAGTGTTACAGGCTGGGGACAGCAGCCAGGCAGAAAGGGACCTGGGGACACTGGTGGACAGCAGGCTGGACAGGAGCCAGCAGTGTGCCCAGGTGGCCAAGAAGGCCAATGGCTCCTGGCCTGGCTCAGGAATGGTGTGGCCAGCAGGAGCAGGGCAGGGATTCTTCCCCTGTGATGGGCAGCACCTCCAGTGCTGTGTCCAGTTCTGGGCCCCTCAATTTAAGGAGGACGTGGAGGGGCTGGAGCTTGTCCAGAGCAGGCCAACAAGGCTGGTGAGGGGTCTGGGACACAAGAGCTATGAGGAGCAGCTGAGTGAGCTGCTGGGCTCCTGACCCTGGAGAAAAGGAGGCTCAGGGGGGACCTTGTCACTCACTCTACAACTCCCTGAGAGGAAGGTGCAGCCCAGTGGGGATGAGCTCTACTCCCAGAGAATGAGGAACAGGAGGAGAGGACACAGCCCTGAGGTGTGCAGAGAGGTTTAGGCTGCACATTAGGAAGAAGCTCCACACAGAAAGGGTGGCTGGGCACTGGAAGGGGCTGCCCAGGGAGGTGGTGGAGTCACCATCCCTGGGAGTGTTTAAGGAAAGCCAGGATGTGGCACTTAGTGCCACGGTCTGGGTGACAAGGCGGTGTTGGGTCATCAGTGATCTCAAAGGTGTTTTCCACCCTGGGATTTTGGGGTTCTGGGTGCTGACCTGCCCCGTGCCCCCCCAGGCACCCCGTCCCCCTGCGAGCCCAACGAGTTCAAGTGTGCCAACGGGCACTGCGCCCTCAAGCTGTGGCGCTGCGACGGCGAGAACGACTGCGGCGACGGCTCCGACGAGAGCGACTGCCGTGAGTGCGGGGGCTCGGGGACACCGTGGGGACACTGTGGGGACACGGTTGACACCGTGTGTCACCCCCTGCAGCCACCAAGGCGCCCGGTGCGGCCTGTGGGCCGGCGGAATTCCGGTGTGTGTCCAGCGGGACCTGCATCCGAGCCAGCTACCAGTGCGACAGGGAGCCCGACTGCCCCGACCGCAGCGACGAGGTTGGATGTGGTGAGTGACACCAGAGGGGACATGGGGACCACGGCTGGGCTGGGGATGGTGTGCCAGTGATGCTGTGGCACCAGGATGGGGACACTGTGCCCGAGCTGTCCTCAGGGTACGGGGCTGTGTCTGAGCTGTGCTGGGGAGCCTCTGCTGTGACACCAGGCTGGGGACACTGTCCAGGGGCCTCGTGCCACTGTAGAGGGCTGGGGACATTGTGTCATGGTGTCAGGCTGGTGGCACTGTGTTTAGGGACATTGTGCCATGGCACTGGGCTGGGGACTCTATGCCCAAGCCAGTGCCACAGAACCATACTGGGGACACTGTGTTTGGTGGTGCCCGTGGTGGTGACAGTGACTGGGTGCCAGTGGCAGTGTCCCTGTCCCCCGTGGTGCCGTGGCGGTGACAATGACTGACTGGGTGGCGGTGGCAGTGTCCCTGTCCCCCAGGCGGTGACAATGACTGACTGGGCGGCGGTGGCAGTGCCCCCACAGGTGGTGACGCTGCCGCGGGAGTCGGTGAGGGCGGTGCCAGGCCAGACCGTCACCTTCACCTGTGTGGCCACCGGTGTCCCCACCCCCATCGTCACCTGGCGCCTGAACTGGGGACACACCCCCAGCAGCCACAGGTGGGCGGGGACGGGGGCGGGGCCTAAGGGGTGCCGGTTGCTGATTGAAGGAAGGGGCGTAGCTTGTCATGGGAGGAACTTGTGATTGGCTGCGGTCTGTGAAGGGAGGAGCTTCTTTTTGGGGTGGGGTCTGTGTGGGTGGGGTTTGTTTGGGGGCTGAGGTGCTGGGACCAGCCTGGGGGCGGGGCTTATGTGCAGGGCGTGGTCTGAGTGGGCGGGGTTTGGCAAATGAGCGTTGTAATTATGATGTGGGCGGGACTTTTGAGGTGGGAGGAGCTTGAGATAGGGGCGGGGTCGGGGTGTAATCCGGGGTCATGCGGTCGGAATAGGCTCCTGGGCTGGGGCTGGGCATGGGTGTACTGGGTATGTGGGGCACTGGGTGTGCGGGGCACTGGGTGTACTGGGTGTGCGGGGCACCAGATGTGCCCAGTATCAGGTGGTGTGGGTGTGCAGGGCACTGGGTGTACTGGGTATATGGGGCACCGGTTGTGCCCAGTATCAGGTGGTGTGGGTGTGCAGGCACTGGGTGTGCAGGGCACCGGTTGTGCCCAGTATCAGGTGGTGTGGGTGTGCAGGGCACTGGGTGTACTGGGTTTGTGGGGCCCTGGGTGTGCAGGGCACTGGGTGTCCAGGCTATTGGGTATACTGGGTGTGCAGAGCTCCAGCTGTGCCAGGTGCTGCGTGTGCCGGGCACAGGGTGTGTGTGGCTCCCGGCTGTGCCGGGCTCCGCTTGTGCCAGGCTCTGGGTACCAAACGTGCCCCACAGGGTGTCGATCGTGAGCGAGGCTGGGCAGGGCACCCTGACAATCCGGGACGTGAAGGAGGCTGATCAAGGCGCCTACACCTGCGAGGCCATCAACACCCTGGGCATGGTGTTCGGCATCCCTGACAGCATCCTCACCGTCACGCGCCCCGGTGAGCCACCCCTCCCTGCTCCGTGCCACCAACCCCACCGTGGCACTGTCACCATCACCCGCTGTCTCATCTCCCACAGGGCCGTGTCCCGAGGGCCACTTCCAGGTGACAGGGACATCCCGCTGCCTGCCCTGCTTCTGCTTCGGTGTCACCACCTCCTGCCGTGCCACCACCCGGCACCGCCACCCGCCTCCACCTGCGCTTCAACCGCCCCGACGACTTCAAGGGTGAGCTGTGGGGACAGGGGACAGGGGCTGGGCAAGGACAAGGGACGCAGCAGGGGCTGAGCGTTTTCCTTGCAGGTGTCAATGTGACGGTGCCAGCAGCGCCATCCGCACCGGTGCTCTCAGCCACCCAGCTCCACGTGGATGTGGGCACTGAGGAATTCCAGCTGCTGGACCTGTCTCGCCGCTTCCTGGCGCTGGACGCCTTCTGGGCACTGCCAGAGCCCTTCCTTGGGGACAAGGTGATGCCGGGGCAGGGGCAGGGCTGGGCACACCGGTGGCACGGCCGCTGACAGCCCGCTGTGCTGGCAGGTGGACGCCTACGGGGGAGCGCTCAGCTACGGGGTGCGGTACCGGCTGGGCCGGGGGCCCCCCGAGCCCACCGCCCACCCCGACGTGCTGCTGCGGGGCCACGGGCGGCAGCTGCGGGCACGGGCTGGGGACACCCGGCCTGACGTCCTCAACCGGCGGCACGTGCCCCTCACCGAGGTGGGTGTGAGAAGGGGTGGTGATGGTGGTGGTGGGGAGGTGGTGTGGGTGGTGATGGGTGGGTGATGATGATGGTGGTGCTGATGGGTGGGTGATGCTGGGGATGGGTGGGTGATGATGGTGGTGGTGGATGAGTGCTGCTGGGGATGGATGAGTGATGCTGGGGTTGGGTGGGTGATGCCAGTGGTGATGAGGAGGATGGGTGGGTGATGATGCTGGGGATGGGTGAGTGATGATGAGGATGGGTGGGTGATGATGCTGGGGATGGGTGGTGATGATGAGGATGAGTGGGTGATGATGGTGGCGGTGATGAATGAGCAATGGTGATGGTGGTGACGCAGAGAGGGGGTGGGTGACACTGGTTATACTGGTGGGTGGCTGAATCCAGGCATGGGAAGGAGATACTGATGAAGGGCGGGTGGTACTGGTGGCAAGTGGGTGATGCTGGTGGTGGTGACGGTGGTGATGAAGATAAAGGGTGGGTGGTGCTGGTTTTACTGGTGGGTGGGTGAATCTAGGGATAGGAAGGAGATATTGATGACAAGTGGGTGATGCTGGTGGCGAGTGAGTGATGCTGGTAGCAGTGATGTTGATGATGGGCACTGATGCCAGTGGTGGCAAGTGGATGATGCCAGCATTACCATCACCCTGCTGTGACACTGCTGTCACCATCCTGTCAGGATCACTGGGAGGACGAGCAGGGTGCCCCTGTGAGCCGGGAGCTGCTGCTGCTGGTGCTGCAGGGGCTGGAGGGCATCTTCATCCGGGCAGTGTATGACGGGCGCATGGCCAGCGTGGGGCTCAGCGACGTGGCCATGGACATCACCAGCACTGCAGACACCAGCCTGGGGCCGGCTGGGGACGTCGAGGAGTGCAGGTGAGCACTGGCAGCACGGTCAGGGGCTCAGTGCCACTGCTGCTGTGATGCCACTGTCACACTGCTCTGTCCCCAGGTGCCCCGTGGGCTACACAGGGCTGTCGTGCCAGCGCTGTGCCCCCCGTTTTGAGCGGGTGACAAGGGGACCCTACCTGGGGACTTGCTCTGGCTGTGGCTGCCACGGCCACTCCAGCACCTGTGACCCCGTTTTTGGGCACTGCTTGGTAAGGATGAGGGGTTGATGAGGTGACAAGGGCACAGGGACACAGCACAGGATCACCACTCCCCTCTGACCTGTGTCCCCCTCCCAGAACTGCCAGCACAACACGGAGGGTCCCCAGTGTGAGAAGTGCAAGCCTGGCTTCTTCGGCGATGCCACCAAGGGCACAGCCACCGCTTGTCACCCTTGTCCCTGTCCCTACACAGAGCCATCTCGCAGGTGGGTGCCAACCCCAGGGACCTGCCCCTGATGTCCCCGCCCTGGTGTCACCATCATTGTCACCCACAGGTTCTCGGAGTCCTGCTTTTTGGACACAGATGGCCAGGCCACCTGTGATGCCTGCGCCCCTGGATATGCTGGTCGCCGTTGTGAGAGGTGGGTGGGGGGGGGTCCCTCCCCGTCCCTCCCCATAACGCCCCCACCTGACACCCCCACCCATCACCCACCCATCACCCACCTATCACCCCACCCATCCACAGGTGCGCCCCAGGCTACGAGGGAGACCCCATCCAGCCGGGTGGCAAGTGCACCCCAATTGGTGAGTGGAGGGTGCTGGTTGGGGGTTCCCTGCACCCTTGGGTGCCCCCCATCCTCACCCTTGCTGCCTGCAGGCCAGGAGCTCGTCAAGTGTGATGCCCGCGGGGGCCAGGACGAGGCGGGTGGCACTTGTCGCTGCAAGGTGAGGGCAGGGGGCTGGGGGACAGTGGGGCAATATTGGTGGGGACAATGAGGGGGAAAACAGGGGGCTGGGTGTTGCCATCCCCCACTGCACCAGCCTGGTCCAAGGTACCCAGTCCCTGCCCTAGCAGCCATCTTAACTCTACCCCATGGCACCCAGATTCCCTGAGGCAACCAGTCCCACTCTCCCATGGTAGTGAGTCCCACCCCTATGGTGCCCAGTCCAATCCCTGTGGTGCCCAGTCCAATCCACCCAGCACCAATCCCATCCCCTGCCCCATGGCACCCAGCCCAACTTCCCCAGAAGGACCCTCTCCAATCCCCCATAACACCCAGTCCGATCCCTGGGGCACCCAGTCCAATCCCCCCAGCACCAATGACAATGACAACCCCCCCATGGCACCCAGTCCATCCCCCATGTGACCCACTCCAATCCCCCATAACACCCAGTGTGACCCCCATGGCACCCAGTCTGGTCCCTGGGGTACCCCATCCCACCAGCCCCCCCAATCCATCCCACCCGCTGCCATGCCATGTTGTGCCAGTCCCACCCATTTCCCTGCTCACCCGTGCCCATCCTGTGTCCCCAGTCCAACGTCCGTGGCCGGCTCTGTGACTCCTGTGCCGCTGGCACCTTCCACCTGAGCGCTGCCAACCCCGCGGGCTGCCTGCCCTGCTTCTGCATGGGGCTGTCCCGCTCCTGCGCCAGCTCCGCCTGGCACCGACACCAGGTACCCACGGGACAGGCCGGGACAGGCTGGGCCATCCTGGGCCATGGCCTGCCAGGTCTTGTCATTGTCTTGATGTGCCATTCCATGCCATGGCGTGTCTTGTCATTATCTTGATGTTCCATGCCAGGCTATCCTAAGCCTTGTCATTGTCTTGACACATCATTCCATGTATGCCATGTCTTGTCATTGTCTTGATGTGCCATGCCATGCCATGCCATGGTGTGTCTTGTCATTATCTTGATGTTCCATGCCATGCCATTCCATGTCTTGTCATTGTCTTGATGTTCCATGCCATGCCATGCCATGCCTTGTCATTGTCCTGACATTCCATGCCATGGCATGGCATGTCTTGTCATTGTCTTGCTGTGCCATTCCATGGCATGCCATGCCTTGTCATTGTCTTGATGTACCATGCCATAGTAGTGCCATGCCATGCCATGCCATGCCATGCCATGCCATGCCATGTTGTGCCATGTCTTGCCATGTCTTGCCATGTCTTGCTGTGTTGTGCAGTGACGTGCCATTATACGTTGCACCATGCCATGTGGTGCCGTGCCATGCCATGCCCACCACAATCCCTTTGCCAGGTGCTGCTCAGCTCTGAGGACTCGGCCCCGCTGCCCCTGGCCAACCTGTCGGGGTCGCGGCTGGCAGGGGCAGTGCCACACTTCGTGTCCCCGCGGGAGCTGCGCTTCGACGCCTTCCGAGAGCTGCCACGGGGCGCTCACTACTGGGTGCTGCCCGCACCCTTCACCGGGGACAAGGTGACACAGCCGCTCTGGGGACACCTCTGTGCCTCTCCGTGTCCCCACCATGCAGTTCAGGGAGTGGGTGGCCCCGAGCCATGCTGAGTGTCCCCACAGGTGACAGCGTACGGCGGGGAGCTGCGCTACACGGTGACACACCGGGCCCCAGCTGGCGCTCCTCTGCCCTCTCGGCACCCTGATGTGCTGCTCCAGGGCAATGGCATCCTCCTGGAGCACTTCTCCAGTGCCACCCCCCCGGCTGGTGTCCCCACCACTGTCACTGTGCCCATCCGTGAGGTGAGAGGGTCCCTGTGTGACACCCACAGAGGGGTCATGGAGGGGTGCTGGGGATGGGTGGTCTGGGGGCCCCAGGGTCAGACTGGCTGCCATGGGGAGGTCACCCTGGATGCCCCAGGGTGCAGTGGGGGATGGCAGCCCCCATGTCACCCCGGTGTGTGGCACAGGCCGCCTGGCGCCGCGCAGATGGGCACGATGCCACCCGCGAGCACCTCCTGATGGCCCTGGCCGACGTGGACCTGTTCATGATCCGGGCATCCTACTCAGAGCAGCCAGAGGAGAGCAGGTGAGCTCCTGGTGGGGACAGGAGGGGACACAGCAGGGTGGCAGGGCAGTGCTGACGGGACATCCCCTCTGGCCCCGCAGACTGGCCGATGTCACCCTGGACGTGGCAGTGCCACACGCCACCGGCCGCCCGCCCGCGCTGGAGGTGGAGGATTGTGCCTGCCCCCCTGGGTACCGCGGGGCCTCGTGCCAGGTGAGACCCTCGGGTCCCCTCACTGCCACTGCGGGGATGCTGAGCTGTGTCCCACCCCCTGCCACTGTCCCCTCTAGGACTGTGACACCGGCTACACCCGCAGCAGCGCCGGGCTCTACCTGGGCACCTGCGAGCCGTGCCAGTGCCACGGCCATGCCAGCGAGTGCCACCCTGACACCGGCGTCTGCCAGGTCAGCTGGGGACACCCAGGGGACTGCCCAGGAGCTCCCATGGCAGGGACACCAGTGCCATCACCCCCTTTCTTTACAGGGCTGCCGGGACCACACGGAGGGTCCCCAGTGTGACAAGTGCCAGCCTGGCTACTACGGTGATGCCACCCGCGGTGACTGCCAGCCCTGTCCTTGCTATGGACCCCACGGGGGCACCCAGTAGGTGCCATTCCCTGGTCTGTCCCATCCCTGAGGACACTGCCTGGGTGTCACCTGTCCCTTTGTCCCCTCCACAGGGTGACAAAGATCTGCTTTGAGGACACGGATGGGCAGCCCACGTGCAGTGCCTGCGCCCCAGGGCACAGCGGGCGCCTCTGCGAGAGGTGACAGGGACACTGGGCTGGGGCAGGGGGTGTTTTTGGGGTCACTGCTCCTCTCACTGCCTCATTTGGGTTTGTCCCCCCATAGGTGCTTGCCCGGGTACGTGGGGGACCCGCTGCGGGGAGAGCCGTGCCGAGGTGAGTGTCACAGGGCAGGACAAAGTGGTGGCACTGTGGTGGCACTAAGAGGGGTTGTGGCTGACTGTGTGTCACCCCTCAGTGCCAGGTGTCCCCGGTGCACAATGCCAGTGTGACCCACGAGGCAGCACCGGCGAGGGCTGCGATGCCAATGGGCAGTGTCACTGCAAGGTGAGCCTTGTGCGTGTGTCCCCAACCCCAGGCAGGGTGACAGGGCAATGTCACCGCGCTGTCTTCCCCCGCAGGCCAACGTGGAAGGTCCTCAGTGTGCCACGTGCCGTCCCCACCACTTCCACCTGAGCGGGGATGAGCCAGCGGGGTGCCTGCCCTGCTTCTGCATGGGCATCGTTCAGCACTGCACCAGCACTGCCTACGCCCGCGGCACTGTGAGCGAACCCTCCTGTCCCCACACGTCCCCAGGGTGTCCCCACCTGTCCCACACCCCTCTCACCCCTCGATCCCGCAGATCCGGACGTCCTTTGCCGCGGGGGATGCGCAGGGGTTCGCCCTGGTGAACCGCCAGCGCAGCACCCGCGTGGACAGCGGCTTTGGGGTGCAGCCGGGGCACCCCCAGCCCCACCTGAGCTACGAGCGCTTCGGGGAGCTGCCCCCTGACTCCTACTACTGGCAGCTGCCACCTCTGTACCAGGGGGACAAGGTAATAGGGTGAGCCCGGGAGGACAGGGGTGCCCATGGGAGCCATGGGAATGCCCCACCAGGGGCTGCACCCCCTCCCCATGGGCACCCCGGGCACTGTCAGGGAAGAGGTTGGGCACAGCCTCCTTGTCTCTGACCTTCTTTTTTTTCTTCCTTTTCCCCTTTCCCTTCCCTTTTTCCTATTTTTACCTTGTCTTTTTCCCCTTTGCCCCTTCTGTTTTCCCTTTTCCCATTTTGTCCTAATTTTTGCCTTTTTCATCCCTACCCTGTGCCATCCTCTGTTCCCATCATCATCCCCATTCTATTCTTTCTCCTCTTTCCCCATCCCCTCCCCTCCCCCATCCTCTTCCCTTCCTCATCCCTACCCTCTTTCTTTCCCTTTTCCCCTTCCACTTTCCCCTCTTTTCCTTCTCCTCTTCCTCATCCCTATTTCATCTCATCACTTTTCCCGTCCCCATCCCTGTCCCCATCATGCCCATTCTCTTCCCTTTGCCCATCCCATAATCCCATCCCATAATCCCATCCCATAATCCCATCCCATAATCCCACCCCATTATCCCATCCCATCCCATAATCCCATTATCCCATCCCATTTTCCCATCCCATTTTCCCATTATCCCATCCCATTTTCCCATCCTATCTTGTCTCATCCCATCCCCCCATCCTGTCTCATCCCATCCCATAATCCCACCCCATTATCCCATCCCATCCCATCCTACCCCATAATCCCATCCCATTTTCCCATCCCATTTTCCCATCTCATTTTCCCATCCCATCCCATCATCGCATCCTATTATCCCATCCCATTATTCCATCCCATTATCCTATAATCCCATAATCTATAATCCCACTATCCCACTACCCCGTTATCCCGTTATCCCATTATCCCTCTGTTCCCAGGTGGGCTCCTACGGCGGTCGGCTGCGCTACACCCTGACCTTCACCCCGGGGGGACAGGGAGCGCCCCTGCCCGACGCCGACGTGCAGATCACAGTAAGGGGGTGCTGGCTGGGGTGGCACAGGGGCACACCGGGTGACACCAGGACCCCCTGACCCCCTTGTCCCATTGTCCCCCTTGTCCACAGGGCAATGACATCACGCTGGTGGCCTACCAGCCTGACCTGTCCCCGCGGACCCCCCAGGCCTTCGAGATCATTTTTCGGGAGGTAGGAGGTGCTGGGCAGCCTTTGTGCCCAATGTCCCCCTTTGCCACAGCGTGTCCCCTGCTCACCCCCTGTTCCTGCAGCAATACTGGCAGCGGCCAGACGGGCAGCCAGCAACACGGGAGCACCTGCTGATGGCACTGGCTGACCTGGATGAGATCCTGATCCGAGCCACCTACTCCACGAGCACGGCCGCGGCCGCCATCGCCGACGTGGCCATGGACACGGCCGTGCCCCCCCAGCCTGGCCTGCCCCCCGCCCCCGAGGTGGAGGAATGTCGCTGTCCCCCCGGGTACCACGGGCTGTCCTGCCAGGTGAGCCCAGCCCAGCCTTCCCAGTGTCACCCCGACACCCCCATGACCTCCCTACCCTCCTCCCCACTAGCTCCTCATCATCCCCCAGCAGCCCTGGGTGACCCTCCATCACCACCATCACTCCTTTCATCACTGTCCCCATCATCAACCCCAGCATTCCCCGATCATGGCCGGTATCACCCTCCATCCCCCTATCCCTCCATCATCCCCCATCATCACACCCCATCATCATCCCTCTACCCTCTCATCCCCCATCAAACCCACCATCACCCCACCAGCCTCACCCCTGTGACCCCTCCATTCTCCCCACAGTATCACCCCCTCATCACCTTCCATCACCCTCCATCATCCCTCCATCATTGCACCATCATCATCACCAGCAATTCCATCATTGCCCATCAGCCCCCAGCATCCCCCCAGCACCCCCTATCACTCTCCCATCACCCCCCATATCACACCACATCATCACCCCCCATGACTCCACATCATCCCCAGCATCAACCCTACATACTCCCACCCAGCACCACCCCCAGCACCCTCCATCAACCCCCCCACCCAGCCCACCCATCATCATCCATCCATTCCCAGACCCCCCATCACCTCAGTATCACCCCCATCAGCCCCATCATCCCTTAATTCTCCCTTCAGCAGGGAGGATTTATCCCATCATTCTCCATCATCCCATCAGCCTCCCCCCATCATCACCATCACTCCCCCACCCTCCCCCCAGCATTGCTGCCATCACCCCCATCACTCTTCATCACCCCCAGCACCCCCACCATCATCCATCTGTCCCCCAAGCCCCCTCCCAGCCCTGCCCAGCCCCGTGCCCAGGCTGTGGGGGTGCCAGCTCTGTCCCTCCTGCAGGACTGTGCCCCCGGGTACACGCGCACGGGCGGGGGGCTCTACTTGGGCCACTGCGAGCTGTGCGAGTGCAACGGCCACTCCGAGAGCTGCCACCCCGAGAGTGGCGCCTGCTCCGTAAGTCCCCACGTCCCCAAACCTCCTGGGGGGAGCTGTGGTGTTGGCCCAGTCCTGACACCCCGATCTGTGCCCCCACTGTCCCCCAGGGATGCTTGCACAACACGGCAGGGGACTTCTGTGACCAGTGCGCCCCCGGCTTCTACGGGGACGCCACCGCCGGGACCCCCGAGGACTGCCAGCCCTGCGCCTGTCCCCTCCCGTACCCCGAGAACCAGTGGGTGCCTGCACTGGGCTGGGGGAGCTGGGTGCCAGGGAAGGGAACTGCCCTCACCTTGGTCTGTCCCCGCAGGTTTTCCAGGACCTGTGAGAGCCTGGGCGGCGGCGGGTACCGCTGCACCGCCTGCGAGCCGGGCTACACCGGGCAGTACTGCGAGCGGTGAGGCTGCTGGCACCCCAAAACCTGCCCCACAAACCCACCCCATGGGCTCACCCTCAAACTCCATCCCCATATACCCATTGCCAGAACCAACCCCAATATACCCCTCCAAAAACCACCCCGTGGGATCACCCCCAAACCCCATCCCAGTATACCCCTCACCAACCCAATATACCCCTCTATAAACCCACTCCATGGTCTCACCCCGATATACCCACCCCAAAAACCCATCCCAATATACCCCTTGCCAGAACCAACACCAATATACCTTCCAAAAACCCACTTCATGGGCTCACCCCCATATACCCACTCTGCTCTACCTGCCCTGATGTGTTCACCCCCATATATCCACCCCAAAACCTCACCCTGACTGAGTCACCCTTATATACCTATCCCCAAAGCCCACCTTCATTGGCTCACCTTCACATACCCTGATGGGCTCACTCCCATTTATCCACCCACACATTCCCACCCCAATACACTCCTACTGTACCCACCAATGTGCTCACCCCTATGAGCTCACCCCAATACATGCATCCTAAAGAACTTCTGTGTACTCACCCCGACATATGCACCCCAATTTATGCATCCCAATATACTCACCCTGACAGCCTTCCCCTTACAGACCCACCCCTAAGTGCTCCCCAATATACCCATCCTAATACACCCACCCCAATGTTCTCCTGCTTCACCTTCCCGATGTACTCACCCTTATGAGCTCACCCCAGATTTTTGCCTGACATAAGCACCCCAATACACAGTGCACCTACCCCGATGGCCTCACCCCAGTGGAGATGCCCCAAAGTGCCCACCCTTATACCCACCTTGATGCACCACCACCCTGCTATACCCATCTTGATGTGCTCACCATGATGTGCTCACAATGATGTGCTCACCCAAAATGCTCATCCCCATACACACCCCAAAGCACCCACCCCACCTTGAAGGCCTCACCCCAGTGGAGACACCCCAAGGTGTCCACTCTCATACCCACCTTGACACAGTCACCACCCCACTATTCTCATCCTGATGTGCTCACCGTGATGTGCTCATCCCGATATACCCACCCTGCGTACCCCAAAATGCTCATCCCCAAAGCACCCATGCCAGCCCACCCACCCCATCTTGGTGGCCTCACCCCAGTGGAGATACCCCAAAGTGCCCACCCTTATACCCACCTTGACACAGTCACCACCCCACTATTCTCATCCTGATGTGTTTGTGCTCACCGTAATGTGCTCACCCCAATCTACCCACCCTGCGTACCCCAAAATGCTCATCCCCAAAGCACCCGTGCCAGCCCACCCACCCCATCTTGGTGGCCTCACCCCAGTGGAGATACCCCAAAGTGCCCACCCTTATACCTGCCTTGACACAGTCACCACCCCACTATTCTCATCCTGATGTACTCACCGTGATGTGCTCACCCCAATATACCCGCCCAAAATGCTCACCCCGATATACCCACCCAAAATGCTCATCCCCATACACATACAAAAGCACCCATCCCAGCCCACCCACCCCACCTTGATGGCCTCACCCAAGTGGAGATACCCCAAAGTACCCACCCTCATACCCACCTTGACGCAGTCACCCACTATTCTCATCCTGATGTACTCACCTTGATGTGCTCATCCCATTATACCCACCCTGTGTACCCCAAAATGCCCATCCCCATACACCCCAAAGCGCCCACCCCAGCCCACCCACCCCACACTGATGGCCTCACCGCAGTGGAGATACCCCAAAGTGCCCACCCTTATACCTGCTATACTCATCCTGATGTACTCACCATGATGTGCTCACCCCAATAAACCCTGTGTACCCCAAAATGCTCATCCCCATACACACCCCAAAGCACCCGCCCCACGAGGCTCCCTCAAACCCCCATTGTTCCCCGCAGCTGCGCCCCCGGTTACACGGGTGACCCCACGGTGCGGGGCCAGGGCTGTGTCCCCGCGGGGCCGCCCCCGGCGCTGGCCGTGCGCGTTCACCCCCAGCGCACGGCGGTGCCGCAGGGCAGCGCTGTCACCCTGCGCTGCCACGCCGCCGGGGACCCGCCGCTCTACTACCACTGGGTGCGAGAGGACGGGCGGCCCCTGCCCGAGGGTGCCCAGAGCCGCCACCAAGGTACTGGGTGGCTCCGGGGGTGGGGGGACATCGGGGTGTCCCCAAGGTGTGAGGTGTCACCTGTGTGTCCCTCCAGGTGAGGAGCTGCACTTCCCCAGCATCCAGCCCTCTGAAGCCGGCGTCTACGTCTGCTCCTGCCGCAACCTCCGGCACAGCAATGCCAGCCGCGCCGAGGTCATTGTCACCGGTAGGTCGTTGTCACCGAGAGGGGGGGACATGCACGGAGGGGAGGCAGGAGTGGGGCTCACCTCTCTGTATGGGCGCAGAGACCCCTGACAAGCCCATCACCGTCACCGTGGAGGAGAAGCGGGTGCAGCGGGTGCAGCCTGGCGCCGATGTCACCTTCGTCTGCACCGCCAAGAGCAAGGTGAGGGGAAGGGGGCACAGCATGGCAGGGGGGCTGCAGGGCACCCCTGGGTGTGTGCAGGGATATTCAGGGTGTGGAGACACCCCTGGGTGTCCACCTGGTCCTACAGAGCAAAAGGACACCCAAGAATGTACTCATGGGGACATCCAGAGCACAGGAACCGCTATGCCCATATGGGCCCCTCAAGCCCTCTTGGGTCCTTATGTAGCTCCATTGGATATCGTCTTCCCTTTGCCCATCCCATCCCGTTATCCCATCCTCTTACCCCATCCCATTATCCCATCCCATTCCATCCCATCCCATCCTTTCCCTTTTGCCCATCCCATCCCATCCCATCCCATCCCATCCCATCCCATCCCATCCCATCCCATCCTCTTCCCTTTGCCTATCCCATCCCATTATCCCATCCCAGGTGCCACCTGTCCCACAGCTGGGCATGTGCCCTGCCATGTGCCCATCCCAGCAGCCTCAGACCTCCCCATCTTTGCCCCCCAGTCTCCTGCCTACACCCTGGTGTGGACTCGGCAGAACCATGGCACGCTGCCGGCGGGCGCCGTGGACTTCAACGGGATCCTGACGCTGCGCAATGTGCGGCCCCAGGACGCTGGGGTCTACGTCTGCACCGGCTCCAACATGCTGGACATGGACCAGGGCACCGCCACGCTCTACGTGCAGGGTGAGCCCCCACACTATGCCTCACCCCGTGCCCGTGGGGTGGTGGGCAGCACCAGGGTGATGGGTGCACACAGTGCCAAGGCAAGGTGTGGTGGTTGCACTTGACCCCCAGGTGCTGGGTTTGATGGGCACGCTTGCTGTTTGGAGGTTGATGCCCAGATGCCAGGGTGATGGACACAGTCAATGCCTGGATACCAGGCTGATGGGTTTGCTTGGTGCCCAGTCCTTCAGGTGATGGGCACACTCACCACCCTGGCTCTGTGGTGATGGTACCCAGATGCTGGGGTGATGGGGACATTGAATGCCCAGACACTGGAGTGGCGGGCACACTTGGCACCCAGACACTGGGGCAATGGGCAGGTTTGGTGCCTAGATGCCAATGTGATGGGTAGGTTTGGTGCCTGCACGCCAGGATGGTGGGCAGGTTTGGTGCCTGGACTCCAGGGTGATGGTCACACTCCCCTGAGACCCACTCCCTCCTGCAGCTGCCTCAAAGACTCAGATGTTCTATGGACCCGTTGAGTTCATGGAGGGGCACAGACCGGGTAAGTCACCAGGGGACAGTTCCTGGGGGTCCGCATGCTCCCTCACCCACTGCATGCCAGGGCTCCACGTGCACCCTGCTGCTGGCTGTGCCACGCCGCCCCGCTTCCAACCGCCTGGGGACAGCACTGGGGAGCCTGGCCAGCCCTAAGCCCCCAACCCGGGTCTCACCGCAGCTGGCACCGCCAGCGCTCCCACCGCCACCGTGGAGCCAGCCCAGCTGAGTGTGGCACCGGGGCAGCCGGCCGAGTTCCGCTGCGTGGGCACCGGCAGCCCCCAGCCCAGCCTTGAGTGGCTCGGTAGGTGCCCGCTGGGGACAGGGGGACACCGGGAGCGGGTGGGGGGACACAGCGAGCAGGGGTGATGGCAGGCCGTGTCCCTGCAGGTGCGCTGCCACCACAGGCCGTGGTTCAGGGCGGGACGCTGCGGTTCCCCGCGGTGGAACCCGCCAATGCCGGGCAGTACGAGTGCCGGGCACGGAGCAGCGCCGGGCAGCACACAGCACGAGCCTTCCTCCACGTGCAAGGTGAGTGGCATCACCATCGTCCCTTTTATCCCCATTATCTTCATCATCAGTCACCCCACTGTCCCCATCATCCCTGTCATCTCTGTCATCCTTGTCACCCCATTGTCCCCATCACCCCCATCCCCATCACTTCCATCATCTCCATTACCCCAATCATTCCCATCACTGCTGTCATATACATCACCCCTGTTGTCCCCATTGGCCCTGTCACCCCTCTTGCTCTCATCATCACCCACCATCTGTATCATCCCCATCATCCCCATTGTCCATCCACATTGTCTCCATGGCGTGCGTCATTCCTGTCATCCTCATCATCCCCATAACCCTCATCTCCCATTGTCCATCCCCACCATCCCATCATCTCATCACCCCATCATGACCACCATTGTCTGTGTCACCTCCCATTCACACCCTTCATTGTCCCCACCATCCCTGTCGCTCTCATTGTCCCCACTGTTCTCTTCTTCCCTTTCATCCCCATTGTCCCCTCATCTCCATCATCCCCCATCATCCCCCATCATCCTTCATCATTCCATTGTTCCCATCACCCCCATCATCTTCATCATCTCCATCATCTGTGTTCACCCCATTGTCCCCATTGCCCCCAACACCCCCATCACTCCCATAGTCTCTGTCATCACCATGATTCCACTGTTCCCATCACCCTTATCGTCCTCATCATCTCCACCATCTCCATCACTCTCATTGTCCCCCATCACCTCCATCATCCCCCGGTGCCCTTCACCCTCATCGTCTGCATCACTCATGTCACCCCCATTGTCCCCATCCCGCCACTGCCCCCAGCACCTCCCTGATCCCCCTCCCCACAGGAGCAGGCACCCCACAGGTGCAGGTGAGCCCGGAGCGGACGGAGGTGCAGGAGGGCTCCACAGTGCGTCTCTACTGCCGGGTCTCGGGGACCCCCACTGCCACCATCACCTGGGAGAAGCAGGGGGGCACTCTGCCGCCGCAGGTGAGCGGGGTGCTGCCACCCGTGGGTGCTCCAGGGGGTGTGGCTGCACCACAGGTGCCACTGACACCCACCCTCGTGCCACAGTCCCGCGCTGAGCACGGTGACATCGCCACGCTCGTCATCCCTGCTGTGACACCGGCTGATGGTGGCATCTACCTCTGCGTGGGCACCAGCGCTGCTGGCACGGCCCATGCTGCTATTGAGGTGGCTGTGGTGCCAGGTGAGGAGGGTGAGGGACACCAATGGTGTTTGGGGATGGTTTTTGGGGGCTACAACCCACCTTTGTTGCCCCTTTTGCTCCCCACAGGGGCGGCACCGCCTGTCCGCATCGAGTCCTCGTCCCCATCCGTCACCGAGGGGCAAACCCTGGACCTGGACTGTGTGGTGGCAGGACCCAGCTCTGCCACCGTGTCGTGGTACAAGCGTGGCGGCTCCCTGCCCGCTGGCCACCAGGTAGGGCACAGCAGGGTGGGCAGCACCCCAAACACTGCCCTGTCCCCTGCTGTGTGACACCAAAGCGTGATGTCGCCAACTGCAGGTTTCAGGGTCCCGGCTCCGTGTCCCCCACGTCACTGCAGCTGATTCAGGGGAGTATGTGTGCCGGGCCAGCTTGGGGACCGCTGTCCGGGAGGCATCTGTCATTGTCACTGTCGTGGCTGCATCAGGCGCATCCTATGGTGAGACTGGGCTCAGCAGCACTGCAGGGAGCAGCTGGTTCCCAACAGATGGTCACAGCTCTGTCCTCCCCTGCAGGACCACCTGCTTCAGGTGTCCCTGTCCGGATCGAGGCATCCTCATCCACCGTGGCTGAGGGACAGACCCTGGACCTCAACTGCGTCGTGGCCGGGCAGGGACAGGCCACTGTCACCTGGTACAAGCGCGGGGGGTCCCTCCCAGCCAAGCACCAGGTAGGGGACACAGAGGGTGATGATGTGAAGGGTGGCTGGGGTTGATGCAAGCTGTGTGCAAGCCCAGGTGTCTCTGGTGACCCCTGTGTCACCTCCCCACAGGTGTCTGGCTCCCGGCTGCGGCTGCTGCAGGTGACAGCGGCCGACTCGGGCGAGTATGTGTGCCGGGTGACCAGCGGGGCCACCAGCAAGGAGAGCGCGGTCATGGTGACCATCCAGCCCAGCAGTGCCAGCGCCTACTGTGAGTGGGGACAGGGGGTGGCAGTGCCAGCAGGAAGTCCTCATGTGTCACAGCACTGAGCCATGGCTCAGGTGCCCATACTGGTGAGGTCCTCATTGGTGTCACCTTCCTGTCTCCAGCCCCAGCCCCGGGCAACACGACTCCACTGCGCATCGACTCTCCATCCTCTGCCGTGGTTGAGGGACAGACTCTGGACCTCAACTGTGTCATTGCCAGCCCTGCACAGGCCACTGTCACCTGGTACAAGCGTGGGGGAACCCTCCCAGCCAAGCACCAGGTAGGGGACACGGAAAGGGGATGTCACCAAAGGGGGTGGATGCAGTTGACCAACAGCTCTGGGCAAGCCGAGGTGGCCCATCCAATTCCTGTTGGTCCATGCAAGGCCAGCTGGCCCTGAGCAAGCCTAGGTGACCTGTGCGAATGCAGATGGTCCTATGGAAGCCCAGATGGCCACTATAAGGCCAAGTGACCCCATACAAGACCAGGAAACCCCATGCAAGTCCTGGTGGTCCATGAAAAGTTAGGTGACCTATGGAAGCCCATGTAACTCATGCAAGTCCAAGTAGCCCATGAAAGGTTAGGTGTCCCCATTCAAGCCCTAGTGGTCTCATTCAAGCCCACATGGCCCTATGGAAGCCCAAGTGTCCCCTGTGACCCCCATGTCCCCTCCCCACAGGTGTCTGGCTCCCGGCTGCGGCTGCTGCAGGTGACAGCGGCTGACTCGGGCGAGTACGTGTGCCGGGTGACCACTGGGGCCACCAGCAAGGAAACCTCCATCATGGTGACCATCCAGCCCAGCAGTGCCAGTGCCTACTGTGAGTGGGGACAGGGAGCACGAGAGGTTACCCACGTGAGTGTGACACCGCTCCCAGTGTCCCTGGGAGGGTCACACACATGGTGGTGGTCACAATCTCTAACCCACCTCCTGTCCCCAGCCCCAGGCAGCACGACCCCACTGCGCATTGAGTCGTCATCCCTGTCATCCCCTGTGACTGAGGGACAGACCCTGGACCTCAACTGTGTCATTGCCAGCCCTGCACAGGCCACTGTCACCTGGTACAAGCGCGGGGGAACCCTCCCAGCCAAGCACCAGGTAGGGGACATGGCAAGGGGATGTCACCAAGTGGGGAAGATAGGGATGACATACAGCTCTGGGCAAGACCAAGTGGCCCATCCAAGTCCTGGGGACCCCATCCAAGTCCTGATGATCCCATGCAAGGTTGGCTGGTCCTGGGCAGGCCCAGACGGCCCCGTGACTATGGTAGCCTGAGTGACCCCATGAAAGACCAAGTGATGCCAAGGAAGCCCAAATGACCCCATATAAGCCCAGGTGGCCCGTGCAAGCCCAAAGTGGCCCTGTGCAATCCCAGATGACCCCTTGCCAGAGCTGATGGCCCCTGTGCCCCCTCCCCACAGGTGTCTGGCTCCCGGCTGCGGCTGCTGCAGGTGACAGCAGCTGACTCGGGTGAGTACGTGTGCCGGGTGACCAGTGGGACGGCCACCAAGGAGATCTCCATCATGGTGACCATCCAGCCTAGCAGTGCCAGCACCTACCGTGAGTGGGGACAGGAGGAGGTGACTGAGGACTGGGGGGCAGTGCTGCAGTCCTTGAGGTGACCCTGCTGTCTCTGTGTCCAGCTGTTGGTGTCACCCCTCCGGTGCGCATCGAGTCCTCGTCCTCCTCCGTGGCTGAGGGACAGACCCTGGACCTCAACTGCATCGTGGCCGGGCAGGGACAGGCCACTGTCACCTGGTACAAGCGCGGGGGAGCCCTCCCAGCCAAGCACCAGGTAGGGGACGCTGAGGAGCATTTTGGGGTGGAAAAGGGATTTTTGGTGGTGTTGAGGGGTTGATGTGCCCGTTCTCATGTGTGTCACCCCTCCAGGTGTCGGGCACCCGCCTGCGCATCCCCCAGGTGACAGCAGCTGATTCAGGGGAGTACGTGTGCCGGGTGACATCAGGCAGTGCCACACATGAGACATCCCTCATTGTCACCATCCAGACTGGAGCTGGCTCCTCTTATGGTACTGGGATGGGTGAGGGGTGACATAGGGACATGGTGAGAACACTGTGGTGACCCTATGGACCCCACTGCCACCCCCAGCTGTTGGTGTCACACCACCAGTGAGGATCGAGACCTCCTCTGCTGCTGTCACCGAGGGACAGACGCTGGACCTCAACTGCATGGTGGCAGGACAAGGTCACCCCCAAGTCACCTGGTACCGGCGTGGGGGGGCTCTGCCTCCAAACAGCCAGGTGGGACATGGGGGAGGTGGCTTTGCCCTGCAGGCCACAACCCTGCATCAGGTGCTGATGTGTCTCCAACTTGTCACGTCCCCAGGTGACAGGGACCCGCCTGCGCCTTGCCCAAGTGGCAGTGGCTGATTCAGGGGAGTATGTGTGCCGCGTGACCCTGGGGAGCGTCACCCAGGAGGCATCTGTCATTGTCACCGTGCCCAGCAGTGCCAACAGCTATTACAGTGAGTGTGAGAGAGGGCAGCGCTTGGGGACAGTCAGGTGTCACCTTGGTGATGAACATTCCCTTTCCCTGTCCTCCCCCAGCCTCTGGCATCTCCCAGCCCCTCCGCATCGAGTCCTTGTCCTCGGCCATCGCCGAGGGACAGACCCTGGACCTCAACTGCGTGGTGGCAGGGTCTGGCCCCACCACCGTGACGTGGTACAAGCGTGGTGGCTCCCTGCCTGTTGGCCACCAGGTAGGTGGCAGGGGAGGGTCACTCTGAATTTGTCCCATCTCCTGCTCTACGGTGCTGACTTGTCCCCTAACCATTCCCTCCAGGTGTCAGGCACTCGCCTGCGCATCCCCCAGGTGACAGCAGCCGACTCAGGGGAGTACGTGTGCCGGGTGACATCGGGTGGCATCACGCAGGAGACATCCCTCATTGTCACCATCGATGACGGAGACAACCCATCTCACTGTGAGTGCCACCCTCCTGGGGACAGGGTCCCACTGGTGTCAGGGACCACTGGGGCCATTCACCCTCAACCCTGCCCGTGCAGCCACCGGCATCACGCCACCCATCCGCATCGAGTCCTCGGCGTCCTCTGTCACCGAGGGACAGACTCTGGACCTGGACTGCATGGTGGCCGGCCAGGGACAGGCCACCATCACCTGGTACAAGCGTGGTGGGGCCCTGCCAGCCAAGCACCAGGTGGGTGGGGACACTGGTGGGGTGGGGGATGCTGGTTGCTGCGCGTTGCTGGGTGATGCCACCACCTTCTGCTATGATGTCCCCAGATCTCGGGGTCCTGGCTGCGGCTGTCCCAGCTCTCGGTGGCCGATTCAGGAGAGTACGTGTGCCGGGCTGACACGGGCAGTGTCTTCCGTGAGGCCAGTGTCTCTGTCACTGTCACCTCCCGTGACAGCTCCAGCTACCGTGAGTGCAGCCACAGGGTGAGGGAGGATGCAGAGGGGAGATGGGTGATGTGAGTGACCTCGTGGCCTCTCTGTGCC
Organism: Ammospiza caudacuta; assembly: GCF_027887145.1. Taxonomy (NCBI): domain Eukaryota; kingdom Metazoa; phylum Chordata; class Aves; order Passeriformes; family Passerellidae; genus Ammospiza; species Ammospiza caudacuta. Next base: position 5,035,714 of record NC_080614.1, on the reverse strand, counting down.
TTTGTCCCCCACAGGTTTGCAGAGCCCCATCATCTCCATCGACCCTCACAGCATGGCGGTGGCACCAGGTGAAGATGCCACCTTCAAGTGCCGCGTTCACGATGGCGCCCGGCCTGTCAACATCACCTGGCGTATGGGGCCTGGCCAACACCTCCAAGGTATGGCGGTCCCCAGGGTGGCCCTGGCGTGGTCCCCAGGGTGGCCCTGGTGCTGATGGCTCCTCCTTGCCCAGACAATGTGAAGATCAGTGCCAATGGCTCGGTCATCTCCATCAGCGGTGCCCATGTGGGCAACCAGGGCGCCTACCACTGCGTGGCCTCCAACCGCTTCGGCGTCGCCAGCAGTGTCGTCAACCTCGTGGTGCAAGGTATGAGGTGGCCAGGGTGGCCCTGTCCCTTTCTCCATGTGCTCCAGGTGTCCTCAGAGCACATGTGTCCCCATCCCCATGTCCTCCTTGTGCCCTCAGGGTGGTCTCCCTGTTACCATGCTGGTGTCCTCCATGTCATCCATGGTGTCCCTGTCCCCATCTCCTTTCCATGCTTCAGGTGCTCCTGGAGTGGTGGTGCCCATGTCCCCATGCTGGTGTCCTTCTAGGGGCCCCAGGAGTTGTGATGTCCCCATCCCCATGCAGATGTCCTCCATGGGCTTTGGAAGCTCCTGAGATGTTGTGTCCCCATCCCCACACACGTGCTCATGTCCTCCTATGCTCCCAATGCTCCCAGGGTGATGGGTGCCCCTATGGCCAGGCTCCTTCCAGCTGCCCTTCATGGTGGTGTCCCAGTCCCCACCCCAATGCCCTCCTCCTTCTCCAGGTGCCCCCACGGTGTCAGTGATGCCACCAGGCCCCGTGACAGTGAAGGAAGGCAAATCCCTGAGCCTGGAGTGCCTGGGCCGGGGCGAGCCACGGCCGCTGGTGCGCTGGAGCCGGCTGGGCTCCCGGCAGAAGGTGGAGCACCAGACGCTGCTGCACATGGACAGCCAGGCCATCCTGCAGGTGAGGGGGCACAGTGAGGCACTGTCTTGGTTTGGAGTCTGCTAAGGAAGGCAGGAGCCTCCCCTGAAATGGAGAATGTAAACCCTCCCCACCCCTCTGAATTGCTATAACTTCAATTAAGGGGCTCTCAGGCAAAAAATATGGGAGCAGGAAATAACAGTTTTTTAATAGGGAAAGGAAAAAAAAATAAAGGATAAAATAAACAATGCAGTAAACCAAAACAACACTGACAGAGTCAGAACCCAACCTGACACCCTGTGGGTCAGGGTGTTGGTGGCAGTCCCATTGGAAATGTGGCTGCAGCCCTCCTGCAGTGTCAGGGGTGGTTCTGCTGGAGCAAGGGGGTCCTGTAGAGAAGGATGTATTCTTCCTCTGAAAATCCAGTGGAAGAAGAGGCAGCTGCTGTTCCTCTGGGGAATCTTGTGGAGAAAGCTGTGCTGGTGTCTCAAAAACCTCTGGATTATATCTGGGTAGCAATGCTTGGCTCCTCCCTCTGGGCGGAGCATCTCCCAATGGGATGTTATAGTTCTTATCAGTCATGCAGTGACATTCAAGAGCTGTTATCAGCAATGTCCCCTCCAGGGGGAGGTGTGATTGTGGTCACTCAAAGAGAGAGATAAAGCAAACTGCCCACTTGACAAAGATAATCTGCCATACAGATGGTAATAGAAAACAACTTGCATTGCAATCTTCAACAGGCACCCAGGAGTGCCTGGTGCTCACCCCTACCCTGTTTCCCCCAGCTCTCACCAGCCAAGCCGGAGCACGCCGGCACCTACGTGTGCACAGCGCACAGTGCCCTGGGCTCAGCACAGGCACGGGTGGATGTCAGTGTGGAGTCAGCAGAGCGGCACCCCGGGGCCCCCGAGGTCACCGTGCCATCCGCCGTCACCGTGGTGGCCGGGGAGACCGCCACGCTGGTCTGCATTGCCAGAGGTATGGGGAGCCTGGAGGGAAATGTACAGACATCCCTGGAGAGGGGATGTTCTGAGCAGTACCTGGCACCACGGTGATGGGCACGGTGTGGTCGTAGGTGACCCAGCACCTCGGATCGAGTGGTCGAAGCTGCGGGCACCCCTGCCCTGGCAGCACCGCGTGGTGAATGGCAGCCTGGTCATCCCTCGTGCTGCACAGCAGGACTCGGGCCAGTACATCTGCAATGCCAGCAGCCCCCTCGGCTCCACCGAAGCCTTCGTCACTCTCGATGTGATGAGTAAGAAGGGGACAGTCAGGAGTTGGGGTGCTCCTGGGCTCCTGCTGCCACCTCCGCTGTGGCCATCACCTGTCCTTCCCCCGCTTGTGGCCACCTCCATCACCACCTTCACCCTTACATCCAGCCCTTCCTCGTGGGACCACGCTGCTCCATTGCAGCACTCATCCTTCTCCTCCTCTCAAGTTCCTCTCAAGCTCCATCACCAACCCTTCCCATGGGTGTGTCCACCTGCCTGTCCTATCCGTGTGCATGTCCCTCTCCACTTCTGCACTCTCATCCATCCATCTATCCATTCATCATGGATCCATCCATGGCTCATCCAAGCTCAAACCCATCTTTCTATCTTTGTTCATATCTCTTCTTCCGTCTTTTCCTCATGGATCCGTCTCATTCATCCCAGCACACACCCATCTCTCTGTCTCCTTACTCTAACATCCTTCCTTGTGGACTCACCCATCAGTCATCCATCACAGCTCATGTCCATCTCTCTATCTCTGCTCACACCTTTCCATCTATCTTTTTCTTGTGGATTCATCAATCCCAGCACACACCCATCTCCCCACATCCTTTCTTTTCCATCCATTTTTTCCTCGTGAATTCACCCATCCCTCATCTGTCATAGCTCACATCCATCTCTCCATCTCCTCTCACACCCTCCATCCATCCCTTCCTGGTGGACTCATCCGTTGCACACCCACTCCAGCTGACATTCCTCTCTCTGTTTCCTCTCACACCCCTCCATGCATCTCATCCTTGTGCATCCACCCATCTCTCATTCATCTTAGCGCGTGCCATCTCTCCATCTCCTCTCACACCCTTCCATCCATCCCTTCCTAGTGCATCATCCATCCCAGCACATGCCCAACTCACCATCTGCTCTCAAACTCTGCCAATCACTGACCCATCCACCCACATACCTGCCTCTTCCTTGTGGATTCATCCATCATTCAACCATCCCAGCTCACATCCATCTCCTGACTCTTCTACACATCTCTTCTTTGTGCATGCATCCATGTGATCCATCCCAGCATACACTAATTTCTCAATCTCCCCTCAAATTTATCCATCCTTCCTGGTGCATTCATCCATCATTCAATCCTTCCATCTCGCATCCAACTCTGCATTTCCTGACTCCTGCATCCATCTTTTCCTTGTGTATCATCTATCTCATCCATCTCAACACACACCCAACTTGCCATCTCCTCTCAAACTCTCGAATCATCCATCCATCCATCCATCCATGAATTCCATCCATGGTTTCCATCCATCCATCCATCCATCCATCCATCCATCCATCCATCCATCCCTTCCTTCCTGCTGATTTCATCCATCACTCCTGCCGATCCCACCCATCCATATCTCTGTCTCCTCTCACTCCTCTATCCACCCATTCCTCATGGGTCCATCCAGCTCTCATCCACCCCAACACACGCCCACCTCCACACCCCCTACACCCCTCACCACCACCCTCCTTGCACCCTTCCACCATGGCTGACATCTCCCCTCATCCTGCAGCACCTCCGTATGCCACCATCCTCCCGGAGGATGCGGTGGTGCGGGCCGGTGACGCGGTGCAGGTGCAGTGCCTGGCCCACGGCACGCCCCCACTACACTACACCTGGGACAAGGTGAATGGCAGCCTCTCAGCACGCGTGGCCCACCGTGCCGGCCTCCTCCGCCTCAGCCCCGCCGCCCCTGCCGATGCCGGCACCTACCGCTGCCTCGTCACCAACCACGTCGGCACCGCCGAGGCCTTCGCCCGCCTGGATGTTCATGGTGAGCCCATCCCAGCCTGGGTACTGGTTGTGCTCCACATTGGGTGCTGGCAATTGCTGATGGGTGCCCTTGGAGCTCTGCATCCTGCCCAGGTGATCCCAGTGCTCTCCGGTACCGCCGGGGCTCCACATACCCCTGGGTGCTGCCGTTGGGTCTGCATCCCACCCCAGTTATCCTGGTGTTGCTGGGTACCACTGGGATTCTGCACCCCACAGTGCTGCTGGGTACCACAGGGGCTCTGCATCCCTTCCAGGTGATGCTGGTGAAGGTGGGGACATTGCTGGTGGTCCCTTGGTGGTGCGAGTGACACCAGGGAGCCTCGTCAAGGGGGTGGGTGGCACTGCGGAATTCGCCTGCTCTGTCTCCGGGGACCCCCGTGCCCATGTGGAGTGGCTGAAGGAAGATGGGGAGCTGCCCCCCACCCACAGTGTGCGGGATGGAGTGTTGAGGTAAGGAACATGGGATAGGGAGGTGGGGCCCCCTCGCTGGTCCCTCGTGGGGTCCCTCACCCTGGTTGTGTCCCCGCAGGATGCCGGAGCTAGCGCCGGGGGCGCAGGGCGTGTACGTGTGCCGGGCCAGTGGCCCAGGCGGGCAGGCAGAGGACAGGGCCACCCTCACTGTCCAGGGTAGGAGCATCACCCCAGCACCAGGGGACACGTCTACCCCCTGATCTGCCCCACACCACCAAGGGCACCCCAGGACCCCCATGTCCCCCCACTGAGGGGCAACCCAGCACCTTCCATCTCTCTACACACACACAGGCACCCTGATAGCCCCCAATGCCCATGGTGACCTGAAATCTCTCCTCAAGCCTACAGGCACCCCAGTACTCCCACCCTTCCCCATGCCTGTGGACACCCTGACACAATCAGTCTCCCTCCACACCCAGGTACACCCCAGTGCCCCTTATCTCTTCCCACAGCCATGACCACCCTGGTACTCCCCAAGTCTCACATTCTTACAAGGACTCCCAACACCTCTGACCTCTCCCCATTCCCACAGCCACCCCAATTGTCCCACATCCCCTCAGGAACCCCTTTTCTCCCTATCTCCCACTCTGTTGCCAGACTGCAATGCTTCCCTGTGACGGAGGTTCACCCCAAATCCCCACTGTCCCCCAAGCTCTCCCCAGGGCCCTGATCAACATCCGGACCGCGGTGCAGACGGTGCTGGCAGGGACAACAGTGGAGCTGGAGTGCCTGGGCCTGGGGGAGCCCCGTCCCCACGTCACCTGGAGCAAAGTGGGGGGCCGCATCCGCCCCGGGGTGCTGATCCGTGCCGGCACCCTCACCATGGAGCAGGTGGAGCGGGCAGATGCGGGGCAGTACCGCTGCACCGCCACCAACGCCGTGGGCACCGTCCAGTCCCACGTCATCCTCCACGTGCAAGGTGAGCACGGGGACGCAGAGGTGGGGACACACAGCGTGTCCCTGCAGGTTGGTGACTCCTCTGTGTGTCCCCAGCCGCTCCTCAAATCGCCGGGCAGCCGGAGGTGAAGGAGGTGTCCCTTGGATCAGCAGCTGTTTTGCCGTGCTTGGCATCTGGCTTCCCAGTGCCGGAGATCACCTGGAGCAAGGTACGGTGGAGGGGTGGAGGGTGGGCCTGGCAGGGGTTGTGGGGGCTGTTTGGGGGTGCTGAACCCCTCTGTTGTGCCACAGCTGGATGGGGAGCTGCCAGCGGGTGCCAGGGTGCAGGGGAACGTGCTGACGCTGCCGGCCGTGCGCCCCGAGGACGCCGGTGTCTACACCTGTGTGGCTGCCAACCACCGCGGCCAGCAGACAGCCTACTACGTGTTGAAGGTCCAAGGTGAGGACAGAGGGATGGATGGATGTTGGATGATGGATGGATGGATGGATGGATGGATGGATGGATGGATGGATGGATGGATGATGGATGGATGGATGGATGTTGGATGATGGATGGATGGATGGATGGATGGATGGATGGATGGATGGATGGATGGATGGGGGCAGGGGTGGTGTGCCCCGTCCCTCCTTACCCTCCCATTCCTGCAGAGCACGTGGTCCCCTATTTTGGGCAGTCGCCCCGCTCCTTCCTCCCCCTGCCCACCATCAAGGACGCCTACAAGAGGTTTGAGATCCTCATCACCTTCCGACCTGATGCTGCTGATGGTGAGCCTGTGTGCCCCAAGTGTCCTCTGTGTCCTCCTTCATGTCCCCTCCATCATTTCCCCCTCCCTTCCCTGCCTTCATCCTCCCCTCCTCTCATGCTCCACTTGCCCTCCTTATCTCCCATTCTCCATTCATCTGAGAGCCTCCAGTTTATGGCGGATTTCTGCTCCATTCTGGGAGGATTTCGGGGTCCCCTAGGATGTGTCCCCCATCTCAGGATGGGGACTGTCCCATCTGACCCCCTGCCACCCCTCAGGTCTTCTCCTGTACAATGGGCAGCGGAAAAACAGCGGCGCCGACTTCATCTCCTTCGGGTTGGTGGGTGGACGCCCCGAATTCAGGTGAGACCTATGAGAGGGTGTAGGGGAGAGGTGGGAGATGGGTGCCAGCACATGCCCACACCCCTTGTACCCTCATAAAACCAGGTTTGATGCTGGTTCGGGCATGGCCACCATCCGGCACCCCACGGCGCTGCGGCTGGGCGAGTACCACACGGTGCGGCTGCTCCGCAACCTCACCTGGGGCTCGCTGGGCCTGGACGGGCACCCGGCTGTCAACGGCACCTCCCAGGTACCACTTTGGGCGGTGGGGAGGGGGTCAGGGGGCTGGAGCTGGTGCCCACCCTCGTGTGCCTGCAGGGGAAGTTCCAAGGGCTGGATCTGAACGAGGAGCTGTACCTGGGCGGGTACCCCGACATCGGCGCTGTGGCAAAGACGGGGCTCAGCCGGGGTTTCATGGGTGAGTGAGGGGTTTTGGGGGGCACCAGGCTGAGGGGGTGCTGGGCATCATGTGACAGTTCTGCCCATCTCCACCGCCCCACAGGCTGCGTGCGCCAGCTCCGCATCCAAGGCGAAGATGTGGCCTTTGGGGACATGGACCTGCAGGCACACGGTGTCACCAATTGTCCCACCTGCCAGGACCGGCCGTGCCAGGTGAGTTTGGAGGGGAGGAGGTGATGCCCACCCATCCCTGCCCATGCTGACACCCGTGTCACCCCTCACCCAGAACGGCGGCGTGTGCCAGGACGACGAGAGTGGCACCTACGTCTGCCGATGTCCCCACGGCTTCACTGGCAGCAACTGCGAGTACTCACAGGCCTTGCACTGTCACCCGGGTAGGTGACGCCACTCCCTCCACGGGGACATCATCCCAGGTCCCTTCAGGATGGGTGCTTATGGCTTCTCACCCCACAGAGGCGTGTGGGCCTGATGCCACCTGCGTCAACAGGCCGGACGGGCAGGGCTACACCTGCCGGTGCCACCTGGGCAAGACTGGAGAGAGGTGCACCGAGGGTGAGCGACACAGGGACACTGCTGGCACCATCCTGGGACATGGGGACATGGTGGGGACCACCCAGGGAAATGAGGACATGGCTAGGACCACCTTGGTGAAGTGGCTGTGGGATTGGGGACCACTCCAGGGAGATGGGGACATGGCTGGGATTGCCCTGATGACATGGGGATGGCATGGGGCTGGGTACCACCTTGGGGACACTGGCAAGAGGTAAGGACCAGCCAGGAAAATGGGCACCATGGGGATGGAGGCTGGGGTCCCATCCTGGGGATGTAAGTTGGGTCTCACCATGGGGTTGGACGTTGGGTGACACTGTGGGGTTGGAGGTTGGGGATAGAGGCTGGGGATGGATGGATGGATGGATGGATGGATGAATGGATGGATGAATGGATGGATGGATGGATGGATGGATGGATGGATGGATGGATGGATGATGGATGGATGGATGGATGGTGGATGGATGGTGGATGGATGGATGATGGATGGATGGATGGATGGATGGATGGTGGATGGATGGATGGATGGATGGATGGATGGATGGATGGATGGAGGATGGATGGATGGATGGATGGATGGATGATGGATGGATGGATGGATGGATGGATGGATGGAGGATGGATGGATGGATGGATGGATGGATGGATGGATGGATGGATGGATGTTGTCCCACCCTGGGGATGAAGGCTGTGGATGAGTGTTGCTCTGAAGATGGGGCTGGAGGTCTCACCCTGGGGATGGTGAGGTCCTACACTGGGCACTGACTGGGATGTGCAGGTGAGGTGGTGAACGTGCCATCGTTCGATGAGGAGGGAGCCTTCGTCTCGTACCCGCCCCTCACCAACGTGCACCACGAGCTGCGGCTGGAGGTTGAGTTCCTGCCCCTGGCTCCCGATGGGCTCCTGCTCTTCAGCGCTGGCAAAGCCGCCCCTGTCGAGGACTACGTGGCCTTGGCCATGATCGGTGGCCACCTCGAGTTCCGCTACGAGCTGGGCTCAGGTGGGTGGCACAGGGCAGGGGACACTGGGGACAGGTGGCACCGGGGACTGTGGGAGTGAGGGGGTGATGTGAACGTGTTCACAGGGGTCTTAGGATGAGGGAAGAGATGAGGATCTGACTCCATGTTTCAGAAGGCTTGATTTATTATTTTATGATATATATTGTATTAAAACTATACTAAAATAATAGAAGAAAGGATTTCATCAGCAGGCAGCTAAGAATAGAAAAAGAATTAATAACAAAGGCTTGTGGCTTGGACAGAAAGTCCAAGCCAGCTGACTGTGATTGGCCATTAATTAGAAACAATCATGAGACCAATCACAGATGCACCTGTTGCATTCCACAGCAGCAGATAACCATTGTTTACATTTTGTTGCTGAGGCCTCTCAGCTTCTCAGGAGGAAAAATCCTAAGGAAAGGATTTTCCATAAAACGTGTCTGTGACAGGGTGACACAGCATTACCAGGGTTCACTGGCATGAAAGAAGTTCCTGAGCCACAGCAGGGTCCCCGGGCACCATTGGGGTCCCCAAATGTCACTGGGGCCCTTGGGAGTCATTCTGGTCCCCAAGCATCACCCAGGGCACATCTCAGGTCCGTGAGTATCCCTTGTCACCCCCCATAACACTACCCCCTGTCCCCACAGGGCCGGCCGTGCTGCGGAGCACAGAGCCGGTGGCCCTGGGCCAGTGGCACTGGGTGACAGCTGAGCGGATCCACAAGGACGGGACACTGGTGGTGGACGATGCCGCCCCGGTGAAACGCTCCTCGCCCGGCAAGAGCCAGGGGCTCAACCTGCGCAGCCCCCTGTACCTGGGGGGCACCGAGCCCCCCCTGCGCCCCCCCACCAACGCCTCCTTCCGCGGCTGCATCGGAGAGGTGAGACCCCCTTGTGTCCCCTCGGAGGGCAGGGGAACCCTCAGGTGGGGAGGGGATTCCCCCATACTGGGGACATGGTGGAAAGGGAGGTGACCCCCACTGATGTCCCCTTGTTGGTGGGATGACCCCTCTTGGTGTCTCATGGGGAAGATGACCCCGTTGGCGGTGTCCCCTTGGTTGGGAGGTGACCCCATTAGAGAGGCGACTTCCCTTCACATCCCCTTGTTGCAGTTGCCTCACCGGGTTGGTGACGCCTCTCCTTGGTGTCCCCTTGGTTGGAAGTGGCTGGGTGACGGTGCCATTGGTGTCCCCTGTTGATGTCCCCTCATTGGAGTGGTGCCCCTCACTGGTGTCCCCGTTGGTGTCCCGGTCGGGCAGTGCCGCCGGCGGCAGGGCGGTGACAGTGACGGTGGCGGTGTCCCCGCGGTGTCCCCGCAGGTGTCGGTCAGCGGGAAGCGCCTGGAGCTGCGGGAGCGGTTCCTGCGCAGCCGGGGGGTGCGGCCCTGCGGCCACCGCGCCCCGTGCCGGCCGGGGAGCCGCGGTGAGAGCGGGGACACGGGGCTGGGCTGGGGGCGTTTGCACGTGGGTGTGCATTGCTGCGTGTGCATTACTGCATGTGCGTGCTGCACGTGTGTGTGCGTGCGCTGCATGTGCATTACTGTGTGAGCTGTGTGTGCATTACTGCATGTGCGTGCTGTGTGTGCATTACTGCGTGTGTGCATTACTGCATGTGTGTATGTGTCTGTGCAGTGTGTGTGCATTACTGCACATGTGTGTGTTGCACGTGTGTGTGCTGCACATGTGTGTATGTATGTGTTCAGTGTGTGTGCATTACTATGTGTGTGTGTGTGCACAGTGTGTGCATTACTGCGTGTGTGTTCTGCACGTGTGTATGTATGTGTGCAGTGTGTGCATTACTCTGTGTGTATGTGTGTGTGTGCATTACTGCATGTGTGTGCGTGTGTACGCTGTGTGTGTGTGCAGTGCGTGTGCATTACCGCGTGTGTGCTGCACATGTGTGTATGCGTGTGTGCACTGCATCTGCATTACTGCATGTGTGTATGCGTGTGTGCAGTGTGTGTGTACTGCATGTGCATTTGTATGTATGCACATGCACTGCACCTGTGTGTGTGTGCGCTGTGTGTGCATTTTGTGTGTGTGCACAGTTCACACCTGCTCACTGCACACACCTGGGCCATGTGCACATGCACATTTCACACTGCTCACTGCACACTCCTGTGCATTTGCACACACTCAGTTCACACCTGTTCACTGCACACACCTGTGCCATGTGTGTGCACACTCAGTTCGCACTGTTCAGTGCACACACCTGTGCCCGGCGTGCCCCACGGGCCGTGCCCATGTGTGCCGTGCACACTGACCTGTCACCTGCAGTGACCGTGTCCTGCTGTCCCCAGGCCCGCGCTGCGAGGATGAGGAGGAGGAGGAGGCCGAAGGCTGTCACCCGTCCCGGCCCTGCCTGCACGGTGGCTCCTGTGTCCATGGCTCCTGCCACTGCCCCCCGGGACACAGCGGGGCCCGCTGCCAGCACCGTGAGGGGACAGCACAGGGACATGGGGGGACAACTTGGGGACACCTGGGGACACAGGGAGCATGCAGGGACACTGCCAGCACAGCGAGGGGGAACACATGGAGGGGCATGGGGGGACACCTGGGGACTCTTGAAGACACAGTGGGACATCTCAGGTCACTGGAGGACATGGGGGTGACAAAGGAAAGACATGGGGACACCCAGAGACACAAGGGACACAAGGGACACACACACTTGGGGAATGCTTGGAAATATCTGGGGACGCTTGGAGATGGTTTGGGACATGTGGGGAAACTTGGGGACAGGGGAAGACATCTGGGGACATGAAGGAGGTCACTTAGGGACATACATGGGGACACATGACAACATTTGGAAACACCTGGGGACATGGGGGGGACACCTGGGGATACCTGGAGACCCTTGGGGATTGACTGGGGACACAGAGGGACACCTGGGCACATGGCAGGGACACACGCTTGGGGAGTACCTGGGAATAAGTGAAGCCACCTGGGGACATGGGGGACACCTGGGGACACTGTTGAGGATATACACTTGGGGGATACTTGGGGATGCCTGGAACAACTGGAGACACATGGGGACGTGTTGGGGGGACACTTGGGGACACCAAGGTGATTCATGTCCCCTCTTTACCCCTTTTTCTCCCGCAGGCTCGGCGCTGGCAGAGCTGGAGCAGGACTGGCAGGAGGGCAGCGGGGGTGGCGGTGGGTCCCTGCACCCATTTCCCCTTTTTCCCCCCAAAATGCAGGTGGGACCCCCTTCCTCCCATCCCCCTGACCCCCCATCTCTCCGCAGACGCCCCCGGACAGTTCAGCGCCGCATTCCAGGACGGCTCCTACCTGGCCCTCCCTGGGCACCTCTTCCCCCGTGGGTGAGTGACACAGGACACCCCGAGTGGGTGCTGCACCCCCCCCTCATAGCACCCCCATTTTTGGGGTGCTGCACTCCTCCCCACGGCAACACCCCCATTTTGGGTGCTGCCCCCCATCACCTCCTCCCCTTGCAGCCCCCCCGAGGCTCCCGAGACCATCGAGCTGGAGCTGCGGACGCGCAGCGCCCAGGGGCTGCTGCTGTGGCACGGCGTGGTGAGACAGGGGACAGGGGGACAGGGGGCACAACCTGTGGGACCCCTCGGGCTGGGGGTCCGTGTGCCCCCTGCTCACCCCCCTCTGTGCCCACAGGAGCCCGGTGAGGGCGGAAAAGCCAAAGATTTCCTTGGCCTAGGGCTGAAGGATGGGCACCTGGTGTTCAGGTGAGGGGGGACCATGGGGTGACGTGTGGCACCCCTGAGCCCACGGGGTGCCCCCCGAGGTGCCCTGCACACTGACACCGTGCACACTGACACCGTGCCACCCACAGCTACCAGCTGGGCAGCGGCGAGGCCACCATCACCTCTGAAGACCCCGTCAATGACGGCGAGTGGCACCGGGTTACGGTGACAAGGTGGGCAGGGGTCTGGGTGTGGCACGGGGTGGGGCAGGGGGTGCAGGTGCTGACGGTGACAAGGTGGGCAGGGTCTGGGGGTGGCACGGGGTGGGGCAGGGGGTGCAGGTGCTGACGGTGCCCCGCAGGGAGGGCCGGCGTGGGCAGCTCCAGGTGGATGGAGAGGAGCCGGTGAGCGGGGAATCACCCGGATCCAACGTCATGGCCAACACCGAGGGCAGCATCTACGTGGGTACGTGGGACTGGGGACACGGGGGGACATGGGGTGACATGGGTTGGGGCACAAATGGACACGGGGTGCGTGTGGGATGGACGTGGGATGGACATGGGGTGGATATGGGGTAGATGGGGTGAGGCGTGGGGTGGGACAGGGGATGGACATGGGGTGGGACACAGGATGGACATGAAGTGGGATATGGCATGAACACAGAATGGGACATGGGATAGACATGGGGTTGGACACGGGATGGGCATGGGGTGGGACACAGATACAGGGTGGGACACAGGATGGACACAGAATGGGACACAGGATGGACGTGGGGTGGGACACAGATACGGGGTGGATATGGCATGGACATGGAGTGGGACATGGGATGGACATGCGAGGGGACACAGAAACAAGGTGGGATGTGGCATGGACACAGAATGGGACATGGGATGGGCATGGGGTGGGACAGGGGCTGGACATGGGGTGGGACACAAATACAGGGTGGGACACAAGATGGACATGGGGTGGGACACAGATACGGGGTAGATGTGGCATGGGCATGGGGTGGGACACGGGAGGGACATGGAGTGGGACATGGGAAAGACGTGGGGTGGGACACAGATATGGGGTGGGATATGGGACACAGAATGGGACACGGTATGGACATGGGATGGGACATGGGATGGATGTGGGATAGATGGGGTGAGGCATGGGGTGGCACAGGGGATGGACATGCGATGACACTTGGGATAAGACACCAGTGGAACATGAGATGGGACACGGACTGGACACGGGGTGGAGCAGAGGATAGGGGGCAGGGAGAGGCTCAGGATGGGACACCTGGGTGGTGGCACATGGGGTGGGGACACCTGGCGGGACACAGGACAGACCTGGGCAGGTGTCCCGGCCCGGAGGGGGGCGGGCCCAGCCGTGCCTTCACCCATCGCCTCCTGTACCCCGCAGGCGGCGCCCCCGACCCCCGCGCCCTGACCGGCGGCAAGTTCAGCTCCGGCATCTCGGGCTGCGTGCGGGGACTGGCGCTGGAGTCCGCCGGCATCCCCCGACACCCCATCGACCTCCGGCACGGCGCCCTGGGGGGCTCCCCCGTGCCCCCCTGCCCCTCCTAACCCCCCCGAAACAGGGTTTGGGGGGAATTTGGCCAAGTTTATTCTTTTCCAAAAACAAACCACCAGGAGGAAACGGTGCTTCGCTGCCCCGGGGTGACTCTGGGGGAGGGGGCCGGGACCCCCAATAATGTTTACACCCCCCCTCCACCGGCCCCCCGAAACTGTGCCGGGGCGGCCGGGCCGCCTGGGTGCCCCCCGGGGTGGCGGCGGGGTGGGGGCGCGAGGGACAATCGGGGTGCTGCGGGGACCCCCCCGCGGGGACAGCTATTAAAGGAGAGACAACCAGTGCGGCTGCCGTGTTTGGGGGGGCTGTGGGGGCGGTGTGGGGGTACGGGAGTGATGGGATGGGAGCGTGAGGGGTGGGGATGTAGGGGGGGGCTGTAGGGGCGTGGTGTGAGCGGGATGGTTTGGGGGGGCTGTGGGGGTGCAGGAGAGGGGTGCAGTGGGAGGATTTAGGGAGTGCAGGGGTGTACGAGCCCGGGAGGTTCTGGTACAGGGAGGATTACGGTATTGGGGTGCGGTATGGGGTGTGGGATATGGTTTGGGGGTGTGGGAGCTCAGGGGGTCCGGGCTCCTATGGCGTGGGGGGCTGCGCGAGATGACACATGTGCAAAGGGGTCTGGCAGGGGTGCAGGGCTGGGGGGCTCAGAGGGGTCTGGGGGGGTGCAGGGGGCTGGGGAACTCTGGGGGGCTCTGGGGGCGCGGTGCGGGTGGTGGGACCCAGCGCGCCCCGCGTCACAGGCCCCACCCACATGACCACAGGCCCCGCCCACAATGAAGCGAGCTCCGCCCACTGTGCAATAGGCCACGCCCGTCTGGCCACAGGCCACGCCCACACCGCATCAGTTTCGCCCCATATCAAGCGAGCCCCGCCCCCTACGTGCACAGGCCACACCCCCTCCGGCTGCGCATGACAGCCACGCCCCCTAGGGCTCAAGCCCCGCCCCTGGCGCACAGGGGCCCGTACCTGGCGCGCCCAAGCCACGCCCCTATGGCGAGGCCCCGCCTCCAGCCCCGCGCGTCGCGGCCCGACACCGTCAGTGCCTCGCGCCGTCACCGCGTCGCGCTCGTGGCGTCAGCGGCCCTGACGGCGGCGGGAGGGGCCGGGCGGGACCGGGCCGGGACCGGGGCGAGGAGCGGGACGAGGAGCGGGACAAGGAGCGCGCCGGGCCGGGGCAGCCCCGGGGCGCCGGCGGGAGCGATGGCGCCGCGGCTGCAGCTGGAGAAGGCGGCGTGGCGCTGGACCGAGACGGTGCCGCCCGAGGCGGTGGCGCAGGAGCACATCGAGGCGGCCTATCGCGTCCGGCTGGAGCCGTGCCAGCGCGGAGCCTGCCGGTACCGCGGGGCCGGGCCGCGCACACAACCCTCCGAGCCCCTGCTCCCTCCCGCCATGAGGCGCGGGGCGGTCCCCAACCCTGCCGGGCTCCCGCGGGGTCGGTGGAGGCTCCCCCGTGTTCTCTTCTGGGGGATCCCATTCCCCGGGCTGGGCCCTCAGCGCCCTGTGTGTCCTTGTGGGGCTCCCTTGGCTGGGGGGTAACTTCTGTCTCTCTGCTCAGACACAGGGGTCCGACCCTCCCCGGGCTGTGGGGAACCCCTCTCCTTCCCTGGCTCCTCTGATGTAGGGGAACTCCCCTGGGGTGGTGGGAGACCCTCATGCCAACCTGGCTCCCAGGCAGATACAGGACACCACCCTGGTGTTGTGGGGTGGGTTCTTCAGATTTAGGGGAGCTCCTATAGGGTGCTTGCTAGTCCCGCTCCTTGCTTGTCCCTCCCCATTTTTAGGATAACCTTGAGGTTGTAGGGAATCCCTCTTCTTACCTGGCTTCTCAGATGTAAGGAAATATTCCCACCCCAGGGTTGTGGGGACCCCTCTATGCCTGGCTCCCCATTTATGGGGGATCCCTGTGGGCTGAAGGGAACCCATCTCCTTGCCTGGAGTTGGGGCAAGCCCTGTCCCTGCCTGACTTCCCTGATATAGCAGATCCCCTTGGTCCTGGCATCCCCTTTTTTTACCTAAAAACCCCTCTGGTTCTCCACCTCCTTCCTCACCCATGACCACTGGTTTTGGGGAGGGGGGTTTTCCGTGTCTCATCCCATTCAACATTACGTGCTTCCCCATATCCCCCCCACTGTCACCCTGCCAGCCCTTGGGGGACACGGGGGTGACAGCTGGGGTCTGTAGGAGACACGGGGGTGACAGCTGGCGTCTGTCTCCCCAGGAGGAACTGCCGGGGGAACCCCAACTGCCTGGTGGGCATCGGGGAGCACGCGTGGCTGGGCGAGATCGATGAGAACAGCTTCCACAACATCGACGACCCCAACTGCGAGCGCCGCAAGAAGGTACCCAACCCCGCCATGGGGCCAGGGACACGCTGGGGACAGGGCAGGTGACCTCAGCTGGCTCTTTCTCTGTCCCCCAGAACGCCTTTGTGGGCCTGACCAACCTGGGTGCCACGTGCTACGTCAACACCTTCCTGCAGATGTGGTTCCTGAACCTGGAGCTGCGGCAGGCGCTCTACCTGTGCCCCAGCGCCTGCGGGGACGGCGTGCCCAAGGACGCAGGTGAGTGGCACCTGTGAGGGGTTTGTTCCCGCCCTAAAACCCCACCTTGGCGTTAGGCTGGTCAGGTGAATTCATGGGGGAAGCTGTGGCTGTCCCTGCACTGTTGGTTTGGAGCTGTCATCTGGATTTTGGGGATGAACTGACCTTAATCCAGGTGATGTCCTGTGACCGTGTTCACAGGGGTCTGAGGATGAGGGAAGAGATGAGGATCTGACTCCATGTTTCAGAAGGCTTGATTTGTTATTTTATGATATATATTACGTTAAAACTATACTAAAAGAATAGAAGAAAGGATTTCATCAGAAGGCTGGCTAAGAATAGAATAATAAAAAATGATAGCAAAAGCTTCTGTCTCAGACAGTCTGAGCCAGCTGACTGTGATTGGCCATTAATTACAAACAACCAACATGAGACCAATCACAGATGCACCTGTTGCATTCCACAGCAGCAGATAATCAATGTTTACATTTTGTTCCTGAGGCCTCTCAGCTTCTCAGGAGGAAAAATCCTAAGGAAAGGATTTTCCATAAAAGATGTCTACGACAGTGTCCTAGGTCAGAGTGATCTGAGCTGGTTGAAAATGGTTTGGTTTGGTCTTGCTTGCCAAGGCTGGTGGTGGTGCTGGGGGTGGAATGTGTGGGTCAGGGTTGGTCTGTGCTGTGGCAGGGCTGAAATTTGGGCCCCACACAGGATTAAGTCTCCTAGATTTTTCTGCTCTTGGAGATCTGGGTCAGCACAGCCACCTCAGCTCTTTCATGGTGGTTGTAAATGATGTTTCACCTTCTGGGGTAAATAAGAAGCTGTTTTTGGGGTAGTTGGTGCATGCTGTGTAAACCCTTCACTCATAGCTCGTGCTGGGCACTGCAGGATGGAATCTTGGGGTCCCTAAGGTTGGAGAACTCCTCCAAGATTATCAGTCCAACCATTCCCTCAGCACTGCCAAGCCCACCATCAGCCCATCTACCCATTTGCCACACCCAGACAGGTTTTGAGCACTTCCAGGGATGGGAACTCCACCACTGCCCTGAGCAGCTTGTTCCAGTGCCTGACCATCCTTTCCATGGAGGAATTTTCCTTTAAATCCTACCTAGACCTCTCCTGGTGCAACTCAAGGTCATTTCCTCTCATCCTGTCCCTTGTTCCCTGGGAACAGAGCCTGGCTTCACCCTCCTATGTGAAAGTTGCAGAATGTAAATATTTACAGTTGGACTTGATGATCCTAAGGGTTTTTCCAACCTAAATTATTCTCTATTTAGCTTGTGCTGGGATGTGCTATCATCACCTACACGATCCACTTCAGTTTTCCTGACAACTCAAACTACTTTTCCTTCCAAGCCCATCACTTTTACAAGGTTGTGAAACACTTGGAGCGATCCCTTCTCCCCCTGAATTCCTGCTGTGCCTTGTGTTTTTCCCAGACTATGAGCCCCAGACCATCTGTGAGCACCTGCAGTACCTGTTTGCTCTGCTGCAGAACAGCAAGCGGCGCTACATCGACCCCTCAGCCTTTGTCAAGGCGCTGGGGCTGGACACGGGGCAGCAGCAGGTGTGTGTGTGTGTGGGGGGGGATTCCTGGCACTTCCAGAAACTGGGAATCACCCCTGGGTGCTCACTGGGCAGCTCCCAGCTGGATCTGGCTGCAAACATGAAGGGGGAGGTGGGGCTGTGGGCCCCTGATAGAGTGCAGGGGGAAACAGGAGGGGACCAGGACAGCAGGAGTGCCCAGGGAAGAGCCCAAGGAGGGATGGGATGGGGCCAGGGAGGTGAGGAGTCCAAGGGGTGATGTGATGGGGACAAGGAGATCAGGAGGAGAACAGGGAGCAGTGTGGGATCAGGAGGGTCCCAAGGAGGAATGGGATGAGGACAGGGAGACAAGGAATAGCCCTGGGAGTGATGGGATTAGGACATGGAACAATGGGATGATGATGCAGAGATAAGGAGGAGCCCAGGGGCAGTGGGATGGAGACAGGGAGATCAGGAGGAGTCCAAGGAGGGATGTGATGGTGGACAGGGAGATCAGGAGGAGAACAGGGAGCAATGGGATGGAGAGAGAGAGATCAGAAGGGTCCCAAGGAGGAATGGGATGAGGACAGGGAGATGAGGAGTCCGAGGAGGGATGTGATGGGGACAGGGAGATCAGGAGGAGAACAGGGAGCAATGGGATCAGGAGGGTCCCAAGGAGGGATGGGATGAGGACAGGGAGATAGGAGGAACCCATGGAATGATAGGATGGGGCTAAAGAGCCATGGAATGAGGCCAGGGAGATCAGGAGGAGTCCAGGGAGTGAGAATGGGGAGTGATGGGATGGGGCCAGGAAGACAAGGAGGATAACAGGGAGCAATGGGATGGAGAGAGGGAGATGAGGAAGATCCCAAGGGAGGGATGAGGACAGGGAGATAGGAGGAACCCATGGAATGATGGGATGGGGCTAAGGAGCAATGGAATGAGGCCAGGGAGATGAGGAGGAGTTCATGGAGTGAGGGAGTGAGAATGGGGAGTGATGGGATGAGGACAGGGAGATGAGGAGTCCAGAGAGTGATGTGATGGGGACAGGGAGATCAGGAGGAGAGCAGGGAGCAATGGGATGGAGAGAGGGAGATCAGAAGGGTCCCAAAGAGGAATGGGGTGAGGACAGGGAGTTAGGAGGAACCCAGGAATGATGGGATGGGGCTAAGGAGCAATGGAATGTGGCCAAGGAGATCAGGAGGAGTCCAGAGAGTGAGAATGGGGAGTGATGGGATGAGGCCAAAGAGACAAGGAAGAGCCCTGGGAGTGATGGGATCAGGACCTGGAACAATGGGATGATGATGCAGAGATAAGGAGGGACCCAGGGGCAATGGGGTGGAGACAGGGAGATCAGGAGGAGCCCAGGGAGTGATAGGATCACAACATGAAACAATGGGATGAATACAGGGATACAAGGAGGAGCCCAGGGAGCAATGGAATGAGGCTAGCAAGTGCTAAGTGCAGATCAGGAGGAGCCAGGGGAGTGGTGGGATGAACCCAGGAGGGATGGGATGGGGCCAGAGCTGCAGTGAGGGTCCCAGTGAGCTCCATGGGCTGCTCCTCCTGGGGCTTGGGTGGTGAGAGGGCCTCCCAAGGGTGAGGAGATCCTCAGGGGGAGGTGGATCACAGGAGCCAGCCAGGATTCCAGGGCAGCATGTGGGAGCTGAGAGCTGCAGGGCCCTGTGGGGCTGCAGCTGGAGAGAGCCTGGGAGAGGGGCAGGGCTGGGAAATCCACTTGGAGAGGTAATGGGAGGTTTTGGAGCAAGAGCAGAGCACTGGCAAGTGTTCCTTGGGAGGGTCAGGAGAGGAAGGAAGCTGACCAGGGACACCAAAGGGCAGCTGAGAGAGGCCAAAACGTGTTTATTTGTGGAAGAGAAGAACCAGGGCAGAAGAGAAAGGCCCTGAGCTGGGTGTGGGGAAGCTCAGGAGCATTGCTGGGATCACCCAAAGGACAGCTTCTCATTTTTGGGGTGTTTTTATTTCTCTTCTCAGCTCTGATCTGAGCAGGGACAGCTGCAAAGTGGAGGATCAAGGGGCTCGAAAGCTCCACAGGAGGGTTTTTATCCCTTCCAGAATCCTGGGAGGAGCAGGCCAGAAGTCAAAGCCCCCAGCAGGGCTGGCAGGGAGCCAGGGCAGCTCCTGCTGTGCTCCCACACCGAGGGCCTCACTCTCCTTTTGGCCAAATTCCTCTGTTTTCCTCAGTTCTCCTGCCTGTTCTTTATTTTCCATGCTGCTCACGGAGCCTCAGCTCAGCCTGTGTGGAGAGCTTGGGGTAATTAGCAGTGAATTAGTGACAGGGCTGGGATTGTGCTGTGGTGGATTGTTAATGAACTTGGTTTTCTCTTTCAGGATGCCCAGGAGTTTTCCAAGCTGTTCATGTCCCTGCTGGAAGATACTTTGTCCAAACAGAAAAACCCAGATGTCCGGAACATTGTGCAAAAGCAGTTCTGTGGAGAGTATGCCTATGTCACAGTGTAAGTAATAATTCTGGGAAGACCCTTTCTGTAAATATTTAAATTTTTAGAAGGATTTAGGAGGAGACTATCCCTCCTAGCAACAGGAGCAGGCAGTTAAGCTGCAGCAGAAACACTTTCTGGGAAATATTTACCTTTTCCTTTCCTGTTCCTGTGTGTGTGGTGTCACTGTGACAGTTCTGCAGCTGCTTTTACTCCTTTAATGAGAATTCACCAACTAAACCTGCAAGTGAGTTAATGGAATGGCAGGTCCTGCAGCCAGAAAACAGCATCATGGGTGTTGTATTTTCATTCCTGTCTTCTCAGAGCTGGGAATTTCACCTTAAAAATAAAATATAACGGTACATGCAAGTTGTGACAGGTCCTGGTAGGTGCTGTTAAGTTGTTTAAACCTTCTCCTGGCGTTTTTATGGTGTGGAGGTGTGAATCTCCTTAGCCCTGACTTCACTTTTTCTCCTGGTTTTACACAAGGAATATTTTATTAAAGGCTTGGGAGCCTCAATGCATAAGCCCTGACCTGTCCTCAGATATATTTTTGTCTTCTTTCCCATCCCAGCTGCAACCAGTGTGGCAGAGAATCTAAACTGGTGTCTAAATTTTACGAGCTGGAGTTAAACATCCAAGGACACAAGCAGTTGACAGACTGTATAACAGAATTCCTCAAGGTATGAGCTCGTTGGGGTTGGAGTCCTGCTATTTTTAGCAAGGAATTTCAGTTCCTTCCTCCAATTCACAGCCTTCGAGGTCAGTGTTGGGGTGAAGCCACTGACTTGGCTCAGGGAGCTCCATCCAAGTGAAAATGTTTTTTCCTGCAGACCTAAAAAATGAGGATTGAGGCACAGAGCAAGGAATAACTCTGTGATAGCACATGCTCCTGTTATGGCTTTAAAAAGCACTTGAAAATTGCATTTTTAGTTAAAATACTTTGCCAGGAAAGTTAGGGAAAAGTCTCTGCCTGCTTTGTCACGGATAGCACTGGGAGAACGGCTGCTTTCCATGTTTTCTGTGTCAGTGCTCATCTGCATAGCAACAGGAGACATTCCCTGCTGAAAAATGTGCTCTCAGAAGTACCAGGGAGTGCTGGGAATAGCTGCAGGAACAGCTGCAAGTGCCCTCGATTCAGCTTGAAAATTTCTCTGGATATGAAATTCAGCTCTGGCACACTAAGGTGTGGATTCCACTCCAACTATTTAGGACAGAACTGACCTGAACCCCTTCCTTGAGCTCCTTGCTTGCTCTGGTGCACTCAGCAAACCAGTTGCTCTGCCTGGGAGGTCTGCTATGAAAAAAAACTGGTTTGGGTGCACAGATTGAATTCCTGAATTGGAGAACTTGACATTTGTCTGCTCCTCCTTCACACAGAGCAACCCTGTGACGTTTTTAGAGGGGTTGGAATTTTCCTCTGGCCTAACCCTGCCCTTGGATCTGCTTAGGCAGTGAGTGACTCCTGCAGGGTGATTTTGGGTGGCTGAGCAGAGGGTTGTAGTTTCCAGGCTAAAATGTGGCTTTACATTAACTGGGTCCATGTGAACTCATAAAAGGGGTGATTTAATTATTTTCTTTGGTATAAACCAACTCAGCCAAGCAAGGAGCAAGAGTAAGAGATCTGAGAACTTGGAATGGGGCTTGATTCAGTCTAAACTTTGCCTTAAAGTGAGAGCAGCCTGCTGTGGCCATGCTGTAAAGTGCAGTCATTAGTGTGTCTTTAACTCAGAAAAATTCAGGCAGCAGCTGAGAAGAAACTTAAATAGTTAAAATAACTTTGGTGCTTCTCATTCTCCAGCTGTTGAGTAGCTCAATTGACTTTTCAGTGCTGACACGTTCTCAAGACCTTTCCCTCTGCCTCTCCACACTCAGGAGGAAAAATTAGAAGGGGACAATCGTTATTTTTGTGAGACTTGTCAGAGCAAGCAGAATGCCACGAGGAAGATCCGGCTGCTCAGCCTGCCCTGCACCCTCAACCTGCAGCTCATGCGCTTTGTGTTTGACAGGTGAGTGGGAACACCCTGGAAGCTCTTGGGGAAGTCACCACCCTGCTCTTCCTGCTTTAATTTGAGGTGTCTGAGCCTCTCAGGGTGGTGTTTTGGGATGGGAGCTGTTGTTGCTGTGCCCTGAGCCACAGCTTTGCCTCCACACAGACAAACTGGCCACAAGAAGAAGCTGAACACCTACATTGGCTTCTCAGAGCTGCTGGACATGGAGCCTTTCATGGAGCAAAAAAGTGAGTTTTTTGTTATCTTTGCCCATTGCCTCTTGACAGATCTCTAATTCTATTTAGAAGGAAATTCCCTGTGAGGGTGATGATGCACAGGGTGCCCAGAGAAGCTGTGGCTGCCCCTGGATCCCTGGAAGTGTCCAAGGCCAGGCTGGGCAGGGCTGGGAGCAGCCTGGGATAGTGGAAAATATCCCTGCCCATGGCAGAGAGGTGGAGCAAGATGAGCTTTAAAATCCCTTCCAATCCCAACCATTCTGGGATTCTGTGATTCCTCTGAATTTTGATGGAATTCCTCTCGAATTTTTGCTTAAATTCCTCTCGAATTTTGATTGAATTCCTCTCCAATTTTGATTGAATTCCTCTCCAATTTTGATTCAAAATTCTGTCCAGACTTGTTTGAAGCCCGTATTTCAAACAACATCCCTGTTATTGAACCACAACCTCTTAGCAATGTCCTGAAGCGCTGTGAGTTCAAGTGCAGGCTTTGCTGCCTGGTGAAAACAGGAGGTTTTAGGGCAGGAAGGATGAATTGTGTTGGCTGCAGAGCTGTGTGTAAGTGCTGCCTGCCTTGCAGACGGGGTGTACGTGTACGAGCTGAGCGCTGTGCTCATACACCGTGGAGTAAGCGCCTACTCCGGGCACTACATTGCCCACGTGAAGGACCCACAGACAGGAGAGTGGTACAAGTTCAACGATGAAGACATTGAGAAGATGGAGGGGAAGAAACTCCAGCTGGGAATTGAGGAAGATTTAGGTAAAACCTTTCAGTTGTGAGTGCCTTTTTAAAGTAACTCTTTCTACCACAAGCACTGGTGTCCTGCTCCTCCTAACAGCAATCCTGGTGATTACAGCCAGATTTGCTTGTTTCAGCCCCGTGTGAGTGTTTACACCTCATGATCAGCTGCTCTAGTATTTTTCTGGCTGCCACATGGCAGATAAAATGCTGATAACACGGGCAGAGGGTTCCTATCAGGGAGCAACAGGCGGCTGCCATTTCCTTGGAACAGATAAGGAGAATGCTTTCAGTTTTCCTTAACACATTATGGTTGTGTTTCCACTGAGGTGTTTTACTTGGAGGCAGTAAAAAAGGTTTTTGATCCAAACAACAACTTGGAAGCTAAAACTGCCTTTTTACTCTGAGCTTTTTCCTTGGTTCTTTTCTGTTTTACTAGCTCATTGTGTGCTGCCCATATCACTGTGTTCCTGAATTGGAGAATTTCTTGGAGATTCTTGGAAAGCTTGGGCTGAGGATGTGAATTTCTTACTCTGCAGTCAATAAATAAGAACAGCTCGTTTTGGAGTTGAAATGGTTTTGTAGTGGCTCAGTGTTCTCTAGTGCAGGTGCTCACAGCGGGGAAAGCCAGGGAAATGATGAAGAAATTCACTTGCAGTGCAAGCAATCCATTCCCAGGAATTGTTACCTACCAGGATGCTTTGCTGTGGTTAGAATTTATGGAATGTTGTTTTTCTTTAAGAGAAAAAAAAAAATCTGCAGATTTAAGTGCTCTCTTAAGCCTTCTCCCATTTCCTTGTTCTCACCTCCACGATGCTTCTTGAGGTGCTGGAATGTGTCCAGAGATGGACAGTGGAGCTGAGGAGGGGTCTGCAGCACAAGGAAAAGAGTCTGGAGAACTTCTGAGGAGCAGCTGGGGGAGCTGGGAAGGGGCTCAGCCTGGAGGAAAGGGGGATCGGGGGGACCTTGTGGCTCTGCACAGCTCCTGAGAGGAGGGGACAGCCCAGGGGTCGGGCTCTGCTCCAGGGAACAGGGACAGGAGGAGAGGGAACAGCCTCAGGCTGTGCCAGGGGAGATTTAGGTTGGACATTGGGAAAAATCCTTCATGGAAGATGCAGTCAGGCATTGGAGGAGGCAGGGCAGTGGTAGAGTCACAATTCCTGGAGGTGCTCAGGAAGTGTGTGACCATGGCACCTGGGGACAGGGTTAGTGGTGAGCCTGGCACTGCTGGGTTAATGGTTGGCTTTGATCATCTTGGAGGGCTTTTCCAGCCTTAGTGAGTCCCTGATCCTGCCTGTGCCACCACTCTGTCCCATTCCTCTTGGAATGAGGACATTCCTTCCTCTGCTCAGAGCTGGCCCAGGCTGGAGCTGGCTGGACATCTAGTGGTGCACAGGGAAACTGAGCCCTGAACAGCACCAGGGCAGCTCAGCCTTTGTTTTTACCCTCCCCACTCACCCAGTGCAACAAATGAGATGCAAGTAAACTGCTGTGCCCTCAATTTTATAAAGTTTCATGACCTCAGTTTTATTAAGGTTCATGCTTAACTGTAAATGTTCTTATTTCTCGTATTTCAATTCATGGCTGTTTAGAAAATAGAAGTAAAGTGTGTTTAGGAGCCTCTTTAAGCTTGGAGCTCAATATTTGTATCAAGTTTTGATGTAATTTGCCTGTTCTAGGCAAAACTGAGGCTTTTCTTTGTTACAAATACATGTAACAGCAGGAGAAGGTCAGTAACATAAACTGAAGGACTGTAGGGGGGAGAGTCTTGGCCATGCAGATGGGAACAATTTTGAAAATTCTTGGATAAAATGCAAATAAAGAGTCTGGGAAGTCCCCTAGATGGTGTTGGGGGAAAGGCACATGATTTTTTTCAGAATTTGGGGGAAAGAAACTTAATAATTCAATGGCCCACTTAGAGTTCAATTTATGGAATGTTGTCCCTTTAATTTATTTCTTTCTTTTGAATGGTTTGATTTTTGAAGCTGCAGCTGTAGATAAGTGTTTTCCTTGCCTCAGAATCCATCTGGAAAGAGCAGCTCTTGCAACACAACTTTACATCCCCCAGCAGCTGCTCAAAAACAACCCTTTCCACAGCTCTTGGCTTCCTAAAAGCTTTGCTGTGTTTTTTTTCATATGCACCATCACCTGTAAATACCATTTTCTTCCCTGAGGATTTGACTCTTTTCTTTGGAGTCAGGACAGCAGAACAAGAGGCAAAAGGGAGAAAGGATGTTTTTCCAAGAGTGGCTTTTGGCTCAGAGAAGTTCCACTGGGGAGAGAAGAAAGGCTCTTGAGAAGGGAGGTTCAGAACAGGCTCCTAAATTTAGTCCCTTTGATTTACCCAGAAAGGCTGGAGAGATTTGGGGCTTTCTTTGGGATACAATTTAGAGCCGTGCCAAGCCCAGTGCTTGGCACAGAGAAACTGGCTGGGTGGCACACTCATGCCGTTAATGGAGGGCCAGGGAAGGAGCTGGTGTGTTGCTGAGGCTGTGCCTTTTGTTCCCACAGCGGAGCCATCGAAATCCCAGACCCGCAAGCCCAAGTGCGGGAAGGGCACGCACTGCTCCCGCAACGCCTACATGCTGGTGTACAGGCTGCAGGCCCGGGAGAAATCCCTCACTGTGCAGGTGCCAGGTGAGTCCTGGGGTGCTGCTGCTCCATCCCTCACTGTGCAGGTGCCAGGTGAGTACTGGGGTGCTGCTGCTCCATCCCTCACTGTGCAGGTGCCAGGTGAGTCCTGGGGTGCTGCTGCTCCATCCCTCACTGTGCAGGTGCCAGGTGAGTCCTGGGGTGCTGCTGCTCCATCCCTCACTGTGCAGGTGCCAGGTGAGTACTGGGGTGCTGCTGCTCCATCCCTCACTGTGCAGGTGCCAGGTGAGTCCTGGGGTGCTGCTGCTCCATCCCTCACTGTGCAGGTGCCAGGTGAGTCCTGGGGTGCTGCTGCTCCATCCCTCACTGTGCAGGTGCCAGGTGAGTCCTGGGGTGCTGCTGCTCCATCCCTCACTGTGCAGGTGCCAGGTGAGTCCTGGGGTGCTGCTGCTCCATCCCTCACTGTGCAGTGCCAGGTGAGTCCTGGGGTGCTGCTCTTCCACCCCTCACAGTCCAGGTGAGTCCCTGGGGTCCTCCTCTTCCATCTCTCACTATCCAGGTGAGTCCTGGGGTGCTGCTTGTCCATCCCTCACTGTCCATGTGAGTCCCTGGGATCCTGCTCTTCCACCTCTCACTGTGCAGGTGCCAGGTGAGTCCTGGGGTCCTGCTCAGCCATCCCTCGCTGTTAGGTGAGTCCCTGGGGTGCTGCTCATCCATCCCTCACTGTCCAGGTGAGTCCTTGGGGTCCTGTTCAGCCATCTCTCGCTGTCCAGGTGCCACCTTAGTCCCTGGGATCCACAGGGTCCACCCCTCACAGTCCAGGTGCCAGGTGAGTCCTAGGGTCCTGCTCGGACATCCCTCACTGTGCAGGTGCCAGGTGAGTCCCCCAGGGGTCCTGCTCTTCTGTCCCCCAATGTCCAGGTGAGTCCCTGGGGTCCTGCTTGTCCATCCTTCACTGTCCAGGTGAGTCCTGGGGTCCTGCTCTTCCATCCCTCACTGTCCAGGTGAGTCCTGGGGTCCTGCTCTTCCATCCCTCACTGTCCAGGTGCCAGGTGAGTCCTGGGGTCCTGCTTGTCCATCCCTCACTGTCCAGGTGAGTCCCTGGGGTTCTGCTCTTCCATTCCTCACTGTCCAGGTGAGTCTTGAGGTCCTTGCTCAGCTATCCCCCACAGTCTAGGTGCCAGGTGAGTCCTGGGATGCTGCTCAGCCATCCCTCACTGTGCAGGTGCCAGGTGAGTCCTGGGGTCTTGTTTGTCCATCCCTCACTGTCCAGGTGAGTCCTGGGGTCCTGCTTGTCTTCCTGACAAGGACCCCAAGTCCTGAGGTCTTCCATCCCTCACTGTCCAGGTGCCAGGT
Source organism: Ammospiza caudacuta (assembly GCF_027887145.1). Lineage (NCBI taxonomy): Eukaryota > Metazoa > Chordata > Aves > Passeriformes > Passerellidae > Ammospiza > Ammospiza caudacuta. The sequence continues at coordinate 5,008,646 of NC_080614.1, read as the reverse complement.
GAGTCCCTGCAATGCTCTAGGTGGACCAGGAGGCAAAATTTTGCTTGAAGACCCCTTTAGAGCTAGGAAGGTCCTGGAGCCCCTCTGCTGTGGTTCCAGGCTGGAGAAGGCCCCAGGGAGAGCTCAGAGCCCTTTCCACTGCCTAAAGGGGCTCCAGGAGAGCTGGAGAGGGAACTGGGACAGGAGATGGAGTGCCAGGACAAGAGGGAATGGCTTCCCACTGCCAGAGAGCAGGGTCAGATGGGATATTGGGAAGGAATTCCTGGCTCTGGAGGTGGACAGGCCCTGGCACAGGGTGCCCAGAGAAGCTGTGGCTGCCCCTGGATCCCTGCAAGTGTCCAAGGCCAGGTTGGATGAGGCTTGAAACAACTGGGGATAGTGGAAGGTGTCCCTGGGTGAAAAAAAAAAACGATCTTCAAGGTCCCTCCCAACCCACTCCAGGATTCCATGATTTTTCACTGTTTGCCATGAGCCCCAAAGGTGTTGTCAGCACCTTGAGTGAAACCCCTGGATTTTCCAAGCACTTAATTAACATTAAACTGCCAATCCCTCCCATGTGCCCACTCAGACATTGCTTTGTTACCCAGCTGGTCAAGCTGGGAAGGGGTCAGGAGGAGATCGTCCCTCTGGGATTCACCATCCTGCCTTGATCCCAGAGGAGCAGGAGAGCAGTGTGGTTAAATGTCATCAGCAAGACACGAGGAGGTGAATAATCCTGACAGATGTCAGGTTCCCTCTGTGACTGCTTCAGCTTTGCCACATCAGGAATAAATGACATGAAAATAAAGAGGCTCTGAGCCCCCAGTGGGAATTTGGGCCAAGTGCCTTCGTGTTGTGCTGTGGAATTATGGGGGTGCCAGAGCTCCCTGTGGGCTTTGCCCTGTGGGTTTCATGTTTCCTGTTAGGCTGCTCCTTGATTAGAAATACTAATTAGGCCCCTGGTGCTGAGGTGTGTTCCCCCTTCCCTCATTTTCTGTGGAGTGGGGACAGCAGAGGTGGCAGGTCCCTTTGGGTCTCTGCAGAGGGGGTAAATCATACACCTAATTCCCCTCTAATAACACCCCAAACCTTTCCCAGGCCCCCCCGTTTAAAACACACCCTCCAAGACATAAAACTTCAGGAATTAGCACTAATTCCTGCCTGGATCTGTATTTTCAGCCTGTTTCCTGAGCTTTCTTGCTCTCCCTTTCCTCCTACCCCTCTGCCCAAAACAATAACTCAACAAAAACCTCCCCACCCAGCTCCAAATTCCTGCACAGCCCCGCGGTTGCCTTTGTTTCCCGTGGAATCCTGCCAGGGAACAGGGAGTGAAGGGCAGCAGTCGAGCTCTGTGGTTGTGGGGAGGTTTCATGGAACTGTAAATTTGAGGCATTTTGCTTTGATGCTGTTAAAAAGCTGCTTTTCCGGGACAGTGGAGAGACGTAACTTTGGCTCTGATCTCAAGGAGGTCAAGCTGGTTAGTTTGTAATATTGGATATTCTCCCAAGGTGGATATTTTGGTCAAGAATTAACCTTTTTGCAGCTATTTTAGCTCTTCAGAATAATTCTAAATAGGAAAAGGCCTCAGATAAGCAGAGCTTCCCTCACTGCTCCCTCACACCAGCCCTCTGAGGGAAGTGGTTTATCTTCTTTTTTCCTTGCTGAGGTTTGGTTTGTTTGGGGTTTTTCCATCAGTGGCAGCAAAAATCCCCATTCCCTTCACCTTTCTGTTGATCTGCCCTGGCTAATCTCCCATCTCCTGAGGGCTCTTTGCCCTTGGGTTTGCAGCATGCTGGATTGCAGGTTGTGACAGGCTTTGGGTGTATGCAGAGGGTGAAAATTTGTTTCCCTCTCAGAATGATGAGGAAGGACAGAGGAGCTGCACCTTAACATTGCAACCAACCCCAAGTAAATTATTTTCTTGGGTGCAAAACTTTGCTTTTAATAATTTGCAACCTTCAGTATCAGAGAGGGCAACATCCACGTGCTTGGCTTGGGGAAAGACCTCGCCCAGCAAGGCTGCGGGAGGGAATTTTTAGGTTTGTTGTCCCCAGATAACCCATGGTAATTAACATAGCTGGCATTTTCCCTTCAATTCCTGTTTTTCTTGGTTTTTTTTTCTTTCCCAGCTTTTCTGCAGGAGCTGGTAGAGCGGGATAACTGCAAGTTTGAGGAGTGGTGCAACGAAATGGCCGAGATGCGCAAACAGAGCGTGGCCAGAGGCAAGATCAAGCACGAGGAGGTGAAGGAGCTCTACCAAAGGTTACCCGCCGAAGCTGGTCTGTAAGACATTGTGGAGTATTGCTGTAGTAGAGCTGTTAAGCTTAGCAATGATTTGTGATTAACTCCCAACTCCTGTGGCCTTGCTGGAAGGCGTTCCCGCAGCCTTCTGCAAGGGGAGAGCTTCATGCATGCTTACATTTGTTTTCCTTTGCTTCTTTTCCTGCCTTAACCTATTTTTCTCCTTTCTTTGCTCATTCTCATGGCCTCTGGCATCGCTAATTCCCCTCCTGCTCCTTCCCCATCCGTCAGCCTCATGCTTTGTGACTCTTTTCTTCTGCCTGGTGAGCAGCTCAGCTCGTTAGGATCATCGAGGCGGAATAACTGCCTGCTCCCAAATTGCCAGCTCACAGCAGGTTTGGGAGCTGGTGAGCCCAATTCATCAGCAGGTAACAGGCTGAGAGAATGCCTGACCTCCAGCAGAAAATTACTGGATCCATCCCTGCCAGTGCTTCCCTGCTCCATGTCTCAGTTTTGTAGGGAGACTGGGGTTAAGCTTTTTCTCTTCTCCTTGTGTCTTGTTGCCTCAGCACACTGAGTTTTATTTCCCACTTTGTTTTTCTCACCCATCTCCCACAAAACTTGTTCTATCTATCCAGCCCTGAGAATTTGTCATCACTATATACCTCTCCTAAAAACTGCAGAATAATTACTATTGAAGACTTAAAAGTAGGTTTAATTGTGTGGCCTGTAAGAGAATTCACTGTTCAGCTTTTATTATTGGATGCTCAGAGTCCACCATGAGATTGGAGTAGCCCAGCAGCAACTCCTGTTCCTGTAAGCATCTGCCTCTCCAGTTTGGGAATGCAGGTGTCAGAAGGTGTCACAGCTCCTTGTGAGCCCGAGCAGCACTCAGATGTCACTGTGAGATCAGAGTTGTGCTGGAGGGATGAACCTGCCCTGAGTCACCCGTGAAAAGGAGCAGCAGCACAGTTCCCGTGTGCTTTTCCTCAGCAGGAACAAAAGAGTTTGCTCTCGGCAGTTCTGATGTGACAGAGGAATAAATCTCAAAAAAATATGATTTTTACAAGTGCAGGTGAAGCTCTTCTGCCCCAATTTGGAGATGACAAGACCTGAAACTTTGCCCTGAGGCACCCTCTGCCTGCTGCTGGCACGTCATGGGCACAGCACTTCCAGCACAGCTGGAGGCAGCGTCATTCCAGCACTGCTCCGGGTCCTATGTCTGTGGAGCTTGGGGCTGTCTCTGCAGCTGTGCAGACACGTTTTCTGCCAGCTTTGTGGAGCCTGCCCCAGAAAACCCTCCTTTCTGGGGGAGGCAGTTTCATCCCAAACTAGCAAACCGGTTCTGACAGCGACGCAATTCTCTGGAGGTCACGGCTGCGGCGGGCATTGCGTAAGATGAAAACACCATGGATTGAGGCTGTGGAGGAAAAGAGGCTTCACAAAGCTCCAGTGCAAGCTGCAGACACAGTGTTTTCCTGCCTTCTGTATTTTCCTCTTGCTTCTCTGTTGCTCCCTCCTAGGAAATATAAAGGATTTTTGCTCAGTTATAAATGTCACCGACGGGTGCATTTCCCCATGGTTTCAGAGCTGCCTTCATGGCAGCACAGAATGGGTTTGAAATCTTCCTAATTTCTTCCCAAATTCCCAGTCATCCACTGAAGAGTTAAGTAGTGATACTGTGCCTCAGTATTGAGATACAGGGGTTTCACCCCAACCTGCTCATACAAGCACTGACCTGCTCCTGAACCTCGGCTTTGTATTTCTTTTTCATCAAACAAGGGCAAACCTGCTGCACTGCTTCAGCAAAAAACCTAAGCAAGTTTCCATTTGCACTGTAAATTTTAGAATTTTCTCACCTAAAATTTTAAGAGACACTGAAAATTTGTATGCTGAAAAGACAGGGGGAACACTGATTTCGTCTCTGCTGTTGTTGCCTTTAATTTTCAAATTACCCCAGTGAACTGTCTCTGTTGTAGAAAAAGCCTGGAAAGTATGATCATGATTTAAATATTATATCAGTCCCTTGATGGATGATAGGAAAACCTTTCCCTTTCCTCAACTGCTCTCCAGTAATCCCCAAAAGGTTTGAAAGCACTCCCATTCCTCCTTGGAGGTGTTGCATATTGATTGCTGAATCCAAAATGATCTGCACATCTCAATCTCACGAAGCTCCTGTCTTCCAAGTCTGTGACACTGAGATCAGAATGGGGTGGGAGTAGCTAGATCAGACCTTTGAAAACTTGTACCTCAGAGATTTAATCCACAGTGATTGCCTGTTAATTTTTAAGAGTAATTATAAAATACCACCTGGTGTTGGAGCTGACATGTGTGGTCTTGTTTCTCTTTGTGTTTTCTCCCCTCCCAGGTTCTCCTTACGACTTCATCTCTCTGGAATGGCTGCAGAAGTGGCTGGATGAGTCCACTCCTCCCAAACCTATTGATAACACAGCCTGCCTGTGCTCCCATGGCAAACTGCATCCTGATAAGATATCCCTGATGAAGAGGATATCAGAATACGTGGCCGATTTCTTCTACCGCCGATATGGAGGAGGGCCCCGGCTCAACGGTAACATCTCCTCCCAGTCACCTCCTGCCTTGTGGTGTGGAGCCTTGTTATGCTCCCAGCCCTGTTTTGAGCCATCCTTCATCATCCTAACTTTATTTCAGTGCATGGCTTTAGTGCTGCCTTATTTCCAGGGGATTTTTTTAATGCCACGTAATTCTGTTACCATTTCCCAAACCTATTTAGGGTGATCACAGGGTCTGCTTTGGGCCTGGGCTGTTCCTGGAGGAATTGCTGTGGAGGAATGGGGCACTTGGCTTAGGAAACATAATACTTGGAAGATTTGAAGGCGATTCTAGAAAATAAAACTTGCACATGCAACACTCCAAACTCTTGACAATTATTTTCTGAGCACCCACAGCTCCTGTGTGTGGGCTGGGTTTTACGAAATATTAGGCCAAAAATATCCCTTCCTGTCTGTCACCTCATCCAAGGAAGCACTTACCTGTTAGCCTGCTCCTGCATCTACCACCCGTTCTGCATTTCAGGGTCAGCCCAGCCCCTCCAGGCTTTGGACATCCCCTCATCAAGCCCCAGGTTTCATTCCTTTTAGGAAGTTGCTCAGTAACTCCCACTGAGACCAAATTAGCTCAGCTCCTGCTGGGAGCTTGTAGGGAAGAAACTGCTTGTGACGCAGGCAGCCTTTGTGGGGAAAAACAGGGCAAGGTTTATTAGTCAAGTGGAAGGATTGCCTGAAGGGTTGTGCGTTGAGTATGGCTGGCAGGGAGGGAGGGATGGATAAAAGGATGGATGGACACGCTGCTTCACTTCTCCTCTTGCTCCAGGATGCAAATCTAAACCCACACCCAGCTAAGGGATTTCCACTCCCTTGGTCCTCCAGCCTTGCAGGAGGGTGGATTTTCTGGGTTGAGCTGTCAGAAGTGCCACAATGCAGATGTTTGTTTGTTTTCCTGGCATTTCCTGCCTCCTGTGGCTGGGTGCTGGGCTGCCCTGGCTCCCTGTGACTGCAGGAGCTGGGAGAGCAGATCTGTGAAGCAGTGGAACAGATCACAGCTCATTTGAAGTATTTTATGCTTCTTTAAGCTTCAAACGTGGCCTGATGGGGCTGTAACCCCCAGGATTTCCTCATTTACACATGAAATCACCCATCCTCAGGCAGGATAGTTGGTACACACCTATCTGAGGGCCTTCAAACCAGCAGGAAATGACCTGTGCAATAAACCATGCAATTAATAATGTAAAAACCTGTTTTTCTTTTCCCTCCCACCCAGTCAAAGCACTTTGCAAGGACTGTGTGGTGGAAAGGTGTCGAATCCTGAGGCTGAAGAACCAGCTGAACGAGGACTACAAAACAGTCACCAACCTGCTGAAGATGACAGTCAAAGGGTATGGAAGTCCCAATCATGCTTTTTAGAAGTGTTTAAACAGCTTTTTCCTAAAAAATTTCCCTGTTTGGGCTCTGAAGAAGGGAGCTGTGGTTTTGGGGTGCCACACATTTGCTTGTCTCCCTGCAGGACCGATGGGTTTTGGGTTGGAAAAGCCTCCTTGAGGAGCTGGCGTCAGCTGGCTCTGGAGCAATTAAATGAGCAAGATGAAGATGCAGAGCACAGTAATGGAAAAATGAATGGAAATGCACAAAACAAAGGTATTTACTCCTGATTTCCTCCTAATTTCTGCTGCTGTAGAGAGCTACCAGCTCTGCCTTATCCCTGCTAACAAAAAACACGTCAGAGGTTTCTGTAGCTGTTTTGTTCCCCTTGTATGAGTAGGGGGGAAATGATAATAAATAAAAAAAAGGCCTTCATTTAAGGAGCTTTTTCTTTGCTAATCTTGAAAACTGCGGGGTGATCTTCATGCTGGAGAGGGAGATGAGGTGATAAGTGGTTTTACAAAGCTGTGTGAAATTACCACCCCAGACACATGATCTTTTTATCCACTTTTCTCTTGAATGAGAGAGCACGGGGAAGGAAGAAACGTGAAAATTACCTTGGGGAAGGGATGATGATGTTTATTGTGAAGGTTGAGGGATAAAACAGCACAGCTGATGCAGCAGCACTGGGAAAACACAGCCTGGGATCAAAAATCATGAAGTGCACTCCATTCTGTGCCCATATCATGAGAGTAGATGGAGGTTTTATTTGCCTTCTGCTCTTTAAATGGTTGAAAATCGTATTTTCTTGAGCTCCTTTGAACTGGGTAAGAAGCTTGTTGGAATGGAAGTGGGAATGATGGCTCAGGGCATTGATCTTGGACTGGAGGGCACCTCAGCCCCCCTGATAAGGAGCACTCATGGAGAAAAGGGCATTTCTGAGTTACCACTCATCCTTCCTCGGGGTGACTTCGATTCACAACAGGTTGCAACTCCCAGTAGTGCATTTGAATTACTCACAAGCCAAGTTGCTCATTAGGCAGCTCGTTAGAGGCTCTTGCTGACACGTCATTGTCTCGATGATGCTCCATTCAGTGGCCAACGCTTGACTTTAACTAATTTAGAGACTGATGTAGGGCTTGTCAGCCCCCTGGCAGGCTCCCCCTCAGTTTGTCAGGCAGCATCTGGTTTAGATCAGGAATTTTGCCAGGAATTCTGCTCCTTTTGCTCTTACCTATGCTCCTGTTTAGGTTAAACTCGGAGATGTCTGGGAGCAGGGAACCCCTGCGGTGTTCCTGCCCTAACAAATGCATCCTTTGTAATCTCACAAAGGCCTGGCTTGTGCTCCGTGCACTTCAAAGCCCTCCTACGTGACCTGGGGGCTGTAATCCCGCCTGCCCACAGGCCAAGACATCGGAGAATAACAAATTTCCTTCCAAATTTTCCCTTGGGTGAGGGGGTTTGCTGTAATTTGAAAGGCAACCGTGCTCCTTTCCCTGTAAGAATTCTTTTCCTTGGGAGAGCAGCTCTGTGCAATCCTCTTGTATTCTTATTTTTTTTAATTAGATGAATCAAATGAAGAGAAGAGGGAGGAGGAAGAGGAGTTAAATTTTAATGAAGACATCGTTTGCCCTCATGGTGAGTCTCTCCGGGGGATGGAGCTGAATATCCCCGTTGTTGCCCACTGCTGCCCACA